>NW_027507903.1:22652477-23304977 GCF_037356315.1 Lithobates pipiens
AAGGGAGCTAATCCAGAAAATATACTTTTCCTGAAGAAGTAAACGTTTCTAGCGAGAGGCACATTGCAAGGGAATAAAACAAATGTTTATGGCAAAGGGAACATGTTGCACTTAAGCATTTAACTACTTTGCCAACCAGCCGCTGTCATTGCACTGCGGCAGGGCCGCTATTTTCTGCGAATCAGCACCATTGTATGTCGGCTCTGGAACTCTAGTTTGTGGGTGGAGAGAGGAACCAATCAGCGGATGGGGTGGACTCGATGTCTGCAGGCCCCTCTGCAATCGTTCCTCGAAGTGACAGAACAGCGATCTGCCTGTGTAAACAAAGCAGGTCTCCGTTCTGACAGGGGAGATCACACAGATCTTGACGGATCTGTGTGTTACCCCAGGCAGCCCATCCCCCATACAGTTAGAAAACACCAGCAGAGAACACATTTAACCCCTTGATCGCCCCTGATGTTAACCCCTTCCCTGCCAGTGTCATTGCTACAATAACAGTGCATAATTTAAGCACTGATTACCGTAATAATGTCACTGGTTCCCAAAAAAAGTGTCAAAAAGGTCAATTAGGTGTCCGATCTGTCCACTGCAATGTCGTAGACACACCAAAAATTGCAGATCACCGCCATTACTAGTTTAAAAAAAAAAAATGCCATAAATCAATTCCCTATTTTGTAGACACTATAACTTTTGCGCAAACCAATCAATATGCGCTTATATTATAACTATGTAGAGGAATACATATTGGCCTAAACTGAGGAAGAAATTTGTTTTTTTATATATTTTTTATATTTTTTGGGGGGATATTTATTATAGCAAAAAGTATAAAATATTGGGTTTTTTTCAAAATTGTTGCTCGTTTTTTGTTTATAGCGCAAAAAATAAAAACCGCAGAGGTGATCAAATACCACCAAAAGAAAGCTCTATTTGTGGAGAAAAAAAGGGCATACACTTTGTTTGGGTACAGCATCACACGTCCGCTCAATTGTCAGTTAAATCGATGCACTGCCGTATCGCAAAAAATGGCCTGGTCATTGAGGGGAAAAATCTTCCGGGGCTGAAGTGGTTAATGCATACAATGCATTAAGATAAAAAAAAAACTTCTACCTTCTACAACCACTTTTAATTCGGTCTGAGTTTTTCTTGGATCCTGGAAAATCCATCTTTCTCTTTACTTGGTTTTGCTTTACATTATCCGGGATGTGGTGCCTTATGCAACCCTTAAAGTGGTTGTATACTCCATTTTTTAACTTTTACCTACAGGAAAGCCTATAATAAGGCCTGAAAATCCAGCAGTGGCCGGCCGGCCGGAATGAAATCTCCCGCGCGCATGCGCAGGAGTGACGATATCGCGGCTCCGGCCACTCACAGCGCCGGAGCCGCGATACCCGAAAGAAACGCAGAGGGAGCATGTCAGCTCCCTCGGCGTGGATCGGGCCAGATGTCGGGGCCTCGTTCTAAGGTAAGTATTTCATAATGAGCTAGTATGCGGTGCATACTAGCTCATTATGCCTTTTGCTTTGCAGGTTTAAAAAAAATAAATAAAAAATGTGCGGGTTTACTACCGCTTTAAAGTGGTGTTAAAGCTTTGTGTTTTTGTTTTTTTAAATAACAAGCATGTTATACTTACCTGCTCTGTGCAGTGGATTTGCACAGAGCAGCTCAAATTCTCTTCTTTTGGGTCCCCTCCACCATGAGTAGTGCCCCCAGAAAAAGCCGTTTGCCCTGTGGGCACTGCTGTGTGCTCGCTCTTGAGCCCCGTCTCTATGTGTCTCTGCCTCGCCCTCTGCTCATTCCTCATTGGCTCACTGGCTGTGATTGAAAGCAGTGTAAGCCAATGGGCTCCTGCTGCTGTCTAAATAAGGAAGGAGGGTGCTGGGACAGCCCAGGCTATGGTGAACATCGCTGGGTCGGAGGGAGCTCAGGTATAGAATGGGAGGGGGGGGGGCTGGGGGGGCCACTGCACACAGATTTTTACTTTCATGCAAAAAAAAAATACATTCAGCTTTTACAACCACTTTAAACACAACACACTACAACTGTACTAAACGCTACATGAATCATCTGCCCTTACTCACTTATGACCGCAGCTAGTGCTGGGGGGGGGGGGGGTTCAAAGTGACTTGTAAAAAAAAAGCATGAAGATATGGATGGATGGATGGATGGATGGGGAATTTACTTTGAATATTTAAAATTAATGAAATAACATTTTCAGTTCTGATTTAGGATAATTTAGCAATGAGTATAAATTGTAAGATCTCAGAAACAGAGCCCTCCTAACTCCCCTGTATTCAATTGTATTTTATCTGCAATGTCTCCCTTTATATTGTAAAGCCCTGAGCAAACTGTTGGCACTATATAAATCCTGTATAATAATAATAATAATATTAATAATAATAATATACAGTATGCATGGTTATTTCCTGTACCTAGATGCCAGTGGTTGAGTATTATTGGTATCATGTCTTTTTCAATGGTACAATCTTTTCTGTGGTTTAATGTTTAGCCAACAGGACTTTCGATTGAAAGATAATATCGAAGTCTTGCAAACAACTAAAGCTGAAGTTTAGGTATGAATTTTATTGCACAGTTAAAGTGGCCGTAAACCTTCAATTTTTTTTTTCTTGAAATAACAAACATGCCTATACTTACCCATGATCCTCTCCTTCTGCTGGTGCTCCAAGCCCCTCCTCTTCATCGGGTGCCCCCAGAGAAAGCAGCTTTCCCCGCTTTCCCCCACTTTGCTGTCAATCTGTCCAATGAGAAGAAAGACAGCAGCTGGAACCGCTTCGTTTATGCACATTGTTGGATCATATTGGGCTTGAGTAAGGAAAGGAGGGGTGGTGGGGGGGTGTTCTTTTGCAGACTTTAACAGGTTTTATTCTAAGATTGCCCTGAATTTGGCTAAATCTATCTTCCCATCAAATCTGACCAGCTTCCCTGTCCCTGCTGAAGAAAAGCATCCCCACAACATGATGCTGCCACCACCATGTTTCACGATGGGGGTGGTGTGTTCAGGGTGATGTGCAGTGTTAGTTTTCTGCCACACATTACGTTTTTGCTTTTATGCCAGAAAGTTGAATTTTGGTTTCATCTGACCAGAGCACCTTCTTCTACATGTTTGCTGTGTCCTCCACATGACTTCTTGCAAACTCCAAATGGGACTTCTTATGGCTTCCTTTCAAAAATGTATTTTTTCTTGCCACTTTTCTATAAAGGCCAGATTTGTGGAGAGCACGACTAAAGCCGCGTACACACGGGCGGACTCTCTGGCCAACTAAGTCCGTCAGACAATCCGACGGACAGTCCGTCCTACTTTCGAATGAACGGACTTGACCACACACAATGAACAAACAGTCCGTTTGCTTGCGCGATGACGTGTACAGCACGTACGACGGGACTAGAAATAGGACGTCCAATACACAGCAATGCAACCTTCCGCCGTGTAAATCCTTTCTGAGCATGCGCCATACTTAGTCTGTCCAACTAGCCTACTCACGAGCGGACTGTCCGCTGAAACCAAAGTTGGACGGACAATATTACGGAAATTCCGAAATACTTAGTCCGCCAGACTGCACGCTGAAAAAGTCCGCTGAAGCCCACACACGAGCGGACTGTCCGCTGAAATGTGTTTCGGCGGACTAAGTTGGACAGACAGTCCGCCCGTGTGTACGCGGCTTTATAGTTACAGATTCTCCCACCTGAGTTGTGGATCTCTGCAGCTCCTCCAGAGTTACCATGGACCTCTTGGCTCCTTCTCTGATGAATGCTCTCCTTGCCCGGCCTGTCAGTTTAGGTGGACGGTCATGTCTTGGTAGGTTTGCAGCTGTGCCATACTCTTTCCATTTTTGGATTGAACAGTGCTCCGTGAGATGTTCAAAGCTTGGGATGTTTTTTTATTATTATTATTATAATACAGGATTTATATAGCGCCGGCAGTTTACACAGCGCTTTACAACATTTGGACAGACATTACAATACAATTCAAGACAGGGGGAATCAGAGGGCCCTGCTCGTTAGAGCTTACAATCTAGGAGGGAGGGTCAAGTTATACAAAAGGGTAATAGCTGTGGGGGATGAGCTAATGGAGAAAACAGTGCAGTTGTTAGAAGGAGGCAGGATAGGCTTCTCTGAAGAGGAAAGTTTTCAGGGATCCCCTAAAAGTGGATACATTTGGAGACATTCTGATAGATTGGGGTAGTGATTTCCAGAGGATGGGCGAGGCTCGGGAAAGTCCTGGAGGCAGATATGGGAGGAGGTGATGAGGGAGCTAGAGAGGAGGAGGTCTTGGGAGGAACGAAGTGGGCGATTAGGTTGGTATTTTGAGACTAAGCTAGTGATGTAGCTGGGGGCAGAATTGTGGATGGCTTTGTAAGTAACTGTTAGTATATAACCTAACCCTGCTTTAAAGTTCTCCAAAACTTTATCCCTGACCTGTCTGGGGTGTTCCTTGGCCTTCAATGCTGTTCCCGGGGCCTACGATGCTGTACCTTGGCCTTCGATGCTGTTTGTTCACTAAGGTTCTCTAACAAACCACTGAGGGCTTCACAGAACAGCTGTATTTATACTGAGATTAAATTACACACAGGTCGACTCTATTTACTAATTAGGTGACTTCTGAAGGCAATTGGTTTCACTAGATTTTAGTTAGGGGTATCAAAGTAAAGGGGGCTGAATACAAATGCGCGCTAAACTTTTCAGATATTTATTTGTAACAATATTTGAAAACCCTTTATCTTTTTCCTTTCACTTCACAATCATGTGCCAATTTGTGTCAATCAATCACATACAATCCCAATAAAATACATTTATGTTTTTGGTTGTAACATGACAAAATGTGGAAAATTTCAAGGGGTATGAATACTTTTTGCAAGGCGCTGCATGCAGGACAGCCACTTGGCACTGGACCCGGAAAATTGCTGCTATCACTGGGCAGTAACATATGTCCTGTATTATAGTACTTACACTCTGGATGGAGAGGCAACAGAAGCACCTTTAGGCCTCATTCACATGAGGCGGATCCATTTCAGCGGAGTCTGCCAGCACAGAAGGAGATCTCTCCGCGTATCTCCGCTGAGCCGGCGGAAGACAGGTCCGTCTCCGCTCACTGTGCTGATTGCTATGGAGAGATCATATGAAAATGGACAGCTAAGACGGATGGTGAACCTATAGCCATGCATCTGATTTTAGCGGATCGGATGGCAGACAGGTGTCAGCGAACACGACTCTGCTGACATCCATCTCCCCGTAGGAGTCAATTGATGGCCCGCTTGGATCCGCCTGAAAAACAGACAGGCAGATGCGAGCGGGGCTTGTCATGTGAAAGGGGCCTTAGACAGAAGCATTGCTAATATGTCAATTAAAAAGTCATCAATAAATTGTATTGGTATACATTAAAATCATATTGACATGTATTAAAATGCATATTAAAGGTCATAGATGTGTCAACAACAATTTCCTGAAAAACCCAAATGGGGTATCAAGGCAGTTGCTGTAACAAACCCCCTTTTTTTGGAAAGTAGACAGTCTGAAGTCTTTAGTTAAGAGGCCAGGATGAGTTTTTTTTTTAAAGTTGTACTTTTTTGCCACAATTATTTGGAAGATGAAGAATTTTTTTTTTTTACAGGTCTGCGTATGCCCACGGGGTTGCCGTTCCCCTTTCTGGTCTCGGCAGACAGTGTGAAAGCTGCTGCTGCCACCAACACCATCCTATCCCCTCCCCAACGCGTGTCGACACAGGGAATCACGTATCTTCCTCAGGGGGATGCACTTTATTATTGCATTCTGATTGAACATTTATCATATAGTATTTATTTATATTTAGTGCAGCATTTTATTGGTTATTTTACAATTGTATACAATGAATGGCATGAAAGGAAGCCACCCATTGTTTACAAGTGTCATAAAACATGGGGAAAGGTGCATGTACTGCAGAAATGTACTGATTTTTATTTTTATTTTGCCCAGACGTACAATTGTAGGGTGAAGCAGTACTATTATTAAATCAATAGGTGCGCTAAACAATTCCCTGATACAACATATTAAAGCGTTGTGTGCTGGTGGTATAAATGATTTTTCTTTTGCAGCTAACATTTCATTATACGAAAATCTGCAAGCATTTTCACTGATATGCGGAAAAACTTAATTTAAAGGGCTTTGGCCAGTGTAAGTATAGTTAATCATCTATATTTAAATTCCTTTGAAGTGGGGAATAAAAAGGAAGAAGATAATAATCATACAAATGAAATAAAATACTGAACTGAATACTAACAAGTTCATTTAAAAAGTTCAGATTTCACCGCAGTAGAACTTCTTTAAAGCGGTAATAAACTCAAAACCAAAAATGGAATATATCCGGTCACATACAGTACCTGATCGGAGATTGAAATGATGAGTTGGGCCTCTCTGGTATCTCCAGCCCACGTCCCGCTGAAGATGGAACAGAGGGTATCAAGGGATAGGAGGAACACGAGTCCCGGCAAGTGTTGATAGGAGGGCTTGCAGCAGGTTATGCGGTCCAAGGCAGGCTGGTAGAACATCAGGTCAGGAACAGTAACTTTGCACGGAGATCCAGCCGAAGTTAAAGGGACACTCCGCATGGGCTGCAGGTTCCAGATGAGAGTCTTGTCAGAGCTCCCAGCAGACTTAAGACAGGAACTCACTGTGGTGAGCAGAGCTGATACAAATGACAGCCAGGTAGGCAAATTAACCGGACGTGAGAATAGAGCCAGGATCAGAAGCGTGGTCACAGGGATAGTCAAGGTCAGCAGCAAGCTGACAGCGAGGTGCAGAATCATAAGGTAGAACATGATGGCCATGCCCTCTGATGGGTTTCACCCCTCTCACCGGGGTTTAGTAATAGAGGTCCCTTAACTTCCAACCAAGAGATATTGATAGCAGTCGCCAGAACAAGAGAAAGAGGAAATCTCTTAATAGGGACAACTTTTCATCAGTATCCTATCAAAGAATTAATTTCCGCTGCAAGATTTTTATTAATTTCCTGTCATGTCACTGGCCCAGAAAGTGAAGTGTAATTCTCTCAGTAAAGTAACAGACAGCAATAAAAACCTGACAGAGGTCTCACTCTTTCTTCACTTTACCCAAGTCAAAAATAAAGATTTGGCAGCAGGTGATTACCAACGAAAGAATCGATTTGTCCATTCCATGGTTTTGTCCAATCTATCATTCAGACAATACTCTTTATTAATGAGATGATAAAAGGGTCATTTTGAATCCCTTACTAATCCTTTCATCCAACAATTCACTATCTGTGATTGTGGGTTCCTTCCTCATTGACTAGAAGTCCCAATTTTTTGTTTATTGGTGGAAGGAGAGTACAGATCGCATTGTCCTTACCCCAGGGGTGTTATGACAACTCAGTGGAAGGGTAGACTGTTAATATGAATTTACAGATGCTGTATATGTAGGCAGGTAAGTCTACTGCTCTTTTTAGCTACTTAGTTGCTATGTTTTAGCCCTTGTACACACGGTTGGACATTCCGACAACAAAATCCGTCGGATTTTGTCTGACGGATTTTGTCTGAAACTGGTGTTGCATACACACGGTCGGACAAAGTTGACGGAAAATCCGATCGTTTGTAACGTGATGACGTTACTTAGTTACGATGGGACTAGGTTCAGGCTAGTAGCCAATAGCTTTGGTCTAGGAATTTGATCTGAGCATGCGTGGCACTTTGTCCGATCGGAATTCTCTACAAGTCCGATAGGATCATGTTGTCGGAAAATTTTATAGCCCAGCTCTAAAACTTTGTCGGTCAGATATTCCGACAGAAACAGTCCGATGGAGCCCACACAGGGCCGGATTATCCAACAACATGGTCTGATCGGACATTTTCCGGCGGAATGTCCGACCGTGTGTACAAGGGCATAGATATCAATGTGTATGCGGGGTCCCTTTACAGACAAAGATGGCAAATGGTTGGCTGAGCAGTGATTACCATGATAAGATTGAGCAAATCAAATATACAACTAATGCCGCATACACAAGACCGGACTTTTCGATGGACTTGGTCCGGCGGACAATCTGACGGACTTTGCAGCTGAGGTCCGTCGGACTTTCAAACGAACGGCCACACATGATCACTCCAAAAGTCCAACGGATTTGAACGTGATGACGTAGACTAAGGAAGGTCATAGCCAGTAGCCAATAGCTGCCCTAGCGTTGGTTTTAGTCCATCGAAATAGCACACAGACGACCGGATTTTTCGACCGGACTTGAGTCCGTCTGAAAGATTTGAAACATGTTTTATTTCTAGGTCCGTCTGACTTTTGGGAAATAAAAGTCCTCTGGAGCCCACACACAATTGAATTGTCCGACGAATTCCGGTCCGCCGGACCTAGTCCGTCCAATCGTGTGTACGCGGCATAAGGATGAGTTGAAGAAAGTTTGAATGATGCATTCTGGTGATGATATTGTTCTATTTGAATAGTGCTTATAAACCTGAATGGGGTATGCCAAAGTAAGCTTCAAGGCCAACATTGCATCTTGAGGTTGAATTGGCTTAGGAAAATAGAAATATTTAGGGCTGGTCAATATTATGGAATGAATGTTAAATTTTTTTCACATTTTGTTTTATATCTAAAGCCAAAAGTTTTGCTTTAGTTTTAAAGAGTTTATTTTTGTGTCCAATTGGGAAGATTTACTCTCTCTACTTGTCCTGGGAACCATTGTCTGTGTTGGGAAACCCCAACCCGAAACAGAAACCTTCCAATGGCGATATTTGTTCCAATGGCATTTCTCAAAGTAGGGATTCCCCGCACTTAGGTCAGTTTTCCAAACACTTCCAGGTTGTGGGTCCAGGACATAAAGTAAGTGGAAATTGCCCCAAGGGGACAAGTAAATTAAAAAAAAGAAATCCGAATATACATTTCAACTGGTCCTTAGTCTGTCTAAAGGTGCTTTTAAAAATAGCTTTGCTTTTAATATATTTGCCTTTATAATTTATCTTAGTTAGATTTTTTTTTTCTAAAAATAAAAGCTGAATGGTGAAGAGCGTACCAATCAAGTAAGAGATCCAAGCGACCCTTTCACTAGTTGCATTACATGGATTGTGAATATTTGCCTAGTTAAGCTAATCTCAGCATGCACTCCCGCAAATCAGTAATAGTTGTAGTGTTGTGTTTGTTGGCTATGATTAGCAGCTCAATGATCGATTTCACTTTTCGCCTGGAGGACCTGTCACTTTTTAACAGTTGTCCCATCACATAGTGACATGATGACCATTCAGCAGCGAGACTACAATGCCCCCTCTGCCCAGGGGGCAGCTTAAAACCTCAGTGTGTGTTGTGAGACAGAGAAGACTGACTTCATTGGGAGCCTTGAAGTGAATATATACCAACTATGGACTCCCTCTCAGAGTAAATCCCCACATTTGCATTAGGCGGGACTATTTGTTTTCTTTGTCTACTTACATATTGCACTGGACTCTATATAAGGGAATAATTGACCCTAATCGCCTTGTGTAGCACCTAAGTGCAAGTGAACACCGAGGTAGTTACTTTCAGTGGACATACAAACTGATCTTTCCCTTGCTTTATAATGAAGACCAAGGACAATGTGCAAACTTTATAAGTCATCCTAATTATTTAAATTTAACAATTTTTTTATTAGGCTCATTCAAAAGCAATGGATGATGGTTTCTGGCTGGTCACTACATCTAGCACATTAATCTTCACATTATTCAATAAAGTATGTTGGAAATTTGGGATAGCTTGTTTTTATTTATTTATTTATTATAGGCATTAATATAACACCAACAATTTATGCATCCCCTTTACATATATTATACATTTACCTCATTCCCTGCCCTCAAGGAGATTACAGTCTTGGATCCCCACTTAAAGTCGTTGTAAACCCTTACAAACCACTTTGACCTACAGGTAAGCCTAGATTAAGGCTTACCTGTAGGTCCAAGAAATTTCTCCTAAACCTATACGGTTTAGGAGATATTTACCTGAAGACAGCCACCACTGTCTACGCCGCATGCCCCGTAGACAGCGGCGCGCAGGCGCACTGGGTAAGCCGCAGATCGCGGCGATATGCTGTGAGTGTCGGCTCCCGTGCGCATGTGCGGGAGTGACGTCATCGCTGCTCCAGCGAATCACAGTGCCGGAGCAGCGAGACCCACGGAGACCCACCAAGAAGATGGACGCTCGGAACTACAGGGGACAGCGGTGACTTCGCTGGCTCCTGTGCCAGGTAAGGGACACATAATGGACTACTATGCGATGTATAGTAGTCCATTATGCTTTACCTTTGCAGGGAATCAAAGAGGAAGTAAATCCATCAGGGTTTACTTCCTCTTTAAGAGGCATATATACAGTGGTGTGAAAAAGTGTTTGCCCCCTTCCTCATTTCCTGTTCCTTTGCATGTTTATCACACTTAAGTGTTTCGGAACATCAAACCAATTTAAACAATAGTCAAGGACAACACAAGTAAACACAAAATGCAATTTGTAAATGAAGGTGTTTATTATTAAAGGTGAAAAAAAATCCAAACCATCATGGCCCTGTGTGAAAAAGTGATTGCCCCCCTTGTTAAAACATACTATAACTGTGATTGTCCACACCTGAGTTCAATTTCTCTAGCCACACCCAGGCCTGATTATTGCCACACCTGTTCACAATCAAGGCATCACTTAAATATGAGCTGCTTGACACAGTAAGGTCCACCAGAAGATCCTTAAAAGCTACACATCATGCCGAGACCCAAAGAAATTCAGGAACAATTGAGAAAGAAAGTAATTGAGATCTATCAGTCTGGAAAGGGTTATAAAGCCATTTCCAAAGCTTTGGGAATCCAGCGAACCACAGTGAGAGCCATTATCCACAAATGGCGAAGACATGGAACAGTGGTGAACCTTCCCAGGAGTGGCCGGCCGCCCAAAATTACCCCAAGAGCGCAGCGACGACTCATCCAAGAGGTCACAAAAGACCCCACAACAACGTCCAAGGAACTGCAGGCCTCACTTGCCTCAGTTAAGGTCAGCGTTCATGCCTCCACCATCAGGAAAAGACTGGGCAAAAATGGCCTGCATGGCCGAGTTCCAAGGAGAAAACCACTGCTGAGCAAAAAGAACATCAAAGCTCGTCTCAATTTCTCCACAACACATCTTGATGATCCCCAAGACTTTTGGGACAACATTCTGTGGACCGATGAGACAAAAGTGGAACTCTTTGGAAGGTGTGTGTCCAAGTATATCTGGCGTAGAAGGAACACTGCATTTCATAAAAAGAACATTATACCAACAGTAAAATATGGTGGTGGTAGTGTGATGGTCTGGGGCTGTTTTGCTGCTTCAGGACCTGGAAGACTTGCCGTGATAAAAGGAACTATGAATTCTGCTGTCTACCAAGAGATCCTGAAGGAGAATGTCCGACCATCTGTTCGTGTACTCAAGCTGAAACGAACTTGGGTTCCGCAGCAGGACAATGATCCTAAACACACCAGCAAGTCCACCACCGAATGGCTGAAGAAAAACAAAATGAAGACTTTGGAGTGGCCTAGCCAAAGTCCTGACCTGAATCCTATTGAGATGTTGTGGTATGACCTTAAAAAGGCCGTTCATGCTCGAAAACCCTCTAATGTAACTGAATTAGGACAATTCTGCAAAGATGAGTGGGCCAAAATTCCTCCAGGACGCTGTAAAAGCCTCATTGCACGTTATCGCAAACGCTTGGTTGCAGTTGTTGCTGCTAAGGGTGGCCCAACCAGTTATTAGGTTTAGGGGGCAATCACTTTTTCACACAGGGCCATGATGGTTTGGATTTTTTTTCACCTTTAATAATAAACACCTTCATTTACAAATTGCATTTTGTGTTTACTTGTGTTGTCCTTGACTATTGTTTAAATTGGTTTGATGTTCCGAAACACTTAAGTGTGACAAACATGCAAAGGAACAGGAAATGAGGAAGGGGGCAAACACTTTTTCACACCACTGTACATATAGTAGAGCTAATTAACCTATCTGTAATGCCGCATACACGTGGTCAGATTTTCCGCTGGAAAATGTTCGATGGGAGCTCTTTGTTGGAAATTCTGACCGTGTGTTGGCTCCATCGGACATTTTCCATTGGAATTTCCTATACACAAAATTTGAGATCTGGATCTCAAATTTTCCGACAACAAAATCCGTTGTCGGAAAATCCGATTGTGTGTACACAATTCCGATGCACAAAGTTCTACGCATGCTTGGAATCAAGCAGAAGAGCCGCACTGGCTATTGAACTTAAATTTTCTCGGCTCGTTGTATGTCACCGCGTTCTTGACGTTCGGAATTTCCGACAACATTGTGTGATGGTGTGTATGCAAGACAAGTTTGAGCCAACATCAGTCGGAAAAAATCCCATGGATTTTGTTGTCGGAATGTCCGATCAATGTCTGATCGTGTGTACGCGGCATAAGTCTTTGAAGTGCTGGAGGAAACCAGTGTGGGAGTACTCATAAGAAACCAATGCAAATACAGGACGGACATGCAAACTTCATGCAGATAATGTCCTGGTTGGTGTTGGAATCGATAACCCTAGTTCTGCAAGGCAGAACAACTAACCACAAAGCCACTGTGCTTAGCACACATAAAAGAGCAGCAGTGTTTGTATTTTTTTGATGCTACTGTATAATCTTAAAAGCTGAACTTTGGCCAAACAGCTAAACGATTTAACATATACAGTATCTCACAAAAGTGTGTACACCCCTCACATTTTTGTAAATATTTTATTATATCTTTTCATGTGAGAACACTGAAGAAATTATACTTTGCTACAATGTAAAGTAGTGAGTGTACAGCTTGTATAACAGTGTAAATATACTGCCCTCTCAAAATGACTCAACACACAGACATTAATGTCTAAACTGCTGGCAACAAAAGTGAGTACACCCTTAAGTGAAAATGTCCAAATTGGGCCCAAAGTGTCAATATTTTGTGTGGCCACCATTATTTTCCAGCACTGCCTTAACCCTCTTGGGCATGGAGTTCACCAGAGCTTCACAGGTTGCCACTGGAGTCCTCTTCCACTCCTCCATGAAGACATCACAGAGCTGGTGGATGTTAGAGACCTTGCGCTCCTCCATCTTCCATTTGAGGATGCCCCACAGAAGCTCAATAGGGTTTAGGTCCAGAGACATGCTTGGACAGTCCATCACCTTTACCCTCAGCTTTATTAGGAAGGCAGTGGTTGTCTTGTAGGTGTGTTTGGGTTCGTTATCATGTTGGAATACTGCCCTGCAGCTCAGTCTCTGAAGGGAGGGGATCATGCTCTGCTTCAGTATGTCACAGTACATGTTGGCATTCGTGGTTCCCTCAATGAACTGTAACTCCACATTGCCTGCAGCACTCATGCAGCCCCAGACCATGACACTCCCACCACCATGTCTGACTGTAGGCAAGACACACTTGTCTTTGTACTCCTACCCTGGTTGCCGCCACACACGCTTGACACCATCTGAACCAAATAAGTTTATCTTGGTATCATCGACCACAGGACATGGTTCCAGTAATCCATGTCCTTAGTCTGCTTGTCTTCAGCAAACTGTTTGCAGGCTTTCTTGTGCATCATCTTTAGAAGAGGCTTCCTTCTGGGATGACAGCCATGCAGACCAGTTTGATGCAGTGTGCAGCGTATGGTCTGAGCACTGACAGGCTGACCCCTCACCCCTTCAACCTTTGCAGCAATGCTGGCAGCACTCATACATCTATTTCCCAAAAACAACCTCTGGATATGATGCTGAGCACGGACACTCAACTTCTTTGATCGACCATGACTGTTCTGAGTGAAACCTGTCCTGTTAAACTGCCTAGGCCATCTTTATTTAGAGCAACAATTCTTTTTTTCAGATCCTCAGAGAGTTCTTTGCCATGAGGTGCCATGTTAAACTTCCAGTGAACAGTATAGGAAAGTGAGAGTGATAACACCAAATCTAACGCAACTGCTCCCCATTAACACCTGAGACCTTGTAACACTAAAGCCCCATACACACTATCAGATTGTCTGCTGAGTTTTTCCTTCAGATTTACCAAAACCATATAATATGAGGTCAAACCTTAGGAGTTTCAATGTGTATGCAATCAGGCAGGCCCTTCTACTACATGGTTTTGATAAATCTGAAGGAAAAACTCAGCAGACAATCTGATAGTGTGTATGGGGCTTAACGGGTCACATGACACCGGGGAGGGAAAATGGCTAATTGGCCTGAATTTGGACATCTTCCCTTAGGGGTGTACTCACTTTTGTTGCCAGCGGTTTAGACATTAATGGCTGTTTGTTGAGTTATTTTGAGGGGACAGAAAATTTACACTGTTATAAAAGCTGTACACTCATTTTTGTGAGATACTGTATTTGGATTGTTGTACCTGCCTACATATTTCTCACTTTTGTAATTGGCATGACCTACCATGTATCCAAGAGGGTGACACCACTTTCATTGTCACGGTACACTAATAAAGGGATGTCGCCTTTCTGCCCGCGCTTGCTGATTGGACAGTGAAAGATCAGCACACTGATGAGGTTGCCTTCATACTCCCCTCTCTTGTAAGCATGCTCCCTATGTTAAACTGACAGTACTCATACAATTCAGTAAAGCTCTGATTGGCTGACACTACTGGCCCTCCTTCCCCAGTCTGTGCAGTGCAGGGCATCACAGGAAGCTGAAAAAAGATTATTGCCGGTAGTACAAATTTTAATGAACATGTACAATATGGGCACTAAATGGTGTTTAGATATTTGTCTGAAGCTCAGTTTTAAATCACATGTAAAGCAAGGTAACCACAGCGCAAAGTATTTGGAAGAAGTGTATTTTTACTTTTTAAATGCGTGCTCTGATTGCTGAAAATCACAAAATGATAATGACAACGCTAATAATAATAATTATTATTATTATTAGTATTATTAATAATAATAATAATAATAATAATCAATTATGTAAAGCTTGACCGCAGTATTCAGTATGAGAGGTCAAACAAGTAACAATGATGATAATTATAATAATAATAATAATAATAATCATTGTTAAAACAATTGTCTAAAGCCTGACTCCACCACAGCAACACAGTACTGTGCATCAACATTGGTTAAACATGCATTGCACTGCACATTTTTTTGCAGCTCAAAGGCCTAAGCCCTCATTCACCCCGGTGCAAATTGTCATGCAATCTGACAGTTACAAATCGCATGACAAGTCGCACCCTATTGCCGGCAATGGAACTGTTCAAATTTGTGCGAGTCCGATTTGAAAATGTTTTAAAAAAAAGGTTCCTACAGAATTTTATTTTGCGATTTCAGGTGTGACTTGCATAGACCTCTGTGCATGAAGTCACACAGATGTCAGGCAAGTCACACCTGAAATCGCACTGACCCGTGGCTTTGAAATCGTATGATTCAAAGTCACATTCAGTGTAAACAGGGGCTCCAACAACCTAAAACAAATTATTCAGAAATTAAAATATAATATTATATAAAAAAAATGATGATGACAATAATAACAATAATATTACATACATTATTAAATATAATATACATAAAACAAGAATTACATACATTATTATAATAATGTATTATATTTACATTATTAAATATACTAATACATAAAACAAGAATTACATACATTATTATAATAATGTATGTAATTCTTGTTTTCTTGTATAATAATAATTATTAAATTTGTTGCTAGTTCGCACTTCCCCTGATGAAGCTAACGCGAAACATGTTGGGATAAAGTGCCATCTACATTTCAACTTCCACTTCTGGGATCCCTCCTATGTAGTAAACGTTTGTGCATAGTTCTCTATGTTATTGCATATTATGTATGCTGTTTTAATTGTACCTAATAAATTATATAATTTTTAATCCCTCTTTTTGATACTTTCCTGGAATACAAGCACCGTAAAAATCCCCCCCTCCTTTTCTCCTTTTTATTCATAACCTATAGGGAATGAGGCGCCTAATTTTTGGGTGTCAATGGGCAACTTGGACCAGACCTTTATATATGTAATAATGATGATAATAATAATTATAATTATTATTATTAAAACAATTGTCTAAAGCTTGACTCCACCACAGCACACGGTACTGTGCAGCAACATGTGTTTGCACATGGTAAAACATGCATTGCAATGCAAATTATTGCAACCCACTGGTGTAAAGTCATCCTAAAACTGCCTTAACAGATTATTCAAAAATGATAATACAATATAATATTACAAAACGATGATGACAATAGTAACATTATAATAATAATAATAATAATAATAATAATAGTAATTGTTGTCATCTACAGTATATAAAGCCTGACTGTAGCACACAGTACTTTGATTTAACATGTGTGTGCCATAATGAGAGATAAAACATATAATAATGATGATAACATTAATAATAATAATAATAATAATAATTTTCATTATTAAAATAATTGTCTAAAGCCAGACTCTACCACAGCACACAGTACTGTGCAGCAACATGTGTTTACAAGTGGTAAAACATGCATTGCAATACAAGTTATTGCAACCCACAGGTGTGAAGCCAACCTCAAACTGCCCTAATAGATTATTCAGAAATGACAATCAAATATTACAAAATAATAATAATTAATAAAAATAATATTCATAATAATAATTATTATTATTAATCATCTATGTAAAGTATAGCCACAGCACACAATAATTTTCTTCAACATCTGTTTTCTATAATGAGTAGTAAAGCATCTATTAATGATGATAATAATAATTATAAAAATAATAATAATTATTATTATTATTATTATCATCACAATAAAAGCAATGACTTCCCTGCAGCACACAGTACTGTGCATCAACATGTGTTTGCAAGTGGTAAAGCATGCATTGCACTGTACATTTTTGCAACTCAAAAGCCTAAAACAACCTAAAACTGTCCTAACAGATTATCCAGAAATTAGAATATAATAAAAAAATTACAATATAATATTAATAATAGTAATAATAATAACTATTATGAATATTAATATTTTCATCAACTAAAACCTGATGCCACCGTAACACATAGTACTGTGTTTTAATGTGTACTTGCCGTATTGAGCGGTAAAACATGCAATTATTATACCCGCAAAGTCAACCTAAAACTGCCTCAACTGACTATCCAGGAATTACAGTACCGTAACAATTGGGAATCTAGCTGTGAAAAGAGTAACACCTTCGAGCCATGTGACAAGAGGAAACACGCACTAGTACCGCATGGAAATCCAACCACTGTAAGTATGTTAATTAGGGACCTTAGATAGTAAGCGCCTTGAGGACAGGGACTGATGTGAATTTACAACATGTCATCAGTGCTATATAAATACCTGAAATTGAAAAATAAATAAATAATATAAGTAACAAGCAGGACCCTCTGATTCCTCTTGTACCAAACTGCATTGTAACTGTAATGTCTGCCTTCATTTTGTAAATCGCTGAGCAAACTGTTGGTGCTATATAAAGTTGGCGCTCTATAAATCCTCAGTCCCAGACCAAGCGCTTGGCATGGGACCGAGGAAGCCAAAAACCTGAGAGAGCTGCTAATGTGAAGTTTGCTTTTGTGGGAGGAACGGCTGGAGAGACGTGGACTGCCTGAATTATACTCTTTTGGACACCATATCAGCAGACATATCCTAAGCGAGATTGACCTTCTATAATTAGAGTTTCCACCATGTGGGTAAGAGTACATCTTGACTAAAGCCTCGTTCACACGATTGTATTTTTCGCAGACAAAACCTCAGACTACTGTCTGAAGGCATGTGCATGGATTTTGTCTTGCATACAAACGGCAAGGAATTGTTGGCCAACAAACACGAACATAGTGATGTGCTACGTGGTTTTTCAGCTCTTTAACGCCACCCTTTGGGCTCCTTATGCTAATTTCATGTTAGTAGAAGTTTGGTGAGTGTTGATTCGCGCTTTTCATTTTGCGCTTTTCCTTTTGCGCTTTTCAGTTCACGCTTTTCATTTCATGCTTTTCACTTTGTTTCTGAACGGCCGTTCGTCAACCAGACATGTTGCGACATCGGAGGAGATAACGTGTTATTTATTATTTTTGGTTGGCATTATTGCTTTGACCCAAGTCCAGTCCAGGAAAAGGAGGAGGAGGAGTTCTTGGACCAAAAATTGGTTGCTTTATTAATCGTGACCAATTATGTCATATGCCTTTGCTGCAGGAGCTCCAGGAGAATAATCCAGATGATTTTCGTAATTATCTCTGGATGATAGACCCCTGCTTTCACCAACTCTTGGCATTGTTGACTCCCTATATTAAGAAGCAGGACACATGCGCAAGGCTTTTATTTTATTTTTATTATTATTATTATTATTATATTTTTTCTATTTTTATTATTTTATTATTTTATTTTATTAATTTAAATATTATATTTTAAATATTTTATTTTATTTTAGATATTTTATTTTAAATAATATTTTAAATATTTTATTATTTTTTATTATTATTATATTATTTATACCCCCATCAAATCATTCTCTGCAGGTATTACCTTTTGTACAACCCCCTCCATTTAAATTGTAAGCTCTATGAGCAGGGCCCTCCTGTACCTTTTGTATTGAACTGTACTGTAATTGCGTCGTCCCCCCCTATACATTGTAAAGCTCTGTGTAAACTGTTGGCTCTATATAAATCGTGTATACTAATAATAATAATAAGAAGAAGAAGAATAATATTTTTGGTTGAATAATAATGATTTGATTTGTTTAGATGCACAGAATGCACTTTTTGGTTAAGTTCTATTGGCAGATAGCATGTCTAATTTTATTTGTTTTCTTTTTTTAATGCACGATAAAAAAACTGTGAAGAATAATACTTGGCTGTGTGTTTTACTTCAAACGACAGTTTGGAAGTAGGCATTTACATTTTAAAAAATAAAATACAACGTGAAATTATTATTATTATTAATGATTTATATAGCGCCAACAGTTTACACAGCGCTTTACAATGTATAGGGGGGACAACACAATTACAGTACAATACAAAAGGTACAGGAGGGCCCGGCTTATAGAGCTTACATTCTAAAGGTAGTGGGTGTTGGTACAAAAGGTAATAGCTGATTAACAAGGAACTTGTTAACAAGGAACAACAACATAGTTGTATCTACGAGATAATGGTGTTGTGGTAACTTGCCCAAGTAAAAAAAAAAAAAAAAAGCATAATAATATTATTCTAGATATCACTAGAAATAAAAAGCCTTTAAAAATTAGTTTGCAATAATAACTCCATCAGTATCACCAGCAAAGCAGCTTCATTATTATCCCATTAAAGAAGAAGAGAATTGTGCGCTGCATTTCGAGATTTCATAATTTGCCGCGTCACGAATGTTAATTCTCCATTACAAACGCTAGTTTACAAGACCGACCGCTTCTGGCTTGTCCTTGCTTCCGAGCATGCGTGTTTGTACTTTGGACTTTTGTCCGACGGACTTGTGTACACACGCTCGGAAAATACGAGAACATACATTTGTCCACGGAAAATCTGACAATTGTCCAATGCTCCATTGGACAATCGTCAGATTTTCCGTGGACAAATGTATGTTCTCGGATTTTCCGAGCGTGTGTAGACACGGACGGATTTTCCGCCAACAGGCTGACATCACACATTCCCATCGGAAAATCCGATCGCGTTAAAACATTGGTGACGTCACTTGGTGGAGGATATCACTGGATACTTGTTATGACTCACGTCACCCATTGTTGATCAGATTGGATCATTCAGATCACCGGTTCGACTTTTTAATACACAATTAGCGCAACTTCTTTCAATTATTTTGTTGTGTCACATCTCACATTTCTTTGTTGCTGCTCATTTATTTTAAAAAAAAAATCATTTTTTTTTCTGATTTTTTTTCTAATTTTTTATGTATTTTTTTTTTTTTTTTTCAGGGTGGCCCTCCACTTTAATGTTTGTTTGAAAACTAATAAAATACCTTTAAAAAAAAAAGTGATAAAAGATACAAAAATCTGCCAGGTGATTCAACCTTCAAAAAAAAAGAAAAAAAAAAAAACACAAATTCCACCTAAAACTGAAATCTCATTTTTGTATGCCTTACAATTACAGTAAAAAAAAAAAAAGTCTTCTTCAAAATGTAATAAATAAATGATAAATGTATGTCTTTTTCATTTTTTTTCTGATTTTTTTCTAATTTTTTTATGTATTTTTTTTCAGGGTGGCTCTCCACTTTAATGTTTGTTTGAAAACTAATAAAATACCTTAAAAAAAAAAAGTAATAAAAGATACAAAAATCTGCTGGGTGATTCAACCTTCTAAAAAAAAGAAAAAAAAACACAAATTCCACCTAAAACTGAAATATAATTTTTGTATGCCTTACAATTACAGTAAAAAAAATAAATAAAATCTTCTTCAAAATGTCATAAATAAATGATAAATGTATGTCTTTTTCATTTTTTTTTCTGATTTTTTTCTAATTTTTAATGTATTTTTTTTTTTTTCAGGGTGACCCTCCACTTTAATGTTTGTTTGAAAACGAATAGAATACCTTAAAAAAAAAAAAAAAAAGTGATAAAAGATACAAAAATCTGCTGGGTGATTCAACCTTCTAAAAAAAAGAAAAAAAACAAAAAAAACAAATTCCACCTAAAACTGAAATATAATTTTTGTATGCCTTACAATTACAGTAAAAAAAATAAATAAAATCTTCTTCAAAATGTCATAAATAAATGATAAATGTATGTCTTTTTCATTTTTTTTCAGATTTTTTTCTAATTTTTAATGTATTTTTTTTTCAGGCTGACCCTCCACTTTAATGTTTGTTTGAAAACTAATAAAATACCTTAAAAAAAAAAAGTGATAAAAGATACAAAAATCTGCCGGGTGATTCAACATTCTGAAAAAAAGAAAAGAAAAAAAAAACACAAATTCCACCTAAAACTGAAATGTAATTTTTGTATGCCTTACAATTAGAGTAAAAAAAAAAAAAGTCTTCTTCAAAATGTCATAAATAAATGATAAATGTATGTCTTCCTCTTCCACCTAATACTGAAATGTCATTTTTGTATGCCTTACAATTACAGTAAAAAAAATAAAAAAACAAGTCTTCTTCAAAATGTCATAAATAAATGATAAATGTATGTCTTTTTCATTTTTTTTCAGATTTTTTTCTAATTTTTAATGTATTTTTTTTTCAGGCTGACCCTCCACTTTAATGTTTGTTTGAAAACTAATAAAATACCTTAAAAAAAAAAGTGATAAAAGATACAAAAATCTGCCGGGTGATTCAACATTCTGAAAAAAAGAAAAGAAAAAAAAAAACACAAATTCCACCTAAAACTGAAATGTAATTTTTGTATGCCTTACAATTACAGTAAAAAAAAAAAAAAGTCTTCTTCAAAATGTCATAAATAAATGATAAATGTATGTCTTCCTCTTCCACCTAATACTGAAATGTCATTTTTGTATGCCTTACAATTACAGTAAAAAAAAAAAAAGTCTTCTTCAAAATGTAATAAATAAATGATAAATGTATGTCTTTTTCATTTTTTTTCTGATTTTTTTCTAATTTTTTTATGTATTTTTTTTCAGGGTGGCTCTCCACTTTAATGTTTGTTTGAAAACTAATAAAATACCTTAAAAAAAAAAAGTAATAAAAGATACAAAAATCTGCTGGGTGATTCAACCTTCTAAAAAAAAGAAAAAAAAACACAAATTCCACCTAAAACTGAAATATAATTTTTGTATGCCTTACAATTACAGTAAAAAAAATAAATAAAATCTTCTTCAAAATGTCATAAATAAATGATAAATGTATGTCTTTTTCATTTTTTTTTTCTGATTTTTTTCTAATTTTTAATGTATTTTTTTTTTTTCAGGGTGACCCTCCACTTTAATGTTTGTTTGAAAACGAATAGAATACCTTAAAAAAAAAAAAAAAAGTGATAAAAGATACAAAAATCTGCTGGGTGATTCAACCTTCTAAAAAAAAGAAAAAAAACAAAAAAAACAAATTCCACCTAAAACTGAAATATAATTTTTGTATGCCTTACAATTACAGTAAAAAAAATAAATAAAATCTTCTTCAAAATGTCATAAATAAATGATAAATGTATGTCTTTTTCATTTTTTTTCAGATTTTTTTCTAATTTTTAATGTATTTTTTTTTCAGGCTGACCCTCCACTTTAATGTTTGTTTGAAAACTAATAAAATACCTTAAAAAAAAAAAGTGATAAAAGATACAAAAATCTGCCGGGTGATTCAACATTCTGAAAAAAAGAAAAGAAAAAAAAAACACAAATTCCACCTAAAACTGAAATGTAATTTTTGTATGCCTTACAATTACAGTAAAAAAAAAAAAAGTCTTCTTCAAAATGTCATAAATAAATGATAAATGTATGTCTTTTTCATTTTTTTTTCTGATTTTTTTCTCATTTTTAATGTATTTTTTTTTTCAGGGTGACCCTCCACTTTAATGTTTGTTTGAAAACGAATAAAATACCTTAAACAAAAAATAAAAAGTGATAAAAGATACAAAAATCTGCCGGGTGATTCAACCTTCTAAAAAAAAGAAAAAAAAAAAACACAAATTCCACCTAAAACTGAAATGTAATTTTTGTATGCCTTACAATTACAGTAAAGAAAAAAAAAGTCTTCTTCAAAATGTAATAAATAAATGATAAATGTATGTCTTCCTCTTCCACCTAATACTGAAATGTAATTTTTGTATGCCTTACAATTACAGTAAAAAAAAAAAAAAAAGTCTTCTTCAAAATGTCATAAATAAATGATAAATGTATGTCTTTTTCATTTTTTTTTCTGATTTTTTTCAAATTTTTCATGTATTTTTTTTTCAGGGTGGCCCTCCACTTTAATGTTTGTTTGAAAATGAATAAAATACCTTAAAAAAAAAAGTGATAAAAGATACAAAAATCTGCTGGGTGATTCAACCTTCTAAAAAAAACAAAAAACAAAAACAAAACACAAATTCCACCTAAAACTGAAATGTAATTTTTGTATGCCTTACAATTACAGTAAAAAAAAAAAAAAAAAAGTCTTCTTCAAAATGTCATAAATAAATGATAAATGTATGTCTTTTTCATTTTTTTTTCTGATTTTTTTCTAATTTTTTATGTATTTTTTTTTCAGGGTGGCCCTCCACTTTAATGTTTGTTTGAAAATGAATAAAATACCTTAAAAAAAAAAAGTGATAAAAGATACAAAAATCTGCTGGGTGATTCAACCTTCTAAAAAAACAAAAAACAAAAACAAAACACAAATTCCACCTAAAACTGAAATGTAATTTTTGTATGCCTTACAATTACAGTAAAAAAAAAAAGTCTTCTTCAAAATGTAATAAATAAATGATAAATGTATGTCTTCCTCTTCTTCCAACACCTAAACTGCACCCAGAAACGGGTAACTTTCTCACCCTTTAACTTTGGCATTCCCCGAGCTATTTACTATTTTGCAGCGTCAGCATGTTGGAGTGACAATAGTTAATAGCAGTACTTTGTGGTTAGATAGAGCAGTAATTGAGAAGGGAATGCAGTCTTCTGTTAGCAGCATGGACCAAATATGTTTCCTTTCATATTGCCAATAACTCAAGCTTGTGATTACACCAATTAAAGCCCAATTGGAGGAAAGGCCTCCAGCGCTAAACTCCAGCTGCCATCTGACTGCAAATTACGGGGGCCTGTATGTGGGTGGACACTCACATCACTGGGGGAAGGAATAGGAGCCCATTGTACAGGCTTCTACAGAGGTGGACACCAATGACATGCATCATCAGCAGAAACGTCCCCGTCAAGATCAGGCTATTCTTGAGGTCTTTTCAGTGTAGAGCTCTTTATGAGCAGTGTTTGTGTTACATGGCAGATACAGTACATTTACTAACCACACAAATATTCTCCCTAGTGAATTGTACTCCGAACAGAACATTGTTTTCTTTTTTCGTTTTTTTTTTTGTGTCCAGCTTAAGACAAAGACGTTTTACATCATAACAACACAATATGCTGACAACGCTTGGGATCCTTACAGAGCTCCAATGTTCTTTTTATGTGTCTGCGAAAAATGATTAGCCACCCTGATGTATACCTCGAACACCTGCTTATAAATCTGCAATCTAAAGACAAAATGCTTATTGTTACACGCTAAACGTTCATTTTTCACTTGACTAAGGTACCACCGATATAATCAGCACCCACCTGAATATCGACCGTTATCTTGCCCTGCCTTTTTACCCCACTTAAACTGAAGTAAAACCATGACCACATTTTGGAGTAAAATTGGCCGGAACGGCCATTTATTAACTAATAACCAAACAGAACAAATATTTCCTTAAACCTGGAACCAAAATCAGTGGCGTAACTAGAACCTTCAGGGCCCCGATGCAAGAAACCATGAAGGGCCCCCCTGAACCCCAGCCAGGGCCCTTCCCTCCGAGTCCGGCGGTGGTACTCCAGGGCGTGGTCACAGGTATGACCTTTGTGAGCCCTGTAGTTCCACCACTGGTATCAGTAGTTTTTTTTTTATTCGTTTTTTTTTTAATTTTTAGGTGCCCCATTGGGGGACTGTCCCTAGCAGGATGGGGTCCCTGTCCCCAGAAGAGATGAAGTCCTTTTCTCCAGGGCAGATGAAGTTACTGCCCCCAAGTGAGAAGGGGCCCCTGTCCCCAGGGGAGGTGGGGGTCCCTGTCCCCACGTGAGAAGGGGCCCCTGTCCCCAGGGGGAGATGGAGGGGGTATGTAATGGTGTGTGGGGGATGGGGTCCTCTCACTCACCATGACCAAGCTGTAGGCCGCGCACTCATCCATGTTGGCCTGGGCTCCATCCAGTGTGCTGGACAGGCGATCAGCATATCTCCCAGAAAGACCTTTCATCATCTGTGTATGATGGGGAGGAGGGGGGCTGGCAGACAAGCCTGCAGTGTTCCGGTGAGCCGGCTCTCATAGGGCTGCACTGCATCTGTGTGCTTGCATGGAGCAGGAGAGGGGTACTCTGAGGAGCCGGCTGAGGACACAGGTCATGCGGGGAATGCACAACTAAAGAGCAGCCAGTGCGATAGTCGAGCATGGAGCTCTGCTAGTCACCCTCCACCTCCAGCCACCCGTGTGCATTGTGCACTGGTACCCCTAGCTGCCTATGCTGCTGCCGGCCATATGTAGAGGGGGCTGCGTGGGCCCCCTGCATCACAGGGCCCGGTTGCGGTCGCGACTGCTGCACCCCCTATAGTTACGCCCCTGACCAAAATAATAATGCAATCACAATAAATATAAGTTTGCCACTCTTTGGAGGCACCAAGTATCACATATCCACTTTTTGTATCTGCATAACACTTACACGGTCCCCAGCCGCACGACACAGGCTCTGGGACAACCTCAACCTTGTAGATACCTCACCGTATAACTTCAAGTTTACCCACAATTAACATTCAGGTAGGTAGGTAGTTAACTCCAAAGACATGCAGGTAGGTTATTTGGATTCTGTCCAAAATTGGCCCTAGTATATGAATGGGAACCTTGGATTGTGGGCTCCTTGAGGGCAGAGACCGATGTGAGTGTGCAATGTACAGGGATACGGACAATTGTAGACACTCACTCAGTTTGAACTGGATGGACTGGTGTCTTTATTCAACTATGTAACTGTGTAATTAACTGGCATTCCACAGGGGACTCCATTCCTTAGATGGGCCCCTAACATGGTAAGTACATCAGACTTTTAACAATGGCTTCAAAGACCCCAACCGCCAGGCCAACATGATCACTTAGGCCGCGTACACACGCGCGGACTGTTGGCCCAACTTTGTCCGTCCAACAGTTTGAGCGAACAGTCCGCTCAAACTTAGCATGGACGGACATGGCCACACACGACGGACGAACAGTTTGCTGAAACCGTGCGCGATGACGTGAACGGCACGTACGACGGGACGAAAAATACGACGTCCTATACACTGCAATGCAACCTTCCGACGTGGAAATCCTTTCTGAGCATGCGCGAGACTTAGTTGGCCGAACAAGCCTACACACGAGCGAACAGTCCGCTGAAACCTTGTTTCAGCGGACAGTTTTTCGGAATTTCCGTAAGACCTTGTTCGGCCAACTGTCCGCTGAAACTGTCCGCTGAAGCCCCACACACGAGCGGACTGTCCGCCCAAACACTGTTCAGCGGACAAGGTTGGGCGAACAGTCCGCGCGTGTGTACGCGGCCTTAAAGAAGAGCCGATCCAGTGTAAGGGCGGGCAGGCGGGAATGTTCTTCCTCCACGTGCCTACTCCAGATGCCCTTTCAGCCCTTCTCCTCACTGAAAACCCACCAACCAGTAAGTGACTACATTGACATACTGAACTTTTATTAACCCTCTCTGTCCCTGATTCCATATCCCCCTCAGTCATGGTAGCCCTATGCTTATTTGATTTTTTTACTTCGGGCTATACCGAAGTCATTACTCATGTGCTAGAAGCGCTATGAATCATGAAGACCATTCCTACTCTTCATCTGGTTCTCGGCTAACACTGAATTATGTATGAAATATGTAAGTGAAATTGCTTATTCATGTTTTTATTGTTATATCAAAAATGTGGTGTTATACCGCACTGAGTGAAAAAAAATTGAAAACGTAAAACTATGAAACAGCAGCAATTACATAGTTACATAGTAGGTGAGGTTGAAAAAAGACACAAGTCCATCAAGTCCAACCTATGTCCATGGGCATCCGCAGAACTTTTTTCAGGGGGGGGCATAATTTTAGGGTCACCCATGCGCCGCCCCTTTTTCGACAATGTCATTATCACATTATTATGGTCAGAGACTGCGGACTTAGTGCAATCCCTAGGATAAGTAATGGATAATGGCCAACAGGCCCTCTTACCAGATCCAGTGAAACAACACCAGTGATCCCTCCGGCTGGACGATCGATCACTCGCCCCGGGGGCGACTCTGGTCAGTAGTGTAGCATGTCTTTACCCTGGCAGTGACTCAGTCTTTCTCTCTCTGGTGGTGTTGGGCAGCATGGCTCTCTCTGGTGGTGCTGGACAGCATGGCTCTCTCTGGTGGCATGGGGCAGTGTAGTTCTCTCTCTGGTGGCGCTGGGCAGTGTGGCTCTCTCTGGTGGCATGGGGCAGTGTAGTTCTCTCTCTGGTGGCGCTGGGCAGCGTGGCTCTCTCTCTCTGGCTTCTGCCCAGCACACCCCTTGTTCTTTTTCCTGTAGCACTCTCTCCCTCAGTTTTTTTCCCAGGCTACAGTCTCTCAATCTCTCTCTTGATCGAGCTGTATCCTCCTCCCTGTGGAAAATGGGGCCGCCAATCTTTGGGACTACATGTCCCATGATTCTCTCCTCTCCTAGTTTTCTTTGATTGGCCCTCAGTTATGGCAAATAGGGAAGGAACGGAGCGGGCAGGAAGCTGGGCAAGGAACCTGGTGAGAGCCGTCGTCTCTTCTCCCTGACAGGAGAAAGGGGGGGGTGACCGGGGGAAACCTAATAGCACCGCCGCGAGTTCTCTGCTGGACTGAGCACGGAAAAGAGCCCTCAGTCACATTACACTGATAGGGGGGCTTGGCAGAACCTTGATGGTGTCACCCCACTGGCGGATTGCACACGGATGTGGGCTGCCTGCACTCCGATAGCGATGGAACTGTGTTGAATTTAAGATCTCATACCTGATTCCAGGGGGGGGCACTTGACCCCCCTTGCCCCTACCTGCGGACGCCCATGCCTATGTGTGTGATTATATGTCAGTATTACATTGTGTATCCCTGTATGTTGTGGTCGTTTAGGTGCTTATCTAATAGTTTCTTGAAACTATCAATGCTCCCCACACTGAGACCACCGCCTGTGGAAGGGAATTCCACATCCTTGCCACTCTTACAGTAAAGAACCCTCTACGTCAGTGGTCATCAGCCCTGCCCTCAAGGCCCACTAACAGGCCAGGTTTGCAAGATAACTGAAATACATCACAGGTGACATCATTTGCTGCTCAGTGATTTCAGTATTCTAGTCCACATCTCCCCAAGGTAATACATAAAACCTGGCCTGTTAGAGGGCCCTGAGGACAGGGTTGATGACCACTGCTCTATGTAGTTGAAGGTTAAACCTGGTCCTTGGTCACGTGTCTTGTTAAACTCCCTTTTGCGAAAAAGTTTTATCCCTATTGTTGGGTCATCAGTATGATATTTGTATTAGTAATTAATCCAAGTGCCATAATCATAGGAAAACATGTATATACAAAAAAATAATTGTTCTAATCATGATCAATAAAGTGCAGTGCGTAAAGTGATCCAAAAACAACATGGAATTACATTCAAATGAAATGGATCTGACTTCAGCAGTGACTTTGATTGGTTACAGTTACATAATTAGTAAGTTTGAATAAAGACACCAGTCCTTTCGCTTCAACCTGAGTGAGTGCGAGTGTGTGTTTACAATTATCCCTATCCATATATATTGTGTCTCATTAAGATGCTCATCCAATATTATTTATTTAAGGTACCCATATAGCACTGTCAATTTACGCAGAGCTCCACACATACATCGTACACTCACATCGGTCCCTACCCTCAAGAAGCCCACAATCCAAAGTCCCCAACTCACATTCATATACTGGGGCCAATTTATTTTGGACAGAAGCCAATTAACTTACCAGCATGTCTTTGGAGTGTATGAGGAAACCCACACAGGCACAGGGAGAACATGCAAACTCCAGGCAGGTAGTGTCATGGTTGGGATTTGAACCAACAGCTCTTTTTACTGCTAGCCAAGAGTGCTACCCATTACACCCCTGTGCTGCCCAAATGGTGTGACGAAACATGTCGGGCGGAGCTACATCCTGATGCCATCACGATCCATGTGACCCGGAAGTTCGGGTGTTCGTTTTATGAGATATTGCAGGCAAATATGTTTTATCCACGTGAGATTAAATTTTTAACATTGTAAGTAACCTATTGGCTTTTTCTTTTCAATAAATTATCTGAACGATATCACACTATTTGAGTTATTTTTTCTTTTGGATTTTTAACTGATCCTATTGATCATGCTGCAGTCTGTCTGAGTGTGATTCCTATAGAAGATTTGGCCCTGCATTGGAGGGTTTACAGAGGTTATCCTGTCCTATACCCTGCAGAGGTATATCCTGTCTGCTTGTTAGACCATCCTAGCAATAGGTGGTCCACATAACTTAGTGGTGGATTACTGGCTTTGATGTTCTTTTTTACATATAGACAGTTTTATATTTATGTAATTTATTTTATGTTTTTATCATAAAAAAACTTTTTGCACATATATTTGTATGTAATTCCATGTTGTTTTTGCTATGTGGACCAGTTTATACACTGGACTTTATTGCTCATGATTAGCGCAGTTATTTTTTTGTATACACTTGTTTTTATTGTTAAATGCCAATCAATCCACTGGCTTTGGCTTGTCTAATCAACCACTTGAAGACTTGCTTTTTGGCTGAGTTCGCACATGAAACTAACCATAAGATGCACAGGACCCTTCTGCAATTCGGACTGCAGCCGCCCTGGAGGTGTGGGAACCGGTTCCATTGAGAGCCGGCCACACTCTCCTGTCATGCAAATGGAAGCCCACCTCCAATTCACATCAGTGTGAACCCAGCCTCACACACACATGAACTTTAATGGCATCACAGTCTTAGTCTGTAGGGTTCCCAGTCTTTACAGCTTTAACAGCATCAACTCTTCTGGGAAGGCTGTCCGCAAGGTTTAGGAGTGTGTCTATGGGAATGTTTGACCATTCTCCCAGAAGTGCATTTGTAGGGTCAGGCCCTGATGTGGATGGGAAGGCCTGGCTCACAGTCTCTGCTCTAACTCATGCCAAAGGTGTTCTATCGTCTTGAGCTCAGGACTTGCTTTGTGCACTGGTGTGCAGTAATGTTGGAACAGGAAGGGGCCATCCCCAAACTGTTCCCACAAAGTTGGGAGCATGAAATCGTCCAAAATGTCTTTGTATGCTGACGCCTTAAGATTTCCCATCACTGGAACTAAGGGGCCAACCCCTGAAACTGAAAACAACCCCACACCATAATCCCCCTCCACCAAATGATTTGGACCAGTGCACAATGCAAAGTCCATAAAGACATGGATGAACAAGTTTGGGGTGGAGAAACTTGGCAGGCCTGCACAGAACCCTGCCCTCAACCCAATAGTGTTAGCCATGAATTAGTGTGGAGACTGCGAGCCAGGCCTCCTCATCCACATCAGTGCCTGACCTCACAAATGCACTGCTGGAAGAATGGTCAAACACTCCCATAGACACACTCCTAAACCTTGTGGACAGCCTTCCCAGAAAAGGTGAAGCTGTTATTATTATTATTATAATACAGGATTTATATAGTGCCGACAGTTTACGCAGCACTTTACAACATTAGGGCAGACATTACAATACAATACAATTCAAGACAGGAGGGAATCAGAGGGCCCTGCTCGTTAGAGCTGACAATCTAGGCGGAATGGTCAAGTTATACAACAGGGTAATAGCTGTGGGGGATGAGCTCATGGAGAATATAGTGCAGTTGTTAGATGGGGGCAGGATAGGCTTCTCTGTAGAGTTATAGCTGCAAAGGGTGGACCAACTCAATATTGAACCCTACAGACTATGCCCTTGTACACACGATCGGAGATTCCGACGGAATGTGTCCGATTGGACCGTTTTGTCGGATATTCCGACTGTGTGTGGTCTTCATCGGACTGTTTCCGTCCGAGTATCCGACGGACCAAGTTTTCCAACTTGTCGGTAAAATTTTCCGACATGATCCGATCGGACCTTGTCCGATCATGTGTAGAGAATTCCCATCGGACAAAGTGCCATGCATGCTCAGATCAAATTCCTACACCAAAGCTATTGGCTACTAGCCTGAACGTAGTCCCGTCGTAACGAAATAACGTCATCACGTTATGTACAATCGGATTTTCCGACAACTTCGCCCGACCGTGTGTATGCAACAGTTTCGGACAAAATCCGTCGGACAAAATCCGAAGGACAAAATCCAACGGATTTGGTTGTCGGAATCTCCGACCGTGTGTACAAGGGATAAGACTGGGATCCTGTATAAGTTCATGTGCATGTAAAGGCAACATATCTTATATAGGAGCACAGATATTTCAAAAGCCAGTAAAAACATAGGAAGACAAATTGTAAAGGAAACCTTTACTGAGATAGAAATATAGAGGTTCCCATATCTCCCAACTTTTTAATAACAGGATGAGGGACACCTATTAGCAAAGGTATGTAGGCATAGGACACACCCCCTGACACGCCCCCTTAAAGGAGAATAATATCAAAATAATTCATTAGTTAAACCCACAAGTACTTTTTTTTTACCACTACTATGACTTTATTTTGGCTTTTGAAATTCACAAATGCAGCAATTTGAAAAATGGATGAAAGGTTTACCACCGATAAACACTTTAAAAAAAAATAAAAAGTGCATTTTATATGCAACTTTATAGATCTGACCAAAATGAGGGGCAAATAAGATAACGAGGGACAGAGGGACAGTCCCTCGAAATCAGGGACAGTTGGGAGCTTTGGGTTCCATTGCTGACCACCTTCAAAAACACGAATTTCCTGGCTGTCTATGGTCTCAATACTTTTTGAATTGCTGTTTTGGAAGAAGCATTAAACCAGCAGAGTCAGAGTATAGTTATGGTCCCTGATGAGTCTAATTTGTCTAGGCCGGAGACTTAGGGAGCATTGAAATCTTTGGCATACAAGCCACCTAAGTAGCTATTTTAGATTTTAGAGGACTCAGCAATGGCATCCTTGCATTGCTGTCAGTTGTCTTTGATGGAAATACAGAACGAGTGCCTAGTTGTTATATGATTAAGTGCAGCTACAGCAGGACGATATGTTCTCAGTAAAGGCTTCTTTTAAATACTGTTTTCATTGCTGATGATCTTATTGCCCCTGTTACTCAAGATCATGTTACCGAGAAAGATGAAAAACGTGGATTTATGTCTTAGGCCTCTGAAGTGTCTGGAACATAAGCAAAGGCAGGTCTGGGAGATGTCCAGGATTACCACTCTGAAAGAAGAAGTTGTATATGTATATTCAGTAGTGTATTTAACTGTCTGCCTGGAGTTTAGCTCTATAGGTAAAGTTATAACTTGCCTTTTATCGGCACACAAAGAAGTTCTTCTCTTGTGGGCCCTCACACAGCATATAGACAGGGCCGTCTTTAAGGCAGGGCAAAAGGGGCAGCTGCCCTGGGCCCTGTCATTGTTATGGGGCCCAAAACAGCTGCCTCATACTTGCCAACTATCCAGGTTTAAATTCCCTTGTCCCTTGAAGTTTTATTCCTGTGCTGTGTCCCAATATCTCAGTGTGAAGTGCTGGTACTAATGCTGCCCAGCTCTGCCCTATTGTTGTGCACAGATGACTCACCTGCAGACCCTGTGTTTACATGTACATAACCAGCATTCGTATGTAAATTGCAGCGACAATACTAAGTAAATAACTGCGGCTGGCGGCATTGATATGTAAATAAAGGTGGCATTCCTATGTATATCATGCTCCCCTGCTGTGAGGAGGTGATGTGCTGTAACCTCTAGCAACTAATCAGTGAGCTGTAATGTGTGCTGTAACCTCTAGCAACTAATCAGTGAGCTGTAATGTGTGCTGTAACCTCTAGCAAGTAGTCAGTAAGCAGTAATGATATGCTGTAACTGCTGGCAACCAATCGCAATTCTTGCCTGATCTGATACAGAAAAGAGATTTTAAGTCTAGCTGCTATTTATTGTATGTCTCAGAGTAGGCGGAGAGGGAAATTGCATGGGGGGGCCCCAAGAAAAATTTTACCCATGGTCCAATCTATATTAAAGACGGCCCTGCATATAGAAGGAACTCAGCTCCTGCCCCAGATGTCCTCATCACTATACAACCTGGTTAGACAGAGGAAGGATTGATCTCCTGCAGGGCCGTCTTTAAAATTGATTGGACCCGGGGCAAAAATTTTCTTGGGGGGCAGGCAATTTCACTCTCCACCTTCTCTGAGTCATACAATAGACTTAAAATCAGTTTACTGTATCAGATCAGGCAGCGATTGCGATTGGTTGCCAGAGGTTACAGCATATCATTACCGCTTATTGACTGGTTGCTAGAGGTTACAGCACACATTAAAGGGGTTGTAAATGTAAATGTTTTTTCACCTTAATGCATTCTATGCATTAAGGTGAAAAAACATCTGACAGTGCCGGCGCCCCCAGCCTCCCCCGTTTTACTTACCTGACCTCTCGAAAATCCCGCGCTCGCCCCCGACGTCCTCTTCACCGCTCAGCCTGGCCGCTGATTGGCTGGAGTGGATGGATGGAAAGCAGCGCAGCCATTGACTCGCACTGCTGTCAATCACATCCACTGACGCGGAGCGCCGGGGGCGGGGCCGTGTGATACAGCGAGCGGCTATAGCTGCCGGCTGTATCACGGGAGCGCGCCCGCAGGTGCTTCTCACCATGCGAGGGAGCTCGCATGAACGTGAGAAGTACCTGCGGGAGGAAGCAGAGACAGCCGCCGAGGGACCCCAGAAGAGCAGGTTCGGGGCCACTCTGTGCAAAACGAGCTGCACAGTGGAGGTAAGTATGACATGTTTGTTATTTAAAATAAAAATAAAAATTTGACTTTATAATCCCTTTAAGGCTCACTGATTAGTTGCTAAAGGTTACAGCACATGATTTCTGATTGTTGATTGGTTGCTAGAGATTACTGTACAGTGAGCCCTTGTACACACAGTCGGACATTCTGACGGAAAATGTCCAATCGGATCGTGTTGTCAGATAATCCGACAGTGTGTGGGCTCCATCAGACTGTTTCCGTCAGAATATCCGACCAACAAAGTTTTAGAGCTGGGCTATAAAATTTTCCGACAACATGATCCGATCGGACTTTGTCCGATTGTGTGTAAAGAATTCCGATCGGACAAAGTGCCACGCATGCTCAGATAAAATTCCTAGACCAAAGCTATGGGCTACTAGCCTGAACGTAGTCCCGTCGTAACTAAATAACGTCATCACGGCATGAACGATCGGATAACTTCGCCCGACCGTGTGTATGCAACAGTTTCGGACAAAATCCATCGGACAAAATCCAATGGATTTGGTTGTCAGAATGTCCGACCGTGTGTACAAGGGCTAATACTGCTCACTGGTTGCTATAGTTTACAGCACATCTTCTCCTCTCTGCAGGGGGGCATGATATGCATATGATTGCCACCTTTATTTACCTATCAATGTCCCCGGGCTCAGATATTTACATATGAATGACGGTTATTTACATGTAAACACAGGGTCTGCAGGTGAGTCATCTTTACACAACAATAGGGCAGAGCTGGGAAGCATTAGTAGCAGCACTTCACACTGAGATAACGGGACACAGCACGGGACTAAAACTTCAAGGGACAAGGGAATTTAAACTGGAATGGTTGGCAAGTATGAGGCAGCTGCTTTGGGCCCCACAACCATGACAGGGCCCAGGGCAGCTGACCCTTTTGCCCTGCCTTAAAGACGGCCCTGATCTCATGTTCCACTATTCACTAAAGGGCAAAGAGAAAGTACATTAGAAAGGAAAACTAACATGCAACCTAATTAACCCCTTCACACCTAAATGCCTAAACACAATTTTTGCAACTTTGACATGTGTTAGTAAAACCGTACATATCATCACAACTACTTTGTGCATCCAGATGGATCATACCTTGTGTTTTTGAGGACACATTGGGCTTTCATTTGGTCGTAAATGGTAAAGGATATCTCCTGATTTTATCTGTTTTATTATCAAAGAAAAACTGACCCAAAATAGTAAAACAAATCTTTTTCTTTATTTTAACCTCCTCACGCCCGCCTGCCATCATATGACGTGACGGACTTTGAGCGGGTATATCTGAACAGTTGAATCAGGGACAGTTAGGAGCTATGGGTTCCATTGCTGACCACCCCCTGAATGATGTCTGAATGCCCGGCCTCTGCATTAAAAAAAACAGCGCCGCTTCGGCTGGGAAGCTGCGATCAGTTTATTTATTTTTCAGGCTTCCCAGCCTAGTGGTGAGATGTGGGGTCTTATTGACCCCATATCTCACTATAAAGAGGACCTGTCATATCATATTCCTATTACAAGGGATGAGTTGGCTCATTCTTTGCAGCTATAACAGCTTCAACTCTTCTGGGAAGGCCATTCACGAGGTTTAGGAGTGTGTCTATGGGAAGGTTTGACCATTCTTCCAGAAACACATTTTTGAGGTCAGTCACTGATGTTGGACGAGAAGACCTGGCTTGCAGTCTCCACTCTAATTCACCCCAAAGGTGTTCTATCGGGTTGAGGTCACGACTCCACCAAATGATTTGGCCCAGTGCACAAAGCAAGGTCCATAAAGACATGGATTGGGGGTTTATTTGGGGGTTGTACTAGAAGAAGTTATTTGGTAGATGAGGGGAGGGGATTTGTGCTAGGAAGTGAATTTTTTTTTAAGGGGGGGGTTTCCTATTTGGGATGATTGGGGGGTGCTTGTGCTAGAAGGGGGGGATGGGGGGTTTGTGCTAGGAGGGGGATTTGGTTTGGGGGGGTGTATACTCGAAGGGGAAATTTGAGGGGGGGAGGATTTGTGCTAGGAGGGGTAATTTATTTTGGGGTGAGGCGATCATTTGTGCTGGGGGGGATTTGGGGGATGGAGGGGGCAGAGATTTGTGCCGGGAGGGGGGAATTCTGCAGGAGGACAGATTTGTACTGGGAAGAGTTTATGATTAGGGGGTAATCATGAAGATTAGTGCCCAATTGTTTTTTTGGCACGGGGGGTTTGCTGACACATAATACTCATACATCATGGAGAGATGGGGGGAGGGGGGTGCAGTTTGGCATGTTCGCCCTGGGCTCTAGGTGACCTTGTCCCGGCACTGATCAACCACTACACTACCTGCATGGAGTTTGCTCGTCCTGCATGGGTTTTCTCCCTCACTCCAAAGACATGCTCATACGTTGATTGGCTCCAGCCTAAATTTGCAGATATGACATTCTGCAAACTGGTTGAACAGTCTTACAATATAATCTTTATTTTCAAGGATGTGTATGTATGAATGTGAGTTAGGGACCTTAAATTGTAAGCTCCTTGAGGGCAGGAACTCATGTGAAATATACAATATACAGTGCCTTGAAAAAGTATTCACACCCCTTGAAATTTTCCACATTTTGTTACGTTACAACCAAAAACGTAAATGTCTTTTATTGGGATTTTATGTGATAGACCAACACAAAGTGGCACATAATTGTGAAAGGAAAATGATAAATGTTTTTCCACATTTTTTACAAATAAATATCTGAAAAGTGTGGCGTGCATTTGTATTCAGCCCCCTTTACTCTGATACCCTTAACTAAAATCTAGTGGAACCAATTGCCTTAAGAAGTCACATAATTAGTAAATAGAGTTCCACCTGTGTGTAATTTAATCTCAGTATAAATACAGATGTTCTATGAAGCCATCTGAGGTTTGTTTGAGAACCTTAGTGAAAAAACAGCATCATGAAGGCCAAGAAACACACCAGACAGGTCAGGGATAAAGTTGTGGAGAAGATTAATGCAGGGTTAGGTTATAAAAAAAAAAATATCCCAAGCTTTGAACATCTAACGGAGATCTGTTCAATCCATCATCTGAAAATGGAAAGAGTATGGCACAACTGCCAAGACATGGCCATCCACCTAAACCAGTGATGGTGAACCTTGGCACCCCAGATGTTTTGGAACTACATTTCCCATGATGCTCATACATTCTGCTTTGTAGTTGAGCATCATGAGAAATGTTGTTCCAAAACTTCTGGGGTGCCAAGGTTCGCCATCACTGACCTAAACTAACAGACTGGGCAAGGAGAGCATTCATCAGAGAAGCAGCCAAGAGGTCCACGGTAACTCTGGAGGAGCTGCAGAGATCCACAGCTCAGGTGGGAGAATCTGTCCACAGGACAACTATTAGTCGTGTCCTCCACAAATCTGACCTTTATGGAAGAGTGGCAAGAAGAAAGACATTGTTGAAAGAAAACCATAAGAATTGCTATTTGCAGTTTGGGAGAAGCCATGTGGGGGACACAGCAAACATGTGGAAGAAGGTGCTCTGGTCAGATGCAGGGCCATCTGTAAGGCAGGACAAAAGGGGCAGCTGCCCTGGGCCCTGTCATTGTTGTGGGGCCCAAAGCAGCTGCTTTGAAATTTTAGTCTAGTGCTGTTTCCCAATATCTCAGTGTGAAGTGCTTCTACTAATGCTACCCAGCTCTAACCTATTGTTGTGTACAGATGACTCACCTGCAGACCCTGTGTTTACATGTAAATAACCGGCATTCATATGTAAATAATGGAAGCATTCATATGTACATAGCATCAGCATTCATATGTAACTAGCTGAGGATGGCGGTGATGACGTTATTTCGTTACGACGGAACTACGTTCAGGCTAGTAGCCAATAGCTTTGGTCTAGGAATTTGATCTGAGCATGTGTGGCACTTTGTCCGATCGGAATTCTCTACACATGATCGGACAAAGTCTGATCGGATCATGTTGTCGGAAAGTTTTATAGCCCAGCTCTCAAATTTGGTCCGTCGGATATTCCGATGGAAACAGTCTGATGGAGCCCACACACTGTCGGATTATCCGACAACATAGTCCGATCGGACATTTTCCATCGGAATTTCCGACTGTGTGTACAAGGGCTTAGAGTCTGCAAAAGACTTGAGACTGCGGTGGAGGTTCATCTTCCAGAAGGACAACGACCCTAAACATACAGCCAGAGCTACAATGGAATGGTTTAGATCAAAGCATATTCATGTGTTGGAATGGCCCAGGCAAAGTCCAGACCTAAATCCAATTGAGAATCTGTGGCAAGACTTGAAAATTTCTGTTCACCGACGCTCTCTATCCAATCTGACAGAGCTTGAGCTATTTTGAAGAATGGGCAAAAATGTCACTCTCTAGATATGCAAAGCTGGTAGAGACATCACTTCTGAAATCACTGGAAACATTCATGTAGTGCTCAACAATTCCAGAAAAATCTGAAGGATTCTTTCCTATGAAGAAATTGTGACGCTGCTCACCTTCTACCTGCTATACAGTGAAAGGTGGTTCTACAAAGTATTGACTTAGGGGGGCTGAATACAAATGCCCGCCACACTTTTAACATATTTATTTCTAAAAAAAATGTCCTTCTACTACACGATTATGTGACACTTTGTGTTGGTCTACCATATAAAATTCCAATAAAATACATTTACGTTTTTGGTTGTAACTTGAAAAAATTTGAACAATTTCAAGAGGTGTGAATAGTTTTTCAAGGCACTTCATATAAAGTGATGAGTAAATTGTCAGCGCTATTTAACCGGTTCCCGACCAGCGCACGCCGATGTACGTCTGCAGAATGGCACGGGCAGGCATATTGGCGTACAGGTACGTCCAATCTTCAATGCCGCCCTGCCATCGTGAATCGATCGCCGCGGGCATACCCGTGGTTGTCTCACGGGGCGGCTGAATGGAGGAAATGCCGTGTAAACAGCATTTCCCCATTCTGCCTAGCAACTAGTGACGCTGATCTCTGCTCCATGTGATTGGAGCAGAGATCAGTGTTCACTAAATGAAAGCCCAGCCCCCCCACAGTTAGTAACATACCCCTAGGAACACTTAACCCCTACACTGCCACCCACTGGTTAACCCCTTCACTGCCAGTGTCATTTACACAGGAATCACTGCATTTATATAGCAGTGATTACTGTATAAATGACAATGGTCCCAAAAATGTGTCAAAAATGTCCGATGTGTCCGCCGCAATGTCGCAGTCACAATAAAAATCGCTGATCGCCACCATTACTAGTAAAAAAAAAATAATAATAAAAAATTATTAATAAAAATGCCATAAAACTATCCCTATTTTGTAAACGCTATAACTTTTGCGCAAACCAATCAATAATTGCTTATTGCGATTTTTTTACCAAAAATATGTAGAAGAATACGTATCGGCCTAAACTGAGGGAAAAAAAATGGTTTTTTGATATATTTTTGGGGGATATTTATTATAACCAAAAGTAAAAAATAATGCGTTTTTTTTTTCAAAATCGTCGCTCTATTTTTGTTTATAGCGCAAAAAATAAAAATCGCAGGGGTGATCAAATACCACCAAAAGAAAGCTCTATTTGTGGGAAAAAAAGGACGTAAATTTTGTTTGGGAGCCATGTGGCACGACCGCGCAATTGTCAGTTAAAGTGACGCAGTGCCGAATCGCAAAAAGTGGTCTGGTATTTGACCAGCAAAATGGTCGGGTCTGTAAGTGGTTAAATACTTCTAATAAATAAATGAATATGTAAACTTTGTAGATTCACCATGTTGAAATGGCATTTCTGTGTTTTAAAAGGGAGCTTAAAGGTCTGGATGTGCAAAGAAAATTGGTTAATCCGTCACTTTGGTAGCTCAATATTTCCACAAGGAATATAAGAGCCTTAATTATAATATTTACCAAAAGCAGTGCAAGGAAATCAATGTGTGGGATTTTGACAAATCGTTCTAAACCACAATTCTTATTTACATCCTCATGTTTTTGGGTTTAATAACAATTAGTATAATCTAAAAAAGAATGTCATAGAAAATCTAGAAAGCAAATGTTATGCAAAATAGGTTACAGTAAAAAGGGGAAGAGGATTGAAAATGAATAGACTGTGCAACTAGTTTGCAAATTGTCTTCCAACCCACATGCCCCGTGGAATTTCCTGGCAGGTAGGGGCAGTACACAAAGTGCCATAGCAGGTAGAAGGTGAGCAGCATCACAATTTCTTCACAGGAAAGTGTCCTTCAAAGTTTTTCTGGAATTGTTGACCACTACATGAATGTTTCCAGTGATTTCAGAAGGGATGACTTCTTAAAAGAATGGAGAATTTTCACTTTGCAATCTGAATGTTATCTTAGAGCATCAGTCTCCAAACTGCGGCCCGGGGGCCAGATGTGACCTTTTGATTGCCTTGGGACACTATTTCTCCCGCTGATACACTATTCCTTCTACACCAAAAATGGAGCATAATTCCTATCATTGATATCAATAATAGGGCACTTTTCCTACCTCTGACCCCAACAATAGGGTGCTATTCCTACCACTGGTCCCAACAAAAGGGCACTATTCTTTCCTCTGACACCAATTATTGGACACTATTCCTCCCAATGACACTAATGCAGGGCCTTATTCTTCCCAATGACACCAAGATGAGGCACTATTCCTCCCACTGACACCAATGAAAGGGCATTTTTTCTCTCAATTATACTAATGATAGGGCACTGATTCTTTCCCTAATACCAATAATGGGGCAATATTCCTCCCACTAATACCAATGATGAGGCATTATTTACTCCTATTGATGCCAGGGCATTTTTTTGACACACTGGCCACAGTCTGGTCTCCTCAAAGTCTGAAAGACAGTAAACTGGTCCCTTTTTCAGAAATTTTGGAGACCCCCTGGCTTAGAGTATATGTTTAAGCTGTGTTCACTTCAATCATCCAATCACGTGCAAACCAAACATATTGTGTTTTGAAGCTCCTTTGTACTGGATTGGGCAATCAGACTGAAAATAGATCTACCATATTCACTAGATTGTATTAGGAAATTCCTTTCTACCACTTTTGTAAATAAACACCATTGAACTCGGCATAACCGATGAGCCTGGATTGACCAGAGGTGTATAGATAAGAACCAAAAGTGTCTCTTGTTCCTGGTGACAGGCACTGACTATAGTGAGGCTGAGATTATGGGCATGGTGAGACTGCATTATGGGCATGGTGAGACTGCATTATGGGCATGGTGAGGCTGCGATTATAGGCACGGCGAGGCTGAGATTTTGGGCATGGTGAAACAGCATTATGGGCATGGTGAGGCTGTGATTATGGGCGCGGTGAGTTTTTCGATTATGGGCACGCTGAGCCTGCATTATTGGTACGGTAAGGCTGCGATTATGGTAACGGTGAGGCTGCGATTATGGGCGTGGTGAGGTTTCGATTATGGGCACGCTGAGACTGCATTATGGGAACGGTGAGGCTGTGATTATGGGCATGGTAAGTCTGAGATTATGGGCACGGTGAGACTGCATTATTGGCATGGTAAGGCTGCAATTATGGTAACGGCGAGGCTGCGATTATGGGCACAGTGAGGCTGCGATTATGGGCACAGTGAGGCTGCAGTTATGGGCACGTTGAGGCTGAGTTTATGACGTGTGACGTCCTAGCCATGCCCCGCTATGTCCGGCTTCAGCCGTTGCCATAACAATGGTGCTAAATCAGCTAAAAGTAGTTGGATCTGTATGTGCGTTATAATTAATAAAAATTAGTCTAAAATAGTAGAGTAATTGATTTAAAAAAAAAAAAACGATTAATCGAACACGAAAATTTTAATCAATAACAGCCCTAGTCTAAATATATAAAGTGTCAGAAAACACTTTCAGACAGCGGTGGCTCAGTGTATTTCATTCAAGTGGGAAAGAGTTAAAATAGATGTAAATTAATTAATGAGACAGAACAAGCTATTCGCAGGAAAACAAATTGTCACATTATTACCCTGTTAGGCTGTTTTGCTCCTCGATTCCCCTTATCACAGTTTGCTAAAACTAAATGCACAGTCAGTTTACATTATAATAATTTATCTATTATGTCCTCTGGTCAAAGCACTTACTTAATCAACAATCCTTAATGAATTGGTAATTTACTTACAGCTATATCCTGCTGGGGAGTTGAACATAGCAAGTACATTAAGCTGTGAATGGTCATTTAAACTCTGACCATTGATAGCCTTTTCAGGCTACCTCACCGATGCTTCCACAATTTAGAGTTTTATAGCTTGCGGAGCTCTATTGCTTGAATGATTAATTCATCACATCTCCCAGATTTTACAGTGGCAACAAATACTTATTTTGGCTCCATTTGGTAATTGACTAATAGTCATGGCAATCTGGTATTCATGTTATCAGTTGACTCATCTGACTACGGCAAAGTCAATGGTCCAGTGAAAATCTGTTTAATCATGCATAGAATACAACGGCTTGAGGACACATGTAAAAAAAAAAGAAAAATGATGAGTTCATTCTGATAAGGATGAAAGATAAAGATAGTGGTGCTCCAGATTGTGATCTATCTATCTATCTATCTATCTATCTATCTATCTATCTATCTATCTATCTATCTATCTATCTATCTATCTATCTATCTATCTGTCTATCTGTCTATCTACACTATATTGTCAAAAGTATTGGGACTCCTGCCTTTACACACACATGAACTTTAATGGCATCCAAGTCTTAAGCCTCATACACACGATCGGATTTTCCAATGGGAAATGTGTGATGTCAGGCTGTTGGCGGAAAATCCGACCATGTGTACGCTCCATCGGACAATTGTTGTTCGGACTTTCACCCCAGATGACGACTTGTTAGTTGAAACGCGTCATGTGGACCTCTTTGCAAGACACCGCTATTCCCATATTGATGTATATGTTGCCTTTTTGATACCAGCAAAATGTGATTTTTTTCTCTTTTTAATCATTAAAAGAATTTTATGTGACAGTATTACACTATGTCGGATCTCTGCTTTTATGGTTTTATGTACGAGACCATCATCCCATCTTGCATCGGACATTAGAGTTTTTTCATCCACTTTGACGTCGCGGTACAAGTTGAATCCAAGGAATATTCATATTTATCGGATAGATCCCATATATAAAGCCTATACGACTTGGGGGACGTACGTCTCACTAAGTCCAAATCCTCTGGTAAGCCTCCCCCATTTTCACGGTGGCGGTGGTGTTGCATGGTAGAAGAGTATGCACTGGTTTTGAAAATAACATTTGCGTAAACAGTTTTTTCTACAAATTCACCTCTGGATATTATACATTTTTGGGACTTATTAGCAGAAGCACTTTATTTCTGATATTTATTACTGAATATTTTTTTCACTTATATTTTTCACTTATGTACACTTTGATGTTTTCCTAACGTTTAAACATGGGTTTAATTCCGATGTTTAATTAACATTCTGAATAACCTGTTTTCTATTTGAATCATTTATATGGTGATTCGTATACCTCTAATTTATTGTCTTTATTATAGCGCTACACATTTATATTTCTTTTGTTCGGACTTTCTGCCAACAAATGTTGGCTAGCATGTTTTCAAATTTTCCACCAACAAATGTATGTTGTCGGATTTTCCGAGCGTCTGTACACAAGTCCATTGGACAAAAGTCCAAAGTACAAACACGCATGCTCCAAAGCAGAAGCAAGGACGAGCCAGAAGCGGTCGGTCTTGTAAACTAACATTTGTAATGGAGAATTAACATTCGCGACGTGGCAAATTATGAAATCTCCAAATGCAGCGCACAATTCTCTTCTTCTTTAATGGGATAATAATGAAGCTGCTTTGCTGGTGATACTGATGGAGTTATTGCAAACTAATTTTCAAAGGCTTTTTTTTTTTGTGATATCAAGAATAATATTATTATGTTTTTTTTTTATTTGGTTAAACAACACCATTATCCCGTAGTTTTTAAGATCAAAGATACAACTATGTTGGTGTCCCTTGTCAATTTTACATTGTATTTTTTTAAATGTAACTGCCGACTCCCAAACTGTCATTTGAAGTAAAACACATAGCCAAGTATTATTCTCCACAATTTTTTTTATTGTGCATTAAAAAAAGAAAACAAATAAAATTAGACATGATATCTGCCAATAGAACTTAATCAAAAAGTGCATTCTATGCATCCAAAAATATAGAAAATATACCAAATCAAATCATTATTCAACCAAAAAAATAACGTCAAAGCAATAACTCCAAGGCCAATAATAAATTACACGTTATCTCCTCCGATTCCGCAACATGTCTGGTTGACGAACGGCCATTCAGAAACGAACAGAAAAGCACAAAATGAAAAGCGCAAAATGAAAAGGGAGAATCAACACTCACCAAACTTTTACTTAACACGAAATTAGCAGAAGGAGACCAAAGGGTGGAGCTATAGAGTTGAAAAACCCTGTTGTACGTCACTACGTTCGTGATTGTTGGCCAACAATTGTGAGCTGTGTGTATGCAAGACAAATTTGGGCCAACGCCCTTAGGACAAAAGTCCACCGTTTTTTTGGCCAACAATCCAATTGTGTGTATGAGGCTATAGTCCGTATGCAGTATAGTCAGTGTTTATCTGGCACTCCAAATGGAGTAATAGGCCTTCACCACCGCAGCCCTGATTGACAAGATTCCGGCTCTGCCTTGGTCCAATCAGACGCCGGTGACATCACTTCCTGTTCCACGGGTCCATGCTGATCAGTGTGGAGCTTCCTGGTTCCTTGCTCCTGGAGAAACACTGTGATCTATTCCAGCCAGCTGCCAATCCTTTCCAGCTATCCGGAACAGCGGTGAGACCCACAGAGCCACGTGGAATGCCAGGACTGCACTTTACTTTGACGAGCATGCATCTTCTATTATCTTGTGAGTGTTTTTATCCATTTAAAGTAATAATTTTAATACTACACTCAGGTCCACGCTTCCCCTTCCCTGTTTTTTTCTTACAATCTAAGTCTGTAGGGTTCAATATTGAGTTGGCCCACCCTTTGCAGCAAAGGCAGCTTCAACTCTTCTGGGAAGGCTGTCCACAAGGTTTAGGAGTGTGTTTATGGAAATGTTTGACCATTCTTCCAGAAGCACATTTGTGAGGTCAGGCACTGATGTTGGTCGAGAAGGCCTGGCTTGCAGTCTCCGCTCTTATTCATCCCAAAGGTGTACTAGCAAGCAGGGGGCACCCGAGCAGGCTCACTCCCAAGCCTCTGCTCTGTGTGTCCATTCACACACAGAGTATGACTCTGCCCCGTCCCTGCTCTCTCCTCAATGGCTCACTGGCTGTGATTGACAGTAGCAGCAGCCAATGGCTCCTGCTGCTGTCCCAGCCAATGAGGAGGTAGAGACCCTGGAGAGCAGCTGTTCTTGTGCACATCTCTAGATCGAGATGGGGCTCAGGTAAGTATTAGGGGGGTTGGGGAAGTTTCTACACACCAGGGGAGTACGTACAGGAGTCACCATTGCAACCCAGCCCCATGCTCCAGGGGACAGTGCGGCCTTCCTGTACATCTGGAAAAGAGGGCGGTGGTATGTAGAGGAACCGATCCTCCCATTTAGCCGATAAAAGCCTGCTTCCCCTCCTCCTCCTTTTGCAGACATGCAGGTGCAGGAGGGAAATGGAGGGCATCAGTTCCTCTACTTGTTGCTTCCGCCGCCTCCTTATCCCTGTCCTGCTGCATAGAAAGGGACTGATGAATTGGTTCTCTGTCCCGTTCTCTGTCCCAAAACTGATACCTCAGAGGTCAGACCCCTGATATTTCACCAAAGCCACCCCAACTGGGGTCCTAAAAACATGTAAAACATAATAAAAAATAAAATTGTAAAGAAATAAAAATTATATAAAATGGTAAATAATAAAAAATAAAACATGAAAAATAAAAAAACGCCAGTGGCGGAACTACCAATAGAGTAAAGCTCACACTTGAGACTGGGATCTGGTGTTTTTCACCACTGTGGGGGACCCCAAGGTATCAGGAAGGTGTCCCATTTTGGGACCTTAATAAAGGGTCCCATGATGGGAGTAAATGACTCCCGGATCAGTGGGAAGTGCCTTCATGGTTTTTTGCACCAGGGCCCTGAAGGTTCTAGTTATGCCTCTGCTGCACACAGAAGGTTTTTTTACCTCCATGCATATAATGCATGGAGGTAAAAAAAATCTTGAGCCTTTACAATCACTTTAACTACAGTATACATAAACCTGCTCCCACCCCCATTCTAAGTCTATTCTTACTACACTGTAAAGGAAAAATGTCTATACTTACCTATTCTGAGGGTGCTCCAGTCTGGTCACATGATCTGTGGCTGGCGACAATATTTAACTGATACACCATTTTTTTTAAGTAAAAGAGATCCCTGAGGAAGTCATGTGACAAGTGACGTAATGTGTCGGGTGGACCCAGTGGCGTCACTTCCAGTGACTCGTATACCCGGAAGGTGGTAAGGAGGTGACCAGCCGAGCTTTCTACCCTGATACTTATGCTGGTTTTAAATGTTCTTAATGTGAGTGCAAATCTATATTTTAAATAAAAGTGGTATCATTAGCACTATTGCGCTAAATGAGCTTCTGTTTATATTCGATCATATATATTTGAGGATTCAGTTAGTCCCAGCAAGGGGATCGTAGCAGGTGAAAGCATACAGGACCCGGAGACCCTGTTGATATTAAAAGGCTTTTTTTGACCTTACGGTCATACCTTAAAGTGGAAGTAAACCCATCGATTTAAACAGTTAAAAAAAAAAGGCATGCCAGGAATGCTAACTGCACATTGACTGTGCTCTCAGCCAAACTATCAAACCATCCAATGGCTGGTGTCATAACGAATCACATGTGCAGCACCAATAGCAGTTGAAGATTAAACAGAGGCAAAGATGGCAGCTTCCTTGGCTGAAAACGATAGGGGAGTTTACTACCACTTTAAGGTGATCGGCCATTTTGCTCACTGTTGACTGGTGGTGGATATTCGTTCAGAGGATTATTTTGTCTTGACAATAAATAGAGGACAAGAGTCTAGTGATCACATAATCAGTTTTTTTTTTTAATTAATGGGACTATCTTTCTTATTATATTTTGAGTATTACAATGGATGTGGACATTATATATCTGTGCAATTTTTTTTGGTCACTTTATATTATATATTTTTTTGTAAATTCTTTGTAGGGATTCACTGAACGTGGTTATTGCGTTTAAGATAGGTGCGCTATCTTCAAGTATATCTTGGTGATATTTATACGTTTTTGATACACATTTGGTACACAATACATAAATTGTGGAACAAGCGCACCAATCACTTTTATATTTACCATAGAGATGTTTTTTGAGTCCAGAATGGGTCATTACCCATGCACAGGCTTCGGGTTTTAGCTAGTGTGTATATTGAAGTTTTGACATAAAGGAACATGAGGAACATCTAAAGGTGCGACGGACATGAGACCCCTGTAATTACAGTCCTTGTTTTTAAAGGTTCTCTCCTCCAAAAAAAAAAAAAAAGAGGGAGGTTGCATGGAACAATATAAGGCTGAGCAGCAAAGCAATACAGTACATCTGCTGACCTGTCAAGTGGTATTAGCGTTCACGGAGGATTCCAGAGGGCAGAATAAAATGAATGCTCCAATTCAAGACTCTCTGATGTTGAAACCGTATGAAGAACAGCTAGTATTGACTTTTCAAAGGGAAAAGGAAACATGTAATTGTCATGTGTCAGCAGATTTAAGGGTTTCCTCTGAAATGGAAAATATTTATTTTTGGAGCCCATGCAATTACCTTACAATCTTAAACATGACACATTTGCTTAAGGAAAGCAATTACGCTGGAAAGCCATTTGAAAATATTTTTCTTGTGTAAGTGGGTCTATTTCTTTAAATACGACCAGATAAACTCATACAGGTGACCTTGGGAAGCCTAAGAAGAAAGGGCCGCTTTACTCATACTGACAAACTGCGTGATGTGATTATTTCCCATTCTCATAAAGAAAAGACTAAATATCTGGTGGTATACATCTGGCAGGTATTAACAAGGAGCTCCAGTCTAAATAAAACACCTCTTCCTACGTTTCCTTGACATTATCTGAGGGTTTCCACCAGCACCCTCACAAACCTTGGGCTATACTGTTGAAAGTATTCAAAGTAAAAAGTTTCTGTGTTGCCAAAGGCAGTAAGTTACACAATGAACTTCCCTTACTTTCTCTCTTTCGACCCTTTCACAGGGGGCGGATTCTATTTTGAGTAGATCGGGCAGATGACAGGTCTGCTCAATTTATGCAGAGCAGACACGGACATTCTGTTCTATGGGCATCTACGGGTTCTATTAGTAAGCACAAGTGATTCGTGTGAAACACGTCAACCATTTCCCTTTATTTTTGTCTGGCATGGTGACAATAAAGGATTTCTAAGATTTTGATTTTGCTATGGTGTGCCACCATCTTTCTTTCCTTATTTGCATTTTTGGTGGCAAGCAGGGGTGAGCACCTGCAGCTGTCAACAACCTACTGATTGCCTGAGCGGTGCACACAATGTGATTGGACTGTTCTATAGGCAGCTGGGAGTAAAAGGACTCTGCTCTCCATTTACACCCAACTGTCCTCCAATCTAATCCACCTAGATGAAGGAGGATGGAGCCCCGGCCCAAGGTCACCCCCCCAGACTAGGGGGAACCCCGGAAGGCCGCCGACAGCCTCCTCAGCACTCCATCTCCATTTAAACCCAACTGTCCTCCAATCTAATCCACCTAGATGGTGGAGGACTGATACCCTTAAATTTAGTGGACTGGATTGGACAAGAGGTAAGCAAAGACAAAGTCCATTTACACCTGTTGGTCCATATGGGTGAATGGACTATCTAGAACCTTCATGTGAAAGGGGTCTTTGGGTCTGCTAAATATATAGCTGAACTTCAGGTATGATCTTTATTAGGATAGAAGGCAGAAGATTACGGCTATCACTGTAGTAGCACTGACTATAACAGTGATTGTCAGCGTAGCACACCCCCTAAAGAGCAGTAGATAACTGGGATCCCCCACTCTACACAGCCAGGCACACTGAATTTTCACAGGCACTCTGGAGGCAGAGAACAGTCTGTGTATTTGTTTGTTTGTTTTTTATTAGAGTTATAACTTGGATAGTGAAGGGAAGTTATGGAATGCCCACTTAACTTTAGCAGAAATTTGGGCACATACTTCCTATATATGGTCTCTATATACAGCCTCTATATACAGCTGCACTTCTTCCTCCAGCACATGCTTGCTTGCAGAACCCAGTTGGACCACTCTGTGATGATCTGACAGTTAGTGATGGCCGAACGGTTCGCCCGGCGGTCGTTTCGCGGCGAATTTCCGACATTCGCGGTCCGCACGTTCGAACGCCTTTTTCCGTCGTTCGCCGCGGCGGACTTACGTGTTTAATGTATACAAGAACTTTAACCTTTGGTGACACGTTTATCATGTGATACAGGACAGCCAATTGAGACATGACAGCACATGGACACTTGTACATTCCCCCTAACCTATAAATACACCCGATCCGGTGGCCATTTTACATTCTTTCTTCTGTTAAGATAGGGACAGGTTCCTGTGTGGAGTAGGGAGAGATAAACCACTAGCTATTTGGTACACAAAAGTTCTTTTCAGGACTGGTATAGGTGTTAGGTGTTGATAGGTTTGCTGTGCTGCTGATTCTTGCAGCAGCCTGAGTGTCTTTTGTTAGTTTAGAGAAAGGGAAAGGACGGTGTATGCTACAGGGACAGCCAGATTAGTCTTTCATCATCATCATCATCATCATCATCATTAGCTGTTACTATCAAGGTCCACAAAAGAGCTGTTCCAGTAACCACTAATCGTTCTCTTTTTTTGCCAATTTGTATAGGGACAGGAAGGAAGCAGTGTTGTCAGGCAGTGAGGGTAATTTTAAAGACTTGCTGTTATTATTAGTTCCACAAAGGTTCTTTTCAGGACTGGTATCAGTGGTACAGTAATAGGCTTGTACATGTATAATATTCTTTCTTCCAAATATAGAAAGGATATTATACTTGACTGCTGCCCTTCTGCTGCAGTCTGCTAAACATTCACAACTCACTTGTTCCACAAAAGTTCTTATAAGGACTGGTAACTTGGTATAGGGTGCTACGGTACATAGGCTTGAGTGCGGTACAGTCTGCTGTTCTGTAAGGACCGCTATCGGTCCACAATAGATAGGGTTGACGTGCACCACTGCTGACCGCTGCCCTATACTGCAGCAGTCCTTCAGCGGTATAGGGACTGACGTACAGTCTGCTAATCACTAACACACAACCTGCTTGTTCCACAAAAGTTCTTATAAGGACTGGTAACTTGGTATAGGGTGCTACGGTACATAGGCTTGAGTGCGGTACAGTCTGCTGTTCTGTAAGGACCGCTATCGGTCCACAATAGATAGGGTTGACGTGCACCACTGCTGACCGCTGCCCTATACTGCAGCAGTCCTTCAGCGGTATAGGGACTGACGTACAGTCTGCTAAACACTAATACACAACCTGCTTGGTCCACAAAAGTTCTTATAAGGACTGGTAACTTGGTATAGGGTGCTACGGTACATAGGCTTGAGTGCGGTACAGTCTGCTGTTCTGTAAGGACCGCTATCGGTCCACAATAGATAGGGTTGACGTGCACCACTGCTGACCGCTGCCCTATACTGCAGCAGTCCTTCAGCGGTATAGGGACTGACGTACAGTCTGCTAAACACTAATACACAACCTGCTTGGTCCACAAAAGTTCTTATAAGGACTGGTAACTTGGTATAGGGTGCTACGGTACATAGGCTTGAGTGCGGTACAGTCTGCTGTTCTGTAAGGACCGCTATCGGTCCACAATAGATAGGGTTGACGTGCACCACTGCTGACCGCTCACCTATACTGCAGCAGTCCTTCAGCGGTATAGGGACTGACGTACAGTCTGCTAATCACTAACACACAACCTGCTTGTTCCACAAAAGTTCTTATAAGGACTGGTAACTTGGTATAGGGTGCTACGGTACATAGGCTTGAGTGCGGTACAGTCTGCTGTTCTGTAAGGACCGCTATCGGTCCACAATAGATAGGGTTGACGTGCACCACTGCTGACCGCTGCCCTATACTGCAGCAGTCCTTCAGCGGTATAGGGACTGACGTACAGTCTGCTAAACACTAATACACAACCTGCTTGGTCCACAAAAGTTCTTATAAGGACTGGTAACTTGGTATAGGGTGCTACGGTACATAGGCTTGAGTGCGGTACAGTCTGCTGTTCTGTAAGGACCGCTATCGGTCCACAATAGATAGGGTTGACGTGCACCACTGCTGACCGCTCACCTATACTGCAGCAGTCCTTCAGCGGTATAGGGACTGACGTACAGTCTGCTAATCACTAACACACAACCTGCTTGTTCCACAAAAGTTCTTATAAGGACTGGTAACTTGGTATAGGGTGCTACGGTACATAGGCTTGAGTGCGGTACAGTCTGCTGTTCTGTAAGGACCGCTATCGGTCCACAATAGATAGGGTTGACGTGCACCACTGCTGACCGCTGCCCTATACTGCAGCAGTCCTTCAGCGGTATAGGGACTGACGTACAGTCTGCTAATCACTAACACACAACCTGCTTGTTCCACAAAAGTTCTTATAAGGACTGGTAACTTGGTATAGGGTGCTACGGTACATAGGCTTGAGTGCGGTACAGTCTGCTGTTCTGTAAGGACCGCTATCGGTCCACAATAGATAGGGTTGACGTGCACCACTGCTGACCGCTGCCCTATACTGCAGCAGTCCTTCAGCGGTATAGGGACTGACGTACAGTCTGCTAAACACTAATACACAACCTGCTTGGTCCACAAAAGTTCTTATAAGGACTGGTAACTTGGTATAGGGTGCTACGGTACATAGGCTTGAGTGCGGTACAGTCTGCTGTTCTGTAAGGACCGCTATCGGTCCACAATAGATAGGGTTGACGTGCACCACTGCTGACCGCTGCCCTATACTGCAGCAGTCCTTCAGCGGTATAGGGACTGACGTACAGTCTGCTAAACACTAATACACAACCTGCTTGGTCCACAAAAGTTCTTATAAGGACTGGTAACTTGGTATAGGGTGCTACGGTACATAGGCTTGAGTGCGGTACAGTCTGCTGTTCTGTAAGGACCGCTATCGGTCCACAATAGATAGGGTTGACGTGCACCACTGCTGACCGCTCACCTATACTGCAGCAGTCCTTCAGCGGTATAGGGACTGACGTACAGTCTGCTAATCACTAACACACAACCTGCTTGTTCCACAAAAGTTCTTATAAGGACTGGTAACTTGGTATAGGGTGCTACGGTACATAGGCTTGAGTGCGGTACAGTCTGCTGTTCTGTAAGGACCGCTATCGGTCCACAATAGATAGGGTTGACGTGCACCACTGCTGACCGCTGCCCTATACTGCAGCAGTCCTTCAGCGGTATAGGGACTGACGTACAGTCTGCTAAACACTAATACACAACCTGCTTGGTCCACAAAAGTTCTTATAAGGACTGGTAACTTGGTATAGGGTGCTACGGTACATAGGCTTGAGTGCGATACAGTCTGCTGTTCTGTAAGGACCGCTATCGGTCCAGCATAGATAGGGTTGACGTGCACCACTGCTGACCGCTGCCCTATACTGCAGCAGTCCTTCAGCGGTATAGGGACTGACGTACAGTCTGCTAAACACTAATACACAACCTGCTTGGTCCACAAAAGTTCTTATAAGGACTGGTAACTTGGTATAGGGTGCTACGGTACATAGGCTTGAGTGCGGTACAGTCTGCTGTTCTGTAAGGACCGCTATAGGTCCACAATAGATAGGGTTGACGTGCACCACTGCTGACCGCTCACCTATACTGCAGCAGTCCTTCAGCGGTATAGGGACTAAGAGTTTTGTCACAGGGTCATTTAAAAAATGACATGCAGAGGAAGAGGCAGGCCCTTCCGCAGGGGTGGTAGGGGTAGGGCAGGAGCAACAGGCTTGAGCCAAAGTGGGAAGTTGCAGAAGGTGCGTTCAATTACTTTAAAGGATGCACCAGACTTGGTTGAGTGGCTCGCTCAGCCTTACTCTTCTGCACCCTCCTCATCCTCTCGATCTGCACCCTCTTCTTCACTCTCTGCTATGTGCACCCCCAAAGACACTACCACCAACAACACGACCACCACCACCACCACCACATACCTTCCGCTTGAGTCACTGGAATTATTTTCCGATCCATATCAAGAGGACATTTCTGATGCGCAGCCACTCTTGGTATTGGATCAGGAAGAGGAGGTAGCAACAAGCGCTACTCAGCAGTCTGACGCCAGTACCCAGATCAGCCCAAGGAGGAGGTTGGTCCCCGGTGTTGCTGCCTACTCCGAGATCTCTACTTATAGCGGTGGGGAAGGTGACGTTGATGATGACGTGTCTAGTGATGTCACGTGGGTGCCCACAAGAGAGGAAGAGGAGGGGAGTTCAGAGGGAGATATGGACCAGCAGATAGGGAGGAGAAGCAGCAATGACTTACATTGCACAGCAGGGACAAAGCAGACTGCAAATGTATCAGGAGCGAGTCATCGACCATGTACGGTCACATCTGGCGCTCCCAGGACACCGGCACATGGCTCCGCAGTGTGGGCTTTTTTTAACGTGTCCGCTGCTGACAATAGCGTTGCCATCTGCAATCTTTGCAGTCAACGCGTTAGTCGCGGTAAGCCCAATACTCACCTAGGGACGACCGCCTTAAGAAGGCACATGAGCAGCCATCACCGAGCCCAGTGGGAGCAACGGAACACACAAAGCCACACTGCAGGCTCTCACCGTCCAGCCTCGTCTTCTACTTCTCCTTCTCCTCTCTCCTCACAATTGTCCTCCACTCCACCTTCCATCACGCCAAGCTCACATTTTTCTGCAAAAAGGCAGGCTTCCGTGGGCCTAATGTTTGAGCGTAAAAAAATGATGATGCCGGATAACCCTCTTGCCCAACGGTTGGCGGCTGGCTTGTCAGAACTCATAGCCCGCCAACTACTGCCATATAAACTGGTGGACTCGGAGGCCTTTCGCAAATTTGTGGCCATTGGAACACCACAATGGAAGGTCCCAGGAAGGAAGTATTTCTCAGAGAAGGGCATCCCAGAGCTATATGGCCATGTTCAGCGGCAAGTGAATGTATCTCTGGCACACAGTGTCGGTGCCAAGATACATCTGACCACAGACACGTGGTCTAGCAAACACGGGCAGGGAAGGTATATCAGTTTTACTGCCCACTGGGTGAACCTTCTGACGGCCGTCAAGCATGTAACCCGTGGCACCCGTGTAGATTTGGTTTTACCGCCACGGATTGCATGCAGGCCTGACTCTTCTTCTCCTCCTCCTACTCCATCCTCCTCCCTCTCCTCCTCAGCTGCCTCCTCCTTTTCCGCTGCTAGCGTCTCTTCCACTGCACCGCCCAAGCTCCCCAGAACCTATTCCACATGCCAGGTGAGACGTTGCCATGCCGTGCTGCGTCTGTTGTGCCTGGAAGCAAAGAGCCACACTGGCCCGGCACTCCTTTCAGCTTTGCGTTCACAGGCAGATGAGTGGCTAACACCGCTCAATTTGACAGTTGGTAAAGTGGTGTGTGACAACGGTGCCAATCTGCTTAGCGCATTGAAACAGGGCAAAATCACGCACGTGCCGTGCATGGCACACGTCTTAAACTTGGTCGTGCAGCGATTCCTTGTCAAATACCCTGGGGTCCAGGACATCTTGCGGCAGGCAAGGAAAATCTCGGCCCATTTCAGAAGATCTTACACGGCCATGGCTCGCCTTGCTGACATTCAGCGGCGACACCATCTGCCGGTCAGACGTCTTATTTGCGATTGCCCGACGCGATGGAACTCAACCTTCTATATGCTTGATAGGCTGCTCCAGCAGAAACGTGCAGTTAACGTCTACCTGTATGAACTCTGCGAAAGAAACGGTTCTGGGGAGCTGGGTTTTTTTTCACCGCGCCAGTGGCTGCTCATGCGCGACACATGCAGACTTCTGCGGCCATTTGAGGAGATCACCAAACTGGTCAGTCGCAGCCATGGCGCCATCAGTGACATGGTACCTTATGCCTTCTTTCTGGAGCGTGCATTGCGTCGTGTCATTGATCAGGCTGTGGAGGAGCAGGAGCGGGAAGATGAGGAAGTCGCAATGCTGGATGAATTCCCAGGGGGGGCTACTCTATCTGAGACAAGTCAACAACAGGAGTCTGATGAGGAGTCAGAGGAGGATGGTGCCGGGGCGGATGAGCAGGAGCAAGAAGAGCATGCTTTAAACCTTTCTGGGATCCCTGTTGTGCGAGGATGGGGAGAGGAGAATGAAGAGGACGACATTATCCTGGATGATGAGCAGGAGCCAGGCCACCACACCGCTTCCACTTTAGTGCAAATGGGGGCCTTCATGCTCCAGTGTTTTAATAGGGACCCCCGTATAAAAAGCATGAGGGTCAAGGACCAGTACTGGGTGGCAACGTACTTAGACCCCCGGTACAAACACAAAATGGCGGAAATGTTACCGCCGTCGCAGAGGGCTGTCAGAATGCAGCACTTCCAGGCCTTGCTTCGAGAAATGCTGCATTCTGCTTTTGCGTGCGCTGGCAGAGGAGCAATTCCCACTCCCAGAGAAGGATTTGCGGGTACCAATCCAACAGCGCCTGCAAGAAGAGGCCGGTTTGAAGATGTGTTGGTGACTTCGGATATGAGGTCATTCTTTCAGCCGACCCATCGACAGGTGTCATCCGGATCCAGCATCAGGGAACGCCTAGACCGTCAGGTGTCCGACTACATTGGGTTAACGGCCGATGTGGACGCTCTGAGGAGTGATGAACCCCTAGACTACTGGGTGGGCAGGCTTGACCTCTGGCCAGAGCTTGCCCAATTTGCAATCGAACTGTTGGCTTGCCCCTCATCCAGTGTCCTGTCCGAAAGGACGTTCAGCGCAGCAGGGGGGATTGTGACCGATAAGCGTACTCGCCTAGCTCACCACAGTGTTAACTACCTCACATTTCTAAAAATGAATGAGGCATGGATCTCGGAGGAATTCAACACATGTGACCAGTAGACCATGTATATGTCTATAAACTATTTTTTTAATCAAGCACACAGACCTTCTTAATTCATTTGGCTCACTTCCTTGACCCAAAAAAGCACACCGTACTATATGCCCCTACCCTCCTCTTTGAAGAGGTTGAGCGGTGTCATATTTCTACTGGGGCTGCTTATGATATCCCTGTGCTGTGCTGACTTCCTCCTGGGGGTTCTTATTATGAAGGGATCACACTATCCCTGTGCTGTGCTGACTTCCTCCTGGGGGTTCTTATTATGAGGGGATCACACCATCCCTGTGCTGTGCTGACTTCCTCCTGGGGCTGCTTACGGTGCTGCTGTCAGTGCTGTATGTCACGGTGCTGCTGTCAGCGCTGTATGTCACGGTGCTGCTGTCAGCGCTGTATGTCACGGTGCTGCTGTCAGCGCTGTATGTCACGGTGCTGCTGTCAGCGCTGTATGTCACGGTGCTGCTGTCAGCGCTGTATGTCACGGTGCTGCTGTCAGCGCTGTATGTCACGGTGCTGCTGTCAGCGCTGTATGTCACGGTGCTGCTGTCAGCGCTGTATGTCACGGTGCTGCTGTCAGCGCTGTATGTCACGGTGCTGCTGTCAGTGCTCTGTATTACGGTGCTGCTGTCAGATGCCTCTATCACGGTGCATGTGTCATTCCGGTATGTCACGCTGCTGGTGATCATCTCCTGCACCCTCTTCTTTGCCTACCCTGGTCCCTGACCTTCCCTCTCCTCCATTGCCTTCATTAGCTCCATAGTCCTGAATTGTTAGAACAATTTCCCAAATAAAATAAAAATGCTTGTAGTTATCGATCCCAAATTCACCTCATACATGTATTATGTCATTGTCCAGATGGTGGGACTACGTTTTACCCCCTAATAATTACCACGTGGCCGCAAATTCGACATGAAGGTTTGCAAAGTTCGCCTCCCATTGAAGTCAATGGGGCCCGCGGCGAACGGTCGGTTTCGCGAACGTTTGGGTCCGTTCGCATTTCGCGTTCGCGAAACGTCCCGTCGGAAGTTCGTCCATCACTACTGACAGTCACTCAGTCAGATTAAAGTCAATGACCCATTACAGACAGGAACCTGAGGCCCCTTGGTTGTGTAGCAAAAAAGATTACAGTGTTCAGCTTGTACTCTTCCTCTTGTGGCAACTGATCCCTACACCCCTTCCTCAGGCACTGCCAACCCACCTGGCTGAAGCAGTCCCTCTACTAGCCCTCCATGATAACTTCTCCACAGAGTCCTCCAGATTTACACTCACCAGTCCATCCGGTTGACTCTCAGGAGATCTCCCAGTAGCTGACCTGCTCCTACTGTCCTCTATCCTTGCTCCTGTGCCTCCAGGAAAAGCTTCCTCTGTGTGTTATGGAAGGATCCTTCCAGCAAAGCCCTGGCCCAAGGTCAGCCCCTCAGATCAGGGGGAGCCCATGAGGGCCACCGACAGCATCCATACTTATGAGGTGGTCTGCTATCTGCCAGCCTTTTACTGGGGATTGGCTGAGGCCCTCATAAATATGCCAAGCAGCTCCTCCACCCACTATGTCTAGAACATTCTCCAATGCCCCAGAAAACAGGGTGAAGCACCAGAGAGTCTGCTAGGATGAGTCATTCAGCCCTGAGTCACTGAACCCTGACCCAGATTGACAGCACAGGCTTAGCCTTGAGCTAAAGAAATATGCCTACACTAACACCTAGCACAACTAGAGGGTGCTACAGTAGCTTCCCCAGTGGCCCCTCAGGTATGAAGTACTTATATTGTGACAAGCTGGGCAAATGTAAAAATTGTCATACCTAAACTTCAGCTGGAAAGCTAAACTCCAGGTATGATTTTTTAAGCATTTTTACTTTGGTACAGCTTGGACCAATATAACTATGCCCATATCCTACACGAGAGACTGCTGCTATACCTAAACCTCAGCTTTAATTTGGAACATCCCACCGCATGAAAGCAAAATCCATTCTTTTTACATTTTCATAGGATTGCATTGACATATTCCCAAACACACGTTCCTGGAGATGGCTATAAGTTAAGTGGATACTGCGGTGACCCCCAGCTGAGAACCAGCCGGCATCAACACAGTTAAATGGTTAGCCGCACAAGTAACATTCATTTTGTATGGCTTAAATCACACCGCACCCGCATGAAAAAGATGCAAGCGCCTTTTTTTTTACCGCACTGGAATAGGATCGCATGGGGATTCACACCCTATGTGATCAGAGTCAGCCAATCACACAGTGCTTTGCCAACTGTTTTTGGGATGTTGGTAACTTAAAGCGGAGGTCCACCCTAAAGTGGACCTCCGCTCATCGGAACCCTCCCCCCCTCCGGGGGCCACAATTGGCACCTTTCATGGGGGAGGGGGGTGCCGATACCTGTACAGTACAGGTATTCTGCACCCACTTCCGGGATAGCTCTCTGCGGAAAAGGGGCGTAGATTACGCCCCTTTCCGCAAGTGCCCGCCCCTTTCCGCAAGTGTCCCGCTGCCTGCTGGGAAACACACAGATCCCAGAGGCAGCGGGGACCGTCCTTATTGCGCAGCGCGATTCGCGCATACGCAGTAGGGAACCGGGAAATGAAGCCGAAAGGCTCCATTTCCTGATTCCCATACCCAAGATGGCGGCGGGAGCACCTTACAGACGATCTAGAGATCGGCTTCGGGTGCCGACATCGCGGGCGCGCTGGACAGGTAAGTGTCACTATTTTAAAAGTCAGCAGCTGCAGTATTTGTAGCTGCTGGCTTTTAAAAAAAAAGTCCCGGTGGACTCCCGCTTTAACATTCACACCGCAGTGGTTCGAATGAGTGCGATTGTGATGCAGGAAACGCACAGGAATTGCTGCAACTCCCACATCGCATTAGTGTGAAACTAAAGGTGACCCAACAACAGACAGTCTCCCCACCTCCCCAGTCCCTGTTGTATTTACCTCTAGCAAACCTCAGCTGTCAGGGCACCCGCAGTTCTATCAGTCTGGGGATCAGTGGCGGCTGGTGCTCAAAATTTGGGGGGGTGGCACAAACTAACATCAAACACCCCCGTGCGAAACAGACGACGGACACCCCCCCCCCAGCGGGAGACAGACATAGGTGATCTCCCGGGACCCCCCCTGGGAGGCAGGAGATGGATGGTGGGTGCCTTACCTTATGGAGGCAGGGGGAAGGAAGAGCCGGGGCTGCTCATAAAGATTCTCCTGGGGAGCACACCGGCAGACATTCTCCTCCCGGCCACACAAGAACAGGAAGTGTGTCCTGAGACATGATTTGCCAGGGAATATTCATTCGCTATTGTCACAGAAGTGGGTGTGCTTGGAGTGCAGTGCTCTGCACCCCGAGCCCACCCTTTTTTGAAGCCTATTAGAGCCTCTGTCTTTAATCATGTGCTTAAAAAAACAAACAAAAAAACATTGGAATCCATGCGACCAGTGCCCACATGTAGATTAGGGTACTGGATGCATGGATAGGGAGGCGGCCACCACTGCTTTCTCACTACTCCATCCTGAGCTTCTAGGATGGACCAGATGGAATCTGATTGGTTAGCAGTTTCGCATGGATGATGCTGACCAATTTGAATCCATCTGGTTCATCCTGACAGTGCAGAATGGAGAAGAAAAAGAGCACCAGGGGGTTTCAAATCCCCAGACCGGTCAAGCAGCTGTGGGCGTCCTGACAGCTAAGGATCACTGGAGGTAAATATGGCTGGGGTCGGGGGCATGGGAAGGGGGTTTGGTGTTAGGTAACCTATAGAGTTTTTCTGTAAAGGTGAACTAACCCTTTAAGGGATATGTTGGCAGTACACCAAGGAACTTTTAAGTAGTATCCAGAAGTTTATTGAAGCAGTCATAACACAGCATAGAATAATGATGTTTCAGGACCACGCACCACCCCTTCTTCAGGCATGTCACATGCCTGAAGAAGGGGTCTACACATTGGTTGAACTAAATGGACTTGTGTCATTTTTCAACCTAACTATGTAACTATGTAGCCCCGAAATGTTGCTCTTCTGTGCTGCAATGTGATCATTTTAATAAACTTCTGGGCACTATTTCATAGATCGTTGGTGTGTTGGTGACACATCGATTGCACACGATTGAGTACATAAAATTCACCAGATTTACTAATCTCAGTGAGCGTGCACTCTGATAAGTGAACTATCTCTACTCCTACAGCATGACAGTAACATATACATATACACTCACCAACCACTTTTTTAAGTACACCTTGCTAGTACCAGGTTGGACCTTCTTTTGCCTTCAGAACTGTCTTCATTCTTCATGGCATAGATTCAACAAGGTGTTGGAAACATTCCTCAGAGATTTTGGTCCATGGTGACATGATAACATCACGCAGTTGCTGCAGATTTGTTGGCTGCACATCCATGATGCAAATCTCCCTTTCCATCACATCCCAAAGGTGCTCTATTGGATGAGATCTGGTGACTGTGGAGGCCATTGGAGTACAGTGACCTCATTGTCCAGTGGTGAGATGATTGGAGCTTTGTGATATGGTGCATTATCCTGCTGGAAGGAGCCATCAGAAGATGTGTACACTGTAGTCATAAAGGGATGGACATGGTCAGCAACAATACTCAGGTAGGCCGTGGTGATTAAACGATGCTCAATTGGTACTAAGGGGCCCAAAGTGTGCCAAGAAAAAATCCCCTGCACCATTATACCACCACCACCAGCCTGGATCATTGATATAATGCTTTCATGTTGTTTGGGACAAATTTTGACCTTATATCTGAATGTTGCAGCTAAAAACGAGCCTCATCAGACCAGGCAACTTTTTTTCAATCTTCCATTGTCCAATTTTGGTGAGTCTGTGCCAATTGTATCCTCAGTTTCCTGTTCATATCTAACAGAAGTTGCACCTGGTGTGGTCTTCTGCTGCTGTAGCCCACCTGCTTCAAGGTTGGATGTGTTGTGCATTCAGAGATGGTATTCTGCGTACCTTGGCTGTCACGAGTGGTTATTTGAGTTACTGTTGCCTTTCTATCATCTTGAGCCAGTCTGCCCATTCTCCTCTGACATCAACAAGGCATTTTCCTCCACACAACTGATGCTCACTGGATATTTTCTCCTTTTCAGACCATTTTCTGTAAACCCGAGAGATGGTTGTGCTTGGAAAATCCCAGTAGATCAGCAGGTTTTTGAAATATTCAGACCAGCCCGTTCGGCACCAACCACCATGCCAACGTTCAAAGTCACTTAAATCCCCTTTCTTCCCCATTCAGATGCTCAGTTTGAACGTCAGCAAGTTGTCTTTACCACGTCTAGATGCCTTAATGCATCGATTTGCCGCCATGTGATTGGCTGATTAGCAATTCGTGTTACCAAACATTTGAACAGGTGTACCTAATAAAGTGGCAAGTGAATGTATTTTAGAGAGGATTTTACTTTTTTTTTTTAAAGTTGTGCTAAGTTGGGTTTTTCTTCTACTTTGCCTTCTCTAAAAGGGCGACGAATTTGCGTTGTGATTTATTATTTTACAGCCAAACAAAGAAAAAGAAGAAAAAAAAAAGTCTGCAATGCATCACTTCCTACAGTTGGTATTAATTCGAGAGTTTACAACCAACCCACACTTTTCTGTGCGAAGATACACAATTGCATGTTCCTCAGAGCCAGACGCGGAGTTCTGCCTTTTACAACTTGAAGACCTGGAAGTCTGCCACACTCCTGCATTTAAGTGATTAAGAAACATTTCCCTTTCAAGTGGACATCTCTTGTTCTAAATATATTTGACAGAGTCAACTGGAGGGTAGAGAGGGCATACCACAAACATTCTGAACACAGGCTGCCAGAATGCCTAGGCCCAGACCTCGGCCGGGGCTGTCTATGCCTCCTCTTTGCCAGATGAGTTCATGTTGCTTATGGGCAGCCTGCCAGCAGAAAACAGCCTTCCTGCTGTTTAACGACAATAGATTTACTGCTTTCTCTGCATATTGGTGTTATTTTGTGTAAACAAGGTTAACACTCCTTTTAAATTAAATACACCACCTGGTGACAGATTTGACCTTGGAAGCATTTTTTCACCTGGTCTTTAGAAAGCGTACATTGTTTGCAGTGGTTCCACCTTCATTTATCTGCCATTGTTTGAGTTTAGGAAACAAAGGCTGGAAAAAGAGATCAGTTTAAAGCAAGTAGATAGGAAAAAAAAAAGTTTTGAAATATAATGCAATATGTAGCTTAAAGGTAAAATACACCTGTTTATGGATCCGATTCTTTTTGTGGAGCTCTTGAGTTACCTGAAAGATCAACTATATGATAAGAGATGTATGTCTTGGGTAAACATGTCTATTTATTTATTACAATTTACTCTACGCTTTACATGTTGTGCTTTCACACCAGTTCCTGCCCTCAACTTTACAATCTAAGGTCCCTTTCTCACATAGGGCTGGTTTACACTTGCTTCAAATCATGGCTACAGACACACTTTGTTAAAGCTCTCTGAAAGCCAAGTCAAAGCAAAGCCAAAGCAAAGCAAAAGCAAGGTGTAAACAGGACTTTAAGCTAACTATTTTAAAACTCTCTGAACGCTAAGTCAAATAAATAAAATAATTAGCTTACAGTCATGTTTACACTTTGCTTTGATGAGGCTTTGATAGAGCTTCATTGGGGCTTCGATAAGGCTTTTGATGGGGCTTCGATAAGGCTTTTTGTGGGGCTTCAATAAGGCTTTTGGTGGGGCTTCAAAGCCTCATGGAATCCCCATCAAAGCCTCATCAAAAGCTCCACCAAAGCCTCATCAAAGCCCCACCAAAGCCTCATCGAAGCTCCACCAGTGGGGCTTCAAGCGAGCTTTGCCATAGACTTCTATGGAGGCTTTGAAGATGTTTTGAAGCACCACTAAAGCTACATGTGGTATAATTTTTGAAGCAAAGCCAAAGCAAAGCAAATCAAAAGCAAGGCGTAAACAGGACTTTAAGCTAACCATTTTAAAACTCTCTGAACGCTAAGTCAAATAAATAAAATAATTAGCTTACAGTCCTGTTTACACTTTGCTTTGATGAGGCTTTGATAGAGCTTCAGTTGGACTTCAATGAGGCTTCATTGGAGCTTCGATAAGGCTTTGGTGGGGCTTCGAAGCCTCATGGAAGCTCCACCAAAGCCTCATGGAATCTCCATCAAAGCCTCATCGAAAGCTCCACCAAAGCCTCATCAAAGCCCCACCAAAGCCTCATCGAAGCCTCACTGGTAGGGCTTCAAGCGAGCTTTGCCATAGACTTCTATGGAGGCTTTGAAGATGTTTTGAAGCACCACTAAAGCTACATGTGGTATCATTTTTGAAGCAAAACCAAAGCAAAGCAAATCAAAAGCAAGGTGTAAACAGGACTTTAAGCTAACCATTTTAAAACTCTCTGAACGCTAAGTCAAATAAATAAAATAAATAGCTTACAGTCATGTTTACACTTTGCTTTGATGAGGCTTTGATAGAGCTTCAGTTGGACTTCAATGAGGCTTCATTGGAGCTTCGATAAGGCTTTTGGTGGGGCTTCGAAGCCTCATGGAAGCTCCACTAAAGGCTCATGGAATCCCCATCAAAGCCTCATCGAAAGCTCCACCAAAGCCTCATCAAAGCCCCACCAAAGCCTCATTGAAGCCTCACCGGTAGGGCTTCAAGCGAGCTTTGCCATAGACTTCTGTGGAGGCTTTGAAGATGTTTTGAAGCACCACTAAAGCTACATGTGGTATCATTTTTGAAGCAAAGCCAAAGCAAAGCAAATCAAATCAAAAGCAAGGTGTAAACAGGACTTTAAGCTAACCATTTTAAAACTCTCTGAACGCTAAGTCAAATAAATAAAATAATTATCTTACAGTCCTGTTTACACTTTGCTTTGATAGAGCTTCAGTTGGACTTCAATGAGGCTTCATTGGGGCTTCGATAAGGCTTTTGGTGGGGCTTCGAAGCCCCATGGAAGCTCCACCAAAGCCTCCTGGAATCCCCATCAAAGCCTCATCGAAAGCTCCACCAAAGCCTCATCAAAGCCCCACCAAAGCCTCATCGAAGCCTCACCGGTAGGGCTTCAAGCGAGCTTTGCCATAGACTTCTGTGGAGGCTTTGAAGATGTTTTGAAGCACCACTAAAGCTACATGTGGTATCATTTTTGAAGCAAAGCCAAAGCAAAGCAAATCAAATCAAAAGCAAGGTGTAAACAGGACTTTAAGCTAACCATTTTAAAACTCTCTGAACGCTAAGTCAAATAAATAAAATAATTATCTTACAGTCCTGTTTACACTTTGCTTTGATAGAGCTTCAGTTGGACTTCAATGAGGCTTCATTGGGGCTTCGATAAGGCTTTTGGTGGGGCTTCGAAGCCCCATGGAAGCTCCACCAAAGCCTCATGGAATCCCCATCAAAGCCTCATCGAAAGCTCCACCAAAGCCTCATCAAAGCCCCACCAAAGCCTCATCGAAGCCTCACCGGTAGGGCTTCAAGCGAGCTTTGCCATAGACTTCTATGGAGGCTTTGAAGATGTTTTGAAGCACCACTAAAGCTACATGTGGTATAATTTTTGAAGCAAAGCCAAAGCAAAGCAAATCAAAAGCAAGGCGTAAACAGGACTTTAAGCTAACCATTTTAAAACTCTCTGAACGCTAAGTCAAATAAATAAAATAATTAGCTTACAGTCCTGTTTACACTTTGCTTTGATGAGGCTTTGATAGAGCTTCAGTTGGACTTCAATGAGGCTTCATTGGAGCTTCGATAAGGCTTTGGTGGGGCTTCGAAGCCTCATGGAAGCTCCACCAAAGCCTCATGGAATCTCCATCAAAGCCTCATCGAAAGCTCCACCAAAGCCTCATCAAAGCCCCACCAAAGCCTCATCGAAGCCTCACTGGTAGGGCTTCAAGCGAGCTTTGCCATAGACTTCTATGGAGGCTTTGAAGATGTTTTGAAGCACCACTAAAGCTACATGTGGTATCATTTTTGAAGCAAAACCAAAGCAAAGCAAATCAAAAGCAAGGTGTAAACAGGACTTTAAGCTAACCATTTTAAAACTCTCTGAACGCTAAGTCAAATAAATAAAATAATTATCTTAAAGTCCTGTTTAGACTTTGCTTTGATGAGGCTTTGATAGAGCTTCAGTTGGACTTCGATAAGGCTTCATTGGGGCTTCGATAAGGCTTTTGGTGGGGCTTCGAAGCCTCATGGAAGCTCCACCAAAGACTCATGGAATCCCCATCAAAGCCTCATCTAAGCTCCACCAAAGCCTCATCGAAGCCTCACCAGTGGGGCTTCAAGCGAGCTTTGCCATAGACTTCTATGGAGGCTTTGAAGGTGCTTTTAAGCACCACTAAAGCTACATGTGGTATCATTTTTGAAGCAAAGCCAAAGCAAAGCAAATCAAAAGCAAGGTGTAAACAGGACTTTAAGCTAACCATTTTATTTAATAACAGGAGCTTTGACTGGCATTCACAGACCTTTAACAAAGCCTGTGTAACCTAGACGTTAATAAAGTGTAAATGAGCCCTTACATACACAACACTCTAGGACCAATTGATAAAGGAGCATGCCTTTGAAGTATGGGAAGAAATCAGAGTACCCGGAAGAAGTCCACAAAAGCACAGGCAAACTCTATGCAGGTATCGTTGTGGTTGGGATTCAAATCAGCTTTATGGGGAAAAAGACACAGCGCCTCTAGGGCTAGTTTACACTTGCTTAAAAACAAGGCTTCGGACACGCTTTGTTAAAGCTCTCTGAAGACCAGTTAAAACTCCAGTCACTAAATAAAATTTACACCTTGCGTTTGTTTGGCTTTGCCTCTGCTTCACTTCAAATATTATACCCCATGTCACTTTAGTGGTGCTTCAAAGCAACTTCAAAGCCTCCATAGAAGTCCATGACAAAGCTCGCTTGAAGCACCTGCAGCTTCTGAGAGGCTTTAATTCAGCTTTAGCTTCACTTTGTTTTGGAGAAATTGCATGTATGAGATATACACACACACACACACACACACAGGGCATTTGCAAAGCTTCAACAAAGCTTCAAAAGAGCATCAACGAAGCTTCATCGAAGCACCACGGAAACATCAAAAACACATCATAAAAGCATATTGAAGCGGTAGGCGCTTTAATGTGTGTTGAAGACGAAGCACGTGTGAGGGCTCATTTACACTTGCTTCGGCTTCAACACACATTAACAGACAGTTTACATTTGCTTCAAAACAAGGCTTCGGGCAGGTTTTGTTAAAACTCTCCGAATGCCAGTCAAAGCCCTGTCACTAAATAAAATGGTTAGCTTACTGTCCTGTTTACATCTTGCTTTTGCTTTGCTTTTCTTTGGCTTTGCTTCAAAAATTATATCCCATGTAGCTTTAGTGGTGCTTCAAAGCATCTTCAAAGCCTCCATAGAAGTCTATGGCAAAGCTCGCTTGAAGCCCCCATATATTATTTAGGCTTATTGTATCATACCTCAGGGTCCCCTTCCCTCTCTGTGTGCCGAGTCTCCCACCATTTTTAAAGCTTTAGTCCCTAGTGTAGAAAGTGAATTTGTGTTAAGTAATATAAGCACATTATTATTATTTTTATTTATTTATTGTTATTATTATTATTATACAGGATTTATATAGGGGCAACAGTATGAGCAGTGCTTTACAAAATAAGGACAGAGAGTACAGTTACAATATAATTCAATCAGGAATAACAACACATACCCAGGTTAGACATAGGGTAAGGAACAATCTCCCATGGTGAAGTATGTCAAAAAACGTGGTTTATTTTGATAAAAAATGGTGCTGAACGCCAACTGGTATCTTAACAAGTTTAAAAACAAACAAGTGGACGCGGGGACACTGTAGTGCCCTCCACCTGCGTTCCACTGTGGGCAGAAGTGACGTATCACACTTGACCAGACCCTACGTGTTTCGTCAGTGCGCCTGGCATCTTCAGACACACTGGATATGCGTGGCTATTCCTTGTACTGGAGACATCATTTGGACCTGCAGTGACGGATCCCTGGTAGCAGTTTAATAACTTAAAGGCTGTTATGATCTCTGTAATAGGGATCATCTGGTGAGTAGGCTGTTTGCTCGGTGTCGGTGGAGGATTTCTCTATTCATTCAAGCATTGAAAAAGTCACCTTTAACACTTGAAACCCACTGGATGATCTTTTTGCCTTGTTTTTTGGACTTGAGCATTTATGATAAGGATTCTTGATAAGGACGTTTTTTTCACCTTTATTTATCAATATTTCTATTAACCTAATTTGCTCAGCAGATAATATGTCTGGTAACTAATTGTTGTGCATGTTCCATTGGAGGGAATCCGGTGGTTCTGTAATTTATTTTATTCTGTACTGTTTGCACTTTATCATTAGATAACCTTCAGATTATTAGCATGGTTCACCACACACACTTTGGAGTGAATCAGGTGATTTTGTAACATATTCCATGTTGTATTGTTTGCACTTCTATTACTAGAGAATTATTAGAGTTTTAGCACGGTTCACCACACATACTTTTATCACATTGGTTTTCACTACTTTTTGAACCAGCAGCTGCCTTTGTAAATTTCATTTATAAAAGTTGCGCAGGTAGGGAACCATTGCTCCCCTATTACACATAATTCAATCAGGGCTTTTTTTTCTCAGAAAATAGCTGCAGGAACTCCCACCCCTTACCTACCTCCCAGTACGACCCCTTTTAGAGAATACAGAACTAAGTATCATTTTGTGGTACTATTTTGTATGGAATTCGAATTTGTTAATGACAATGAAAGCAGTAAAATAGATCTAGCAACAATGGACACCCCAGGGAAAATAGATTCACCCTGGCAACAATGGACTCCCAACAGCCAGCATCAATAGACCCTCCAGCAGCCAGCAACATTAGACCCCTCCCTCCCTGTAGAAAGGTCAGAATGCTGGGGGATATCTGAGGTGTAGAGGGTCAGAGTGCTGGGGGGAAATCTGGGGTGTAGAGGGGTCTGAGTGCTGGGGGGATATCTGGGATGTAGAGAGGTCAAAGTGCTAGGGGGATATCTGGGATGTAGGTGGGTCAGAGTGCTAGGGGGATATCTGGGGCGTAGAGGGGTCAGAGTGCTGGGGATATCTGGGGTATAGAGGGGTCAGAGTGCTGGGGGGATATCTGGGGTACAGAGGGGTCAGAGTCCTAGGGGGATATCTGGGGTGTAGAGGGGTCTGAGTGCTAGGGAGATTTCAGGGTGTAGAGGGGTCAGAGTGCTGGGGAGATATCTGGGTATAGAGGGGTCACAGTGCTGGGGGGATATCTGGGGTGTAGAGGGTTCAGAGTGCTGGGGGTATATCTGAGGCATAGAGGGTTCAGAGTACTGGGGGGATATCTGGGATGTAGAGGGGTCAGAGTTCTGGGGGGAATATCTAGCCTGTAGAGGGGTTAGAGTGCTGGGGGGGGGGGGAAATCTGGGGTGTAGAGGGGTCAGAGTGCTGGGGGGATATCTGGGGTGTAGAGGGGTCCAAGTGCTAGGGGAATATCTGGGGTGTAGGGGGGTCAGAGTGCTGGGGGGATATCTGGGGTATAGAGGGGTCAGAGTACTGAGGGGATATCTGGAGTGTAGAGGGGTCAGAGTGCTGGGGGGATATTTGGGGTGTAGAGGGATCAGAGTACTAAGGGGATATCTGGAGTGTAGAGGGGTTAGAGTGCTGGGGGATATCTAGGGTGTAGAGTGGTCAGAGGTGGTCAGAGTGCTGGGGGGATATCTGGGGTGTAGAGGGGTCAGAGTCCTGGGGGGATATCTGGTGTGTAGAGGGGTCAGAGTGCTGGGGGGGTATCTGGGGTGTAGAGGGGTCAGAGTACTGGGGGATGTCTGGGGTGTAGAGGGGTCAGAGTACTAGGGGATATCTGGGGTGTAGAGGGGTCAGAGTGCTGGGGGGATATCTGGGATGTAGAGAGGTCAATGCTAGGGGGATATCTGGGGTGTAGGTGGGTCAGAGTGCTAGGGGGATATCTGGGGTGTAGAGGGGTCAGAGTACTGGGGGGATATCTGGGGTAAAGAGGGGGTCAGAGTGCTGGGGGGATATCTGGGGTGTAGAGGGGTCAGAGTCCTAGGGGATATCTGGGGTGTAGAAGGGTCAGAGTTCTGGGGGAATATCTAGGGTGTAGAGGGGTTAGAGTGCTGGGGGGGGGGGGAAATCTGGGGTGTAGAGGGGTCAGAGTCCTGCGGGGATATCTGGTGTGTAGAGGGGTCAGAGTGCTGGGGGGGTATCTGGGGTGTAGGGGGGTCAGAGTGCTGGGGGGATATCTGGGGTATAGAGGGGCCAGAGTACTGAGGGGATATCTGGAGTGTAGAGGGGTCAGAGTGCTGGGGGGATATTTGGGGTGTAGAGGGGTCAGAGTACTAAGGGGATATCTGGAGTGTAGAGGGGTTAGAGTGCTGGGGGGATATCTAGGGTGTAGAGTGGTCAGAGTGCTGGGGGGATATCTGGGGTGTAGAGGGGTCAGAGTCCTGCGGGGATATCTGGTGTGTAGAGGGGTCAGAGTGCTGGGGGGGTATCTGGGGTGTAGAGGGGTCAGAGTACTGGGGGTATATCTGGGGTGTAGAGGGGTCAGAGTGCTGGGGGGATATCTGGGATGTAGAGAGGTCAAAGTGCTAGGCGGATATCTGGGGTGTAGGTAGGTCAGAGTGCTAGGGGGATATCTGGGGTGTAGAGGGGTCAGAGTGCTGGGGGGATATATGGGGTGTAGAGGGGTCCAAGTGCTGGGGGAATATCTGGGGTGTAGGGGGGTCAGAGTGCTGGGGGGATATCTGGGGTATAGAGGGGCCAGAGTACTGAGGGGATATCTGGAGTGTAGAGGGGTCAGAGTCCTGCGGGGATATCTGGTGTGTAGAGGGGTCAGAGTGCTGGGGGGGTATCTGGGGTGTAGAGGGGTCAGAGTACTGGGGGTATATCTGGGGTGTAGAGGGGTCAGAGTGCTGGGGGGATATCTGGGATGTAGAGAGGTCAAAGTGCTAGGCGGATATCTGGGGTGTAGGTAGGTCAGAGTGCTAGGGGGATATCTGGGGTGTAGAGGGGTCAGAGTGCTGAGGGGATATCTGGGGTGTAGAGGGGACAGAGTGCTGAGGGGATATCTGGGGTATAGAGGGGTCAGAGTCCTGGGGGGATATCTGGGGTGTAGAGGGGTCAGAGTGCTGAGGGGATATCTGGGGTGTAGAGGGGTCAGAGTGCTGAGGGGATATCTGGGGTGTAGAGGTTCAGAGTGCTGGGGGGATATCTGGGATGTAGAGGGGTGAGAGTGCTGAGGGGATATCTGGGGTGTAGAGGGGACAGAGTGCTGAGGGGATATCTGGGGTGTAGAGGGGTCAGAGTGCTGAGGGGATATCTGGGGTGTAGAGGGGTCAGAGTGCTGAGGGGATATCTGGGATGTAGAGGGGTGAGAGTGCTGAGGGGATATCTGGGGTGTAGAGGGGACAGAGTGCTGAGGGGATATCTGGGGTGTAGAGGGGTCAGAGTGCTGAGGGGATATCTGGGGTGTAGGGGGGTCAGAGTGCTGAGGGGATATCTGGGGTGTAGAGGGGCAATAGTGCTGGGGGGGCATCATTCTACCTATCTAGATATATGATATGCACATGACAGCTTTGTTACTTCATGTATGTAGTATGTTCCTACTGTTTCTTTGCTGTACAGAATGATTGATCATGTAGTTAATGTGGAGCTCCACCCAAAAGTGAAAGCTCCGCTTGTCTGCCTCCTACCTACTTGATGTAAGAGGCAGACTTCACCTGCACTGTCTCCATTGTAGGAGCCCCAGACCATTACATTGCCCAGGGGCCCATGATGCTACTAATGACATGACGACACAAGGCTCCGGCCAGTCACATAGCCAGAATCCGCAGCCCCCGAAGGAAGAGGGGCAAACATGGATGCGGCCTTCAGCGGGGACGGCGTGGGCTACGCTTGCAGGTAAGTATCACATAATGTGCTAGTATACCATGCACACTAGCACATTATGCCTTTACTTTGCAGGGAAGGGGAAAACTTTTTTTTATAACCGCAGAGTTTACTTCCTCTTTAAATGACTCCTTTTTTTTTTCATCCATCAAGCCAAACTAACCTACCAGATCTGCCTAATCTATGATTATCCAGAGAACATAGACAATAAATGAATTCTCTTTCACACAATCCAAGTCATCATAAATATATCTGGGAATCTTTTTTCCGAGTTCCAAACAGAAAATAAGGCAAAGAGCGAGGGCAGGAAATCCTGCGTCTGGGGATAGAGGAGTGGGATTAATTCCTATTCATACGAATCTCACAATGCGTTTATGAAATAAGAAGGTGCAACACATTATTTGTGTTCATTCACTCATGGAAAAGATTAGACAATCAGAATACGGCCCTAAAATAAAAGTGTAGCACAGGTTTCCCTCAACTAATCACAAAACAGCTGTCTCATAAAAGAAAAAAAAAAAAGAAAAAGAAAAGAAAAGCTGCAGGTTTTACTTTGGTCAATCTGAAACAGCTGGCTCATAAAAATAAAGTGTAATTTGAACAAAAGACAACTTGGGCCAATCAGAGCGTTGGCTGACAAAAACAACAAAACAAAGGGACTACTTATTACTGAGCTGGTGTGTTATAATATAATACTCCAACTGCTAAGGAACATATCAACCATTAGATTCACTTTACAAAATTTACACATAGGTTAAAAAAAAAAAATTAAGTGATTGTAAAGTCTTATTTTTTTTTTCTCAATAAAAATAAGAAACATGTTATACTTATCTCCTCCGTTTCAGTGGATTTTAACAGAGCAGCCCGGATCCTCCTCTTGGCCCCTCCCTCCTGTTGAGTGCCCCCACAGCAAGCAGCTTGCTATGGGGGCACCCGAGCCGAGGCACAGCTCCCTGTGTCCAATCAGACACAGAGCTGTAGCCCGGTCCCACCCCCTCTCTCTCTCTCCCGATTGGCTGACTGACTTTGATTGACAGCAGCGGGAGCCAATGGCGCCGCCCGCTGTGTCTTAGCCAATCAGGAGTGAGAGTCTCGGACGGCTGAGACACTCCTGGATATGGCTGGATAGAGATGGGACTCAGGTAAGTATTGGGGGGGGGGGGCTGCTGCGCACAGAAGTCTTTTTATCTTAATGCATAGAATACATTAAAGGAATTGTAATGCCATGTACACAAGAGCGTTTTTTCCGTCGGAATAAACTCTGAAGGTTTTTCAGACGGAATTCCATTCAAGCTGTCTTGCCTACACACGAAGTCTGACCGGTAAGAACGCGGTGACATACAACACGTACGACGGGGACTAGAAAAAGGAAGTTCAATAGTCAGTAGCCAATAGCTTTCGTCTCGTACTTGCTTTAGAGCATGCGTCTTTTTTTGGTATGTCGGAACAGCATACAGACGAGCTTCAGTCGGAAAAATTGACATATTCTATTTCTAGGTCCATCAGAATTTTCGACTTAAAAAGTCAGATGGGGCATACACATGATCGAATATACGATGAAAAGCTCCAGTCTGAATTTTTCGGTTGGAAATTCCGCTCGTAAAGGTTTTTTCTTGTTGTTTTTTTTTTTTTGTTTGTTTTTTTAAATAACAAACATATCATACTTACCTCCACTGTGCAGCTTGTTTTGCATAGAGTGACCCCGAACCTTCTCTTCTGGGGTCCCCAGGCAGCTCTCGTGGCTCCTCCCCACATCAGCTAACCCCCTAGGAGAAGTGCTCTCCCAGGGGGGTTACCTTGCGGGTGCGCTCCTGAGTCCAGCATTTGGCCCCCAGCGCCCGCCTCATTGGGTTTGATTGACATCAGCGGGAGCCAATGGCTGCGCTGATATCAATCTATCCACTCAGGACACGAGGCACCGGTCGGAGCTGGTGTGCTCATTCCTGTCACGTAAATTTCAGGGCTCAGGTAAGTATAAGGGGTGCTTGGGGCGCTGCTGCATTAAAAAAAGTTTTTCACCTTAATGCATTATATGAATGGTGAGGGTTTTACAACCCCTTTAAGGCGGAGCTCCACCCAGAAAGGGAACTTCCTCTGTTCGGATTGCTCCCCTCCCCCTCCGGTGTCACATTTGGCACCTTTCAGGGGGGAGAGGGAGCAGATACCTTTCTAATCCAGGTATTTGCTCTCACTTCTGGCAAAAGAGTGTCGCACATTGTGTGGAGAACTACGCTATGCCCGAACCCCCCTCAGTCCCCCCTGCTGCTGTCTTCTGGGAGACACACAGGTCCCAGAAGACAGCAGGGACCATTCAGAACATGCAGCTTGACTCGTGTATGCGCATAGGGAACCAGGACTGAAGCCAAAAGTCTTCACTGCCTGCTTCCCTTACCAGGAATGGCCATGGTAAAACCCGTTAGTCAATTTGAAGATCAGCTTTGGGTGCCAACATTGCGGGCTCCCTGGACAGGTAAGTGTCCATATCAGCCTTTCTCAAACTTTTCAATACAGAGTAACCCTTGAAAAAGTTCTCCAGTCTTGGGGAACCCCTGCTAAAAATTAGAAATCTACAACTCTTGATTGTGATGGTCGGTGGGGAAGACTGGTCCTTACACTTGTGGTCATTGGAAAGAATTACCTCCTTACAGATGGCTAAAAAGATCAATGGTGTCAGTGGGAACTTATCCGAGAGGCAGAAATGGCCCAATGCTGAAGGAACCCCTACCAACCTCTGGAGGAACCCTGGTTGAGAATCACCGGTCCATATATTAAAAGTCAGCAGCTACAGTATTTGTTGTTGCTGACACAGAGCATAACATAACCAAGAACCCCCTAAAAAAAGAAACGGATGACATTTGTACTTTCCATTATTACTCTGACCATATTTTTCCTGAAGGTAAAGCTTCGAAAAACGATAAGGCTGACACCAGGAAAGAAAAGCATTTGAAAAATATGTGACATTAGTTCATGAAATTAGTGGAAAACTATGAATTTGTGTAGGTATAATTATTTCTGCAGATTCACATTTAGAACATTTGCATGGTTCATGTTACAGATATTTTCGGATATAGAATATGATAACCTACATAAATGGACGTATGTCTGATTACAAATTTCAGAATTAGTAAGGATGTAAAGAAGGTTCAGAAACCTGGTCAGATTCGTATGACTGTCTGTGTCCCCCACCAGTGAGATTTAAAGAGGAAGTCAACTTTCTTTCCTGACTTTTACCTATAGGTAAGCCTATAATAAATCTTACCTATAGGTAGTGTAAATACCGCCTAAATATGCACCATTTAGGAGATAGTTACATTACATGCAGCCAGGGACAACACTGGGGGAATGGCCACCCGTGCTGTTCTTTCCAAGCCCTGTGCTGTGAACGGCGGCTCCTTGCGCGCATGCACGGGGGTGATGTCATTGCGGCTCTGGCCAGTCACAGAGCCTGAGCCCATGAACCCGGAAGCAAGACGGGTGAAAATGGAAGCAGCTGCAGCGCTCACATTGCGGCGCTGGAACAGCTTTGTTTTAAGGTAAGTTTCACATAATGCGCTAGTGTCATGTACCTGGTGGTTGAGCCCACGGATGCTGGGAGGGGCTACTCGTATTCCTCCGGCTCAGGAACTCCTGGTAGAGGAGACAGAGGTTCAAGAGCGCGGAAGGGGCACAAGTGCCAAGCAGGACACAGGTGTCTAGCTCTGGGTACTGGAGAGGAGCAGATGCAGCAGGAACAGCGACCAGCAGAAGGTGAGAGCAGCGGAAGATGCACACGCTGAAGCAGTGGGGAAAGTGTTCTGTAGTATGGCTTCTCACGGCAGACCCGTAGGCAGGTAAGGCAGGATACTGGAAGACTGGCACCGTAGAGGGACAGCAGACTGGACGAAGTCGTGGACAAGCCGGGTCAGGAACAGCCAGGCAGATAGGTACCGAATCAGCAGGCGGAAGAATCGTCAGACAAGCCGAGGTCGCGGGCAGGCAGCAACAAGTAGTCGCCAGGGTAAGCCGGGTCACAGGAGTAATAAGTAATCAAGCAGGAGCAGAGGGGTCACGACAGGAACGCTGTAGACCGGACAGCAAGGAGGCAAGGCAACAGGTCCCTTTAAGTAACCCCTTTGGCGCCAAGAGCCGTCACGGCGCGCCCCCGCACGCAAGCGCGCACCCGCGTGCGCTCAACAACACCAACGCGCACCTGCGTGCGCCCAACAGTGTTAACGCGCACCCGCGTGTGCCCATCAGGACATCTGCGCACCCACGTGCGCCCGGCTACGTTAGCGCGCACCCGCGTGCGCCCACCTGCGTTAACGCGCACCCGCGTGCACCCACCTGCTTAGGCGCGCACCCGCGTGCGCCCACAAACACTCACAACCGGGGCCCGAACCTTCAGGAGCAGTCGGATGACTGGGCTGACCTTCTTGACAGCTAGTATTCAATGCATACTTGCACATTGTGACTTTACCTTCCAGAGAAAAAAAAAAAAGGCAGGGGTATAAAACTACTTTAAGTAGCCCATAGATGATGTAATTTTCTTTCCTTAAAAGGGGATAGAAGGAAAGAAAATCAATAGATTTCCCCATCAACACATTCAGTGTTGATGGGGAAATCCCTCCCACAGTGCTAATGTATTCTGCCTATGGGGGGGAGCGGCCTTCCTAGCCAGCAGAATACAATTATTACTACTAGCGCAGGGGTGTAAAATATGATTTCATTGCGGGCTGCAGCAGCATTGTGCCGATTGTATGGTGGGATGGAGATAAGGGGGAGCTACAGCTGCAAGAGAGGTGGGAGGGCCACATGAAATGGCCTAGAGGGCCTGATTCGGCCCGCGGGCCTTGTGTTTAACACGTGCACTTGTGGCTATAGCTGCTGGCAGTAATCACATGAAGAAAAATCCAACAGGCTGGTTGTACCCAAGTCAATTGATGGATTGACTTGGGTACAATCAGCCTGCCGATACATTGAAATTTGGCAGGTCTCTGCCGAACCAGACTAATTTCGCTCCATGTATGGCCAGTTTTACTCTCTCTATTTGTCCTACTGACCATTGTCACTGGGACAGAAGGAGATAGGAAACCCAAAATGTTGGTTGTCATTAAAACAGGAGGTGAGTGGAAATAGGAACTTCTGTCCTAGAGTATACTTCAAGCCAAAAACAAAATTTTGGCTTGAAGTATGTATATTTTAATTTTACGGTGTACATGTAGAAAGGAGTTAACTTGGTCTCCCTTATTTTGGTCTCCCCTTATTCTTTAAAGAAAATACTGTTTACACTCTGCCCATTCTGGCAGATTCCCTTTATATATGAGGTGAGGGTGCCGTTTAGGAAGTGTTTGATGGTGTGCAATCCAGACAGGAACATGAAAGAGTGATGCAGTGGAATGGAGCTCCTGGTTTCCACAATGTGGTCCTCCTCTATTATGGGCTTCCCTATACCAGAGTCTAAACCCTGAGGGCGGTTGTTCTTTCTTATGCCAGTTGATATGGGTTCATGGATTAAGATAGGAACTTCTTCAAGTGTTGCTGTTTTTTGGAGGTTGTTCCATTTTGGCTTAGAGAAAATCAAGAATTTTTTTTTAGCTTCTGGCTAGATGTCTTGTTGTTCACAGAGTATGCCTGTGTATTCAAGTAAAACATGTGAGGTGGGCCTGAAAGAGGATAAACAAGTTGTAATTGGTTCATAATATGCTGAACTGAAAGTGGCTGGTGGTGGCTAGTGGGAAGAGGGCTCCTCCTGGTGGTAACAAGAGGACCACCTATTAGCAACATGCATGAGGTGATCTGGACCCCCATGTCGAGTGAGCCCCAGTTAATGGGCCAGATCTTCAAAACCCTAGCCTGGAACAAGAGTAAAATGCAGGGACTTGCTAGTAAGTAGTTAAGTCTTCAGAGGGGTCAGTAATGCAGTGGACCAGGGGGATTTCCAACCCACCATCCAACCACACAGTGGTAGGTCTGTGTTGGGCACCTGGGCTAGAAACAGCTTAGCCCCTGGATGACCCATGCCTGTATCATGCTAACATACATGTAAGTATTTTGCATTTTGCTGGCAGAATGGGCAATGGCCAGAGATGGAACACTTGATTAAGTTGAACAGCTTGAATATACAGTATATTGCAAAATATGAAAGTGAAAGTGCCGTTCCATACAATTTTTTGGTGTGTATATAGTAGCAGTGTTCGGAAATTATTATGTAGCACCCTCCTAGGTAGGTGCTAGGATAGTTAGATTATATAGGCAGTGTGGCTACAATTATTCAGTAGGCAAAAGCATATTCTTCTCACTGTACCCAGTGAAGTAATCTGCTAGTTATGTCTGCTCAGTGTGTTCAGCTACTGCCAGTCTGGCCTATACTTCCTTTGTATCCAGGAGACTTGAGTCGTTTCTGGATAGTAGGTGTGAAGCTATGCAGATGGAAGCATGATATATGGATAAAGCCCCAGCCAATCTCAAAGAGGCAGGCTCTGATGGCATGTTGGAAGTGAGCTCTGGGTCTTGGGTCTTGTCCCAGAGTGGAAAAGTTCAGCCTGAGAGTGGCATGCTGCCTTCTTAATGCACAGGCTGCCATGTAGAGGCCTCAGGTGGGCGAACTGAGGGAGGAAAGCAAAGACCTAGGTACCTAAAAGAAGCTAACTGAGGGGAGTTGTCCACGACAGATCTGTGTGGTATCGGTGGAGGACATCGCTTGGAAGAATTGAAGGAGGCATCCATCTGTCCTTGGGCCTTGTGAGTACACACATTGGGAAGATCTTGGGAACCTTGTGCTCTAGCTACTCCTCTGATGCAAAAATATAGTTGGCTGTGGGTCTATTAAAGGGGACACTGGCTGGTGTTCTGAAGAGCTCTGTCCAGATATTGTCCACTAAAGAGAAGGGACTTTGCGCTATTTGATCTACTACTACTTAGAGCAGAAAGAAAGATTAAGCCCTCAGTTGTACATAGTTCCTTATCTTGGAGTATACCACCACATAATTCATCCCTATCCAAGTTCTCAAAAATAAAAACAACATCCCCATGACTGTTTTTTGGATAAAGAGTGAATGAGCCTGTTGTGTGCCTGGCTGCGGAGCTGAAGTTGGGAAGACCTGGACAAATCATTCCTGTGGCTCCTATGGGAGTAGTGCTACACTTAGCATAATAGGTGTTGAATGAAATAGTCATCTGTGCTGTCACTACTGCTCCAAATACATTGGGTATATCTACTGTGTCAATCGGGTCTGATGTGGTGTGAAATGCCCTCATGCCATAATATAAAAACCAGGGTCTTTAATGATGGAATTCTCGATAGAAACATGGTTTGCAGTTTGCATAATTTACATTTACTCTTGAGTCAGAGGTTAATTAATGACATGGTAGTAAAAACTGATAGCCCTTGTACACACAGTCGGAGAATCTGTCGGAATGAGTCTTATCGGACCGCGTCGTCAGATAATCCGACTGTGTGTGGTATGCATCGGACTGATTCCGTCCGAATCTCCGTCCGATCCAAATTTCCAACATGTTGGAAAGATTTCCCGACCAACTGGGCCGGACGGACCTAATCCGATCATGTGTAGAGCATTTTCATCGGACCAAGTGCCACGCATGCTCAGATCAAATTCCTACATCAAAGCTATTGGCTACTAGCCTGAATGTAGTCCCATCGTAACGAAATTACGTCATCACGTTCTGAAAGATCGGATTTTTCGCCAACTTGGCCCGACCGTGTGTATGCAACAGTTTCGGACACAATCCGTCGGACTAAATCCGACGGGCAAAATCCGAAGGATTTGGTTGGCAAAATCTCCGACCGTGTGTACGTGGGCTTATACTGTATGTTAGCAGGACTGGCCCCAGGAAATTCTATATTGTTATTAGGTACAGATGAATATGTGCTATAAAATGTTAATACTGATTGACCTCTGTTCGTATATAGTGTAGATTCTATGATGGGAGGGGGAATGAGTGAGCATGTTTGCAGGTTGAGTTGTATACTACATGGCCAAAATGTTCTGGACACCTTATTATCACACCTATTTGAGTTTGTCAAACACACAATTCCAAAAATAATGGGCATTGAGACAGCGTTGGCCCCCTTTGCAGCTATAACAGCTTTTCACAAGATTTTGGAGTACATTTATGGAAATTTTTGCTCATTTTGTCAAAAGAGCATTTGTGAGATCAGACACTGATGTTGGCTAAGAAGTCATGGCTTGCAATCGGTGTTACAATTCATCCCAAAGGTGTTCAGTAGCATTGAGGTCAGTGCTTTGTGCAGATCAGTCAGGTTTCTCTACACCAAATTGATCAAAACTTGTCTTTATGGACTTGGCTTCATGCACGGTCATGCTAAAATGGAGAAGAAGGAAAAAAACAAATTAAAAAATTGCGCTTGTGATGAAAATGAAATAAAAAGAAGTGACCGAATGTCCAGCAGCTGAGGGAGTAATTTTTTCCCTTAAACCCAAAGAGAGACACTGCGCTATCCGAGTATCAAAAAAGCTGCTAACGCACTAAAAATTGATATTTTAGTAAAAAAGTGTACAAATATTGTGAAAAGTGTAGCGCTTAGATAATTATACTAGAAACTCAAAAATAAAGAAAAAAAAATATATATATAACATCCATGCGTATGACCACACGGATTTTTTTGTAATATATGGTGAATAAAGTTAATACAATAAATATACACCAAAACCTTGTGCTTATATGTGTATAAACGATGAAAAGAAAAAGAATATGAATATAAAGTCTCTATAAATCCAAAGAGATATTCAAATCCAGCGTGTAAAGTGACACTTCAGACATATCATCCGATCCAAATAAGGGTTAGCATGCATACACCCGTGTGATGATACCACCACCTTAGCAGATGCGGGCTTACCAGATGTATATGACCCAGGAGAATGAGGTTCTTGCAAGCTTTCTAGTTTCTGTGGAAACTTGGACTGGCCAGTATTAAATGCCAAAAACATGAACCAGCAAATGGTTAGAATGCCAAACAGTCTTCCAAACAGTCTTCCCAACTACAGTAAATTTTCTCCGAACATGTAAAGGCCCGATTCAAAATAGCAGTCACATAGAGGAAAAACACAGGACCATATAGCGTAATTCCATTAAAATAATATTTATTAAAAATAATGGTAACAAACTCACATTTCTGTAGTTTAACAAGCGCTTTTCATAAAAATAGGTGGCAGTGGAGTCCTCCCGACGCGTTTCGTCTTCATAGACATCGTCTGGGAATTGCATGCTAACCCTTCTTTGGATCGGATGACGTGTCTGAAGTGTCACTTTACACACTGGATTTGAATATCTCTTTGGATTTATAGAGACTTTATATTCATATTCTTTTTCTTTTCATTGTTTATACACATATAAGCACAAGGTTTTGGTGTATATTTATTGTATTAACTTTATTCACCATATATTACCAAAAAATCTGTGTGGTCATACGCACGGATGTTATATATATTTTTTTTCTTTATTTTTGAGTTTCTAGTATAATTATCTAAGCGCTACACTTTTCACAATATCAGCAGCTGAGGGAGCCCTGAGGGCAGCCTACCATACACAACAAGGACTTGTGACTTCTCGATTAACCTAATGGAATGATCTTCCCCATCTTCCGTATGCTGACCTACAAATGGTGATGGAGCATTTGGGAAACATGAGCTTCTTTTGACTCCCAGTAACAGGTGGTCAATGCTCTCTGGTAAGAGCACATCCTTTATTGGTGGTGGTTCCTCACAAGGTGGAGGATTTTTAGGTGTATCAATGATCAAGTCACCTGTTCACATTTATGTCACTTTGGTGGCTCATGGACTCACTGTTTTTTGTTATACTTAGCGCAACACCGTTTTGTATATATAAAATATATATATAAAATAGAGAAGACCCTTCCTCAAACTGCTACAACAAGGCTGAAACTGCACAATTGTCTGGAATGTTTTTGCACGCTTTAGCATTAACTGCAACCTTCACTGAAAACACTTGAACTCCTTTGTTTTGAAGGCTTTCCACGTACTTTTGGCCTTACAGACAGGTGTCATGGTGAGGTGTCTACAAACCTTTGACCATAAAATGTATGTGTATTGCATGTTACACTTTGTTGTTTTAGTTACTGGTGGCAATGTAGAGTTTCTGTATAATATCTATGCAACTGTGTGTGCTACCCTGAACATGCCATCATTTGGCCAGCCAAAGTAAGTGGTAAAGTTGGAAGATCAGACCAGTTATAATATAGAAGGTCAACAAGGGAGAGGGAATACCAAGCAGAGTTTTTCCTTAATTAGGTGTCCCTGGGAAAGTTTGCTCCTTGACCCAAAGGTGATCTTACCTGTCATCTCTATCCCCAACACAAAATTTAACACAAATATTCATATTACACAGGGCTCGTTATACACCAGAGAGATTATTTAAATGGAAACGTAGAGATACAGCCCAATGCCCTAGATGTAAAGGAAGTCCAGCAAACTTAATCCATATGTTATGGAGATGCCCCAAGCGCCATCGCTATTGGCATGAAGTGATATCAACGATTAATAGTACTTTTGGGACCAGGATGTCTCTTGAACTGGGAGGCTGTCTCTTGTGTATCCTAGACGAATGGTATATCCAGGGGGAGTACAGGATATCATTAACTAGGATCTTATTTTAGGCACACAAGCTCATAGTTCAAAAGTGTATATCATCAAGCCCACCTACAATAGCAGAATGAAAGATACAAATAAGGTAAATATTAGTTAAAGCGAAGGTCCACCCTAAAATGGACCTTCCGCTCACCGGAATCCTCCCCCCCTCCGGCACCACAATTGGCACCTTTCAGGGGGGAGGGGGGTGCAGTTACCTGGATAATCCAGGTAACTGCACCCACTTCCGGGATAGCTCTCTGCGGAAAGGGGCGTAGATTACGCCCCTTTCCGCAAGTGCCCGCCCCTTCCGCAAGTGCCCCGCTGCCTGCTGGGAAACACACAGATCCCAGAGGCAGCGGGGACCGTCCTTATTGCGCAGCGCGACTCGCGCATGCGCAGTAGGGAACCGGGAAATGAAGCCGAAAGGCTCCATTTCCTGATTCCCATACCCAAGATGGCGGCGGCAGCACCCGAGTGACGATCTAGAGATCGGCTTCGGGTGCCGACATCGCGGGCGCGCTGGACAGGTAAGTCTCACTATTTTAAAAGTCAGCAGCTGCAGTATTTGTAGCTGCTGGCTTTTAAAAAAAAAAAAAACGCGGAGTCCCAGCGGACTCCCGCTTTAAGGAAAAGTTTATATTTTTACACAGAGGCTGCCCAGGGAACTTTGAAAAGATATGGAGAAGATGGATGGACATTTTGGATATATAATGTGGCGGGGGGGGGCACTTTTATGAGGGGTTTGTGTTTTTTTTTTGTTTTTGTTTTTTACACCCCATCTTTTTAGTGCTGAGGTTGTATGTTAGGTGTATGTTGTCTGTGATGTTTTTTTGTATATTGTATGAAAAAGTAATAATAAAGAATGATCTGATTAAATAAAAAGGTGATTTTACGGAAAAAAAAAAAAACTGTATTTATTCAGTTTATTAAGTAAATACTTCTCCAAAAAGTTAGACTTTTACTCTTTTATATCCAGCTGATTTTAATGTATGTTTGCTGTGTGATTTTTACTGACACATTCATCAAATTAAGTTTACAGAATGTAAGTAAATCTCAACCAGCTAGCTATAATACATGTGCACATTAAAGCACTTAACTAGAGCGATCTTGATCATATAAAGGATGAAAGAAATTATTTTACATATTTTATGTTAAGATCCCCATACATTTGCTTAGTTAAAGTGGAGGGCCACCCTTAAAAAAATTGCATTAAAATGCTCCTAAAAAATAAAGAATAGAAAAAAAAACATTTTTTTTACTTACCAGAAATGGCTGTTGCTAGGCAGATCATTCTAATCTGCCACTTCCTACACCACGGTGATGTTCAGTCTTCTCATCATCGCGTTGTATTCTGGGGAATGGGGCACGGTGTGTTCTGGGAACTGTGTATGTCCCAGAACACAGCTGGACATTCACAAAGCACCGCGTGACTTGCGCATGCGCAATAGGAAACGGCAGTGAAGCCGCAACTGCTCCACTGCCTGTTTCCCTTACTTCGAATGGCGGCGCCGGGACCCGATCTGATGGACGAAGCGGCCTCGGGCGCCCGACATCGCGGGCACCCTGGATAGGTAAGTAAGCTTATTAAAAGTTAGCAGCTACAGTGTTTAAAAAAAAAAAAAAACACTATGACTTGTGTGTAGGCACTGCTGTGTCACACATTTCACAGAGCCTGCCTTCTGAACTACAGAGGTGCTGAGAGGGGGCGTTTCAGGACGTATGTGCGATACGGGAGTCACTGATTGCAGGAAACAAAGTACCAGGGATATGTACAGTGGTGTGAAAAAGTGTTTGCCCCCTTCCTCATTTCCTGTTCCTTTGCATGTTTGTCACACTTAAGTGTTTCGGAACATCAAACCAATTTAAACAATAGTCAAGGACAACACAAGTAAACACAAAATGCAATTTGTAAATGAAGGTGTTTATTATTAAAGGTGAAAAAAAATCCAAACCATCATGGCCCTGTGTGAAAAAGTGATTGCCCCCTAAACCTAATAACTGGTTGGGCCACCCTTAGCAGCAACAACTGCAACCAAGCGTTTGCCATAACGTGCAATGAGGCTTTTACAGCGTCCTGGAGGAATTTTGGCCCACTCATCTTTGCAGAATTGTCCTAATTCAGTTACATTAGAGGGTTTTCGAGCATGAACGGCCTTTTTAAGGTCATACCACAACATCTCAATAGGATTCAGGTCAGGACTTTGGCTAGGCCACTCCAAAGTCTTCATTTTGTTTTTCTTCAGCCATTCGGTGGTGGACTTGCTGGTGTGTTTAGGATCATTGTCCTGCTGCAGAACCCAAGTTCGTTTCAGCTTGAGTACACGAACAGATGGTCGGACATTCTCCTTCAGGATCTCTTGGTAGACAGCAGAATTCATAGTTCCTTTTATCACGGCAAGTCTTCCAGGTCCTGAAGCAGCAAAACAGCCCCAGACCATCACACTACCACCACCATATTTTACTGTTGGTATAATGTTCTTTTTATGAAATGCAGTGTTCCTTCTACGCCAGATATACTTGGACACACACCTTCCAAAGAGTTCCACTTTTGTCTCATCGGTCCACAGAATGTTGTCCCAAAAGTCTTGGAGATCATCAAAATGTGTTGTGGAGAAATTGAGACGAGCTTTGATGTTCTTTTTGCTCAGCAGTGGTTTTCTCCTTGGAACTCTGCCATGCAGGCCATTTTTGCCCAGTCTTTTCCTGATGGTGGAGGCATGAACGCTGACCTTAACTGAGGCAAGTGAGGCCTGCAGTTCCTTGGACGTTGTTGTGGGGTCTTTTGTGACCTCTTGGATGAGTCGTCGCTGCGCTCTTGGGGTAATTTTGGGCGGCCGGCCACTCCTGGGAAGGTTCACCACTGTTCCATGTCTTCGCCATTTGTGGATAATGGCTCTCACTGTGGTTCGCTGGATTCCCAAAGCTTTGGAAATGGCTTTATAACCCTTTCCAGACTGATAGATCTCAATTACTTTATTTTTCAATTGTTCCTGAATTTCTTTGGGTCTCGGCATGATGTGTAGCTTTTAAGGATCTTCTGGTGGACCTTACTGTGTCAAGCAGCTCCTATTTAAGTGATGCCTTGATTGTGAACAGGTGTGGCAATAATCAGGCCTGGGTGTGGCTAGAGAAATTGAACTCAGGTGTGGACAACCACAGTTATAGTATGTTTTAACAAGGGGGGCAATCACTTTTTCACACAGGGCCATGATGGTTTGGATTTTTTTTCACCTTTAATAATAAACACCTTCATTTACAAATTGCATTTTGTGTTTACTTGTGTTGTCCTTGACTATTGTTTAAATTGGTTTGATGTTCCGAAACACTTAAGTGTGACAAACATGCAAAGGAACAGGAAATGAGGAAGGGGGCAAACACTTTTTCACACCACTGTATATGTACAAAAAATCCTCACAAGCGCTCTAGCCCACTTCAAGAGGCAAGCATAAAATTGAAGATATGGCCCAACAATAGGACCTGAACATAATGACACACTTAACCTCTTGGCGCTGACGACCTGCAAATATGCAGCCTCTCAGTGGGTGGGCCTTAGCGCCGAGCGGCTGCTTATTTGCGTGCAATATTTCAAAAACAGCTGTGCCGAGAGCGCACGTCCTGCGTACTCCCGACGACACAGTTACCAGTGGGTAACAGAAAGCTTTCTGATCATGGGACCACCATGACAACCAATCACAGCGGACAGTGCAGGGTCTACATCTACCAACCCTTCAGGAAGTCTCCCTTTTGGATGTGGATGGGCTAGGCCGCATTTCGCTCCTCGTTGCAGACGCTGTTGGCATCTTTAAGCCTTCAAACTGCTGTCACAGTTCATAAGGGTCTCTGGATAGGTGTGTGTTGTCATTGTCACTTGGACCCTCTGGTGGAGACTACAAGTGGCCGTGCCAACACACATTGTGCAGGCATGGTCCACTGTTGTCACTAGCTAGGCCAAAATAGAGACAATTGAAACCAGAACAAAGCTGTCAGTGCCAATCAGCTGTGAGTGGGAATTCCCTGCCCCACAACTGGTTACACACAAACAGGTGGGGATGCTTGTGACATCAATGACCTAATATGGCCACATGGTCAATAACATTGGCTTATACATATATCAATATCATCCCTGTAGGCAGGTGCAGTCTGTACACTGGTGCTTGACCAAAGCAGCAATTCAGAAGGGGAAGGATGTTGTGAGGAACTTGGTTCCCCTATGACTTCCTGCGGTCACAAGGTGACAGCTGTCAAATTGGATGCTTGCTCCACATGTGATTTCAGTGGCCATCTTGGGTCAGACAGAGTCTATTTAAGCCCTTGTACACACGGTTGGACATTCCGACAACCAAATCCGTCGGATTTTGTCTGCCGGATTTTGTCCGAAACTGTTGCATACACACGGTCGGACAAAGTTGTCGGAAAATCCGATCATTCAGAATGTGATGACGTTATTTCGTTATGACGGGACTACCATCAGGCTAGTAACCAATAGCTTTGATGTAGGAATTTGATCTGAGCATGCGTGGCACTTCGATTGGAATTCTCTACACATGATCGGAGTATGTCCGATTGGAGCATTTTGTCGGAAAATTTTACCAACAAGTTGGAAAACGTAGTCCCTCGGATACTCCGACGGAAACAGTCCGATGGAGACCACACACAGTCGGAATATCCGACAAAACGATCCGAACGGACTCATTCCTTCGGAATCTCCGACCGTGTGTACAAGGGCTAAGACTCTGGCTCCTGGGTTTGGCACACTTTATGTGAGGTTCCCTGTCTGGCAGGGACAGTGTATAGAGGCAGAGAAATGTTCCTGAGGGACAGTGCCTACCTGCCGGGCCTGAATAAGTTGTTGAACCTTTCTACAATATAACTTTGTTGTCTGACTTGGACTCTGTGTGTCTGCCACACCATGCAGCACCTTGCTCACAGGTTAGTATTTTTTTTTACTTTAAATCTTTTTTTATTGAAAATTTTCAAGTATATGGAATTAAGTACAAAAAAGCCATCAGAATGTCAATGAACATATAGTAGAGAAACACAGAACATAGAAAGTGAGAAACATATGGTCAACTATAACCAAGTTGTCCACCTAATAGGAGGACAATAATCAAATGAAACACATATCTCTCACAACCATAATCATAAACTATTACGAAGTTCTCTGTGTCACAGGGTGGGAGGATCCAGAGGAACCGTACACCAATTAAATGATTGCAACACTAACGGTCCATTGGGGTCAATCTCCCGGAGGGCAGAGAGATCCAAGTGTTCAAAGTTGTCACCTTGTACCGTCAAAAGCTTAACCACTATCCCAATGGGCTGTCCAAAGGCTTCTCTGCCTCCTAAAACCTCAGCAGGATTAGGGTATAACTGGGGTGGAGTCCAAGAACTCCTTCCCTGAACTTGAGAAAATTATACCACTGGGGATCGGCGGGGCAAAGGTTCCTGGCCATAATGGCGGTTAGTGTCCATCTGAAAAATATATAAAACAGTGCTAGCAGCCTATGTCAAACAATATACATCCTAATAAACAGTATCAATGTTGAACAAAAAACAAAATCTAAGCCCTTGTACACACGGTCGGAGATTCCGACAACCAAATCCATCGGATTTTGTCCGACGGATCTTGCCAGAAACTGTTGCATACACACGGTCGGACAAAGTTGTCGGAAAATCCGATCTTTCAGAACGTGATGACGTAATTTCGTTACGATGGGACTACGTTCAGTCTAGTAGCCAATAGCTTTGATGTAGGAATTTGATCTGAGCATGCGTGGCACTTTGTCCGATCGGAATTCTTTATACATGATCGGAGTATGTCCGATCGGAGCAGTTTGTAGGAAAATATTTCCAGCAAGTTGGAAAATTTGGTCCGACGGATATTCCGACGGAAACAGTCCAATGCATACCACACACAGTCGGAATATCCGACAAAGCGGTCTGATAGGACACATTCCGACGGATTCTCTGACCGTGTGTACACGGGCTAACAGTGCTCAGGTGCTTCAGTGAAGGGTGCAACGGTGCTCCAAAACTTTTGAATCAGTGAAGTGGCTCCCCCTTTGGTGTCCCCACTCACCAAAATTTCAATGACAGTTCATATAGAGCCCACCTAGCTTAACATAAGAAAAAAATAGAAATCTAGCAAGGAGAGAGGAGAAAAAAGGAGTAAAGCTGAGAGGATACAGAAAGAAAATCAAAAGAAATAGGGAAGATAAGATAGTCATCGAAGGGAAGGACAAAAGCATTCGGACCATGGTTAAAGCCTCAAAGGGGTATTAATGTAAGCTGCCCAAGGCTCCCAAAAAAATTCAAATTTCTCAGTATTATTTTCTAATAGACCAACCAGTTTTTCTTGCGTCATGATCCAAGAGATTTTGCATTTCGCAGAACCAACCGAGAATTGTGGGCTTTTTCCAAACACAAGCTATTGTGATCTTAGCTCTGAGGAGCAACAGGTTAGTAGTATTTAAGAAGTCCTTGAGTTGTATGTATAGGCAATCTTTTTAGTTTTTGATAGAGTTGGAAAAGGGTAAAAACTGTAGTTTATTTTTATTGTCTGTCTCCTTAAGCAATAGGAATTGGAAAGTGAGAAGAATTCCTTCTTAGACAGTTGTCAACCAGACAGGTGTCCCTATTCAATCTACTATTTCCACCATTAAGTACCTATTGAGAGTAACAACGCATTATCTTTTTCCACGTCTGAATTATCAGTAGAACTGAAAATATCGCACAAAAAATTCTATTTGATCTTTATGGAAGTAGATGCCTGTGGTGACAGACCTGTTTTCACTCCATACACATAGAGATTATCCCACAATTGCATCTAAAACGTCTGTATTGTGTGATAATCTCCAGTAGTGTACAGCTATTCTGGAGTGTGAAAATTTATCTGCGTTGGGTCAGGAAAGGATCTTTCAACAGCTGGATCATTTTCCGATTGCCAACAAACGTCTGGGGAATAATTTTCATTCTGATCAGTGTTCTCCTCACATATCTAATCAGCTTCAGTGAAATTTAATGAAATAGAAACTTTTCTGAATCTGAATAGGAATTTAAAGTGAATAGAACGTGAAAATTAGTTCTTCAATAAATCCCTATATCCAAATGCAGCTGGCCTGGTTTGAAACTGTGGCTTGGCAACTTTATATACACCAAAGAAGAAAAACAAATAATCCTAAACAGATTAGTGGCGAAAAGTTTTAATTTAATTTAATTTGAATTTTAAAAAGAGGTAACCGAACAATGTGTACTAGCTGTGTTATACATCTAGATCCGTGATAGCCAAACAGTGGCCTGTAAGCTGGATGAGTCCCTTTGCTTGCCTATTTCCAGCCCATGGTACACTATTCTTCCCAATGATATGATGCACCATTCCTTCCACTGACACCAACGATGGCACACCATTCCTTCCACTGATAGCAACGATGGCACACCATTCCTTCCACTGATACCAACAATGGCACACCATTCCTTCCACTGATACCAACAATGGCACACCATTCCTTCCACTGACACCAACAATGGCACACCATTCCTTCCACTGACACCAACAATGGCACACCATTCCTTCCACTGACACCAACGATGGCACACCATTCCTTCCACTGATAGCAACGATGGCACACCATTCCTTCCACTGATACCAACGATGGCACACCATTCCTTCCACTGATACCAACAATGGCACACCATTCCTTCCACTGACACCAACAATGGCACACCATTCCTTCCACTGACACCAACAATGGCACACCATTTCTTCCACTGACACCAACGATGGCACACCATTCCTTCCACTGATACCAACAATGGCACACCATTCCTTCCACTGATACCAACAATGGCACACCATTCCTTCCACTGACACCAACAATGGCACACCATTCCTTCCACTGACACCAACAATGGCACACCATTTCTTCCACTGACACCAACGATGGCACACCATTTCTTCCACTGACACCAACGATGGCACACCATTCCTTCCACTGACACCAACGATGGCACACCATTCCTTCCACTGACACCAACGATGGCACACCATTTCTTCCACTGACACCAACGATGGCACACCATTTCTTCCACTGACACCAACGATGGCACACCATTTCTTCCACTGACACCAACGATGGCACACCATTCCTTCCACTGACACCAACAATGGCACACTATTCCTTCCACTGACACCAACAATGGCACACCATTCCTTCCACTGACACCAACAATGGCACACCATTCCTTCCACTGACACCAACAATGGCACACCATTCCTTCCACTGACAGCGAAGATGGGGCACTATTCCTCCCACTGAAACCAACAATGAAACACTATTCCTTCCACTGACACAAATGATGGGCCACTATTCCTCTCACTGACACCAACGATGAAGCACTACTCTTCTCACTGATACCAGTGATAGGACATTATTCCTCCCATTGACACCATCGATATGACACCATTCCTTCTACTGACACCAACGATGGGGGACTATTCCTCCCACTGACGCCAACAATGAAGCACTATTCCTCTCACTGATGCCAGCAAAAGGACATTATTTCTCCCACTGACACCAATGATGGGGCACTATTCCTTTCACTGACACCAACAATGAGGCACTATTTCTCCCATTGACACCAATGATGGTTCATTATTCCTCACACTTATACCAATAATGGGGCACTATTCCTCCCACTGATACCAATGATGGGGAACTATCTTTCCCACTGATATGAACGATGGGGAACTATTCTTCCCACTGACACTAACAATAGGGCACTATTCCTCCCACTGAAACCAACGATGAAACACTACACCTCCCACTGATAACAGCGATAGGACATTTTCCTCCCACTGACACCAACAATGGGGCATTATTTCTTTCACTGACACCAACAATGGGGTACTATTCCTTTCACTGACACCAAAGATGGGGCATTGTCTTCCCACTGACACCAATGATGTGACCTTAGACAATGATAAGCACTACTACTCTCACTACCAGCGATAGGACACTATTCCTCCCATTGACACCAATGATATGGCACTATTCCTCCCACTGACACCAATGATAAGCACTACTACTCTCACTGATACCAGCAATAGGACACTATTCCTCCCATTGACACCAACGATATGGCACTATTCCTTCTACTGACACCAACGATAGGGCACTATACATTCCATTGATGCCAACGATGAAGCACTATTCCTCTCACTGATACCAGCTATAGGACATTACTCCTCATACTGACACCAACGATGGGGCACTGGATGCTGGAGCTGTTTTGGTCGATATTCTGAGGGACCTCCCTGCCTGTGTGTGGAGAAGCTGGATTGGCTTTGTAATAAGAGCGCATGTTGACCGCTCTTATTAGAGGGTCACACTCTATCCGGTAAGCACAGCATAAGAGTAAAGGGTGTCACCTGGCTTTCTTGGGGTCTCTCGTTTTCCATCACAGCTGTGGGATCACTGAAATTGATGTTTTACTATTTTTTCTGGACTGATCACTTTTAATATTTCACCTTTTTTCACTTTTTTTACTTTATGGATTACTAAAGTTCAATTGCGTATGTTACTTGAGCACTAGAGCACTGCACTATTGCTTTACCATATTTTAAGCAGAGGCGACTGGTGCTCCATTTTTTTTTGCGGGGGGGGGGTGGTAAACAAACCCCACCGCTAGGTCTGGACTTACCCCATTCAGGTCACAGCTTCTCCGACTTTTCCTCCCAGCTAACCTGGTTTTAAGATCCGCCTCCTGTCCTGATTGGCTGGGAGGAGAAGCTGAAAGACAATATCGAATATTGATTCGCTAATGTCACAAGTGTATGTGTGTGTGTCCCGAGCCCAACTTTTTTAAAGCCAATTAGAGCCTCAGGCTCTAATAATGTGCTTAAAAAAAATACTATATAGAAATCTATGAGTCCGGTACCCGCATGGAGATTAGGAGGCGGCGCGTCCCTTATGGACCAGCCTCTGCTGATTTCAAGTATTTTGTATCAAGACACAGTGCACAGCAGCTACTTACATTTTATGTCCTAGTGCAAATCTACACCAATTTTTCTATTTTCTACTCCCACTTGGCTCAGTCCGACTCTCCTAAAGTCAGAAGGATAATAAACTGGCCCTTTGTTTAGGAAGTTTTGAAAACTCCTGATCTAGATTAACACACTATTCAACAAGAAAATTAAATTCACATTTTATTAGGTTATAATCTAAAATAATCATGCCGGGATGCCTAAGATTAAAAATGGCAACATAAATATTTGGCAGAACTCTACTTATAAGATGAAAAATACAACTACATGGATAACAGGAACTACGGAATAACAGAATAGAGGCTCATTTACTAAAAGAGTTAAGAATCTTCACTTAATACCACCCTGAAAAAAAAAAAAAATATTAAAAATTACAAAAAAATCTAAAAAAAAAAAAAAAATGAAAAAAATTTATTTTTTTTACTTACCAGAAATGCCTGTTGCTAGGCACATAATCCTAATCTTCCTCTTCCTCCTCCGCGGAGATCTTCTGTCTTCTCTCCTCGTTGCGTCGTCTTCTGGGTAATGGGTTGCGCTGTGTTCTGGGAACTGTGTGTCCCAGAACACAGCGCGTCCCATTCACAAAGCACTGCGCGACTCACGCATGCGCAGTAGGAAACGGGCAGTGAAGCCGCAAGGCTCCACTGCCTGTTTCCCTTAGAAGGAATGGCGGCGCCGGGACCCGAGAGCCGAGGGACGGGTCGGCCTCGGGCGGCCGACATCGTGGGCGCCCTGGACAGGTAAGTGTGCTTATTAAGTCAGCAGCTGCAGTGTTTGCAGCTGCTGACTTTTAATTTTTTTTTTTTTTTTTTTTTAAACGGCCCTCCTCTTTAAATGATCCAAACACGTGAACAGGTAATTTCACATGATTGGGTATTCAAAGTGAACACAGCTATAATATATTGACTGAAGATTTTTAACACCTTTAGTAACTCAACCCCATGTCCTAAAAAAGATGTTTTTTCAGCATTTTTGCTGATTTAGCTGCTGGCTACAAAGGGAAGACTCAGATTTGCTCATTGAGCTGCTTAGGCAAAATTTGTTTTAAGAAGAAACAACAAAAAGGTTCTATTTTCTTTCTTATTTAAGAGGATTTTAGGTGTAGGAAGAATAGCATAGTTTAGTATATTTCATTTTATGTTTGCAGTTGAGTTTGTCCATCCTTTTTGTGCATTTGATTATTTATGAACTTTTGCTTGTCTTTTATTTTGTAACTTTTTCACAGTATGTGTATTTCTGTCTGTAAAGAAGGAGGCAGGCTAATGATGCGCCATTTTTTGGCACCTAGAAAAGCTCCAGAATAGTCCTTAAAGTGGTTCTGCACCTTTAAAAAAAATATTAAAAGCCAGCAGCTACAAATATTGCAGCTGTTGACTTTTAATAAATTGACACTTACCTGTTCCAGGGTCCAGCGATGTCGGCGGCAGATGACGAGCAATCGATCGTCTCTCTGCTGCCCCCTCCGACATCCTCTGTCAGGGAATCGGGAAGTGAAGCATTGCGGCTTCACTGCCCGGTTCCCTACTGCCCATGCGCGAGTCGTGCTGCGCGTCTCTGCTGGTCCCCGCTGTGTCCTGGGAACTGTGTATTTCCCAGAACACAACGGGGGGGGGGGCATCTGCGGCGGTCTTGTCCCGGAAGTGGGTGCAGATACCTGGATTATCCAGGTAACTGAACCCCCCTCCCCCTGAAAGGTGCCGATTGTGGCACCGGAGGGGGGAGGGATCAGATGAGTGGAACTTCCACTTCAGGGTGGAGGACCACTTTAAATCGCAAGACTTATTTAAAGGCCACTGCACTGCTAAAGTGATTGTAAAGCCTCATTTTCTTTCTATAAAAATAACAAACATGTTATACTTACCTGCTCTGTTGCAGTGGTTTTGCACCGACCAGCCCAGATCCTCCCCTTATTGGGTCCCTCTTCACTGCTCCTGGCCCCTCCTTCCTGTTGAGTGCCCCCACAGCAAGCAGCTTGCTATGTTTTTTGTTTGAAAAGCCTGTGGAGTGCAAAACACACCCAAAAAACTTCCACCCGGTGCCAAAAAAAGTGCACACACATCAAGAGTGAACACAAAAACGTGCAACGGGTGTCTGCTGTCCTCCACAAGGAAGGACCTTATCCTGATCCCCCGGGGCGTTAGGCTCCAGATGGGGACTGAGGTACCATACATGGCCCATCCAGCCGAAGCCAGACGACCGCCTTTCTCCGTAAGGTCTGCCGAAACAGACCAACCCAGGTACTAGGGTAGGGGCTCCCCCGAAGGGAGACCCCCCAAAGAGAGGGCGAACCAAGCCAGAAGGCCTATGTCCACCCTCCCACAAGACTTTCAGGGTTGGCCCGAGGACCGACACCCTACTCATCAAACGTGCAGTGACAAACATATAACGTGACACACAACAATCAAAGAAAATAAATAAATAAAGTGGGGAAGGGATAGTTAAGAGGGAGAGTGAAAAGGTGGCCATTGTGAATGCAATGACCAGGCCCTCCAGCCAGGAATCAAAAATTCCTCTGGTCCTAGCCAAAAGGCCCGGCCCTAGAGGCAGGTGTGAAAAAGCGTGTATACAGTGAAGTGATCACGGTGCCAGACTTCAAAGTGATTAAATCACAGTGAGAGTAAGGCACCCCTGAACTGCCACTTCAGGGGCACATCACCATAGGCTTTTCAACAGAAGCATCCCCGACCCCCCAGCCCAGACCACAGCAGCCCCCACCCCAGCCAGAAAGGCATGGAGATCCAGGAGCTTAGTGAGAGCCCTTTGCTATCAGGTCTCACCCTCGCTCCCATCACTCCTACCTAATTACATTCGGGAAGTACAGGCCGTTCCCCCAGTGAGAGAAAGGGGAACCAACGTTCCCTCCCAAAAAACTGACCGGAGCTAAAGCTGCCACAATCCAGGCCAGAAGGCCAGGGTCCCCTCCCCTGGCGCCGACCAGTGGTTCTCCATCCCCATCAGAAGGCTTCCCTTTCGGCTACGAACCGCTCCGGGTCACCTTTACACCAGCAGGTTTTGCATAGCAACTGCCACCCCTGCTCCACCTCGCCGTAGAACAGGGACGGAAGCAAGCGCCACCTCCTGGTAACTGATAAGAACAGATACTACACTTGATCTTAGCCAAAGGCAAGCAGCTTGCTATGGGGGCACCCAAGCCGAGCTGCAGCTCCGTGTGTCCATTCAGACACAGAGCTGTGATTCGGGCCCCACCCTCTGTCTCTCCTGATTGGCTAACTGACTATGATTGACAGCAGTGGGAGCCAATGGCACTGCTGCTGTCTCTCAGCCAATCAGGAGGGAGTGTCCCAGATGGCTGAGACAATCATGGACATCGCTGGCCAGAGATGAGGCTCAGGTAAGTATGAGGGGGGCTGCTGCAGACAGAGGGCTTTTTATCTTAATGCATAGAATGCATTAAGATAAAAAAAGGACTTTACAACTCCTTTAAAGTAGAACTATAGTCACAACTTTTTTTATTTGTATTTTTTATTCTGGATAGAGTAAGTGAAGGTTATAACCCCTGTCAGTTTTTTTTACATCTGCGTCCCATTGGGGAGATATACCTTCACTTCCTGTTCCATATTTAAAACAGGAAGTGAGAGGAAATTCCTACAAATTGAAGAAATTCCTTAGGGACCCCCCAGATCAGCAGAACTAGTATTCTTATTGGAAGATTTCCCCTCTATCGCTTATCTGGGGACAACCCAAAATTTTCTTTTACTTTCACTTTAAATAATAATGCCAAACAATAGAGAGGGTGGGGAGCAGGTGGGGGTTACACAGACAGCAATAAAAACTGACAGGTGTTCTAATCCCTCTCCACTCTATCCAAAGCTTAAAAAAAAAGTTTTGCCTTTAGTTATACTTTAAATCTCAAGACTTATTTAAAGGCCACTGCCCCCTTAATAAACACTTTTCATTTTTGCCTTCTCTATTGACTCATTGAATAAATATTTCCAAAATAGTTTTAGTTTTCAATGAAATCTCATGATTTTGGTGAGACTTCAGGTTGGGTTCACACCATTGTGGTTCCCTGCATCCAATTCGCAATAGTAGGAGATTCCCTATGGAGCCGGTTCACATATCTCCACTGCGGCTCCGGTGCGAATTTGCACAGGATCCCTGTATGACTTTTAGTCCGTCATTTGGTCCGTCATTTGGTCCGTTTCCATAATTCGGGCTGAAATTGGACCTGAAACGGTGAATCAGGACGCACCGGACCCCTGCTGGGCGATGGTGTGAACACAACCTCAAGGAAATCAAAACCCCCACATTTTCTCATCTCTAGCAAAAGCAATTGTAGCTCACAGTAGAGCAGGGGTCTCAAACTGGTGGCCAACTCCCATGGGGCATTGCAAGGCGGACAGTTACAAGCATTACACCCTCAGGAAGATGCATGATGGGACTTGTAGTTCCAGCACCAGCTGGAGGACCACCACTTTGAAACCCCTGCAGAAGAGCAACCACTCAAGCTCATCATCATCGTTTTAGAGAAACCACTACAGTGGAACCTTGGATTACGAGCATAATCCGTTCCAGGAGAATGCTTGTAATCCAAAGCACTCACATATCAAAGCGAGTTTCCCTATAGAAGTCAATGGAAACAAAGATAATTTGTTCCGTATTCACTTCTATTACATGCAATACCGCATGTGGCCAGAGGTGCGATGTACCAGAGAGCCTCAGAAATACTCGGGGACAGCTCAGCTGAACTCAGAAGCCCTTGGAAAGGCTTGAAAACACCTGGGAATGGAGTATCTCCGGGTGTTTCCTAGTATTTCCGAATGGCTCCCAGTTGTTCTGAGTGACTCCCGCGCCCCCGCACCTCTGGCCAAATGCGGTACTGCACCACCAATTAGCTTGAATTTCGCGAACTGAGTCAGAATTAAAAAAAAAGTTGCTGGTCTTTCATAACGCTCGTTAACTGCATTACTCGTAAACCAAGGTTCCACTGTATTATGAAAGAAGATTGCAGTTCATTTGCTCCAGGTTGCAGCAATGTATATACTGGGGTTGATTTACTAAAGGCAAATAGACTGTGCAGTTGCTCCAGAGCAGTGATTCTCAACCAGGGTTCCTCCAGAGGTTGCTCGGGGTTCCTTCAGCATTGAGCCATTTCTGCCTCTTGGATAAGTTCCCACTGACACCATTGATCTTTTTAGCTATCTGTAAGGAGGTAATTCTTCCCAATGACCACAAGTGTAAGGACCATTCTTCCCACTGACCATCACACTAATATATCATGAGTTGTAGATTACTAATTGTTAGCAGGGGTTCCCCGAGACTGGAGAACTATATCAAGGGTTCCTCTGGGTTGAAAAGGTTGAGAAAGGCTGCTCCAGAGCTTAGTAAATGATGTAAAGCTTCACTTTGCAAAGAATACCTCATTACATGCAATAAAAAAAATAAAAAATATGTAATGTTTGTGTACACATGATTGGATGATGGAAGTCAGCAGAGCTTCTTCTCATTTACTAATCTCTGGAGCAACTGCACTTTGCAAAGTGCACAGTGTATTTGTCTTTAGTAATCAACCCCAATGTCTCTTCCGTCATTAAATAAAGGCTACAAAACTTGCATTTATAGGCAAGAAAAGTCGGAGTTTTGCAGGGTTTCAGAGCGAGGTGAGATTCCAATGTAAGAGAAGAATGTAATTAATAGCAGCTGTCTCTTGTCATTCTGTTGGCATTTCTCTTGGGAAGAAGAGGACAAGAGTAACTACTGAGTTATAATGGAGTTTATAGAGATTACAGAACCCATTTCATTACCTGAGTGAGTTTTATCTGCCTGTTTTGTGTCAGACATTGCCTGTTTTGCTAATCTCATTCTTTAAACGTTTGTGCAATGGAAGGATATGTGAATTTGTTCGCACAAGATGAGAAAATCACATTAAACTTCATTGTGGTATTGACTGCAATTGAAACACTACTTGTGTAGCTGTGATATGTTTTCCATTTTTCAGCACTCATTTTATTTCCCCCTAAATTAAAGCTATTGAAGAATTTGAGCAATTGTTGTAGTGGACAGCTTCATGGCAGGACTATTCCTTACCAGGCATAGGTGTGCACAGACTATTTCATTAGGGCTGTGCGCCTCAAATACATACTACCGATCACTCACAATGAAAGGGAAGGGGTCGGTAAGTTACATATTCACCAGCCCCTTCTCCCACTCATCCTAAAACATCCCCGCAGCAACAGCCAGAGGGAGAGGAGAGTAGGGAAGCCGGAAGTGCTGCGGGGGGAAGGGGGGCAGGGCAGTAAGGGGAATCTGTGCTGCACAGGGTGATTAGGATGTGCCTGGGCACCCCTGGCACACCCTGTGCGCACACGTATGTTACCAGGAGTAAACCTTGTCCATCTGTTGGCCATTTTCTATTCACCAGTGGCAAAGCTGCCATCACAGGAGCCCTGCGGCCAGTACAGGGTGGAAAGTAGGGCCAGGACAAGAGGTGGGCAGGGGGGGCGGTTTCCCTGGGTGCACTGAAGCAAAGGGGCAAAAAAATGGACTCAGGGTTGTACACCCATTCTACAACATGTATTAACCGCTTGGCAACCAGCCACTGTCATTTTACTGCGGCAGGCGGCTCGTTCCCGCAAATCACAGTAGCTGTAGATTGGTCCCTTTAACAGCTATAGCAGGCGCCACCGCACATGCCCATTGCACAACGGGGGGAGCCGATGCACGTGGCTGGTGGTTGCGATGTCCATCGGCCACGCGCACTCTCCACAGAGAGCTAGAACGAGGATCTGTCAATGTAAACAAACATCCCCGTTCTGACAGGGAAGTAGGGAGTGATCATCTGTTCCTAGTGATTAGGAACAGCGATCTCTCTGAACTCCCAGTCAGTCCCCTCCCCCCCACAGTTAGAAACACCTCCCTAGGGAACACATTTATCCCATCGATTACCACTAGTGTTAACCCCTTCCTTGCCAGTGTCATTTATACAATAATCAGTGCATTTTTATAGCACCGATCACTGTATAAATGTCACTGGTCCCAAAAAAGTGTCACAAGTGTCCGATCTGTCTGCCACAATATCGCAGTCCTGCTAAAAATCACTCATTGCTGCTATTACTAGTAAAAAAATTTTTTTTACAAAAATGGCATAACCCTATCCTTATTTTTTAGACACTATAACTTTTGCGCAAAACCAATCAATATATGCTTGTTGAGATTTTTCTTTACCAAAAATATGTACAAGAATACATATTGGCCTAAACTGATGAAGACTTTTTATTTTTTTGGGTATATTTATTACAGCAAAAAGTAAAAAAAAAAATATATTTTTTGTCAGTCTTTTTTTGTTTATAGCACAAAAAATAAAAACCACAAATACCACCAAAAGAAAGCTCTATTTGTGAGAAAGGACGTCAATTTTGTTCGGGTACAGTGTTGCACGACCGCGCAGTTGTCAGTTAAAGCGACGCAGTTCCGTATTGCAACAAATGGCCTGGTCATTCAGGGAGAAAATCTTCCGGGGTTGAAGTGGTTAATAGTGGGTTAGGAGGGCGCAATTCTGTATCCTTGCCCTGGGCACTGGACAACCCTGTCCCGTTACTGGCTGGGAGATGAAGCCTTCTCTGCGATACAAGGAGACATGGGCAGAAAAAATCCACTCAAGCCCCACAGGTCAATACATTTCTTTGACTCTCGTGTCAATGATGCTCACTTGAGTAAATAATCAAAATATTAGGGTGGTGAAATCTTCCTAAACTCCCCCTAAGGTCCGGTTCACACTGAGGCAGCACGACTTACAGCGTGACTGCCTCAGGCGACCTGGACGCGACCACTGCAGCGACTTGCAAAACGACTTCTGTATAGAAGTCAATGCAAGTCGCCTCAAGTCGCCCCAAAAGTCGTACAGGAACCTTTTTCTAAGTCGGAGCGACTTGAGTCGCTCCGATTAGAACGGTTCCATTGCACAGAGCGGGACGTAACTTGTCAGGCGGATAAGTCGCCTGACGAGTCACCCCTGGGTGAACCGGCTCTCAGGGCACCATTCCATCAATTTAAACATTGTAATATACTATTTTGTTTCTCCTCATATAAAGGGGGAAAATGAGGGGAGTCAAAAAACGATCAGATTTGTAGTGTGTATCCTCCCAGTGGTACACTGAAAGTCCTGCTTTAGACTGCCCTCTTTATCCCCCTTTATATGAACAGAGAGAGGAGATAGTATATTGCAATCTCACTTGAGTTAATATACACAAATGGAGAGGTGCTTCAGTCTGGCTATGGGTTTGGGACAAACACAGTCGGTGCTAGATCAATGAAGTAAGGGTGGGTGATTCTCCATATCTCAGCTTCACCAGGCGGGGATGCTTGTGTTATCATTGACTTAGCATGACCACATGGGAATCCCCCACTCATAGCTCTTAAGCCTGGCACTGACAGCTTCTGGGTTTAGCCCAAACCCAAGCTCATCCCTAGTTACATGTAGATAAAATGGAAGTTTTCATTTACCGGAAATGTAAAAAAGAGATCTTGGTAAAATTTTGCTAAATTGGTCAAACGGTATTTGAGTCAATGTAGGGGGCAAAACGAGGTGGTTGTTGGTGTTTTTGAATGGTGCCATAAGCTTTTTCATTGCTTCTGAGGCTTACTGAAGCTCCTTTCATCTATCCTGGACCTCTTTAAAATAAGGCTTTTTATTATCCTTATTATTTTTCCTCTTTTCATTGAAAAAAAAAAAAAACAGTAGAAAAAAGTTACAATCAAAAATAAAAAAATAAAATCACAAACAAAAAGAACACCATAACAAATAAACTACACTACCCTAGACATGCTGGTAGGTTAATTGGGTCGTGTCTAAATGGGCCCTAGTATGTGTATGTATGAATGTAAGTTAGGGACCTTAGATTATAAGCTCCTTGAGGGCAGGGACTGGTGTGAATGCAAAATATATATGTCTAAAGCGCTGCGTAAATTGACGGCGCTATATAGGGCATGGTGAATTATTATTATTATTCACGATTTATATAGCGCCAACAGTTTACGCAGCGTTTTACAATGTATAGGGGGGACAACACAATTACAGTACAATGCAAAAGGTACAGGAGGGCCCAGCTCGTAGAGCTTACATTCTAAAGGGAGGGGGTGGTGGTACAAAAGGTAATAGCTGCAGAGAATGATTTGATGGGGGTGGCTCGGGGACAGTTAGGTGGGTGTGGGATAGGCTTCCCTGAATAAATGAGTTTTCAGGGAACTCCTAAAGGAGGACAGGGTAGGGGCTGATCGGAAAGACTGGGGAAGGGAGTTCCAGAGGATGGGAGAGGCTCTGCAGAAGTCTTGAAGGCGAGCATGAGAGGAGGTAACAAGGGAGCTAGAAAGCAGGAGGTTCTCAGAGGAGCGGAGGGTGATATCTGCAGATGAGGTTGGTGATGTAGATGGGGGCGATGTTGTGGATGGCTGTCAGGTCACCTTGAGGCGAGGTGACAGATGCACACCGTAGGGATCAGGAGTGCACCGCAAGGTTGTGGACCCTACTGCTGACTACTGCGGACGGGAGACAGATCCCACTGGGGTTAGAGCGTAAGATTCCCTGGGGCGCGGAGTCTAAGAGTCAGTAGGTGTTCACCAGTGCCTCTAGTGGTGAGGATGGACTTGGCTGCAACTGGCTCCAGGTCGCGACCCCCAGGGTCCCCCAGCTCACACCCACAGTAGGCAACAGGAGGATAGGGATAGTGAGGGACAAAGCCAAGGTCGGGGCCACAAGCAGACAGGAATAGTAAGGGACACGCCAAAAGGTCAGGATCACAGGCAAACAGGGATAGTCAAGGACACTCCAAAGTCGGTAACGGAAAAACAGACGAGCACACGGCAGGTAACAGGAAGCCAAACACACAAAGGTTGATCAGCAGGGCTGGCCTGCAGTGCACAGGTTAATATAGAGCTCTCTGATAGGAGCTAGGGTGGAGTCATGCCAGAGGATGGATTACAAAAGCAGACAGGTGAGGGTCGGCTGGTCTCTAGAGATGAACACATGGAAACAGGTAAGCAAACTATTGCAAAACCATGACAATGGCTTTGTATGTTATGGTTAGCATTTTGAATTTTACACGGTGGGGTAGGGGAAGCCAGTGAAGGGATTGGCAGAGAGGGGCAGCAGTCACGGAACGATTAGTGAGGTGTATTAGTCTAGCAGCAGCATTCATAATAGACTAAAGGGGGATAGCCTGCTTAAGGGTAGGCCATTAAGGAGAGAATTGCAGTGGTCAAGGCGGGAAATAATCAAGAAGTGAACGAGTTGCTTTGTGGTGTCATTAGTCAGGAAGGGTCAAAGTGAATACCGGTAAAGGTCAGTATTGTATGAACTGATATAAAGATATTACTTATATAACAATAGAGATATAAAAAAGGAGTAATATCCCCTTACCTGTAATAAGTAATTCATAATAAATAAATAAACAAATATCCCAATTTCTCCCACTCTAATCACTACTAAACATTCCCATTTTTTTTTTCTTTTTAAAACAATCACTCTCTTCCTCTTCCACCAGTGGACAACAGTGATCCTATACTGCATTCCAAACCTGTTGGCTGGTCTTATTTCCACCCCTTGCTTGGGTATATGATGTTGCTGTCTGCTTTTAGAATGATAAACCCTGCAAGGACCCTCTAGGACAGGGGTCTCAAACTGGTGGCCCTCCAGCTGTTGCGAAACTCCCATGCGGCATTGCAAGGCTGACAGTTACAAGCATGACTCCCACAGGCAGAGGCATGATGGGACTTGTAGTTTTGCAACAACTGGAGAGCCGCCAGTTTGAGACCCCCTGCTCTAGGATCCTTGAGAAACCCTATGATGGGCATCTTCCTCAGCCAATGGAAAGCATTCATGTAATTCAGTAAATGAAATAGGTACTGTAAAATGGATCCTGCCACACTGCGGACCAGAAGAAATAAGAATCCAGACCCAGCCTATCACATGAGCAGAGTTTTTTGTAAGATAACAGTGCTTTTGAATATTTTTTTTTTTTATATATAAACCATAGCTTACCTAAAAGGTGGTCTTGCTTTAAAAGGGTCTTTGTTTGGGGGGGGGGGGGGGCATAAAGAGATTATATTTAAAACACTATAGTTTCCATACCTAGTGGTTGCTGGAGATGTGGCTCTTAGAGTGACACTTATCCACATATCTGGTGGGACTGCCCCAGGATCAAGCCCTTTTGGACACAGATTTTTTTCCATTTATAATAGAGTTTATGATGAGTCTTCAACTCCTTCCCCAGAGACAGCATTGCTTTCCATGCTCCTAGATTTGGTTGCATCTCAAAAGCGGAGATTACTATGATTTTTTTTTTATCTGCGGTCTGACAGCTTATACTTTTATTTTGAAAGACTGCTCCTCCTCTGGCCCTTTGGACCTCTATGGTGAATGATACTATGTATATAGAAGAGATATTGGCAATGGATACTGATACCTTTGAAAAAATGTACTACGTTATGGTATATTTGGATCCTTTTCTCTACATCTGATGCCTTAAAGGCTTTTCTTCCCTCCTATAGTGTTGCTGAGGATACCTCCCCTTCCTCCAACATCCGTTGAATTAGGGGATACTGGACTTGGATCTCAGTGTTTATTTTTGGTCTTGGTTTGGTATTATTACATTGACACTAGTCATAGGTTGCTTTCAGTTTTGACTTATTTGGACCCCCCCTCCACCAAAGACTCACTCAATCTCTTTTCTCTTTCTCTAGTTTTCGTTCTTTTGTATCTGATACCCCCATGGTGGTCGCCTCCTCTTTCTTTCCTACTCTTTTCTTTGTCTTCTTTTTGCATTACACAATGTCCTTGCATATTTGGTTGGCTACTTTACCATACATGGGGTGGTTTTCCTCCCCTTTGATTGACCTTTTATTTTCCTAACCATCCTCATTTGTACTGTTTTATGGGTATAGACACTTTGTGTTGACAATCATTGCTTGAATTATAATTTGTGCTGCTTTATGTCCCTTTCATTGTATATTTACCCTGGACACTGCTATGTCCCAGTTTCTTACTGAGTCTCTTGCAGCCTCTGTTCTTATACTTTTGATCTGTATTAATATCATAAAGATAATTTTGCCTCTAAAACACTACAGTTTCTTTTTAGGTGGATGCAAACTTTTTGCACATATTGGTAACAGTAAAAGATGATAGTTTTTATATTCCAGCTCACACTTGCCAGATTCAATAATAATTCTATAGGAAATTGTAGAGAGTTATTGAAATGGGAACAACCAATTGTGGTAAAAGATAGCAATCGTTTATTAAATCCCAAGGTTACTTTTATGAATTGTATAACAGTTAAAAGGGGCTTTGTTAATTAGCAATAAAATAACAGCCAATAATGCAGCCTATAACTCTGCTTTCTAAGCTGTACTATGGTCCCAACATAAGGCTAACAAGGAAAATCAATAACGATCTTGGTTTAGAATATTTGCGATGATATTTGACACAAAGTCTTTGTGTTTTACAATATTTCGTATTTATTATAGCAGCCAGCAAAGAGTTAATATAATGCAAGAATAGACCTATTAAACCCAGGCTTGTTCTTGTAGGTTTTTTTGTGTGTTTCAATGCTTTTTCATGTCTTTAGATCAAGCCTGGAAAATCTTTTGTTACTGACCAAGAGATTCCTTTGTTGAGACACTGTAGAACTGTAATTGGTTGAGTAGGTCTATCCAATCTCATGGGTTGACCTTTCACACCCTATCCTAAAAGGAGCGCTATAGAAAGAGAGTGGGTGTAATCTGTGTAAAAGACTACTTCTCCGAACACGTTGAGTGCTTGTTTCATGCACACAAACAGTTGGAAGAAAGCTCAATCAAGACCCAAACTTAACACTTTAGCTCTGTTCTTGCTTGAATGAAGAAGCAGAGGCATTCAGATGACACACAAGGCTGGAGCTCTTCATAACCAGTAATAGGCAACTATTATGACTGAAGGATGCGAAAGCGAAAAGAGGCCCGAGCAACAAAAGCGGCATCAGTTCATAGTGTGGTCCCATACTCTAGGGCTTCTCTCCAATGGTTCATTGACATGGCTATGGAATGCACAACTCTCAACTGGGAAAAGCAGCTTCAGTTCTTTGGGGTCTTGTGTTCTAAACCTGCTTTAAGACTGTTAATAATTCCATAATGCTAAAGTATGAATCATTTTTAAGGCTTCTTGTATGTTGGGAATCTGGGGATCAACTTCTTTAGAAGTTTGCAAACGGTCAGACATGATTTGAATAAAATGTGATGCAGTTTTGAATTACTTTTAAATGGCATTAATATCACAATGGGCTGCTTTGTGCAAAATAGCTTAGCTGATTTCATGGTTTCAAGGGAGACCGTGGATTTAGGCATAATTAGGGGAAAGAAATAACAACAAATAGTGATGATTTTTTTAACGTTTCAAAATGCTTAATAATATCTCACACAATATATGGAAAGAAAATATAGTCTATGAATAAAAATTTGTATACCAGTTGAAAGATTTGATATGTGATTTTACTATTTAATTCTCTCTTCATGTGGAGGTAGTTTGTGTGCTTGCATATGTGTAGGGGGTAGGGGTGTCTCATTCAGTAGCTGGACAATTGTGTTTTGTAGGGGTGTGCTTGTTGTTTTGGCCAATCAGGGAGCAGCTGCTGTCATGAACAGTCTTCAGAATTATAGACTAGAAGCATAAAAAGAACACAAAATTGGCAAAAGCTAAAACTGAAAAAGTACGATTTACTTGTAGAATATGAAAACAATTATTTATATAAAAAAAGTAAAGGTACTTTTAGATACCTAAATTATACCAATAAATACCCATGCTCTCTAATAGCGTGATTAAGTTATATTAAAAACTATATTACTTATAATGTCTGCTTTAGTGTTTATATACAGTACTGATATTTTAGGATAAATTGCCAATTATGACAAGTCAAATTACAGGCATATCTGAGCAGAATCTGTTTACAAGTGAGACAAGTAGAATGAAGAATATGATCATACAAGGACTAAATCTGCAGCTGCATGCAATTATTGTATGACCACAAGAACCTTGAAGACCAAAAGAACAAACCATCAAGATATTATAGGTTTTGCCATATGTAATAGGGCTCATGCACATGGGCAGTTTGCAGAGAAAATCTGCTGCAGTGTAAAAATCCTTCCATTTTCCACACTTGGGGAACAGCGGGTGGCACATACATCTAGCCATGGAATTGCTGTGTGTGGCTGTACTGAGGTTTTGTATAAGAATTTACATGTGCATGTATGTATGACATATTTCCCAAACATGAGACTTCTACATTCACAGAAAACGTCACACATGCATGTCTAAACACCATTGCAAAAAAGCATCAGCATTTACTCGAGCATGGCTGCATATAGTTGCTAAGGGCTCATGTACATAGATGGTTTGTGATGTACATCTATATTAGCGTAAAAATCCAGCCATTTTAGAGGCGTGTTCTGGATATGGCCAAGTAAGCCTTTCCTGGAGCTGTCTTTAGCAGCATGCTTTTGGCCAAGAATTGCAAAGCCATGACTCCACACAAGCCCTCCTAGACGCCTGGATCCAGAGCGGAGATCCAACATTTGGGCCTCTGTAAGACTTGGAAGGCTGGGACAGTGAGCCATTGAGAAGGGAGCTGTGTAGTTAGGATGGTCAGTTGGCGGGAATTGTTCGGTACAGGCTGCCCTTATCGCTTTTATAGGATTAGATTTTGATGGCACCCAAGTGAAGATCCTCCCGGACCTCTCCAGAGCTACTCTGCAGCGCCAGGCCCTTTTACATCCTATCCAGGATAAGGTTCGCCATCTGGTGTTCACTTACAGATGGGGCTTCCCACGTTCAGTCACCATCCATAAAGGGATGCCTTCCTGTACTCTCTGCACCCCAGCCTGACCTCTTTGCCTTCTTCGACCTGCCCGACCTCTTCGCCTTCTTGAAGTCTCACCTGCTCCCGGTCCCCATTTGGCTCCAGCTGCTACCTTGGATGGCAGGGCATTCGTGCCCCATGTTGGTAGGAGCCTCTCCAACCCTGCCCCTGTCTTGGCAGAGCTGGATGGCCTCCTTTGTTGTTTGGCTCGCTTCATCTGACTCACATGAAAACGAGAGGCTTTTCTGGACCCAGTCATGTGTTATAATGTAATTAAAGTTATTTATGATTTGGCATTATTATTGAACTATTATATCCTTAGGTGGCATCCTCTCCAACCTTGCTTTTCGGCACAGCTGAATAGGCCCTTCTATTACCTAGAGTCACCCTCCCTGCTTCACATAAGAGGGGCAGGTCCTACTGGTCCCTGCAGAGGTTTAGATATGCCTGTTTTGCTGTTCTTACTGTTATTATGGTTATTTGAGTTATTTCATTATTATTACAGTACATAACCATATATTTTTTGCCACAAGTTGTTATTTTCCCATTAGGATGGTAGGGGAGTGTCGGGAGCTCTCCTCTTCGCTGTCTCTAACTGCTTTCCCCCCCTTAGGCCTGCGCTCATGTAGCCAACTGGTGTTTGGCGAGCGCACCTAGAGTTCTCCATTAGTGGGTCTCTTGGGTAGGTTGCACTCCCAGGTGTGACCTCTCCATTTCGACCTACTTTCTCCCTTTCAGACTCCTCTTCTCTCCTCTTAACTCCTTCTCCCCCCTGACCCTCTCCCTTTCACCTCCTTCCCATTTCAACCCCCCTTTTTTTCCGTTAGGTTGGTCTGCCTCCAGTGGATGGATACCATCTGCATCATATCCCTTAATGTTAAGGGACTCCATGTGCCCGAAAAATGGCGCATGCTCCTCCTTGACTTGAAATGCCCCCATGCAGATATAGCATTCATCCAGGAGACTTATTTTAGAGATGACCGATTGCCTCTGCTACAGAATAGATTTTACCCTCTGGCTTACCATGCGACTAAAAAAAGCTGTTAATTTGAAAGGAGTCTGCATCATGATCTTGGGTAGAGTTCTGTGGACATGCCTGGACCGTCTCGTAGATGTTGCTGACCTATATCTCTTCCTTAAAGGCAAGGTTGGCAGTGTTAAGGTGACCCTGGCTACTCTCTATGGTCCTAATATTCAACAGGATCTTTTTCAGTAATACCTTAGACACACTCTGAGAGTTCACAGAGGGCCAATTGATCATAGATAGATAGAGACTTCAATGTCCCCTTGATCCCTAGCATTGATACATCCTTGAGCACCTCCTCTGTTCCTCCTGACTCTCATAAGCTTAATTCACAAGCTCTCCATAGGGTGCAGTTGGTGGACAAATGGCTACTACTTCTCGGGTGAAAGGGACTATTCATTCTACTCTTCCCCTCATAAGCTATACATTGGCTACTTCTTGTTCCCTTATAGACAACTTCATACGGTTGCTGAAACTTCTATTGGGCATATTACATGGTCGGACCACACACCTGTCGTTTTGAAATATGCCCTCTCTGACACCCCTCTCTCCAAACGGCATCCTAGAAGTATCATGAGTTTTTCACAAGATCCAATGGTCCTGACGGAAGTGGTTGAAGTCCTTGGATAATACTTTCAAATGAATGATATCCCCAACTGTAACCCTAGGGTAATTTGGGAAGCCCAAAAAATTGTTATTCAGGGCATTTTAATTAAACAAGGGGCACACATTAAAAGAGAGAGGGAGGGGAAATTAGCGACCCTTCTTACGGACATCCACCACTTGGAATGTCGAGTTTTTTAAAGTCATAATTTTTTGGCATAATAGAAATATAAGTGATTGTAAAGTCAGAAGGTTTTTTTTATCTTAATGCATTCTATACATTAAGATAAAAAGCCTTCTGTGTGTGGCAACCCCCCTCAGCCCCTCTAATACTTACCTGAGCCCCATCCCTGTCCAGCTATGTCCATGAGTCCCTCGGCCATCCAGAACTCTCCCTTCTGACTGGCTGAAACAACACCCTTGGCTCCCGCTGCTGTCAAGGTCAGTTATCCAATCAGGAGAGAGAGGGGGTGGGGTCAAACCGCAGCTCCGTGTCTCAATAGATACATGGAACTGCATCTCGACTTGGGTGCCCTATAGCAAGCTGACTCCACCAGAGGGAGGGGCCAGGAGCACAAAAGAAGCACCTGAGAAGAGGAGGATCTAGGCTGCCCTGTGCAAAACCCCTGCAACAGAGCAGGTAAGTATAATATGCTTGTTATTTTTATCAAAACAAAACAAGACTTTCCAATCAACTTTAGGGAATTAAATAAAATATGGATTTTTTTCACAATTGTTTTTTACATTTTTACATACTGCCACCAGTCATGTGATTGATCAGGATACTGACTGGTGAGAGTATATTAAAAAATATATATATATTTTTTTTTCATTATATTTAAAAAAAAAAAAAACATTTTTTTAAACTTTTTTTTAACATTCTGTTTTCTTTTTACATACTCTCATCAGAGTAGTTCATTGTCACCATAGTGAAACTATAATATTTGGGGGAATGATCAGGGATTTTTTATTTTTTTTATTAATTCTCCCCATGTATGGCCAGCTTTCTTCATACTTTATGGAAACAGATGAGCAGAACTGTGTCTAATTTTGAGCGTACAAATCGGACTGATCTGTGTGTTGGACTGGGACTATCTAGACCACCTATCTCTACCCAGAATGCTACAATGTAAAAAAACGTTTCAGCAGTGAATGTTATTACATGTGCCCAATATGTTAAATGATTCTGTGACGCTGCCAGCTTGCTGAAATCAAGTAAGCAGATAAGCCTTGTAAAAGAGGTGTCCCCAGAGCTGACCATTAGTACGCACACTTTGCTCTTGAGTTTCTCCAGATCATGTTTCGAGACAAATTGCCAACCCTTACTCTGACATCCATGCTTTTCCTGCCAACTCCTGCTTTGTCTCTGGGTGAGGACAAGGCACACTCTGATACAAAGGTGTCTGTAATTGCTATGTGACAAAGTGTCAAGTTAGACTATTTGTATAAGAGTCTCATGGAAAGTTTCAATGGCTTTCCAAAAAACCTCCCAAATGATTGCCCAGGCCTTACCCTGTGTTGTATCTTTTTCTTTCTTTTTTTTTTTTATGAGTGATCCAAATCATAGATATGAACGGGGCTACATTTTCCATCTGTCTTTTTCTTTTTATCTTGCTTTGGGCCAGGTCACACCAGAAAGCAGTCCTGGAAACCCATGCACATTTCCCACGCCACGTTCAAAACGCACTCCAGTTGCGATCTGCAGAAGGTGTCAATGTTAACTTAACCACTTGCAGTCCAGGCCTTTTCTGGCACTTTTTGTTCACATGTAACAATCTGTATTTTTGCTAGAAAATTACTTAGTACACACAAACATTATATTTGTTTAACGCAAAGGCAATAGAGAATAAATGTTGGTTTTGCAATTATTTATGTCACGCGGTTTTTCAAATGCAATTTTATGGGAAAAAATACACTTTTTTTAATTTTAATGCAAGAAAACACAATATATTAACCATATTTTTGTAAAATATAAAAGATGATGTTATGCTGAGTAAATAGATAAGAAACATGTTGCAAGCCCATTCAACAGCTCAGATCTTACTATCCATAGGCAAGACTTTAAAAGCCCTTAAAGGTTACCACTTTAGATTTACAGAGGAAGTCTGGTGCTAAAATGGCTGCCCATGATGTGATGTTCGCAGCGATACCTCACATGGGTGGGACGATCACTGTTTGCGTGCGTGCTGGACCACGCTGGAAGCACGCATTCGACCTTTGCGCACAAGTATGGGAGGACGGGAGCACTTACATTTCTTTTTAAATTATTAATTTAATTTATTTTTACACTGCTGCTTTAATTTTTTATTTTATTTTTTGATCACTTTTATTGCTGTCACAAGGAAAGTAAACATCCTAGTAATAGCAATAGGCATGTGACAGGTACTCTTTATGGAGAGATCTGGGGTATTCAAGACCCCAAATCCTCCCCTGCTCTTAAAAGCATTTAAAACACCAAGATCTGTGTTTTAGAATGCTTTTCATTTTTTTAAAATGGCACAGATTTTTTCTGAGTAAACTGGAAATGATGTCATGTCATTGTTTGCAGGTTACTATTTCGAACAGCCAATCAAAGTTGAGTTTGGGTTTGCTTGACTGTCTGGCCAGTCGCCAAACGCACCAGCTGGTTGCTCGGGTCTTCCCGGAGAGATGGGAGAGCAATAGAGAGCCGCAGAAGGCGGCTGGAGGGGGGAACGTCCCCTTCCGCTGCTTGTAATAGCGATCAATGCAGGGAAGATACTGGAGAGTTTAAAGCGGGGTTCCAGCCTAAAGTGGAACTTCCGTTGATCGGAACCCTCCCCCCCTCCGGTGTCACAATTGGCACCTTTCAGGGGGGAGGGGGGGGGAGATACCTGTCAAAGACAGGTATTTACACCCACTTCCGGGCATAGACTCCCATGGGAGTCTACGCCATTTCCTGTCCTGCCGCGCTGTCTGCTGGGACACACACGGGTCTCAGAGACAGCGCGGACAATTCCTATTGCGCTGCGCGACTCGCACATGCGCAGTAGGGAACCGGGAAGTGAAGCCGATTCGCTTCACTTCCTGATTCCCTCACCTAGAATGGTAGCGGGAGCAGCCGAGAGCCGAGTGATCGATCAGCCTCGGCTGCCGGCATCGCTGGAACCCGGGACAGGTGAGTGTCCATTTATTAAAAGTCAGCAGCTGTAGTATTTATAGCTGCTGGCTTTTAATATTTTTTTGTAGGTGGAATCCCTCTTTAATAAAAGACTACATTGATGTCTTTTTGCTAGAAAAAAATATTTTAAGCAACAGACAGCATATAATCATGATAGATAGAGGTTGTCAGACAAATCTGATTTCTTTTTATGAAGAGGTGAGTAAAACCTTGGACAGAGGGGTGGCTGTGGACGTGGTATACTAGAATTTTGCAAAAGTGTTTGACACAGTTCCCCGCACACGGCTCATGTGTAAGGTAAAGACTACAGGGTTGAAAAGATCAGTTTGTAAATGGATTGAAAACCGGCTAAAAGACAGAATTCAGAGAGTCGTGGTTAATGACTCGTACTCTGAATGGTCTAAGGTTATCAGTGGTGTACCCCAAGGTTCAGTATTGGGACCCTTACTTTTTAATAACTTTATAAATGATATTGGGTCTGCGATTAAAAGTAACATTTCAGTCTTTGCAGATGACACCAAGATATGCAGTGGAATAACGTCCTTAAAGGATGTCTCCAATTTACAAGCCAACCTCAATACACTGTTTAAAGTGTAAGTCCATCCTAACACTGAAATCCCTGCATCTACAGGCATCCACGATCTAACACTAACCCTGTCTAGCCCTGTAAAGAAGAAATCAGTATACATACCATTTTTGAAGCCGATCTGGTCTGGTCTTCAGCGGCAGAAGCTCTGCAGAGGACACAACTGACAACGGCTGTGAAATGAATGGGGAGTGACATCACCCATAGACTTACTATGGGGCTTCCATTGTCGGATGTGTCCTCACTTACACAGCAAAGCCGCAGCTGGCAGCTCAGCATGGGATCGACTTCAAAAAAGGTATGTATACTGATTTCTTCTTTACAGGGCTAGCTAGGTTAGTGTTAGATCGTGGATGTCTGTAGATGCAGGGATTTTAGTGTTAGGGTGGACTTCAACTTTAATTGGGCAACTATGTGGCGGATGAGGTTTAATGTAGATAAATGTAAAATTATGCACTTGGAGGCTAAGAATATGCATGCACCATACATACTGGGGGGAGTACAATTGGGATAATCCATAGTGGAGAAGGATCTGGGGGTTTTGGTAGATCATAAGCTCAATAACAACATGCAATGCCAAGCTACGGTTTCCAAAGTGAGCAAAGTCCTTTCTTGTATTAGGAGAGGTATGGACTCCAGAGAGAGAGAGATATTATTTTGCCGCCCCAGTACAAATCATTAGTAAGACCTTACTTTCCGGACACATCTCCCACATGTTGGAGATGGTGTGGACAGATAGGCAACATCTTACATATATTATGGGAATGCCCGAACATAGCTAGCCTTTGGAACAACACCTTTAAAGTGATCTCATCAGCTATAGGGATCCTAACAAGACCAAAACCTTCCTTAGCAATTCTCAACATTGGGATAGAGAAATTCCCAATGAATTGTAGAGCGATCGAGACACACATATTGTTAGCTACCCGCAATCTTATCTTCGCAATTGGAAAAATACCACAACCATTATTACTTCAGAGGTAACCACTCTGGTCAATAGAAACCTAACTTTTGAACGCCTACTGGCCATTAATTCTTCGCCATGCAAATCTTTTGATAAACAATGGGAGACGTGGGACTTAAAATATAAAATATAGACTATAAAATATAAAAATACTGATAAAGGCAAGATTTTATGTAAAATATGCTACTCAGTACTGTTATTGTTATTGATACTACACTTACTCTTGAAAGTAACTTTAAGCCCTTGTACACACGGTCGGAGATTCCGACAACCAAATCCGTCGGAGTAATTCCGACGGATTAATTCCAGAAGAGGTCCGGAAGTGATGTTGCATACACACGGTCGGACTAAGTTGTCGGAAAATCCGATTGTACATAACGTGATGACGTTATTTTGTTACGACGGGACTACGTTCAGGCTAGTAGCCAATAGCTTTGGTCTAGGAATTTGATCTGAGCATGCGTGGCACTTTGTCCGTCGAAGTAGGCTACACATGATCGGAGTATGTCCGATAGAAGCATTTTGTCGAAAAATTTTACCGGCAAGTTGGAAAAATTGGTCCGTCGGATATTCAGACGGAAACAGTCCGATGCAGACCACACACAGACGGGAATATCCGACAAAACTGTGCGAAAGAAAACATTCCGACGGAATCTCTGACCGTGTGTACAAGGGCTAATGAAGACGCCTATCCTCAACATGGGAGTTGAAGGAACTGTATTCTCTTTTCGAAACTGTATATTAATATTATGCCTTTATTATTATCTATTTACTACACTGTATAATTGTTACTTGTTGCTATTGAAAATTAATGAAAACATTGCAACAAAAAAAATAAAAAATCATTAGTAGGACCTCATCTGGAATATGCAGTTCAGTTTTGGGCACCAGTTCTCAAAAAAGATATCAGGGAACTGGAGAAAGTGCAGAGAAGGGCAAACAAACTGATAAGAGGCATGGAGGAGCTCAGCTATGAGGAAAGATTAGAGGAACTGAATTTATTCACTCTTCAAAAGAGGAGATTAACCTCCCTGGCGGTATGATTATTTCGTATTTTAGGTGCTAAAAGTGGGACAATTATTTTGCATGAAAATTTGGTGTTTTATATTGTAGTCCTGTAATTCTTAGGAATAACTCTCTTAAATCTGTCCAAACCAGAGTCTAGCAGACATCCCGGGTATGATAAAGTTTGAAAAATGAAATCAGAAATTATAATATAATAAATAACTATAAATAATTGTACCAAATAATAATATAGCAATAATAAAAATTATTTAATAATGTAATCAAATCAAAAACACTGAAATGTGCTCAGTTGCAGAATTGTCGCTGTCATTACTTTTCAATATTTGATGACGGATCTCCCCACAAATCGCTATCGCTCAATTCTGCGAGTGATTCTAATTTATTATCACTGTTTTCTAGCTGGTCTAAAATCATTTTTGATGTAAAGGGACAGTTTTGGTTGCTATGGACAATCTCCAGTTTCCAGGCATAAAGAACAGTTTTTATTATATAAAACTGCATGCAGGACACTGGGCAGACCACTATGGACAAAGGGGATGTGAAATAATTACATACAGCAATGTAATCTGTAAGATTACATTATACTGTATGTAATGTGTGTGTTTCACTTTTTGAATTTGGCGCCGATCTCCGTCCCCGTGCGTCGCAACACTCGCAGGGAACGGAGATCGGCTCTGTGATGAATCGAGCAGAGGACGAGCCGCTCGTACAGCGGGGGGACATCGCTGGATCCAAGGGAGAAGGTAAGTAAACCTCCTCCTGGATTCAGCGATGCGGTCCCGAGTCTGGCTCGGGGTTACCGCTTTTGGCACAAAACTTCCACCCCGAGCCAGACTCGGGAATACCGCCAGGGGGGTTAAGGTGGGATATGATCAACATGTACAAACACTTAAGGGGTCCATATAGTGAACTTGGTGTTGAGTTATTCACTTTACGGTCATCACAGAGGACAAGGACACTCTTACGTCTAGAGGACACTCTTTACATCTAGAGGAAAAAAGATTTCATCTCCAAATACGGAAAGGTTTCTTCACAGTAAGAGCTGTGAAAATGTGGAATAGACTCCCTTCAGACGTGGTTCTGCCCAGCTCAGTAGAATGCTTTAAAAAAAGACCTGAATTCTTTCCTAAATGTACAATAATATAACTGGGTACTGACATTTATAGGTAAAGTTAATCCAGGGAATATCCAATTGACTCCCTGGGATCAGGAAGGAATTTTTCCCCTGCTGGAGCAAATTGGATCATGCTTTGCTGGGGTTTTTCGCCTTCCTCTGGATCAACTATGGATATAGGATTGTGTATATGGGATTGTATGATATATATTTTTTTCTTTATTGGTTGAACTAGATGCAGTTGTGTCTTTTTTCAACCTGACTAACTATGTAACTAAGTAAATTGAGTGGCTAGTTAGCCACTCCAGTTGCTATTACAAAAGAACTGACCACTGGCTTTAAAAAACGGTACCGGAGTGATGTCTGCAGCTGCGTATGATGCATGAAGGTAAAAAAAACGTTCAGCCTTTACAACAGCTTTATTTTATTTGCCAATATTACGATGACTTTGTTACAAGGGTGTTGTACTTAGTTACATTATTATTGTTTTAGCATCCGTGTTCTACAAATGGCAGCCTAACCATATTTATCTTTAGTTGGTGGATTGTTATAGACGTGACAATATTCAAGGGTGTCCGAATCAAATTCCCCGTGATATTGCATGCTTTCATGTCCCAAGCATCATATTGCTGACTGCGTTCATGGTGTCAGTGATGCTGAACACCAGATGCATGAGAAATGTGTTCAAAGACATTTAACACTTTTCAAAGTTTCTCCTATTTGTATATATTTATCATGCGCAGTTATTCAGAGTATTGCTTAATGGGCATTCTTGGGTTCCACCCATATACTAATCCGGGCAAGGCCAACTAATTACGGTTGTGACAGCACAAGACTTTAATCCTCCTAGGTTTAAAATAGATATTGCTTATGCTTAGGTCTGCAATGGGTTAAAAACAGTATGTATATTTATAGTTGGGGCAGCCAATTGGGGAAAAGCAAATGCTATATGTTACAAAATCCATCCATGAACACCAACCTATCAGTTTATTCTACCTTCCGCCCCTTATCCACCAAATGGCGGTCATTGCAACTTTTTATGTCACACGCCATTTGCGCAACAATTTTTTGAACGAAAAATGAATTTAATGAATTAAAAAGTAACAAAACCGTAATGTTAGCCGAATTATTTTCTATAATGTGAAAGATGAGGTTACGCCGAGTAAATAGATACCTAACATGTCACGCTTTAAAAATTGCGCACACTTGCTGAATGGAGCCAAACTTGGGTACTTAAAGCGGGAGTCCAACGGGACTCCGCGTTTTTTTTTTTTTAAAAGCCAGCAGCTACAAATACTGCAGCTGCTGACTTTTAAAATAGTGACACTTACCCGCCCAGCGTGCCCGCGATGTCGGCACCCGAAGCCGATCTCTAGGTCGCCTGTCGGGTCCTGCCGCCGCCATCTTGGGTATGGGAATCAGGAAATGGAGCCTTTCGGCTTCATTTCCCAGTTCCCTACTGCGCATGCGCGAATCGCGCTGCGCAATAAGGACGCTCCCCGCTGCCTCTGGGATCTGTGTGTTTCCCAGCAGGCAGCGGGGCACTTGCGGGAAGGGGCGGGCACTTGCGGAAAGGGGCGTAAGTTACGCCCCTTTCCGCAGAGAGCTATCCCGGAAGTGGGTGCAGTTACCTGGATTATCCAGGTAACTGCACCCCCCTCCCCCCTGAAAGGTGCCGATTGTGGCACCGGAGGGGGGGAGGGTTCCGATGAGGGTGGACCTTTAGGGTGGACCTCCGCTTTAACCGCTTGCCGACCAGCGCACGCCGATGTACGTCGGCAAAATGGCGCTGGTAGGCAAAATGGCGTACAGGTACGTCCTCTTTAAGAAGCGGCTTCGTGGGCGCGCGCCAGCCTGCCGCGGTCTCTGTGTCTGTGGGTCCCGCGCACTCTATGTGCCCGCAATTGTGTCATGGAGAGGAAGAACAGGGAGATGCTTTTGTAAACAAAGCATTTCCCTGTTCTGCCTAGTGACAGGACAGAGATCACAGCTCTCTGTCATCGAGAGCAGTGATAAAAAAAAAGCTTATTGCGATTTTTTTTTTTTTTTAACAAAAATATGTAGAATACACATTGGCCTAAACTGGGGAAAAAATATGTTTTATATATTTTTGGGGGATATTTATTATAGCAAAAAGTAAAAAATTAAGGTGCGTTTTTTTTTTCAAAATTGACTCTTTTTTTTGTTTATAGCGCAAAAAATAAAAACCGCAGAGGTGATCAAATACCACCAAAAGAAATCTCTATTTGTGGGGAAAAAAAAGATGCCAATTTTGTTTGGGTACAACTTTGCATGACCGCGCAATTGTCAGTCAAAGCAACGCAGTGCCGTATCGCAAAAAAAGTGCTCTGGTCGGGAAGGGGGTAAAATCCTCCGTGGCTGAAGTGGTTAAAAAACTCCATAAAAATAAGTATAAGAATACATATTGGCCTAAACTGGGGGTAAAAAAAAAACATTTAATATATTTTTGGTTGATATTTATTATAGAAAAAAGTAAAAAATATTGCGTTTTTTTTTTCAAAATTTACTCTCTTTTTTTGTAAAACTTTTTTTGTGTAAACAAACCTCTCCCCGTGCTTCCTAGTGTGGCTGTCACCGATCGTCTGTTCCCTGTTATAGGGAAAGACGATCAGTGACGTCACATGCCAAGCCACGCCCCCAACAGTAAAAAAACACACACACATCACACATAACCCCTCCCCACCCCCTAGTGGTTAACTCCTTCACTGCCAGTGTCATTTACACAGGAATCAGTGCATTTAAATTATTTAAATTGCACTGATTGCTGTATAAATGACAATGGTCCCAAAAATGTGTCAAAAATGTCCAATGTGTCCGCCATAATGTCGCAGTCACAATAAAAATCGCTGATCGCTGCCATTACTAGTAAAAAAAAAATTTATAAAAATGCTATAAAACTATCCCCTTTTTTGTAAACGCTATAACTTTTGCGCAAACCAATCAATAATCACTAATTGCAATTTTTTTTACCAAAAATATGTAGAAGAATACGTATCGGCCTAAATTGAGGGAAAAAAAAATGTTATATATTTTTTGGGGATATTTATTATAGCAAAAAGTAAAAAATATTGAATTTTTTTCAAAATTGTCGCTCTATTTTTGTTTATAGCGCAAAAAATAAAAAAACACAGAGGTGATCAAATACCACCAAAAGAAAGCTCTATTTGTGGGGGGAAAAAAGACGCCAATTTTGTTTGGGTACAACGTAACACGACCGCGCAATTGTCAGTTAAAGCGAACGCAGTGCCATATCGCAAAAAAAGTGCTCTGGTCGGGAAGGGGTTAAAATCCTCCGTGGCTGAAGTGGTTAAAAATCTCCGCAGGCTACGCTTTAACCACGTTTTACAGGTTACCAGTTTAGGGTTTACAGTGTAGCATGACCGCACAATTACCAGTTAAAACAGCGCAGTGCTGAAAAGCAAAGCATGCTTTGGTCATGCAGGGGGTAAAACCTTCCAGAGGTCAGCAGCTTTTTAAAAAAAGAATTATACTGCTGCAATACATGGCAACAGATCGGTAATTTATTAATGCAGACTTGAAAAGCCACTAAAAGGTCGACTTCCAGTCCAAGAGGAACAGTAATTGTTGTGGCCATTAGCAAAACACAAAGCTGAGTCACTGATGTTATCCAGACTCCAAAGCGAACTCTTGGCGCAGTAAGCTTTTATACCTGACTTGAGGTTAATATTTGGTTTCTGCTGATAACGTTGTGGTTAAAAGTTGAGATGATTTGTTGAAACTTATTTTTTTTTGTAGAAAAATAAACATCGGAAATACTTACTTTGCGACTTTTATAATGGAATCACTGAATCAGATGTTTCCTTGAGACTCGAAATTACAAGAATCTGTTAAACTTGTTACAAAATAAGTTCACAGTATGTGCCTGTATGAAAACGATGACAGGAGCAATTTTCTGTTCTACCTAAAACATTATTTCATAAAGTATGCAACAATATGACCATATTCGATTGTTTCTAAACCCACAACAGTAAAATCAGTCTGTATATGCAGTAAAGGCCAATCAGCACTGTTTAGACAGAGGGTCAGGAGTCCTGCAGCCTCATAGGACTGTCAAAGGAGAATGAAGGTCCTCCCACAAGCTTTAACCTGGCACTGATAGAAGTCACAAGCCTGCTTTAAACTGCTGATAAGAAAAGGTATTTAGCAGTTTTTATTTACTAAAATAATTGCATTTCCATGTTCTGTGTACTGTAGGAGACCAGATATAGTCTGATGGACCAGATAATGCAGGGTCCTAGGTTTAGTAACATTTTAGTTATAGAATTGGTATTGTGTTTTATGGTAAGTATGTATTAGTGCTAGCATGTGTTTCCTTGCAATAACCTGACACAAGAAGAGGAGGAGTAGGGCTGCAAAACCTTTGCACAGAGCAGGTAAGTATAAAGCCGCGTACACACGGGCGGATTGTATGGCCTACTTAGTCCGCCGAAACACATTTCAGCGGACAGTCCGCTCGTGTGTGGGCTTCAGCGGACTTTTTCAGCGTGCAGTCTGGCGTACTAAGTATTTCGGAATTTCCGTAATACTGTCCGTCATACTTTGGTTTCAGCGGACAATCCGCTCGTGAGTAGGCTAGTTCGACGGACTAAGTATGGCGCATGCTCAGAAAGGATTTACACGGCGGAAGGTTGCATTGTTGTGTATTGGACTTCCTATTTCTAGTCCCGTCGTACGTGCTGTACACGTCATCGCGCAAGCTTTCGACGGACTGTTTGTGCATCCGTGTGTGGTCAAGTCCGTTCATTTGAAAGTATGACGGACTGTCCGTCGGATTGTATGACGGACTAAGTAGGCCATACAGTCCGCCCGTGTGTACGCGGCCTAACATGTTGCTGACTGGGCTATAGACAAATGCCGTCCTGGTCGGCAAATGGAATACCGGGGTTATGGCTGCAGGAATATGCCATAACCTCAGTATTGTTTTTTTAGCCGGAAATTCTCTACAAGATAAAAGTGGTCTGGGTGGCAAATTCGCCACTGGATCACTTTTAGAAGTTGGGGGAGGGGCGGGGCACTCCTCTCTCCTGCCGCTTTGCTACTTCCCAGTGGTTCCCAGGCTTACCTGACCGATTGGACCCAACTGGCACCGGTGATAGATTGCAATAGGGATCAGTGAAGGAAAGACGGCCTCCTCTTATCTCTATGGCCTTGGAGGACCAGAGCAACATAATGACGTCACTTATGGCTCCCTTGGCATGTAAACAAGGCTTTTCTTTTTTTTTTCCTTTGATCGTTTGCTTTTAAAGATAGAGGAGATATAAGGGGTCTTATCAGATCACTCCATAAAGAGGACCTATCATGCTTTATTGCTATCACAAGGGACAGCGTTAACTTAAAAATAAAATAAAAAAATGGAATATAATAAATAATAATAAAAGAAAATTTTAACACCCTGGCTGGGTATTGAGCCGAAAGAGCTTATGATCTCCCATAATAGGAGATCATAGGACATCTGTAAGCGGCAGTGAAACTAGAGGTGGAGGTTATCTCTTTACACATCATGTTTCCTTTGGTGCACTGTTATACATTGCCACGTTGGATGTCACTTTATTGGATGGACTTTATCAACTGCTATTATTTACTCACATTTTGTTTACTAGTGCAACTTATTTTTTGAAAAATTAATAGCACTGTGATCAGCAACGCGGGGGGGCTGAACTTCAAAAATTGGGTGGAACTCCGCTTTAAGTAACGTAGTTTGGCACCACTCCATGAGCGTACTCAGTTTTAAAACATGACATGTTGAGTATCTATTTACTTGGTGTAACAGCATCTTTCATATTTATGTAGCACTAACCCCCAAAGGAACTGCTGGTTTGATTGGGCTTACCGTTACCTTCTTCTCCTTGATTTGTGTCTAGGGGTTTCCCGTGGTAGATGCCCAGTAACTCAAGAGACTGACGACAGATCCGCATTAAAGGGATTTTTATTGCAAAAAACGTAGACAACGAACAGTCTCTCAAAATAGGATCAGAGGGTTAGGAAGGAAGGTCAGGTACTCTTAGTGTCAAAGTCAATAATGAAGGACTTTCTTACTTTGACTAAATCCAGAGAATAGCCATTCACAACTGGATGTTCACTCAGGTTGGACAGTCCCTCTCTCACAAGGCCTAGCAGCCAACAAGGTGCTGTACTCAGGAACAAGTCTCTGCCACAGATGTTGCTGTAGAACTTACAGGAATACGTCTCTGCCACAGACGGTGTTGTAGAACTTCAGGAAACAAAAACTTGTGGAACACTCGGTTGATACTTGGATCTTTCAGCCAGCTTGGCGATACCCACGAGACAGGATTCACTGAAGTACTTCAGCCCCTCCAGGCTCTTGCTAAGAAGCCAACCCGTACGTAGCCTTCTTCTGAAGAGTCCTCCCCTGGATAGCCACTAAGTTACTGGGCCTCTCCAACTACCGGAGACGGCACCGGACCACCTTGGAATCCTTCTTTAGTTTCCTTGCCTCGGGCTAGCCAGCCCCGAGACAACAAGTCTGGTTGATCCACACCCAGGCCATAGCCTTCCTAGGGGCTGGTTAGGAGGACCAGGACCATGGAGTCAGAATGTACTTCTGGACCGGAACCCCGAACCACGTGACATCCGCATCTTAAGTACCTTCTCCCAGAAAGCACAACCAGAGTGACACCCCCACTGGGCGGGTTTCGAGAGAGAGTAAACTTAAAGCACCCAACTAGACTGTGGTTCCATGCCTGCCAGAAGAGACAGTGCCCCTTGTGGCCAGGCTGAACATCCTATGGTCCAGTCAGACTGATGCTGAGGTCCAAATTTAGAACAATTGTACCCAAACCAAACTGCAGTTCAGGTGTAACCTTAACTTTCAAAAACACAGTGTGTGCTTTTCAGGAGCAGGCGCTACATTTTAAAAAAAGTTGCGTTCGAAAAATCGTGTGACATAAAAAATAGCAATGATTGCTATTTTATTCTCTAAGGCCTTTGTTAAACAATTTGAGGTTCTAAGTAATTTTCTGGCAAAAAACTTAGATTTTTACATATATGAGAAAAGTGTCAGAATTTGAAGTTTTTCCTGACAGTAGTTTTGAGTCTTCTGTTGGTCAAGAGAGGAGCGTTGGAGACGGTGTCCACCTAAGTGAGGCATTTCTGAATTTTTTTAGTCCTCACCGCCCAGGGCTGTCAGCTTCCACATCCCATCGACAGCGTCTGCATCACATGGTGCACGATTACCTCGGGGCCAAAACAGAGATGGAGAGCTTTCTAGCTGACGATCCACTGACTTACTGGGTCATGAGAATAGACCACTGGCCCGAACTTGCCCATTATGCTATTGAGTTGTTGGGCTGCCCTGCATTCAGTGTACTTTCAGAACGGGCATTCAGTGCTGCAGGAGGTTTCGTTACTGGTGATCATAGAACGCGTCTGTCCACAGACTCCGTGGACCGTTTGATTTTTATAAAAATGAATCAGTCCTGGATTGCCAGCTATGAAGCCACTGATGCCAATGTCACTGATTAAGTCTTTTTGGGATGTGGAATCTCTGAAGGACTTCGAGGCTGCCTAGCTTTGAGGCTGTTCAATCATTTCATCTGGAAGAATGTTTTTGGTATAGGTTTCATGGTCACAATTAACACCCAAAGACCAATTTTTCAGCACCTGTTTGACAGGTGCATATTTTTGCAATTGCTTTTGCTTTCATCAAGAGCACCTCTATAGGGTTATGGTGGGAAGGCACCACCGACACCCAAAGAGTAATTTTTCTGCACCTATTTGACAAGTGCATATCATTGCAATTTTTTTCAGCAAGGTCAATTCTTGCTTTCATCAAGATTACCTCTATAGGGTTACGGTGGGAAGGCGCCACAGACACCCAAAGACCAATTTTTACACACCCATTACTTCTATCCAAAGTCAAAGTGACACCAGAATGTATTCATAAAATCTCTAATCTTGTTCCCAGTGCAATACATTGTGGCCTCATCATACACACTGGCTACCCAGCTGTTTCTGAGAAAAATAAAGGTAGCTTGCAGGGAAAATTTAATTTTGTTTGGCTTTATAAATACAATTATTGCTGCAACATATTCTAGACATGGTACAGATCTGCCACTTTACAGGTAGACTAAGGGGACCCCCCAGGCACTATATTGGAAGGCATTTCACTTAAAAAATAAAAAAAATCACTGCTTTTTTTATTGATACATGTCCCCCGGGGCAGAGCCCGGACCCCTATAACCATTGTATGTCCAATCACTTACATATAAACCTTCAAAATGGGCACTTTTGAATTTTGGTTTTCGGGTGCCATGAAAATCGGGGGCAAATAGAGTGTGCGTGTTATATGCTGATACTTAAATTCTAGCTGCCTCAGAGGGGACAGGGAGGGGGGCTGGGCGAGCTCCGTAAGGTTACATACAGTGAGAATCTCCTGTTTACTTGGCGGTCTCTGTAATAGGAAGTCCCATCTTCTGGGCCGCCATTGGACCACTGTTCTGTCTATCATAGGAGATTCTCACTGTATGTAATCTGTTGGCTGTCGCCCCGCCCCCCTCCCTGTCCCCTCTAGGCTTCAGATGAGCACTGATTAGGCTGCACTGATGGCAATGGTGAGTCTGCTGCATTGAAGGCAATGGTGAGTCTGCTGCATTGAAGGCAATGGTGCGGCTGCTGCATTGAAGGCAATGGTGAGGCTGCTGCATTGATGGTACTTGTGAGGCTGCATTGATGTGGACTGATGAGGCTGTATTGATGGCACTTGTGAGGCTGCAGATGGTCATCGATCCGGCTGCACTGAAGACAATGTTGAGGCTGCTGCATTGAAGGCAATGTTGAGGCTGTTGCATTGATGGCAATGGCGAAGTTGCTGCATTGATGGTACTTGTGAGGCTGCATTGATGTGGACTGATTAGGCTGCATTGATAGTACTTGTGAGGCTGCAGGTGGGCATTGATCAAGCTGCACTGAAGACAATGTTGAGGCTGTTGCATTGTAGGCAATGTTGAGGCTGATGCATTGATGGCAATGGTGAGGTTTCCGCATTGATGGTACTTGTGAGGCTGCATTGATGTGGACTGATGAGGCTGCATTGATAGTACTTGTGAGGCTGCAGGTGGGCATTGATCAGGCTGCACTGAAGACAATGTTGAGGCTGCTGCATTGAAGGCAATGTTGAGGCTGATGCATTGATGGGAATGGTGAAGTTGCTGCATTGATGGTACTTGTGAGGCTGCATTGATGTGGACTGATGAGGCTGCAGGTGGGCATTGATCAGGCTGCAGTGATGGCAATGATGAGGCTGCAGATGGGCGCTGACCCTTATTTTGCTTCAAAGTTCCTTATTTAAAATGTATTTTTTTTTCTCCTGAAACTTCCCTCCTAAAATGAATGTGCGTGTTATATGCCAATAAATACGATATATATATATATATATATATATATATATATATATATATATATATATATATATATATATATATATATATATAGATAGATAGATAGATATAGATATATAGATATATATAGATATCTATAGATATATAAATATATACACAAAAAAAACCCTATAGATGATTTTCTATAGCTGCATTTTTATTTTAAAAACTCTTGGTAACACAATAAGAAAAAGTAGATGTTTCTAATGTCTCGGAATATGCTGAAAGCCTTGTGTGTCCCTGACAGTTGACCTCTGAGGCGTGTAAAAGCACAGAAGTTAATACACTTTGCACATGTTGCAAGCAACAGGTGGTAGAAAAACCACACTGGCTGCTTACATTCCTTACTTTTCAAACCGGTGGCCCCTGATATTCTGGGATTTACACACTGCCTCCCCCTTCCCCGCGTTCTGACTGACAAGCTAATCGGTGGGCTGGGAAGCCTTTAGCTATTGATTCCAGTGTAATACAACACCCCCAGTCAATGAAAACTGCAATCAAATGTTAAACAACTAAGAAAGGAAGGCATTAGACTGTTGAAGCTCTGGGAGAAAGTTGCTTATGGATAGTGAGACAAAAATAAAAAGGGGGCCTCTCAGGGCACCTGCCATGAAAAGGCAGGTTATTAAAGAACGCTAGTGTCTCACTGAGCCCAGCAAAATAGTTATGGCTCAGTTAGGCATATCTAAAAGGGGTGGGCGGGCAGGCAGCTTTCGAAACTGTGCTAATCCCATGAGTACTTAATTTCTTTTCTATTATGCTAACCTAGGCAATAGCAACAAGCATTCAAGAAGTCAATAGTATGAAACAGTGCCGGGGCCCGTTGCTGTCATTTTCAGGCTCCTGTGTATTGTGTTCAAATTGTTACAAAGGGCCGATGCAAGTTAAAGGGTTAGGTCCGCCTAAAGATGTAATTATGACTTATAATAATAATATATATATATATATATATATATATATATATATATATATATATATATATATATATATATATATATATATATATATATATATATATATATATATATATATATATATATATATATATATATATATATATATATATATATTTGATTGATTTGCATTTGAAAAGCACTTACAGATTTTTTCCACTTTTTTTTTTATTGAATTATTATTATTTTTATTACTATACAGGCTTTACATAGCTCCAACATAAAAAAAATAAAGGGACTGTGCAGTTACAATGCAATTAAAGACAAGAGAGTTAGTAGTAGAGACGGGCCAAACACCCCCTGGTTTGGTTTGCGCCAGAACTTTCGAGCATTCCAAAAGTTCGGAGCCGAATGAAGAACCCCATTAAAGTCTATGGGACCCGAACTAAAAAAAAAAGCAAAAGTGCCAATTTTGAAGGCTTATATGCAAGTGATTGGGCATACAAAGGGTATGGGGGGTCTGGGTGCTGCCCTGGGGGACATGTATAAATGCAAAAAAAGGCTTTTAAAAAAGATAAGTGAGCAGTGATTTAATGATGCTTAAAGTTTATAATAATGGGAAATTCCTTTAACCCCTTCCCTCCGGTCATATAGCAGAATGACGGCCGCAAAGTGGTTAGGTTATCCTGACAGGGCATCATATGGGGAGAGGGCATGCAGCGGCGATCGGTAGTGTGGGATGTAGCTCTGACACACCTCATCTCCAATCTTGGTAAAGAGCCTATGACGTAGGATCTTTATCATGTGACATTTATAAAGAAAAAAAAATGAAAATTTAATTTTCCCTGCAAGTTTTCTTTACTCAGCTGACTCCCCCATGCATGATGCTAGGGCTATGGCAGGAGTAGCTGTGGACAAGGAGGCAGAATAAGCCGGACAAGGAGACAGAATAAGCCGCGCAGAATAAGCCGCTCTGGCAGCTATGGTGGACTGCGCACCAGTGCTAGCTTGAAGGGTCATAGAGGATGAGGAGGATGAGGATGCGTTAGTAAACCAGTCCACCACCTCCTCTGCATGCTTTGGCTGGGTAGCACAGGCAACATCACTAAACAGAGACAAAGGTGCCTTGCCTAAGGACTCCAGAGTGCACGGGAGGACACAGATGCTGCTGGTCCCCTTTTAGTAGCCTGAGAACGTCTGCCTCTCCTTGTTGGCCTCCCAGACATGAGAGCGGGGCTTAATAGAGATGGGGAAATGTGTAATTGAAGGCAGTTTAATTAATGGAAAGTGGTGTTTGGTTTAACTTGCCACTGACAGAAATGTCAAAGCTATAAAAATAAAATAAAAAAGGGGGAACAACAGCATCGCCATGAGAAAATGTTTTCTTTAAATTTTAGTGAATGGCCGTGTGTCTTATTAAATTCCCTTAAGCGGAAAAGTTTTATCCTTATTGTGGGGTCACCAATACAGTATTTGTACATTGAAATCATGTCCCCTCTCAATCGTCTCTTCTCCAGAGGGAACAAGTTCAGTGCTCGCAAACTTTCCTCATAACTAATGTCCTCCAGTCACTTTATTCATTTTGTTGCCCTTCTCTGGACTCTCTCCAGTTCCAGCACATCCTTCCTGAGGACTGGTGCCCAGAACTGGACAGCATACTCCAGATGCGGCCGGACCTCGGATCTCTGGAGTTAATTTACTTTTTAATGCATGCCAATATAATGTTTGCTTTGCTTGCAGCAGCTTGGCAGTAAAACTGCACTGACACACTACAATATACTGCAGTAAAACTGCAATGGCACACTACAATATACTGCAGTAAAACTTCCCTGGCACACTACATTGACACACTTCAATATACTGCAGTAAAACTGCAATGACACACTACAATATACTGCAGTAAAACTTCCTTGGCACACTACATCGACACACTTCGGTATACTGCAGTAAACTGCCCTGACTCACTACACTGACACTGAAGTAAAAATGAATAGTCACACTACACTTCACTATCACTATATTCACACTATACTGATACTCTACAATCACAATAGCACACTATAGCACATTAACTCTCTAGTAAAAATCACAATCGCACACTATAGCACACTAACTCGCTAGTAACAATGAACAGCCCTATTCTATCTATCTCCACTTCAACATCACACTGCTAATGGATCTTCATCCCAGTTTTCTCCCCTTATCTCCCCTTTTCCCTGTAGAACCCTCTATTTAATGAGTGCTAGAAGTGAGGATTTTTGACATTGTAGGAAGGTCCTAGAAGGAGAGGAGGGGAGGAGAGGTGGAGCTGCCTGAGGTATCTGGGGAGCCTTGACCAATCCCCAACTTGGATTGGCAGGGGGCACACCTCCTTAAATACCTTCATTCAGCCCAACTGGGAAGGAGTTGTTGGGTGATGGAACTAGAGCTCCCCAGTCTGAAAGGGTGACCCTGGGCTGGGACACGTGTGCATCCAGAGGAGTGAAGAGATCCTGGTATCAGAGGCACATGAGAGAGCAGGAGAGAGGGCAGAGGGAGAGAACACTCTAAGAGTCTCCAAGAGGACTACAGGTTGCAGCCAGGAGGGCTGGTGAGTGAGCACAGTCGGGAGGACTGGGGAGGCATGCCTGAGAGAATTGGGAGATTGCAGTTTGAGAGATGGGTGCAGAACCAGTGGAGAGAGGACTGTAGAGAAGGGCAGTGAAAAATGATCTTTGCCGCCAGGCTGGCTGACAGGGCCTGAAGAGAGCTATCTGGGAGTGGTAGCTGAGCAGAGGACAGCTTATCTACACCACAAGGTCCCTGCCCGCAAAAGGCAGTTCAGTGAGGCCTGGCAGAAGTAGCGTCAGGTCTACTCATGCAGTGCTAGCTGGTCAGGAGGAGTGATAGTCTGCAGCAAGGGAAGTGCTGGAGAAAAGATTGAGGAGTATGTACAGGGAGTGTACATAGTAGTCCCAATTGATGGATCTACAGTTCACAATTGTTTGTTCTGAAATCCTGGGCATCCCATAATTCCACAATACCCATTCAAGTTTAATCCCCTCAATGAAACAAAACAAGCTATGGACTGGTCTGTGTTGCTGAGTGAGTGACTTTAAGATGGACATTGGGCTGGGCAGGGTGACGTGTGGACCACAACATTCAGCAAACCCCAAGGGGTAATGGCTACATCCCTTTTTCCCTCCTCTCTCTCCCTGCTTTCCTTTTTCCTTCCTTTTCTCTCCCTGCCTGTTTTTCCTTTGTACTTTTGTTGTTTACATCATAATTTGCCATTTAGACTATCCACCAAAGTGGATCTATAGATGGTCCTTTTGAAGTTTACAGCTATTTATGTCTCTGCTGCCATACTGTTTTTATATTTACTTGTACTATTAGCTGGAATTGACATTTCTACTCATCCTGGCTACCTATATGCGACATAACTCTCTGTCTGGAATGTTTCTTTTTCTTGTTTTGTTTTATTCAATGCATACGTGTCATGCTTTGGATGATAGCCATTGTTTCTGATTTATTGTAATTTTATTGTTGTGTTCAGTTCTTGTCTTTCACAATTGAATTTATAATAAAAACATTTTCACCTCTAAAAGGGGGGCTAACACCCAATTACCGTACATAATTTCCTATTACACACTATTTTGGGACAGAGACACCTGGTGCAGACTAGCTAACTGCACCTGCTTACAACTGTCTGATTTATACTAATGATTCAACTGTCTGAACTAAATGTGCTATTGTGGATGGCAACAGACAGGGAACTGGGCCCCAGTGGAGCAGGGACCCCTGAGATCACACCACTGCCTGGTGCCCAATTCCACATTATATTATCAAAAAGAAATGGAGAAATAACTGAAATATGTTGAGCTGAGTCAATTGCTGGTCTCTTATATTCTCTTGAGGATCTCAACAGTAAGATGACTCTGCCATTCATTCATATGTTCCCACTCCTTGGGCTGTTCCTATTACACCTGATGCATTTTCAATGATTTATAATGAATGAATAACATCAGAGAGAGTTTGAAAGTCTCATAACAGCCACAGAGGGTGTGTAGGCTAGGGAACACCAGCGCAGAGATCTTCTGCTGGAACCCCAAGAGAAACCATTAGTACGGACCTACATGCATACATTTTTGACTTGTCACAATATACAGCTGCAATATAATTTATTAATGCGCGGCACCTTTTATCATTAAAATGCAATACTTGAGTTCCGGGAAAATGCCTAGGCTGAGATGATGTACTCAGGCTCAATCCTCTCTTTCAGTGGTTAGACAGTCACGAGATAAGAAGTTGCACGGGGGGGGTTTCTGTGTCACACATTTGTGAACACAGTCAAGAACTGTATAGGCATTAGAAATTAAATTATTGTGTCATCTCTGAGATGGTATTTCAGTCTAGTCAGTACATGCTGACTCAAGATTATTCTCAAAGATGGTATTGTTCAGGGCCAGATCTAAGTGAGTGTTGGGGAGAGCTGTGCTCTCCGAATGGTTTTTTGCATCCCCCAGGTTTCTGAGAGTGCATCCACTGGTCCATAAGCTAGCCTGATGGGGGCAATAATGGAAAGAGGCCCTCTGATTGGAGCAATCCATGTAAGGGAGCACTGTGATGGGGAACCCTGATTTAAGGCTACACTCTGAAGGGGATAACTGGTCATATGTAAGGCAGCATTCTGATGGGGACAGTTGATGTAAGGGGGGACTGATTGAGACACCTGATGTAAGTGAGCACTCTGATGGGAACCCTGATGTAAGGTGGCATTCTGATTGAGACCATGATGTAAGGGGGCATTCTAATGGGGACCCTGATGTAAGGGAGCACTCTGATGGGAACCCTGATGTAAGGGAGCACTCTGATGGGAACCCTAATGTAAGGGGGCATTTTCATTGGGGCATTGATGTAAGGGGCCAATCTGATGGGAGCCCAGGTGTAACAGGGGAACTCTGATGGGGACTCTGATATAAGGGGCACTCTGGTAACCCTGATGTAAGGGGGCATTCTAATTGGGACCCTGATGTAAGGGGCCAATCTGATGGGGGTACAGGAGGTGTAAGAGTGAATCTCTGATAGGGACACTGATGTAAGGGGCACTCTGGTGGTAACCCTAATGTAAGGGGGACTCTGATGTAAGGGGGCACTCCGATGGGGACCCTGGTGTAACAAGGGAACTCTGATGAGTACTCATGATGTAAAGAAGGACTCTGATTAGTACTCTTGATCTAAAGAAGGACTCTGATGAGTACTCACAATATAAAGAAGGACTCTGATGAGTACTCATGATTTAAAGAAGGAGATGAGTACTCATGATGTAAAGAAGGACTCTAATGAGTACTCATGACATAAAGAAGGACTCTGATGAGTACTCATGATGTAAAGAAGGACTCTGATGAAGATGCCTGATGTAGAGGGGAACTTTGATAGGAACACCTGATATAAGAGGGCATAAGTTCTGTTTAATCAGCCTAATTTAATGAAACCCTAAAACATACTAGTGTGTCCTAGGTTGTGACACTGTGTGACAGACTGTCAGTGACTCACACACAGTTTTGACATTGTGCCCACTGACTTTTTCTACTGCAGACCCAGATCAGATAGGCTAGATCTTGCCCTGGTATTGTCTGTCTTGAGAGAAAAGCAGATGAAAGTATTGCCACATGGAGTACTGTAATTAAGGATACACTAACAATTGGGCCAAACTCAGTTGGTCCAAACCCATGAGAAACTATCACATGACAGCAGGCCACTGTCCCAGTTGGCAGTGCCCTTGCCACATGGCCATATTACGTCAATAATGTCACCAGCTGTGAGGTGGGGAATCCCATGGCTACATCTGATTGGAATGGTAGACTGTTACCAAGTGGCAGTTTTCCATGGGTTCCCTCACTGCTCATCTGTAACTGTGATCTCTCTAAAAAGTAAATATCTGTACATGTTAGCATGTGTGGATTTGGATGTGAAAAATGTATCTGATTCTAAGTCCCCTCTAATAGCTTAAAGTATACTGTATGTGAACCCTCTACCTTGTAAAACAACCCATTCAGTTTAAAATTGAAATGAAAGTCAAAACATTTGGGCATATACACTATGTAAGTGGGCTGAAAATGCTTTTCTGGTTCTTTGGTCTTTTAGCAGGTTTTTCTCTGGGTCCGACCCACTGATCCTGTGATATATAAGAGGGGCAATGGTCTGGAGAGAGGGAATTCCCCCTGGGAGAGGTCCAGGGAACATGGTGGCCCAAGGGCCTCCAAGAGAAGGTACCCCTTATAGAAGAGAGAGACACAGTGCCCATAAGGGAGTGAACAACACCCACGAGGAGCAGAAGGATTTTGCTCATTACTACCTGCATGTAAAGTCATCAGATCTTGGGGTTCGCCTTGAAGACACCATCTGCTGGAGCATGCCTTTTATGGACTCTGTAATTACATGGACTCTAACTTTTCAGGTATGCAGGGACACCATATAGCCTGTGGTTAGGGGTACAGAAGTGGTAAAGAGTTATGTCTCTGAATGTCAGACTTTGTAATGCTTTTTACACTTTTTCAGGTAAAGTTTTAAAACCTTGTTTCCACCTGGTCTGAAGTTGCTAAAGGAGTGTAATGCAAGTAACCGGCACCATTCCATGGTTTAGGTCACAGTATGAAAGTAATGCAGTGTGAAGACAGGGAAACAAAAGTCTAGCAAGCCGCCTGTCGGTAGCATGTACCTGTTATAGGTGAAGTGGCCTCTAGCAGTTAGGGATATGTTTTTGGCACTCCTTCCACCAGTGGTCTGTCTTCCAGAGCAATGGGAGCAGATTCACAGCACAGAGGATCCCCATTCTGTACAGAATTCAAGAGTTAAGTACACACGTGGAGCTCTCGCAGGGTGCATGGCGGAGCCCACTCCGCTACTGGGAGATAAATAAACATTGAACAGGTGGATATGGACAGGGCTCAGCGTGTCCTTCCTAAATGCAAGTTATAGAGAAGGTGTACATTGTTACGGGTGCCTGAGAGTTAACTGGAGAACAGTTGTAGTGCAAGTGTACATGGTGTATGTTCATCTCTAAAATTATAGGCCCACCTACTAAAGTCTTGTTTTTTTTTGTTTCAAAATAACAAACATATTATACTTACCTGCTCTGTGCAGTTTTTACACAGAGCAGCCCAGATTCTCCTCTTCTTGGGTCCCTCTTTGGCACTTCTGGTCCCTCCCTCCTATCCAGTGCCCCCACAGCAAGCAGCTTGCTTACTGACTTTGATTAACAGCAGTGGGAGCCAATGGCACTTCTCTGATTTCTCAGTCAATAAAGAGGGAGAGTCCCGGACAGCAGAGTCTTTTGTGCAACATCACTGGATCTGAGGGGGCTCAGGTAAGTATTAGAGGGGGCTGAGGAGGGCTGCTGCACACAGAAGGCTTTTTATCTTAATGCATTAAATTCATTAAGATAAAAACCTTCTGCCTTCACAACCACTTTAAGGTTGAGTATTTCATGACATCCTAATGCCCTGTACACACGACCGGACTTTCCGGCAGACTGGGGTCTGACGGACTTCCGCCGGATTTCCAGCTGACTTTCCAAACGAACGGACTTGCCCACACATGACTGGACTTTCCGGCAGACTAGGGTCTGACGGACTTCTGATGGATTTCCAGAAGACTTTCCGAACGAACGGACTTGCCCACACATGACTGGACTTTCCGGCAGACTGGGGTCTGACGGACTTCCGCCAGATTTCCAGTGGACTTTCCGAACAAACGGACTTGCCCACACATGACCGGACTTTCCAGCAGACTAGGTCCGCCAGACTTCCCGGCGGAGTTCGGACGAAGTTCCAGTGGACTTCCAAATGAACAGACTTGCCCACACATAGACTAAAGTGCATTAATTTTGAACGTGATGAGTTACGACGGGACTAGAAAAGGAAGTCAATCTCGCTGCTTTTATCTGCAAAATTGACACCTTGCGAGCCCCGTCGCCTGGTATGGATTTTAAGGGGAACCCCCCTACGCTGAAAAAACTGCGTGGGGGTCCCTCGAAAAATCCCTACCAGACCCTTATCCGAGCACGCAGCCTGGCCGGTCAGGAAAGGGGGTGGGGACGAGCAAGCGCCCCCCCCCCCCTCCTGAGCCGTACCAGGCCAACATGGGGGGTGGGTGCTTTGGGGAAGGGGGGCGCCCTGTTGGCCCCCCACCCAACAGCACCTTGTCTCCATGTTGATGAGGACAAAGGCCTCTTCTCGACAACCCTGGCCCTTGGTTGTCAGGGTCTGCAGGCGGGGGGCTTATCGGAATTAGGGAGCCCCCTTTAATAAGGGGGCCCCCAGATCCCGGCCCCCCACCCTATGTGAATGAGTATAGAGTACACCGTACCCCTACTCATTCACCTGGGGGAAAAAGTGGCAATAAAAAAAACACACTACACAGGTTTTAAAAGTCGTTTATTAGGCAGCTCCGGGGGGTCTTCTTCTGACTTTGGGGGTCTTCTTCCGACTTCTCCGAGCTCTCCGGTTCTTCTGCCGGTCTCCACCGCTATCTACTGTTCTTTTGCCGCTCTTTTGCTAGCAGTGGCCCGGCTTTCTCCTTCATCGCTGTCGTCTTCTTTTTCTTCTTCCTTCTTCAGTACTTCCGATGTTGACACGATGCTCTCTCCCGCTGTAATGCTGTGGACACGGCATTGATGTCATTGATTGTCATTGGTTATATAAAGTTTATCACTACTATATGATTGTTTACTAGGAATCAATAAACATGATTGCATTTTATTCTTTAGTAGTGTGCTTCATTTAAAGTCCCACAAGGCTCCCCCCCTTTTTTTTAGCAAATTAACTTGTCACAGGTGTCTAGCGTAGCCCAGAAGAATTCACACTGGGGTAGGCCTCTAATATGTCCCTTGTTTGGTGCCCAATGGGGAGGGAAACGTGGAGGATGTGAGGAACATCCTACCTCCCTTCCAAAAAGTATATATATATATATATATATATATATATATATATATATACACACAGTATATAGTATATTTTTAGTATAAGGGGCATACAGTACATAAGGGGTTTAGAGAGGTGGGGGTAGAGAAACAGCAGTACACCGATTTTCCCAGTGAATGGATGTGTGGGGTGGCAGGCGTGCTAGCACACATATGATTAATGGGGGACAGGCAGGCTGTTCTTCCAGTGCAACCAGAAAACTGACCAGATGGATGTGCTTCCATTCTTAGTGTGGTCAGTTTGAAGTAGGAAAGCAGGGGGACTGTCAGGAACCCTAGATATTTCACACAAAGAAAGCAATTCACAGAGAACAGGACACTTTTCCACACAAGTACATGGTACAACGGACACATATCAGGAATATGAAATGTTGGGGTAACATATTCTTTATGTCCCAAACATCTCAAAAATGATCCGATTACCGCTGGTCCCAATCCAAGTGCTGTTACTTTTAGCTTAGCAGTGTGCAAACTTACGGGACTACAAGAAAATAGGTCCAGGCGTGTCTAAAAAGAATAAAAAATCTGAGAACTATGCATTCATATTGAGTTTTGCATATATATATATATATATATATATATATATATATATATATATGGAGTTTCAGGAAGGCAGATGGACCAGATATTGCTTTAAAATAGTAATAGAGTGTCCATATGCTTAAACATTTTATTTTTGGTACAACATATTAAAGTGAGCTGACAGTTGTTTGTCAGTAATCATGTTACCATACATCTGATCATAATTTCATATCATAATGTTTCTTTGCAAAATATTATCACTTTCAAAGCAAATAAAAATAGCACCACCATGCTGAATTAAAGGGTATTAAAACCCAAACATTGACATTGTCTTGTTTGGTCCATCTTGGTTTATTAAAGTGATATTAAAGTATATGTTACCCTAAATATGCATTTTTCTCTATGCGGATGTTCACATATGTGTATTTTATAAACCAGAGTCTCTATCATTTTCATGTACTTCTTCCATCTGGAGTACCTGGTTGGTCCTGCCAGTCACTCTTCTTCCTTCCACAGAAGCTGGTCAGTTTTCTTCCTTTGGCTGGCCTTTCAGAGGTACAAGATACTGTGCAGACACACATCATACCTCTATTGGGTAGTTTGTTCAGCCACCACACCCCCTCCCAATCACAGCCTGCCTTTGGCACACACCCATGGGCGTCCGCAGCAGGGGGCAAGGGGGGTCAAGTGCCCCCCCCTGGAATCCCCAAGGTGTCTGCCGTAGCAGTGCTGCATTTTTTTTTCTTCCTTTTTTTGTCCGCTGGCGGTTGCATCCTCCGCCCTCTCCGACTCCTATGGATCAGAGCGATGGCTGGCTCTGTTTACTGCGGCCGCTCGGTAACATGGCCCCGCCCCCTCAGACCGGCTCGTGTGATAGTAAAGAGAATCAACGTTCCGCCTATCACATGAGCCGGTCTGGGGGGGTGGGGCCATGTTACAGAGCGGCCGCAGTACACAGAGCCATCCAGCACTATGATCAAGAGAAGGAGATGCTGCAGGTACAGCCCGCCCTATGTGCCACAGTGCCTGGATAGGAGGATGGGGGGGGGGTATCCAACTTATTTTACTGTCCCCAGTTCACCTTGTGCTCCCTGCCCCTCCCCCAGTGCTCTCCTCCATCACCACACTCTCCTGCCCCCCCCCGTGCTCTCCTCCACCACCACACTCTCCTGCCTCCCCCGTGCTCTCCTCCACCACCACACTCTCCTGCCCACCCCAGTGCTCTCCTCCACCACTACACTCTCCTGTCCCCCCCGTGCTCCCCTCCACCACCACACTCTCCTGTCCCCCCCCCCCCCCCAGTGCTCTCCTCCACCACCACACTCTCCTGCCTCCTCCAGTGCTCTCCTCCACCACCACTCTCTCCTGCCCCCCCCAGTGCTCTCCTCCACCACCACACTCTCCTGCCTCCCCCTCTCTCCTCCACCACACTCTCCTGCCCCCTCACAGTTTTCTCCTCCCCTGTTCTTGCTGCCCCCCCAACTCTCCAGCTCTCCCCATCCTTCTCTAGCCACCATCCCAGTGCTCCCCCCTCTCCCCCCAGTTCTCACCCCCCTGTTCCCCCCCGCCCAGTGCTCTCCACTCCCCCCAGTGCTCCCCTCGTCCCCCCCCACAGCACTCTCCACCCCCCAGTCCTCTCCCCTCCGTGCTCTCCCCCCCTGTTCTCCCCCCTTGCTCTCCCCCTGTTCTTCCCCCCCCCCAGTGCTCTCCACTCCCTCCAGTGCTCTCCCCCCTGTTCTTTCTCCCCCCTCTTCTTTCCATTCCCCCCGTGCTACCCCCCCAGTGCTCTTCAGCTTTCCCCATCACTCTCCAGTCCCCACCCCAGTGCTCTCCAGCCCCCCATTCTCCCCACCCCTGTTCTTTCTGCCCCCCCTGGTTCTCTCCAGCCCCCCCCCAGTGCTCTCCACCCATGTTATTTTTGGCTCCCCCAGCACGCTCCACTCCCCACCCCTGTACTCTCCACTCCCCCTGCATTCTGCCCCCACCCATGTGCTCTCCAACCCTACCAGTGCTCTCCAGTCCCCAGTGCTTTCCACCCCTGTTCTTTCTTGCCCCCACTGGTGCTCTCCACTCCCCCCTGCTCTTTGTACCCCCCCCAGTACTCTCCAGCCCCCGTGCTCTCCACCCCTGTTTTTCTGCTCCCCCAGTGCTCTTCACCACGCCACACTCTCCTGCCCCCCCTGCTCTCCAGCTCTCCCCATCCTTTTCTAGCCACCATCCCAGTGCTCTCCCCCGTTCCCCCCCAGTGCTCCCCCCCTGTCCCCCCAGTGCTCTCCACTCCCCACAGTGCTCTCCCCCCACAGTGCTCTCCACTCCCCCCAGTCCTCTCCCCTCTGTGCTCTCCCACCGTTCTCCTCCCCAGTGCTCCCCCCCTGTTCTCTCCCCAGTGCTCTCCCCCCTGTTCTCCCCCCAGTGCTCTCCCCCCTGTTCTTTTCCCCCCAGTGCTCTCCACTCCCTCCAGTGCTCTCCCCCCCCAGTGCTCTCCCTCCGCCTGTTCTTTCTCCCCCCCGTGCTCTCCACTCCCCCCCACTGCTCTCCCCCCAGTGCTCCCCCCGTGCTCTCCCCCCTGTTCTTTCCCCCCCAGTGCTCTTCAGCTCTCCCCATCACTCTCCAGCCCCCACCCCAGTGCTCTCCAGCCCCCCATTCTCCCCACCCCTGTCCTTTCTGCCCCCCTGGTGCTCTCCAGCCCCCCCCCCCCCCCCAGTGCTCTCTATCCTCCGTGCTCTCCACCCGTGCATTTTGCCCCCACCCATGTGCTCTCCAACCCTACCAGTGCTCTCCATCCCCCCATAGTGCTCTCCAGTCCCCAGTGCTTCCCACCCCTGTTCTTTCTGGCCCCCACTGGTGCTCTCCACTCCCCCCTGCTCTTTGTACCCCCCCCCCCAGTACTCTCCAGCCCCCGTGCTCTCCACCCCTGTTTTTCTGCCCTTCCAGTGCTCTTCACCGCCCCACACTCTTAGCCCCCCAGTGCTCTCAGCCTACCGTGCTCTCTACCCCTGTTCTTATTGGCCCCCCAGCGCTCTCTGCTCCCCACCCCTGTGATCTGCACTCCCCCTCGCTCTTTGCCTCCCCCCATGTGTTCTCAAACCCCGCCAGTACTATCTACTCTCTAGTGAGGCTACATTTGGTGGGCACAGTGAGGCTGCATTTGGTGGGCACAGTGAGGCTGCATTTGGTGGGCACAGTGAGGCTGCATTTGGTGGGCACTGGTGAGGCTGCATTGAGCTCTTGCATCAAGTCTGCAGTCTCTGTCCATCTCCTGTAGCATGTCTGCAGTCTCTGAGGGAGTCTGGAGAGCCGCTGGGATGGGGGTCATGGGAAAAGTCAGACTTGTGTGGACTGTGGACAGGAGACTATAGGATAAAACCAGACCCACCAAGCTGGAGCCGACTGACTGAGCCTTGCACAGTGCACCTGAGAGGAGGTCAGTGAAAGCACCACCAGGCCAGTCGGGGGGGGGGGTGACTGATGTAAGGGGGGAGTGAATACGATAATGTAAGGGGCACTGATATAAAGGGTTTCCTCCTTATATTAGTAACCCACCCCCTTACCTTCGAGTATTCTTTCTGCAGAAGGTGGTCCCCCTCACGTTCTGAGTTCCTGGGGTCCCCCTTGATGATTGATCACTTACCACTATTAACTGGTAAAATGTATGATTTTCCCTTTCATGAACAAGAAAATAATGACCGTTATGCTGTTGGGCTGGTATATTAATGCTGTGAGGCTGGTATAAATTTTTTTCCAGGGCTGGTTTTTGAAAGCATGGGCGTCCGCAAGGTTACTCAGGTGGCTGCGTACCATGCCCATATAGCCTAGAGAATGTACATCTTTTTACATTGCAATACATCTGTTGTTGCCATATTTTTATCTTGATGAAAACAGCCTATACAGTGAGAGTGTGAGATCAAAATATGGCCACAACAGATGTATTGCAATGTAAAAAGATGTACATTCTCTAGGCTATATGGGCATGGAACACAGCCGCCAGAGTAACTTCCAATACAAAGTGAAGATGAATTATCTGTTATATAACACATATGTATTTCCAGTGGAAAGATTTCCATGAGATTGTCGAAAAGGGGCGGAGCATGAGTGGCCTTAAAATGATGCCCCCCCTTGGAAAAAGTTCTGCGGACGCCCATGCACACACCCCTCTCACTTCCTGTTTTGGCTATGGGACAGGAAGTAAAATGAAATCCCCCCAATGGGATATAAATGGCCCTTACTCCATTAAAAAAAAAAAAAAAAAACAGTTTTGTCTGCAGTTCTACATTAAAGTAAAACTACATGTAAACCTTTTTTTTTTTTTTTCATCTTGTATAGAGTAAGGGAGGATATTAAATCTTTTTTTTTTTTGTTTTTTTGTAGATATAAGCTTAATAATGGCAGCTGCGGTTTCCAAAGTGAGCAAAGTATTTTCTTGTATTAGGAGAGGTATGGACTCCAGAGAGAGAGATATAATTTTGCCCCCCTGTACAAATCATTAGTAAAACCTCATCTGGAATATGCAGTTCAGTTTTGGGCACCAGTTCTCAAAAAGGATATCAGGGAACTGGAGAAAGCGCAGAGAAGGGCAACCAAACTGATAAGAGGCATGGAGGAGCTCAGCTATGAGGAAAGATTAGAGGAGCTGAATTTATTCTCTCTTGAGAAGAGGAGATTAAGGGGGGATATGATCAACATTAATAAATATATAAGGGGTCCATATAGTGAACTTGGTGTTGAGTTATTCACTTTAAGGTCATCACAGAGGACAAGTGGCCACTTTTTACGTTTAGAGGAAAAAAGATTTCATCTCTAAATACAGAAAGGTTTCTTCACAGTAAGAGCTGTGAAAATGTATAATAGACTCCCTCCAGACGTGGTTATGGCCAGCTCAGTGGATTGCTTTAAGAAAGGCCTGGATTTATTTCCTAAATTTATATAATATAACTGGGTACTGACATTTATAGGTAAAGTTGATCTGGCGAAAATTGGATCCTGCTTTACTGTTTGTTTTTTTGCCTTCCTCTGGATCAACTGTGGGTATAGGATTGGGTATATGTTTTTATTATTTTTATTATTGTTTTTGATTGAACTGGATTGACTTGTGTCTTTTTTCAACCTGACTAACTATATAACTATGTAAATCCCTTTCAGTTTTATTTTTTTGCCATCTGTGTCCCATTGGGGAGATTTCCCTTTACTTCCTGTCCCATAGCAAAAACAAGAAATCCCTGCAAATTAAAGTGGTTGTAAAGCCTAAACATTTTTTACCTTAATGCATTTCTTGCATTAAGGTAAAAAATGTTTATATGTCAGCACCTACCCCCCCCCCCCCCCTGCTTTACTTACCTGAGCCCTCATGCCATCCACCACCGTGCATGTCTGCAGGTCTTCTCTCCCCTCATTTATGGGTCTTGCAGGTTTTGCTGGGGCACCATTGGCTTCCGGTGCTGTCAATCACAGCCATTGACAAGGAATCTGGGGGGGGGGGGGGGTGAGAGTCCCGCTGTCTATGTCAGTGGAGGCAGCAGAAGGGCTTGGGTGCGAGGAGCACACACGAGTGCCCCCATGGGTAGCGTCTCCTTTGAGAAGCCGCTACCCATGGGGGGCACTGGACAGAAAGGAGGGGCCAGGAGCACAAGCAGGGGACCAAAATAGAGGAGGTTTGTGGCAGTTCATTGGTTTGTGGTAGTATCCTTTTGCACAAAGCAGGTAAGTATAGTCGTGTTTGTTATTTGTTTATAAATGTACTTTTACGATCACTTTAGGGGAATCCCTTGGGTCCCCCCAGGTCACCAGAACCAGTGTCCCCATTAGAAGATGCCCCCTCTATTATTATCCTGGGGACTTCTCAAAATTTGGGATTTTCTTTTACTTCCACTTTTGATGATGACAAAGAACAGGACAACTGGAGAGGGTGAATCCCTCAAAGCCCCTGTACACACGGTCGGACATTCTGCCAACCAAATCCGTTGGATTTTTTCCGACGGATTTTGTCCGACGGATTGTGTCCGAAACTGTTGCATACACACGGTCGGACCAAATTGTCGGAAAATCCGATCGTTCAGAACGTGATGACGTTATTTTGTTACGACGGGACTACGTTCACGCTAGTAGCCAATAGCTTTGATGTAGGAATTTGATCTGAGCATGCGTCGCACTTTGTCCGATCAAAATTCTCTACACATTATCGGAGTATGTCCGATCGGCCCAGTTTGTTGGAAAATATTTCCAACAAGTTGGAAAATTGGGTCCGACGGATATTCCGACGGAAACAGTCCGATGGAGACCACACACAGTCGGATTATCCAACAAAACGGTCCGATAGGACACATTCCGTCGGAATCTCCGATCGTGTGTACAAGGGCTAAAAGGGGGCAGAGGTAGCAATAAAAACAGATGTTCGAATCTAGTCCATCTCCACCCTGTTCAGAACTACGACAAATGTTTTGCCTTTAGCTATACTTTAAGTAGTAGTCACAAAGCGTAATAATAAGTAAGTAAAAAAAAGTAATAATAATTAAAAAGAAAAAAATAGTAAAAGTAGTAGTAAAAAAGTAATAAAAGTAACAAAAAGTTAAAAAGAAACAGGTGAAATAAAAGCCAGTTATTTGTGTTCAGACGTACCATATAAAAAATAAAAACACCTTGAATCGCATTGGTTGCTTTGGGTAACAATTTTAATTTTCCTTTATTCGTATTTCACTATCCTCATAGCTAAACTGCTCTAATTGTTATTTTTATTTTATGTTTTTTTTTTATTTAGTCTACCTAATAATAATTTTCCTTGGAGTAAAGTGGTCTATGGAGCACCATAATTTACAAAGCAGCTGGAGCTGCAACTATCCCCAACTGCTGGATTTAAAGGCACAGTGTCCGGAAAACAGTGATGCCATTGTATCGGCATTTAATTTAATCTTTTGTGAACTGACACTCCGGAGCAACTGGAAGTAGAGCAGTGAGAATTGATACTTTGTATATTACTAAAAGAAAGGTCTGTGAATCATGAGGCCGGGCAAAACAGACTGTTCTGCTACTTTTCCTTTAAGTTAAAGAGAAAGTAGAATGCCCATAAATGTATTTCATGTTGTTTATCGATATAAAACTATTTTTATAATTTAAATGAAAGCATAACCTGTACCTGCTTATTTTCTGGGGCTAACTTGCCAGAATGCATATTTATATTTTAGCAATCAAACTTACATGTATTTTAGTTTCAATTGAGACACATAGGGAACAGTACAGGTGAGTTGACAACTAAATAACAACTCTAATGCCGCGTACACACAATTGGACTTTCCAACGGGAAATGTTGGACGTGAGTTTGTTGGCTGAAAGTCCGACCGTGTGTACGCTCCATCAATCATTTATTGTCAGACTTTCCACTAACAAATGTTGGCTAGCGGGTTCTCACATTTTCCACCAATAAAACTTTGTTGACTTTCCGATCGGGTGTACACAAGTCCGTCGCACAAAAGTCCATGTATGCTTGGAATCAAGGACGAGCCGGAAGCGCTTGGTCTTGTAAAACGAGCGTTTGCAATGGAGATATCACATGACTATTGAACTTCTTTTTTATCGGCAAGCCGTATGTCTTGTACGTCACCACGTTCGTAATTGTTGGCCAACATTCGTGTGACCGCGTGTATGCAAGACAAGTTGGAACCAACAACCTTCGAACAAAAATCCATGGTTTTGTTGTCGGAAAAGCCTGATTGTGTGTACAGGGCATAACAATGTGTCACAAATTTTTCCAAAGTAGTAAGGGCAGGAAAAGAAGGAAAGGGAGGTGGAAGGAGGGATGAAGGAAGGTACTAAGGAAGAATGTAAGGGGCCAGTGTGTTACTGTAAATACAGGAAGTACACAGGGATATCTGAAAAAAGAGGCATTGGTCAGCATTCAGCAGGGCTCTATAGATATTGAAATGAGCCTAGGTTAGATAATTAGATGGCTAAGTCGAGGATTCCAAGGTGTAATGAGCTACAGTGAGCAAATTGTTATACATTATGTTTTAATTGCGGTAGGGAACACCAGGAAGAACGTAACCAAGGGTCCCATTTATGAAGGAATTTATCTACTGAAAGGTGGGCTTTTGCAAATATGTACTCATATGTGGCATGTTCATTTAAAGCAGTGTTTCTCAATTCCAGTCCTCATGGCCCACTAACAGGTCATGTTTTCAGGCTTTCCATTATTTTGCACAGGTGATTTGATCAGTTTCACTGCCTTAGTAATTACCCCAGCTGTTTCATCTGAGGGAAATCCTGAAAACATGACCTGTTAGTGGGCCATGAGGACTGGAATTGAGAAACACTGATTTAAAGTGTGTATGGTTGTAGAGAGATCAGGAGCTGAGGGTTGTCTCCAGAGCCAAGCAATTGTCAGGCCTAGCCGCAATTAATATGTGTGTGAGCACCGTGTGAAACTCAAAAAGACAGGAATCCACACCTATACCCAATAATGCCAGTTTGGGGTCGGGTGTCATAACTATTAGCCCTTGTACACACGGTCGGACATTCAGACAGCCAAATCCGTGAGATTTTGTCCGACAGATTTTGTCCGAAACTGTTGCATACCCACAGTCGGACAAAGTTGTCAGAAAATCCGATCGTACTTAACGTGATGATGTTATTTCGTTAGGACGGGACTACGTTCAGGCTAGTAGCCAATAGCTTTGGTCTAGGAATTTGATCTGAGCATGCGTGGCACTTTGTCCGATCGGAATTCTCTACACATGATCGGACAAAGTCCGATCGGGACATGTTGTTGGAAAAATTTATAGCCCAGCTGGAAAACTTGGTTCGTCGGATACTCCGATGGAAACAGTCCGATGGAGCCCACACACAGGGGCGGACTGACCATTGGGCCACTCGGGCACTGCCCGAGGGCCCCATGCCACTAGGGGGACCCCATCAGGGTTGCCAGCCTCAGTAAAACCAGGAACAGTATGTAAAAATTTGTGTTTTTTTTTTACATCTGTCTCTGAAATGTCCCTTACCGACATCCTTTTGGTCTAAAAGTCCCGAGATTATACCTGCCCCACCTCTCCAGTACCTTCTCAGCCAATAGAAACATGTCTGTGTATACTGTGTGGCCCCATAATCTACAATTGCCCGGGGGGCCCCATAATCTCCTATTGCCCATGAGTTGTCAGTCCGCCCCTGTCCGACAACACGGTCCTATCGGACATTGTCCATTGGAATGTCCAACCGGGTGTACAAGGGCTTAGACATGTGCATTCGTTTTCATCCGAATGCATTTTCGTCCAAATTTCGAGTACTTTCGTTATTGTTTTAACATAAGATAACGAAGGTGCAGAATACGAAAACTGAAAGATCCAACATAAACAAATGCTTTATTTTCACTTTCGTTGCGACAACAGTTCGATATAGATAGGAGATTCAACATGACGCTGAAAATAGCGATCTGTGCTTAACCTTAGCTCTATTAGTCTAAGATTATTCTACATAGAGAGAAAAGATTCAACATTATAGAGACAATAGCAAAAAAGGTTGAATGTGCCTAACCTAACTCTATTAGTCCAAGATTATTCGACATAGAGAGAAAAAGATTGAACATGAAGATTCGACGAAGCAGTTTCCGCGAGCGGACATTTATGGTCAAATGCTCCGCCCATAGGCTATAGAAGAATTCTAATGTTGGTTGACTAGTAATAATGATTAATAAATATAATTATTACTAGTGTCATACAACATTAGAATTCCACTATAGCTTGTAGGCGGAACATTGGATCGGAAATATACAATTGCGGCGCTTTACAGTTTAGCTGCTCCATCAAATCTTCTTAGAACATTCGACAGACACCATAAGCCTTCAATGACAGATTTGACCTTAATTATTTCAGATTTTCGGAAGAATGCATTTTTTAACGAAACAAAATAAATAAAAAACGAATTTCGGGAGTAACTAAATAAATAAATTTTTCGGACAAAAACTAAATTCTGAAACAAAATATTTCAGTGTGCAGATGTCTATAACTATTATGTTTATAATGGAAGATGCTATGGAAAACACATTGTACCCGAAGGATTTGAGGACAGGGCAGTGCCACCATACAGTGGTGTGAAAACGTGTTTGCCCCCTTCCTCATTTCCTATTCCTTTGCATGTTTGTCACACTTAAGTGTTTCGGAACATCAAACCAATTTAAACAATAGTCAAGGACAACACAAGTAAACACAAAATGCAATTTGTAAATGAAGGTGTTTATTATTAAAGGTGAAAAAAAATCCAAACCATCATGGCCCTGTGTGAAAAAGTGATTGCCCCCTAAATAACTGGTTGGGCCACCCTTAGCAGCAACAACTGCAACCAAGCATTTGCGATAACGTGCAATGAGGCTTTTACAGCGTCCTGGAGGAATTTTGGCCCACTCATCTTTGCAGAATTGTCCTAATTCAGTTACATTAGAGGGTTTTCGAGCATGAACGGCCTTTTTAAGGTCATACCACAACATCTCAATAGGATTCAGGTCAGGACTTTGGCTAGGCCACTCCAAAGTCTTCATTTTGTTTTTCTTCAGCCATTCGGTGGTGGACTTGCTGGTGTGTTTAGGATCATTGTCCTGCTGCAGAACCCAAGTTCGTTTCAGCTTGAGTACACGAACAGATGGTCGGACATTCTCCTTCAGGATCTCTTGGTAGACAGCAGAATTCATAGTTCCTTTTATCACAGCAAGTCTTCCAGGTCCTGAAGCAGCAAAACAGCCCCAGACCATCACACTACCACCACCATATTTTACTGTTGGTATAATGTTCTTTTTCTGAAATGCAGTGTTCCTTCTACGCCAGATATACTTGGACACACACCTTCCAAAGAGTTCCACTTTTGTCTCATCGGTCCGCAGAATGTTGTCCCAAAAGTCTTGGGGATCATCAAGATGTGTTGTGGAGAAATTGAGACGAGCTTTGATATTCTTTTTGCTCAGCAGTGGTTTTCTCCTTGGAACTCTGCCATGCAGGCCATTTTTGCCCATTCTTTTCCTGATGGTGGAGGCATGAACGCTGACCTTAACTGAGGCAAGTGAGGCCTGCAGTTCCTTGGACGTTGTTGTGGGGTCTTTTGTGACCTCTTGGATGAGTCGTCGCTGCGCTCTTGGGGTAATTTTGGGCGGCCGGCCACTCCTGGGAAGGTTCACCACTGTTCCATGTCTTCGCCATTTGTGGATAATGGCTCTCACTGTGGTTCGCTGGATTCCCAAAGCTTTGGAAATGGCTTTATAACCCTTTCCAGACTGATAGATCTCAATTACTTTCTTTCTCAATTGTTCCTGAATTTCTTTGGGTCTCGGCATGATGTGTAGCTTTTAAGGATCTTCTGGTGGACCTTACTGTGTCAAGCAGCTCCTATTTAAGTGATGCCTTGATTGTGAACAGGTGTGGCAATAATCAGGCCTGGGTGTGGCTAGAGAAATTGAACTCAGGACAACCACAGTTATAGTATGTTTTAACAAGGGGGGCAATCACTTTTTCACACAGGGCCATGATGGTTTGGATTTTTTTCACCTTTAATAATAAACACCTTCATTTACAAATTGCATTTTGTGTTTACTTGTGTTGTCCTTGACTATTGTTTAAATTGGTTTGATGTTCCGAAACACTTAAGTGTGACAAACATGCAAAGGAACAGGAAATGAGGAAGGGGGCAAACACTTTTTCACACCACTGTATGTGGGCCATTGAGCCTGTTAAGCCACAGTTTCTCCAGCATAGAGAAGATTGATCCGGGAAAAAGTTTGAGAGTCTATCAGGCGTGTAGTACCATTTGTGGAGGATTTTTTGTGATGCTTCCCAGTGGGAAATACAACGGGAATGATTGAGTGTCGATCGTGTAGCAAACAAACACTGCTGTGGTGTAGATATAAATTGGAGGGTGGATTCCCATGAGGTCATTGACGCCGTTTTGCAGTTGGAGGGTGACACAGTGAGGAGATGGTAGAAATGTTAGACTCCTACACGGTGGGAGGAAGGAGAGTCCAGTAGTTTCAGAAGTTCTGCCAGAAAGGGAGACTCTTGAAAGACCAAACTATGTAAGGCATGTCTTACTTGTACTTACATGTATTTTATAGGGATGAAATCATTATTTTTCAATCTCGGAAATCTAGAAGGTGACCCCTTGGTGTATTCATCGGTAAGGACTTTTACTTTTTGGAATTATTGTTGTGTTCCCCATCGTATTTCTTAATAACTGAATAGGAGGTGATACTTTTTTTAGAGATGAAAGGGGTTGTAAACCCTTGTGTTTTTTTACTTTAATGCATCCTATGCATTAAGGTGAAAAAACTCCTGGCAGTGATGAGCCACCCTGTTTTACTTACCTGACCCCTGGAATTTCACCCGACAGATATGCGCTTTCCCTCTGCCCGGGATTCTCGGCTCTTGATTGGATAGATTGATAGCAGCGCAGCCATTGGCTCCCACTGCTGTCAATAAAATCCAATGACACAGCCCGGGCCGAGTCAGGTATTAATGTCTATGGACGCCAAATGCTGGACTCTGGGGTGCGCCCGCAAGGTAAACCCCCGGGAGAGCGCTTCTCCTAGGGGGTTATCTGATGTGGGGTGGAGCCGCGAGAACCACCGAGGGACCCCAAAAGAGGTAGATCGGGGCCACTCTGTGCAAAACGAATTGCACAGTGGAGGTAAGTATGACATGTTTGTTATTTAACCAGTTGCTGACCGCCGGCCATCAAATGACGGCCAGGCGGCGCAGCTATTGTGGCGGGAGGCCGTCATATGACGGCCTCCCGTTTAAACAGGGATGCGCGCGATCGTGCGCGCGCATCCCTGTTTCTTCGGTGGCGGCGTGTCACGGAGACACCGCTCGCCACCGAAGGGGGTGAACAGCCATTCGTTATGGCTGTTTACCACGTGATCGGCCGTGATGAAGTCATGGCCGATCACAGATGGTCACACCCCCTACGTGCACGGCGCATGCGCGCGATCGCGAGCGCGCTGCGCGTGCACGTCGGTGGCGGCGTGTTCCCCGGGAACACTGCTCGTCACCGACACTGGTAAACAGCCATTGGCTGGCTGTTTACCCACGTGATCGGCTGTGATCCTTTCACAGCCGATCACTAAAATGTAAACAAACCGCGGTAACGGGATGTTACCGGGTTCTCCTCCTCACACACCGATCGTGTGTGAGGAGGAGATTGCGGTAACATCTCGTTACCGCATACAGTGTACACCAAATATACTGATTGCCCCCCCCCCCCAATAAAGAGGACCTGTCACCACCCCTCATAGTACCTGTCAATCACAGTCCATCAGAGTACCTGTCACAGTCCATCAGAGTATTTGAGTACCTGTCCCAGCCCATCAGAGTACCCGAGTACCTGTCCCAGCCCATCAGAGTACCCGAGTACCTGTCCCAGCCCATCAGAGTACCCGAGTACCTGTCCCAGCCCATCAGAGTACCCGAGTACCTGTCCCAGCCCATCAGAGTACCCGAGTACCTGTCACAGTTCATCTGAGTACCCGAGTACCTGTCCCGGCCCATCAGAGTACCCGAGTACCTGTCCCGGCCCATCAGAGTACCCGAGTACCTGTCCCGGCACATCAGAGTACCCGAGTACCTGTCACGGCACATCAGAGTACCCGAGTACCTGTCACGGCACATCAGAGTACCCGAGTACCTGTCACGGCACATCAGAGTACCTGAGTACTTGTCACGGCACATCAGAGTACCCGAGTACCTGTCACGGCCCATCAGGGTACCCGAGTACCTGTCACGGCCCATCAGGGTACCCGAGTACCTGTCACGGCCCATCAGGGTACCTGAGTACCTGTCACGGCCCATCAGGGTACCCGAGTACCTGTCACGGCCCATCAGGGTACCCGAGTACCTGTCACGGCCCATTAGAGTACCGAGTACCTGTCACGGCCCATTAGAGTACCGAGTACCTGTCACAGTCCATTAGAGTACCGAGTACCTGTCACAGTCCATTAGAGTACCGAGTACCTGTCACAGTCCATTAGAGTACCGAGTACCTGTCACAGTCCATTAGAGTACCGAGTACCTGTCACAGCCCATCTGAGTACCCGAGTACCTGTCACAGTTCATCTGAGTACCTGTCACCGCCCTTCAGAGTACCCAAATACCAGTCACCAAACCATCAGAGTACCTGTCACCAGGCCATCAGAGTACCCGAGTACCTGTCACCAGGCCATCAGAGTACCCGAGTACCTGTCACCAGGCCATCAGAGTACCCGAGTACCTGTCACCAGGCCATCAGAGTACCCGAGTACCTGTCACCAGGCCATCAGAGTACCCGAGTACCTGTCACCAGGCCATCAGAGTGCCCGAGTACCTGTCACCAGGCCATCAGAGTACCCGAGTACCTGTCACCAGGCCATCAGAGTACTCGAGTACCTGTCACCAGGCAATCAGAGTACCCGAGTACCTGTCACCAGGCAATCAGAGTACCCGAGTACCTGTTCCAGTCCATCTGAGTACCCGAGTACCTGTCACAGTCCACCTGAGTACCCGAGTACCTATCTCCAGCCCATCAGAGTACCCGAGTACCTATTTGCAGCCCATGTCTCATAGAATATACGTTGGGGTGTTTACTTTCCAAAATGGGGTCATTTTGTGGGTAATTTCACTGTCCTGGTGGTCCAGGACCTTCAAAAGTGTGGTAGGTAGGAATGAAATAAGATGTGTCATTTATGCTCCTAGAACGCCTGAACGTACTACTTCAATGTTTGGCCCATCTATGTGGCCAGGCTGTGTAAAAGTCCTACACATGTGGTATCGCCATACTCGGAAGGAGTAGCAGAATGTATTTTGGGGTGTAATTTTTGCTATATACATGTTATGTGTTAGAAATATCTTATAAATTGACAATTTTGTGTAAAAAAAAAATGCGTTTTAATTTTTTTCCACATATTCCAAAAACTTCTGGAAAAAAATGAACCGTTCAAAAGACTCATTATGTCTCACAGATTATACATTGGGGTGTTTGCTTTCCAAAATGGGGTAATTTTATGGGAAATTCCATTGTCCTGGTACTCCAGGGCCTTCAAAAGTGTAATAGGTGGTTGAGAAATGAGATGCGTAATTTTTGCTCATAGAACGTCTGAAGGTACTACATCAATGTTAGTGCTCTGTATGTGGCCAGGCTGTGTAAAAGTCTCACACACGTGGTATCGCCGTACTCGGGAAGAGTAGCAGAATGTATTTTGGGGTGTAATTTTTGCTATATACATGCTATGTGTTAGAAATATCTTATAAATTGACAATTTTGTGTAAAAAAAAATGCGTTTTAATTTTTTTCCACATATTCCAAAAACTTCTGGAAAAAAATTAACCATTCAAAAGACTCATTATGCCTCACAGCTTATACGTTGGGGTGTTAGCTTTCCAAAATGGGGTGATTTTATGGGAAATTCCATTGTCCTGGTACTCCAGGGCCTTCAAAAGTGTAATAGGTGGTTGAGAAATGAGATGCGTCATTTTTGCTCGTAGAACGTCTGAAGGTACTACATCAATGTTAGTGCTCTGTATGTGGCCAGGCTGTGTAAAAGTCTCACACATGTGGTATCGCCGTACTCGGGAAGAGTAGCAGAATGTATTTTGGGGGGTAATTTGTTGTATGCATATGCTGTGTGTGAGAAATAACCTGATAATATGACAATTTAGTAAAAAAAATAAAAAAAAATAAAAAAATCTTCATTTTGCAAAGAATTGTGGGAAAAAATGACAACTTAAAAAAACTCACCATGCTACTTACTTAATACCTTGGGATGTCTACTTTGTAAAAAGGGGTCATTTGGGGGGTATTTGTACTTTCCTGACTAGTTAGAGTCTCAAGAAATGAGATACACCTGATGTACTGAAGGCCTGATCAGAAGTGATGAATTTTCAGTGATTGGCACCATAGATTGTAGACTCTATAACTTTCACAAAGACCAAATAATATATACTAATGTGGGTTATTTTTACCAAAGATATGTAGCAGTATAAATTTTGGCCAAAATTTATGAAGAAAAATTACTAATTAGCAAAAATTTATGACAGAAACAAAGAAAAAGGCATTTTTTTCACAAAATTTACGTTTTATTTTATTTATAGCACAAAAAATAAAAAACCCACTAGTGATTAAATACCACTAAAAGAAAGCTCTATTTGTGTGGAAAAAAGGACGCAAGTTTCATATGGATACAGTGTTGGATGACTGAGTAATTGTCATTTAAAGTGTGAGAGCGCTGAAAGCTGAAAATTGGTCTGGTCAGGAAGGGGGTGTAACTGCACTGTACTGAGGTGGTTAAAAAAAAAAACTCAAACCTTTACAATCACTTTAAAACTCTAAGCCCTTGTACACACAGTCGGAGATTCCGACAGAATGTTTCCTATCGGACCGTTTTGTCGGATATTCCGACTGTGTGTGGTCTGCATCGGACTGTTTCCGTCGGAATATCCGACGGACCAAGTTTTCCAACTTTCCGGTAAAATTTTCTGACAAAATGCTCCGATCGGACATACTCCGATCATGTGTAGCCTACTCCGACGGACAAAGTGCCACGCATGCTCAGATCAAATTCCTAGACCAAAGCTATTGGCTACTAGCCTAAACGTAGTCCCGTCGTAACGAAATAACGTCATCACGTTATGTACAATCGGATTTTCCGACAACTTAGTCCGACCGTGTGTATGCAACATCACTTCCAGACCTCTTCCAGAATTAATCTGTCGGAATTACTCCGACGGATTTGGTTGTCGGAATTTCCGACCGTGTGTACAAGGGCAAATAGTAGATTTAGACATAATCTTCCTTTCCTCTGGAGCTCGATCCCCGTTCAGATTGCGTTTCGGAGGCTTTCGACACGTGGAAAGATATCAATGTGACGCCTTTATACTGCCTGTTTTAATCCTGCCAACAAATGTTTTTGTGGCGCTTATCCATTTATTTGGATGTGTAGCATTTGGGGGGCAATCGCTACATGTCGGTTATGTAAACATCCCCGTCTGCTGCCTAGGGGGTGGCAGCAAATGAGCCACACAGAATACCATCTCTGATTGCACAACACATCAAAACTTGAAGCAGATGGGCTACAGCAGCAGAAGAATACACCGAATGTCAATCCTGTCAGCTAAGGATAGGAAACTGAGGGTACAATTTGCACAGGGTCAGCAAAATTGGACAATAGAAGATTTAAAAAAAAAATTATTGCCTGGTCTGATGAGTCTTGATTTCAGCTGTGACATTCAGATGGTACGGTCAGAATTTAGTGTAAACAACATGAAAGCATGGATCCATCCTGCCTTGTATCAACGGTTCAAGCTGGTGGTGTAATGGTGTGGGGGATATTTTCTTGGCACTTTTTGGGCCTCTTAGTACCAATTGAGCATAGTTTAAACACCACGGCCTACCGGAGTATTGTTGCTGACCATGTCCATCCCTTTATGACTACAGTGTCCCCATCTTCTGATGGCTCCTTCCAGCAGGATAATGCACCAAGTCACAAAGCTCCAATCATCTCACCACTGGACAATGAGGTCACTGTACTCCAATGGCCTCCACACTCACCAGATATCATCCAATGGCCTCCACACTCACCAGATCTCAATCCAACAGAGCACCTTTGGGATGTGGTGGAAACGGGAGATTCACATCATGGATGTGCAGCCAACAAATCTACAGCAACTGCGTAATGCCATCATGTCACTATGGAGCAAAATCTCTGAGGAATATTTCCAACACCTTGTTGAATCTATGCCATGAACAATGAAGGCAGCTCTGAAGGAAAAAGGGGGTCCAACCTGATACTAGCAAGGTGGACTTAATAAAGTGTCAGGTGAGTGTATATTACCTGTACAGAGAGCAGAGCAGTGGGAGGGGCCCAGCAGGCCACACCCAATACAGGTTGCCTTCAGAAAACAGCAGGAGGGGGCGGAGACAAGACCAGTCACTGGATACAAGGAGAGAGCGCAGCAGTGAGAGGTCTTTATTACAGGAAGGTAAAGTCTCACACGGGATTACGGCACAGATCTGGAAGAAATACAAAAACTCACATGATGAATGTATTTAGACAATATTTTCCAATCCCGGAGTTCAACTTTAACATTTATTGTAGCCCATAAAATATGATTTTGCAAGCAAGAGTGGGTCTCTGTTCTACTGCTGATCCTAAATGATTATTATTGTTATTATTATTATTATTATACAGGATATAAATCAGAATGGAAGGGGTAAATCTTTTACTTGTGTGAGTGTTTATTAGGTCTGATCTATCTGCAATGTAAATCACTCATTAGAATTGTGTTCTAACTACTGTTGTAATGACGGGGTTAGCACTTTGCTGTTAATGAACAGCTGTTAAAATCAACATCATAGTCCTCTATGCTACTCCAAGGTCCCTGACTACTCAGTTACAAACGGAAAATATATTCCTGCCCTGGTTATAATTACTGTAGATTCCACTCCATACTGTATGGAGCATCTCATTACTGTAATATATGCAGAGGAGCAAAACATTTACAAATATTTTATGTGGCGGATTTGATCCAACATTTCAAACATGTCAAGGTGGAAGTATTTCTCCTAGACATACTACAGCAGGTAGAGAGGTCCTCCAGGGCACGTCTATCTTTTAGGGTTAAACAATAACAACTGAAAAGAGCAGACGTTGGGATTGATTTACTAAAGACAAACAGACTGTTCACTTTGCAAGAGAACTTGCACTTTGCAATGATCTCCACTAGTTGCTGGTTTGATTCTCGAACAGATGCTTCGCCAATACAGGAGGTATGTTTTGATACCAAGATCTGGACGTAGTTCCTCATCTTCGCTTGGGACCTGGATGTCCTTACAGATCCATCAGCAGGATTCCTTATCTGATGAGCCTTGTTTGACCTTTGGGTCATTTTTGGAGGTGAGCGGCCAATTCATAAAATATACCAGTCGATGTTTTGGATTGATGTGCTGTCTGTTTTTTCTTCTATCTAGATTTTTACCTTTATATGAACTAACATCTCCAGAATTCGACCCTTCCTGACTAATGACACCCCAAAGCAACTCGTTCACTCCTTGATTATTTCCCACCTTGACCACTGCAACTCTCTCCTTAATGGCCTACCCTTAGCAGGCTCCTCCCCCCTTCAGTCTATTATGAATGCTGCTGCTAGACTAATACACCTCACTAATCGATCCGTGACTGCTGCCCCTCTCTGCCAATCCCTTCACTGACTTCCCCTACCCCACCATGTCAAAATGCTAACCATAACATACAAGGCCATCCACAACATCGCCCCCATCTACATCACCAACCTCATCTGCAGATATCACCCAAATCGTCCCCTCCGCTCCTCCCAGGACCTCCTGCTCTCTAGCTCCCTTGTTACCTTCTCCCATGCTCGCCTTCGGGACGTCTCCAGAGCCTCTCCCATCCTCTGGAACTCCCTGCCCCAGTATATCCTTTTAGCCCCTACCCTGTCCACCTTTAGGAAAACTCATTTATTCAGGGAAGTCTATCCCACACCCACCTAACTGTCCCCGAGCCACCCCCATCAAATCATTCTCTGCAGTTATTACCTTTTGTTCCACCACCCCCTCTCTTTAGAATGTAAGCTCTACGAGCCGGGCCCTCCTGTACTGTTTGTATTGTACTGTAATTGTGTTGTCCCCCCTATACATTGTAAAGCGCTGCGTAAACTGTTGGCGCTATATAAATTGTGTATAATAATAATAATAACTAACTCCCACCATTGGGCTTTAGTTGGACTTTTATTCACTTTTATCTATTTGTATGTTTTGGATACTTATTATGTAAATTGTTTAAAGTGGAGTTCCAACTGTGAATTTTTTTTTTTTTTTGGATGAATATCTTAAAACGGGAGTTCCGCCATTTTTTATTTTTTTTTAAAGCCAGCAGCTACAAATACTATATTTTTAAAATAATGACACTTACCCGCCCAGCGCGCCCGTGATGTCAGCACCTGAAGCTGATCTCTCGATCGTCTCTCGGGTGCTGCCACCGCCATCTTGGGTATGGGAATCAGGAAGTGGAGCCTTGCGGCTTCATTTTCCGGTACCCTACTGCGCATGCGCGAGTCACGCTGCGCAATAAGGATGGTCCCCGCTGTCTCTGGGATTCGTGTGTTTCCCAGCAGACAGCGGGGGACCTGCGGAAAGGGGCGTAGATTCTGCGGATATCTATGCCGGAAGTGGGTGCAGATACCGGTACTGTACAGGTACCTGCACCCCCCTCCCCCCTGAAAGGTGCCAAGGGGGAGGGTTCCAATGAGCAGAAGCTCCACTTTAGGGTGGAGCTCCGCTTTAATTTTAAAGAACTTATTACTAGCACTCACTTTTATCTTTTTAATCGCTGTACGATTGCCGATTTATTTGAGCAGGATATGTTTTATTCTTTTCAAAAAAGTTTTTTTAAGGTAAACCAAGCCTAAGGGAGTGGGATGTTAACGGTGCAATAAGTCAAAAACTGTATTCTTATTAAAAAATTACAAAATTTATTTATACATAATTCATAAAAGCAGAACAATGATCTGTATAATCATACTGAGGTTATATACAACTTTGTGGTCCAATAGATGGTAAAGTTGAGGTAGTTGCGATTGATTTATCCCGACATGTTTCGCTTAATGCTTCATCAGAGGATAAGCCAACTACCAACATAATAAATTCAAAAAAGAGAAAACATAAATTAATTTCACAAAATACATTTCTTTGTACATAATTCATACAAGTAATCGACATATATAGTGTTTAAAGGACACGAGTTTTATGTTTTATTCTTTGTTAATGCTTGCTAATTTCCATCTTGCTTGTGGGCATGTGAAGCCCACAACTGTGGTTGTAAAGGCAGTAGTTTTTTTTTACCGTAATACATTCTATGCATTAAGATAAAAAAAGGCTTCTGTGTGTAGCAGCCATCCTAATACTTATCTGAGCCCCATCTTCCTGAGATCCAGCGATTGATGTTTCAGGATTGTCTCAGCTGCCCAGGACTCAACTCCTCATTGGCTAAGACAGCAGCGTGGAGTGATTGGCAATCAATCAAAGTCAATCAGCCAATCAGGAGAGAGGGGACTGGGCCGGGTCACGGATCTGTGTCTGAATGCACACGGGGAGCTGTGACTCGGCTCCGGTGCCCCCATAGCAAGCAGGTGGAAGGGGCCAAGAACACCGAAGAGGGACCCAAGAAGAGGAGGATCGGGGCTGCTCTGTGCAGAACCACTGCACAGAGGAGGTAAGTATAACATGTTTATTTATTTTTATTTTTTTAAATGAGACTTTACAATCACTTTAGTATCCGGTAATACATTGTCTCACCCTGCTCTGCACATGCTCAGCTGCTCTCCATTTTTAGGCACTGCTGAATTTGTAGAGGCCAGTCTGCTAACAGCCTTAAAGAGGAACTTCGGGCGGCTCACATAATTAGTAATAAAACATTTTTGCCATTCTGAAGCTTCTCTCCAACCACTTTGCATATTATTTTATATATACTGTGATTCTATACTTGCCAAATATGGTGCAGAAATCTCCCTCCACTAAGTCTGGCTGCAGCAATTTTAACTGTGGGCAGCTGAAGCTGCTGCCTGTTAGCTTCCTGGATTTACACAGACACACAGAAGAACACCTCCAGCTTTGCAGCCCTGCAGCTTTCATTGGCCCGATTATGACTCATACCCCTCCCTTCCTGGCAAAATCTCACGATAGTGAGATGAAAAGCTGTGCATGATGTCATAGGCCTAGGCTTTTTACCAGACAAGAAACAGGAAGTGGGCTGTATAAGGGATTTACTGGCTGAAAAAAAATGTTTTACTATCCAAAGTTAAAACAACAAGGGCAGAAGATCTAATAGATGGAAAAAGGAAAACATGACTGGAATTAAACCCTCCTATCATTTACAGCCAAGGAAGCTGCTTCTGTTTGATCTGCAACTGCCAAGGCACTGGACATGTGATCAGTTATGACACCTGCCATTTGATGATTTGACAGTTTGGTTCAGGATACAAGCAAATGTGACAGTTAGCAATACCGGCATTCCAGGGATGTATCTGATTTTTGAAACTGTTAAATCAATGGGTTTAGTTCCACTTTATATTTACTGCTGCTCAGATGTTCTGTGCTTCAGCAAAATGGCAGCCTCCAGCAAGAAGAAACAGGAAGAATGCTGGAGTACTGGAGGCAATTTGCAGCAGACACACACTAATGTTGGTAGCATAACTGTTACTTTGTAATGTATGTTAATTGCTAAAGAATATTTTTTTTTTTATCTAGTAATCTTCTGTGTTCCCAATGTAGGAGGGTAGCCACTCCGAACTGGACCTGGAAGCTAGTGGAGACCACATGAGTAGTAGTAGCTACTTCAGTTATTTCTACCTTCCAGGGGGATTCCACAAGTATGGTATATACAAATGAGTACTGTCCGTGATACTTTTTTTATTTGCATACATACAATTTTTCAGGACAAGCTTTCGGGGACAGTGCTCAATTTTCTATGTCGCAATTGCACTAATACGGCTACAATCACATTAAGTATATACAAATAAAAGATAAAAACAATCATAAAACACACCCGTCCACTGAGTACAGCTCGATGATGTCAGCACGTCAACCTCCCTACATGCGTTTCGTCACAATCTGACGTTGTCTCGGGGAACCCCTATACAACGTCAGATTGTGACGAAACGCACGTTCACTTGATGGCAGGCTGTGTCTTATAATCATTTTTATATTTTATTTTGTAAGGGCAATCCTTTTATTCCATTAAATCCTTTTGGTACAATTTACACTATGAAGCTTCTCTTTATATTTTTTGGGTAACACCTGAACTCTTTCCTTGGTGGCTGATACTCGAGTTTCCCAGGCTAATTGGTGCATAATCTAAGCTCCTTCCCAATACTAGCTGTGGATAACCATCTTCCTTTTGGACAAATGCCCTGGCTGGGTATTTATCCAGAGGCTCCCTAAAGCTTTCCTTCTGGTAAGCACACAATTCACGTGGTGGAGGTGCACTGTCATCAAGAGGTGTCATGTCTCAAGAACCCACTTTTATGTGCTATATATGGACTGTTCATTTATTGCTATCACTCATGTTGTTTGTGCATATTAGTTCACACATAATCACTGAATTGGACTATTTTATTTTTCATTCTACGTTTTCATTTATGTTCTTTTGTAGCGCTGCTACTTTGTATTGTTTATATGTATATCTAACGGTGTTAGCAGCTGCTTGTTTTGTATTCACATATGTCATTTAGCGCAGTATTTTCCACTTTTTTTTTATTATGGTATATACATAGTTACACAATATATAGTATGTATAAAAATATCTATACATGGAATTCATCTTTACAGACACATTGCTTTGTTTGTTTCTTTATTGATAGTTGTAGGGCTAATGTTTTTTTGGGCATTCCATATGTGTTTTTAAACAGCTTTATTTTTTAAAGTTGTGGTTCCTATTTCTAAAAACAGTATTATTATTATTATTATTATTATTAATAAGGATTTATCTAGCGACAGCAATTTACAAAGCGCTTTACAATATAAAAAGGAGACAATACAGTTACAATATAATAAAAAACAAGAGGATGAAGAGGGCCCTGCTCAGAAAAGCTTACAATCTAATAGGGTGGGTAACTGTAATAGGTTGTAACTGTGGGGAATGAGCTGATGGAAGTGTAAGCCCTTGTACACACGGTCAGACATTCCGACAACAAAATCCGTCGGATTTTGTCCGACGGATTTTGTTCAAAACTTGTGTTGCATACACACGGTCGGACAAAGTTGTCGGAAAATCCGATCGTACTTAACGTGATGACGTTATTTCGTTAGGATGGGACTATGTTCAGGCTAGTAGCCAATAGCTTTGGTCTAGGAATTTGATCTGAGCATGCGTGGCCCTTTGTCCGATCGGAATTCTCTACACACAATCGGACAAAGTCCAATCGGATCATGTTATCCGAAAGTTTTATAGCCCAGCTCTAAAACTTTGTCTGTCGGATATTCCGACGGAAACAGTCCAATGGAGCCCACAGACAGTCGGATTATCCGACAACACGGTCCGATCGGACATTTTCCGTCGGAATGTCCGACCGTGTGTACAAGGGCTTACAAGATTAGTTGGAGACATGATATGCTTTCCTGAAGAGATGAGTTTTCAGGAATCGCCTGAAGGTAGCAAGAGTAGGGGATAGCCGAAAAGGTCGAGGTAGAGAGTTCCAGAGAATGGGAGGGAAATCCTGGAGACGAGCATGGGAGTAGGAGACGAGAGAGCTTGAGAGTAGGAGGTCTTGAGAAGAACGGAGGGGACGATTTGGGTGATATTTGGAGACAAGATTGGTGATGTAGCTTGGGGCAGAGTTGTGAATGGCTTTGTATGTTGTGGTTAGTATTTTGAATTAAATTTTCTGGGTGATTGGGATCCAGTGTAGGGATTGGAGAAGAAGGTTGACAGACACTAATTGGGAGCCAGTGTAGGGATTGGAGGAGAGGGTTGGTGGACACTGAATGGAAGCCAACTTTCGTTTATGAGTATATATTTTGCTATATATGTGCAATGGTCATTATGAATTATGCAATATCTAATCATGATAATTCTTAATTAACTCATATTATCCTATCACTTAACTATCAGGACCTGGATCTGCAACCTCTGTGATGTTTGGCTGTAGCTCTGCTTGCTGTGCCACCTAAGATGCTGCAGAGGCCCTTGTCTAAACTGTTGTCTAGTGAACCATGAATACTTTGCTCCTTCCATGAACTTCTTGAACTTCCATACATTTTCTGATTTAAGCCATGTCTCTGCACTTCCTGTTTGCAAGATTATTGTGCTCTCTTGCTTCTGCTTGATCCCAATCGGCAACCACTTGTTATGACCTTTGGCTTGTTTGATGACTACACTTCTGCTTGATCCCAACCTGCTATATCTGCTACTGGACCCTGGTTTTCTCACTTCCTGATGGGAAGATCCTGAGGAACACGTCCTGGTACTAACATGCAGCAAAACCCATCTCCCCCTTCAGAAGCTCTGGTGAATACTAGCAGTTAGTGCTTAGATCCCACACATAGGGTGAGCCAACGTCATCCTCCAGTGTCACCTGCTTGCAAGAAGAAGAAGGGAAAGAAACCTGTCTAAATGTAGTAGGGGTAGGGGGAGGTAGTTCCCCTTTTGGGTGATGTTCCTTTTAAACCTCTTCAGCCCCAGGAGGATTTACTGCTTTAAAGTGGTTGTAAACCCTTACAGACCACTTTTTACTACAGGTAAGCCTATAATAAGGCTTGCCTGTAGCTACCCAGGATATCACCTAAACCTGCACAGTTTAGGAGATATCCCCTCGGCACCTGCGCACTGACACAAACTGAAGCAACGCGATACCTGGAAGTAACCCCCGGAAGTGATGTCGGCCGCCATAGTGGTTTTTATTTTTTGCACTATATACAAAAAAAGACAGTGATTGTGAAAAATAGAACAATATTTTTTTTCTTTTTGCTATAATAAATATCCCAAAAACATATATTTTTAGGTCAATATGTATCCTTTTACATATTTTTGGTAAAAAAAAAAAAAAAATTGCAATAAGTGTACATTGATTGGTTTTCACAAAAGTTATAGCAACTACAAAATAGGAGATAGATTTATGACATTTTTATTATCATTTTTTTTTTACTTGTGATCAGCTATTTTTAGCGGGAGTGTGACATTGCGGTGGACAAATCAGATACTTTGTGATATGTGATATTATTACAGTGATCGGAGCTAAAAATAGCCACTGATTACTGTATACATGACATGGGCAGGGAAGGGGTTAACACTAGGGGAAGGGATTAACACTAGGGGGCGATCAAGGGTTAAGTGTTCCCTAGGGAGGTGTTTATAACTGTGGGGGGAGGGGACTGACTGGGAGTAGAGAGAGATTGCTGTTCCTGATCACTAGGAACAGATGATCACTCTCTACTCCCCTGCCAGAACGGGGATCTGTTGGTTTACATTGACAAATCCCCATTCTGGCTCTCTGTGGAGCGATTGCGGGTGGCCATGGACATCGCGGCTACCGGCCACACATATGGCTCCGGCGAAGCGCCTGCTATAGCCATTAAAGGGACCACCGTACCGGTTCAGCGATTTGCTCAGCTGAGCCAACCTGCTGCAGTATAACTGCAGCGGCTGGTCGGCAAGCGGTTAAACAAAGGGGAACAATGATGAATATGACATGAGAAACCAACCAATAGGATCCTTTTCTTGTGAGATATAGGCATCCTCAAGTATTTTTTTTCTCTACTTCCAGCGCGATTTTAACTAGTTTGTGCCAAAAGGGTCCCTTTAGTACCTGTACCAAAATAATTCCTACAGCATCTCTGTCTCAGTTTGTTTGTTATCAATTTGAAGAGCCCAGTATAAAATAGATAAAATTTAGGAGCAAAAAGAATGCACATAATACAAAATTTGTCTAAAAGGCTATAAAGTTTAACTGCTCAGGCTTTTGTATTATAGCTTATGATCTGCTATGAATAATTCTGAAGTGTAAAGCGTAGTTTTAAAACAGAATTCCTCACGAACAAATAAAAATACAGATTAAATGCATATATTGTATGTTTACAGTAAAAAAGATTTGTAATTCTGTTCAGTCAGTCATGTGATTTCTGTACACAGTTGGGTAGCCAGGCAGGTTAAAGAGGAAGTAAACCCTGATGGGTTTACTTCCTCTTTTTTTCCCTGCAAAGGTAAAGCATAATGGACTACTATGCATCGCATAGTAGCTCATTATGTGTCACTTACCTGACACAGGAGCCAGCGAAGTCGCCGCTGTCCCCTGTAGTCCGCCGCATCCATGTTGCTTGTGGCGTCTCGCAGCTCCGACGAATCACAGCGGCGCAACCGCGATGACGTCACTCCCGCGCATGCGCACGGGAGTCGCGTCTCGCAGCTCCGCCGCTGCCATACGGCGAAGCCGCGATGACGTCACTCCCGCGCATGCGCACGGGAGTCGACAAATTTGGCAAATCCATTCTTGGATTTGCCGCATTTAGTGCGCCTGCGCGCCGCTGTCTACGGCGCATGCGCCGTTGACAGCGGTGCCCATTTTCGGGCAAATATCTCCTAAACCATATAGGTTTAGGAGATATTGCTTGGACCTACAGGTAAGCCTTAATCTAGGCTTACCTATAGGTCCAAGTTGTTTGGAAGGGTTTACTTCCTCTTTAAACCCTTATCACTTAATTCAGTAAGGGCCATGCCACATGGGTGATCCTGTTACTGGCAACAACTAGCACTAATGTAAGGAGTGCCAGACAAAGAATAAAAGAGTTCAAATTCATTTATTAACAATCCATCCCAGACTACCTTACAAACCCATCGCAGGAATTGGATATGACTTATGGTATACTCTTTAATAGGGATGAGCCGAACACCCCCCGGTTCGGTCCGCAGCAGAACATGCGAACAGGCAAAAAATTTGTTTGAACATTCGAACACCGTTAAAGTCTATGGAACACGAACATGAAAAATCAAAAGTTCTAGTTTTAAAGGCTTATATGCAAGTTATTGTTTGTTTTTTTTAAATAAAAAAAATAAAACTGTCCCACAAAGTCTTCTTCTTCTTCTTCTTCTTCTTCTTCTTCTTCTTCTTCTTTTCTTGCTCCGACTGACCGAAAAAAAAAAGCCAGTTTTATTTTTTTATTTTTTTATTTTTTCAATAAAGGACTTGTCCCAAGCCGTGTCTTGTGTTTTTTTTACCATTTTCACACATTTTTTGTGAAATGGTAGGGGTACATTTCTACCCCAGTACCATTTCACACGGGGGGGCAGGATCTTGTTAAAGGTGGCTTCCAGATTCCGATAAACCCCCCACCCGCAGCCCCCCCCCAAACACCGGGCAAGGGTTGTGGGGGATGAGGACCTTGTCCCCATCAGCATGGGGACAAGGTGCTTTGGGGGGCGAGTAGTTTTAAATTACTTTTTTTCCTTTAGAAATGTAAGTTTGCTGTGGTACTGTTCTAAACACGGGAAACAGGTACGAAATTGAAAGGAATATTTCAATTTTATTGTTTCACTTTAAGCATTATTAAAATCCCTGCTCCCAAAAAAACTTCAGTTTTTAAAAAAATGTTTGTATTGATAAATGTTCCCTGGGGCAGGAACCAGGTCCTCAAACACTTTTTATGACAATACCATGCATATAAGCCTTTAAAATTAGCACTTTCGATTTCTCCCATAAACTTGTGATAGTCTCAGGTATTTCCTTCTTGTTAAAAGATCCTATCAGATTAATAGTCATCCTATCTAATTAATTTTCAGCATATATGTGCATCCTAACCCTGATGATTGGCAAAGAAGCCATGAAACGCGTCGGGTTGTCAACTGATGGTGCCCAGTTTAGTGTTTACCAATCATGAATCTCAACAACATTATTATTTTTTATCTGTTATCCATTAGAATCTATGTATGTTTATTATGCAATGCTTACTGATTTATTAATTTACCTGTAATCAGTGCACTAATCATGTCCATTGCTTGTTTGTAATAAATCTGTCATTATTATGAATTATGTGAATTTTTTATGCTCATTTTTGCATTATATATTATTGTATGATATTATTCTTTGATCATGCTCTTATAAACATCATGGACCACCCTTAGGGGTAAATGATATTAAATTATAATCAATTCTACTTATATTTTATTCATATCAATGATCACAATGACAGGCTCCATGTAGAGTCCCACATCCATTTCCTAGCTCCTTTACAATATATTTAGGGATGGGAGCCTGCCATTGTTCTTTAAAATTGCGAAGGGTCACAATTTATTTTATTTGTCTTAGAAATTCATTTATTAGTTTATGCTAAAAAAACACCAAGTTTCAGGGGTCAGATTATCTTGATGCAGATACTCCTGGCCAGTAACTCTCATGGTCCAGCAAATAGCTCCCTATTTAGATATTCACAGGAAAGCTCTACTTTGAGTCCATTCAAGTTTTTATTTTAAGTGATGCCCCAATGAGGGAGGAGTTTTTTCTGAACCCCAAAACATGTTGGATTTTTTTTTAGTATAGACTAATAAATTAATTTGGACTCTTTTATCCTTTGGTCTAGTGCTCCTTCCATTGTTGCATGTTTTTATTTTTTTATATTCCCTGTTGTCAGAATGGAAACATTTAATTGCGCTTTGAAGATTCATTGTTCTTATTAAAGGTACTAGGGTAAGAATAAAAAACAGGGGGGATGAGGGGCAACCTTGTCTCGTACTTTTTTTTCAGTAACCTGTTGGGGTACTCAGTTGAGGGTAGCCTTGACTGTTTTTGAGAAGCCTAACCTAAACTTTCCAAATGTTTTGTCTTCTGGTTAATTTGTATGGACTCACATCAAAGTCCCAGCAGCTCTTGGATTCTTTTTTCTTCACAGAAATATATATAAAAAATATATATATATTGAAAATGGGGCAGACACAATGAACCACTCTGCCTCTTTTATGACATCACACTGCTATGTTTCTACCTTTATATTGTATGGTGCTGTGCAAACTATTGATAATGTAAATATATATATATATATATATATATATATATATATATATATATATATATATATATACAGGAGGTTCCCTAGTTAGAAACATCCAACTTACAAATGACTTCTACTTACAAATGGGAGACAACAGGCAGTGAGAGGAGATCTACCCCTAGGAGGGGAAATTCACTCCTGTAAGAGGTATTATGGGAAAAAGGTGTCTCCACTGATGCTTTATCACCAATTCTTTTTTCCACGACAACCCAAAATTTTCAAAATCCAATTGTTATTGGGACAGAAAGTGAGGTGAAATCTTCTGAACAGGGGCACAGACAGCAAAACAAATGTTACAGGGGTGATAACCCTTCCCTATGTTATCCAAAAAGCTTAAAAATAGATTTTTTGGCTTGAGCTACACTTAAAAAATGTACCAGTTCTGACTCTCAAACAGGTTCCACTTAACTACTTCGCACCCGGCCAATGTACATATACGGCCGGGTGGGTGCCCTCTCCTTCTGAGTGGACGTTCAGGAACGTCCTTCAGAAGGAGGGGGATCACGCAGGCATGCCTGCGCAGCGGCGCAATCCCGATGCGCTCGTGTTACCTGGACACAGCGCATCTCCGATCAGCAAGAGGGCTCTGTGATTGGCCCTCCTGGTCACATGACGGCCGTGACCAATCACAGCTGTCATGTGATGTAAACAAACAGCCAGTTGCTCGGCAATCAACTCTCCTCTCCTCACACGGAAGTTGTCGCTGAGGAGAGCGGATCGCAGCAGCTGGCTGGTGATCAGTGAGTATGAGCCGTTTTACAGCTTTTTACTCACTGATCACCAGTCTAGGGTAAACACACATGTCCCCACACAATGTCCCCAAAACACACATGTCCCCAAATAATAAAAACACCTGTCCCCCACATATTTCCCACTAAAATCACATGTCCCAATGATTATCTGCACACATCTGTCCGTGATCACCTGCACACATCTGTACATGATCATTTGCGTACATATGTCCGTGATCACACAAACCAATTATCATACACTTAACTGAATTTTTTTTACCAAAAACATGTAGCAGAATACATTTTTGCTTAAATTTATGACAAAATTCGATTTTATTGGATTTAGTTTAAAATAGAAAGAAGAAAATATTGTTTTTTTTTTCCAAATTTCCGCTCTTTTTTCGCTTACATCGCAAAAAATAAAAAACGGAGTTGTGAATAAATACCACCAAAATAAAGCTCTATTTGTGCGAACAAAATTATAAAAATTTCATCTGGGTACAGCGTAGCATGACCGCGCAATTGTGATTGAAAGTGCGAGAGTGATGAAAGCTGAAAAATGGTCTGGGAAGGAAGGGGGCGAAAGTGCCTGGTATTGTATTGGTTAAGAACAAACCTACAGACCCTATCTTGTTTGTAACCCGGGGACCGCTTGTATATATATATCTTGAATATTAATAATAATAGTAATAATAATAATTCATCTACAATATATAACGTAAGAATCAGAGATGAAAAGGAACCAACATCTAGGCAGTCTCAAAATAATACATACAGCTGAAAAAAATATATTCGCACCACACAGGGAGAATCTCCGATGATTTTATTACCCGGGGTGTATAAATACAGCTTCATTTTACAAACCTGCACAGTCATTGGAAAGACATAACTCCATATCCCTCTGCCCAAAAGCCGTTCTCTTCCCGTTAGCGATATGAGCAGCCGTGGAAGGAAAACAAACTATTTACAATCTATTTGTAGTTTCATGCAAATAAGAGCTGGGGACCCGGCAATCAATCTTCCCCTTGGCAAGTAGTGCTGAGTACTACATGCCTTTACATCAGCTATGATGTCACAGCTGGCACAGCTTGCCGCAGCAGTTAATGAAACACATGCCTAGCATTTGTTGCTGACAGCCATTAATAAAATCCTAATCTGTGGAAATTATGAAAAAAACAACTTATTATGCAATTGGGTTTCCCACTTTGGCATGTGGCAGACACAAGGGTGAATTAAAGCAAATCATGATTTACAAACTGGATTGCTATTGTTAGGCTTTGAGGATAATTGCCCTCTTATGTGTTTGATGTTCTAATAGCCTGGAGTCTCAGACAGGTTACTTCCTTTTTTGTGGGTGTTGCCCTCATGTATTCTTTTATGTAGATGTTAGTAATACTGGCTTTGGCAGCGAGCGTGACGGCTGTTAAATAAGCAGACCTAGTTGGCTCGCTGTTACAATGTTATGTTCTCCTGTAAATACAGAGGTTAAAAAAAAAGTAATGCTGCACACCACATGTTATATAATAAATCCAATATTTCACAAGACATTAGGAAAAGTATGATAAGGAGCTAAAATGATATGCTGTGAAAGCACTGGAATTATGTATTGGCAGAATGGCATGTGTTGTCAGATTCCCCGGGTCACAGTGCTTTGATGATGTCACTGCAGATGCTGGGTCATCATGATGTCACACATATGCATGATGCATCTTTGCGCTTTATTTTTTTAGCATGAAAGGCTTCTGCTTATTCCTTGAAGGATCAGTTCACCTTTACCAAAACAACTGCCTGTACAAGCAAGGGGCACCTGTAGATAAAAACAACCTGCTCAGCTTTGACTAAAGTTGGATCATGCACTTGCTAGGCTGTTTGTGTACCTCCCAAAGCTTGGCCAAAAAAACTCCTAGAAATGGCATTATCCTATTCCGCCTTGTTGCTGGGGTGTTGCTAAGACACACCCAGCTGTTAATGCTCACCCCCATCATCGCAGAAGCAAGCTCTCTGATCCCCCCACAGATGAGTGGTCCATCATCTCCTCCATCCCAGCATTGCTGAGTTCAGAGATACTGTGACAGGGGAGAGAGAGTACATGGGATGGGGTTTGAATCAGCTGAGATTGTCTTGGCAATGACCTAGCAACAAGTAAAGAATGGATGATGTCATTCGTGGGAGAATGGGCTACACCTATTCTACACCTATAGCAAGTCCTTTATTTAACCTTGGTCAAAGCTATGCAGTCTACTGGAGCCCCTTACCTACAAGGGCAGCTTTTTGGTGAAGGTGAACCAACCCTTTAAAAGATTCCACCATGGTCACTGATAGAAGGGTACAGGCAGCCCTCATTTACTTTACCCTGGCTCTGCTGGGTCAGCAAGGGGGCCGGGAGGGGCTGCATTACCGATGTAAACTTTGGTTAATGGGTTGCCATGGTAGTGTATCTTGTTTCCTTCTGGTTGACTAGAAGCAGGATGACATGAGCAGGGTGGGGTATAAGTGGGGGGGGGGGCATATGGGTAGCACACTTGGTTTAGAATTTAATGTGTTTCATTCATGGAAACTGCAGCACAGCTTCTATGAATGAAGGAGGTGAGCATAGTCAGGAACTCTCGATAAGCGCCCATTACAACCCCTTGGTTCTATTAATCCCCACCACACTAGAAGATTACTGAGTTGGAGATAGAGGATTGGCAGAGGAAGATTTTAGCAAAAAGATGACACAGCAGCACAAAGTAGACATCTCACTGAAGGTAAGTCATGTCCCTTGTAATGTATTTTTATTTTTTTGCTTTAGATAAAGTTAGGGTTTAAGAAAGCCTCTTATGCCGCGTACACACGATCGGAATTCCGGCCAGAAAAAGACAGATGAGAGCTTTTCATCGAAAAATGCAACCGTGTGTATGCTCCATCAGAATTTAGCTGTCCGAATTTCCGCCAGCCAAAAATTGATAGCATGTTCTCAATTTTCCTGACGGAAAAACTTTCTATCGGTAATTCCGATCGTGTGTATGCAATTCCGACATGCCAAAAATCTCACATGCTCAGATTCAACTACGAGACATAAGCTATTGGCTACTGGCTATTGAACTTCCCGTCGTACGTGTTGTACGTCACCGCGTTATAAATTATCAGAATTTGATGTGACCGTGTGTAGGCAAGACAGCTGGAGCCGAATTCTGTCAGAATTCCGTTGGGAAAACCATCAGAGCTTTTTCCGATGAGAATTCCAATCGTGTGCACGTGGCATTATAGTTGATCAGAACACAAGGAATCCCTATGGGAACATAAGCTATGACCTATGTTCTACTCATGGGGTACTGTACTTACAGATGATACGTCTTCTTTTTCCACAACCAAAAAGAGTATTGTTCTTCTAACTAATCGAGAATCTTCCCTACAACCATCACCCTTTCTCCGGAATGGACGCTTTCCTTCAATCATAGAACAAGACTTTGGTTGCATGCCACAGTAGAAGGAAAGGGGCCAAAAAATGTGTAAGTAGCCGTTACAAGGCTGCTTGGTCTCATTAATATCTATTTTATTTCCTTAATGTCTATTTTATTTCTGTGTCTGGCCACCACCTAATGTGTATGGCCATATTTACAAAGGGATATAAAACAAACTCCTGTTTTGACAACAGGCTTACTAAAGCCCTGTACACACAGGCCGAATGTCGCATACTAGCACATTATGAAATACTTACCTTTGAATGAATCCCTGCACCACCGCGCTGTCAGCTCTGACAGACGCTTCCATCTTCACCCGGTCTTCCTTCTGGGTTCGCGTCCTCCAGCCGGCTGATTGGCCACACCGCGATATTGTCACTCCCGTGCATGCGCATGGGAGTCATGGACCGCGTAACGGAGCTCTGAAGGGACGGCACGGGTATACCGTTTCTACAGAGCGCATGCGCCGGTGACACCCGTGAAGGTTTAGGAGATATTCATAGTACCTACAGGTAAGCCTTGTTATAGGCTTACCTGTAGGTACAAGCCTGCAGAGTCTGTTTATATCCTCTTTAAGTTATATCAAACATTTTAATCAGAATATTATTGTTTGATGCAACAGCTAAAGATATAACAATTATTCCTAATTCTTCCAATCAAATATGCGTTGAAGAGCTTACAATCAAGTGATCATGTGTGGCAAACAACGTAGACATCATAATTAACATCATGTCATCTGTAAACAGGGTAAAACAAACCCATGAAATAATTATTGTTTCTGCTCTACTGAAATAGAAGGCCATATTATAGTCAATTTCAAATTTGTCCAACCAATCTTTTGCATCTCAAGCTTTCCCATTAAATGTAAATGCCCACGAGGCATGCTATTTGCATTACATTGCATTTGCAGTCTTTAAAACAAACTGTAAATCCGTTCTTGTTTCATGTGATTGATGCTGTGTATTATAATACCACTATAAACCTCAAAGGGACTAACAGTGACAGTAAATTAAAGTTCTCAAGTCAGGCAGCATCTCTGTAGCTCTCTGCTTGATCTTTAAACAACCATCTATCGTAGATTACACAAATTGTAACCTTAACACAAAGTGCTCTCACTTGTGGCCTGCTCTTGTATAACTCAAAGGCCTTCTTCATTTCAAGGCTATTCCCCTGCTGCAATTTCATTTTACAGAGCACAAACACAAATTAACACAAACACGATTCTCTAAACGCTCTCGTATATTTTACACAGTGCTCCGTCTGTAGCAAGGGTGGACAACCGGCCTCAATGTAGATTCCAAACTCGGGAGGTTAGCCATAAAGGTCACTTGTCTGTTAACACTGCACCCACCTATATGATCATTTCCCAGAGAAGAAAAAACAATTCTATGAGTCACATGCAGTCCCATAATTGATTCATTTTTACTAGCTGTAATAGGGAAATTCAAGCTGTAATAAGGACGCAAAGAAAACAATTGATTTTTACCTAATCAATTGAAGGAAAAACTAGGTCTGTTCTTCATTTAGAGAAAGAGAGAGAGTTCCCACAGGTACAAGTAATATGCCACAGAAAAAAAAAAAAGGAATGTTGAGAAATGTAACTTTATGAAGCCTTAGGCAAGTTTAGAATTATTTTCCATTCTTTTACTATTAGATATATTTTGTGTATTAAAAAAATATGGCATGGGCAGAAGTGGAAATATGCTGCGGAACCCTGTGCATAGAATCCACATGATTCCTCTTTCAACCCTTTTTCTACTTCTTTAAAAACAAGTTTGATTTTTTTTATTAACATTGACTCCTTAATTGGCCATAGTCTACCTCTTTAAAGCCCTGTTTTGAGATTTGCATCATCTTTCCGGTCGCAAATGTCCTCTTACATTTAAAGTTTGTCATCTCCTTCTATTTATCTTTCCCAAGTATTTGGTCAGTGGGAAGAATCCCCTTTTTACAGAAAGCTAAAATATCATCAGTCTCAGTGGTCCTTATCTGAGAGGCAAAGATGGCTCATTGCTTAAGGAACCCCTAGCAACCTCTAGAAGAATCCAAGGATTTCATGGAACCCTGGTTGAGAAAGTTTGCAGTTGCAAATACCCTTTTGTGTCAATGTTTTGTTATCTCCTCCCATTTACCATTCTCAAGTGTTTGTATCCCCCTCTTACAGAAAGCTAAAAGATCATCAGTATCAGTGGTCCTTATCTGCGAGGTAGAAATGGCTCTTTGCTCAAGGAACCCCTAGCAACCCCTGGAGCAATCCCAGGATTTCATGGAACTCTAGTTGAGAAAGGTTATTTTAGATGGAGTTATGCACCCAATCTCTAGCCACGTCTCTATTCATAAACCAATAATCCTGGATGTGTATCTATCCAATAATGCATACACTTGTACCCACAGGTACAAGTAATATGCCACAGAAAAAAAAGAACAAATTTTGAGAAATGTAACTTTATGAAGCCTTAAGCAAGTTAAGAATTATTTTCAATTATTTTACTATTAGATATATTTTGTATATTAAAAAAGTATTGCATGGACAGAAGTGGAAATATGCAGAGGAACCCTGGGCATAGAATCAATATAAGCCTACTTTCAACCCTTTTTCTGATTCTTCAAACGAGTTTAATTTTCTGTTCACATTGACTCCTGACTGGCCAAAGTCTACCTCTTCAAAGCCCTGCTTTGAGACTTGCATCCCCTTTCCAGTTGCAAATTCCCTTTTGTGTCCATGTTTTGTTATCTCCTTCCATTTACCTTTCTCAAGTGTTTGAACCCCCTTCTTAAAGAAAGGTAAAAGATCATCAGCCTCAGTGGTCCTTATCTGAGAGGTAGAAATGGCTAATTTCTCAAGGATCCCATAGCAACCTCCTCTGGAAGAATCCCAGGATTTCATGGAACCCTGGTTAAGAAAGGTTATTTTAGATGGAATTATGCACCCAATCTCTAGCCATGTCTCTATTCGTAAACCAATAATCCTGGATGTGTATCTATCCAATGATACACACACTTGTACCCACAGGTACAAGTAATATGCCACAGAAAAAAAAGAACGAATCTTGAGAAATTTAACTTTATGAAGCCTTAGGCAAGTTAAGAATTATTTTCAATTATTTTATGTATTAAAAAATATGGCAAGGGCAGAAGTGGAAATATGCAGAGGAACCCTGGACATAGAATCAATGTAAGCCTACTTTCAACCCTTTTTATGATTATTCAAACAAGTTTGGTTTTCTATTCACATTGACTCCTGATTGGCCAAATTCTACCTCTTCAAAGCTTTGCTTTGAGACTTGCATCCCCTTTCCAGTTGCAAATTCCCTTTTGTGTCCATGTTTTGTTATCTCCTTCCATTTACCTTTCTCAAGTGTTTGAATCGGCCTCCTACAGAAAACTAAAAGATCATTAGGCTCAGTGGTCCTTATCTGGGAGGCAGAAATGTCTCATTGCTCAAGGAACCCCTAGCAACCTCTGGAGGAATCCCAGGATTTCATGGAACCCTGGTTGAGAAACATTATTTTAGATGGATTTATGCACCCAATCTCTAGCCATGTCTCTATTCATAAACCAATAATCCTGGATGTGTATTTATCCAATGATACATACACTTGTACCCACAGGTACAAGTAATATGCCACAGAAAAAAAAGAACGAATGTTGAGGAATTTACTTTTATGAAGCCTTAGGCAAGTTAAGAATTATTTTCAATTCTTTTACTATTTTATATACGGTATATATTTTGTGTATTAAAAAAGTATGGCATGTGCAGAAGTGGAAATATGCAAAGGAATCCTGGGCATAGAATCAATATAAGCCTACTTTCAACCCTTTTTGTGATTCTTCAAACAAGTTAAATTTTCTATTCACATTGACTCTTGATTGGCCAAAGTTTACCTCTTCAAAGCTTTGCTTTGAGACTTGCATCCCCTTTCCATTTGCAAATGCACTTTTGTGTCCATGTTTTGTTATCTCCTTACATTTACCTTTCTCAAGTGTTTGAATCCCCTCTTACAGAAAGCTAAAAGATCATCAGTCTCAGTGATTCTTATTTGAGAGGCAGAAATGTCTCCTAGCTCAAGGAACCCCTAGCAACCTCTGGAGGAACCCTGGGATTCCATGGAACTCCGATTGAGAACGTTTATTTTGCCAAGCCAAATCTCTATTAACCACTTCAATATGAGGCACTTTCACCCCCTTCTTGCCCAGACCAATTTTCCACTTTCAGCACTGTCACACTTTGAATGACAATAGCGCGGTCATGTAACACCATACCCAAATTATATTTTTATAGTTTTTTTTTTCCCAAAAATAGAGCTTTCTTTTGGTGGTATTTAATCACCACTGGGTTTTTTATTTTTTGCTAAACTAATTTAAAAAAAAAAAAAAACCTTTTAAAAAAAAGCTTTTCTTAATTTCTCTTATACAATTTTGTAAATAAGTAATTTTTCTCCTTCACTGACGGACACTGATGAGGCAGCACTGATGAGGTGGCACTGAAGGACACTGATGATGAGGCACTAAAATGCAGCAATGATAGGCGGCACTGATATGCAGCACTGGTGGGCACTGATAGGTGGCACTGATGGGAACTGATAGGCGGCACTGATGGAACTGATAGGTGGTGATGATGGGCACTGATAGGCAGCACTGATGGGTGGCACTGATGGGCAATGATGGATACTGATGGGCACTGATAGATGGCACTGATAGACAGCACTGATGCGGAGGCACTGACATGCATTACTGATTTGTTATCCCTGGTGGGAACTGATTGGCATCCCTGAATTGGGCACAGATTGGAATACCTGGTGGGCATAGGTTTGCATCCTTGGTGGGCATGAGTTGGCACCCCTGGTGGGCAAGAGTTGATCTCTCTGCACTGATAAGCAAATCGCTGATTATCAGCGCAGACCCACTATGTCAGGAGATCCACTGTTCGTCTCTCCTCTACTCGCGCCTTTTCAGCGCAAATAGAGGAAAAGCCAATAAATGACACTTCCTGGTTATGATGTGATCAGCTGGGATTGGACAAAGCTGATCACATAGTAAAGAGCCTACGTCATAGGCTCTTTATCAAGATCAGAGAACGGAGTGTTAGAGGCCGCATGTGAGCAGCTTATCCTGCTGGACATCATATGACGTCCAGTGAGGATAACCGATCCTCTGTCAGGCCGTCATTCTGCTATAGGCCTGACAGGTTGTGGTTAATAAATGAAGAAGTCTGGGTGTGTATGCATCCAATGATACTTACACTTGTACTTACCGGTACAAGTAAAATGCCACAGAAAAAAAAGGAATGTTGAGAAATGTAACTTTAGGAAGCCTTAGGCAAGGTTGGAATTATTTTCCATTCTTTTACTATTATTTAATTATTACAGGTACAGTACTTATATAGCGCCGTTGATTTACGTAGCACTTTCCAGATATAGTGTACATTTAAATAAGTCCCTGGCCTCAAGGAGCTAGTAGATATATTTTGTGTATTAAAACAATATGGCATAGGCAGAAGTGAAAATATGCTGGAGAACCCTGTGTAACAAATCTATATGAGCCCTCTTCCAACCCTTTTTCTGATTCTTCAGATGAGAATTTCAGATTTTCAGATTTTTTTATTCACATTGACTCTTGATTGACCAAAGTCTACCTCTTCAAAGCTCTGCTTTGAGACTTGCCTCCCCTATCCAGTTGTAAATGATTTCATACATCCACAGTTTCTAATATCCTTCCATTTACCTTGCCAAAGTGTTTATGTAAACAAAATAAGCAAAGCAATCAGGAGAAAACAGTATAACATATAGCAAGCCCAATCTAATCACCCTCTAGATCAGCCTATCTCACACTTTTTAACATGGAGGAACCCTTAAAATACCCTTCCTATCTCAGTGAACCCTTGCTAATAAATACTATATCTACAGCTTACTGTACATTAGTGTGATGGTCAATAGGAAGAATGTTCCTTACATTTATGGTCAGTGGGAAGAATCCCCCTCTTACAGAGAGCTAAATGTGTTAGTAAACCCCCCTATCATTTTCAGCCAAGGAAGCTGACATTGTTGCCTCTGTTTAATCTACAACTGACATAATGCTGCACATGTGATCAGTTATGGCACCAACCATTGGATGGTTTGACAGTTTGATTGAGAGTACAACCAATGGGAGTGTTACATTTTCATCACGTGCCGGAAATGAAACTGTTTTATGGATGGATTTACTTCCACTTAAAAGATCAATATTCTCAGTCGTTATTTATCTGAGAGGAATAAATTACTCCTTGCTCAAGGAACCCCTAGCAAGCTCGGGAGGAACCCTAGTTGAAAAAGGTTATTCTAGATGGAATTTTGTGCCCAATCTCTAGCCATGTCTCAATTAATAAACTGTCTTTTCAGGCCTACTTCCAATCCCTGTCAAAATTATGCCGCCTCCACAACATTACTAGAATACGCTCCTTTTTAACTAATGACACCACCAAGCTTCTAATTCACTCCCTGGTTATCTCTCGCCTCGACTACTGCAACTCCTTCCTCATTGGATTACCTTTACATAGACTATCACCCCTTCAGTCCATAATAAATGCCACGGAATATCCGACAACAAATGTTCGATGGAGCATACACACGGTCAGATTTTCAGCCAACAAGCTCACATCCAGCATTTGTTGTCAGAAAATCCGATCGTCTGTACAGAGCATAGGCCTTATTTGCCATCGGAATAGTGACATTACTATTCCTCCAACTAACACTAACACTGGTGAATAATTCCTGCTACTGACATCAACAATGAAGCTCTATTTCTTCCATTGATGCCAACATTGGGGCAGGATTCGGCAAACTGACACCAACAATGATGCACTATTTCTTCCACTGACGCCAGCAATGGACTACTGACACCACTGATGGGCCACTATTCCTTGTACTGACACCAACAGTGGAGCACTATTCCTCCCACTGACACCAATAATGGGGCACTATTTCTCCCCCTGACACCGAGGATCGGGCACTATTCCTCCCCTTAGTACCAAAGATGCATTGTTTACTCCCACTGATGCCAAGCCAATTTCTACTCCCATTGGCCACAGTCCAACCCTCTTAAAGTCTGAAGGACACTAAACCGGGCCTTTGTTTAGAAAGTTTGGAGACCCCTAGTCTATTGTCTACATTGATGACATGGCAAGAAGCCAAAAAACTGTACCCCTAAAATGGATTTATGTATAAGCACCATAGAAGATATTAGTTTAATACTCACTCCAACTAGTGACAGGTAATTTATGTTGCTCCTTCCTAATTTGTGTTTGGCAACGAAAGGTTTAAAATAGTAAAGATGAGCAAAGCAGATGCAGAAAGGTTATAAATCCACTGGAGGTTTTATAGTAAATCTTATGGGAAATGCTGCTGACTGGTATTTGTAAATGTTCTAAATGAAATCGGAGGTTGCAGACAAGGGGAGAGGATGAAAAAGACAAGGAGAGTGTAATGGCTGTTGTTAATTAATTCATATATGCCATTAATCTTGACTCTCCATCCAAAGCTATTCTAAGTGAAATCTATTTATCCCATATGAATAGTAACAAGAATGCACATATATCATGGTTTAAATAAAAGTGCTACTCAGTATGCCCCTGTGTTTCTTTCTAATTAAACTGTTTTTATCCTAAGAAATGGAGCACACTTTCCATATAGCCATGAAAATGAGTCCTTCGATGTAACTCTTCTTTATGTTGCCCCCACCTCCCTTGGCTAAATTTATGGGGGGTTTTACATATGGCTCTGCTCTTGTTTAAGTTAATGAGTAAAAAAAAAAAAAAAATAAAATAAAATAGTCAATCAGTTCTGTAAAGTTATTAAGATTTTTTTAAAACTTAGCAATTAACTTAATTGAAACTTTTGATAAACATAATTCTTAATGTGATAGAGCTTTAGAGTCTACAACATTCAAAGGCGTGGACAGATATGCAACATCTATGTCTAGGTCAGTGATGGGGAACCTTGGCACCCCAGATGTTTTGGAACTACATTTCCCATGATGCTCAACTACACTGCAGAGTGCATGAGCATCATGGGAAATGTAGTTCCAAAACATCTGGGGTACCAAGGTTCACCATCACTGGTCTAGGTCATCTGAGTATTATGAAAGTGATTGTTAACTAATGTGCTTTCTTATACTGTAATTTAACAATACTAATAGCATGGTTTTGTGACAATCGTGGCTTTTCACATTGTAAGGGAAATTGTACTTTGTAAGGGAATTTTCCCCAGAACTTAAAGTGGTTGTAACAGCAGAAGTTTTTTTTATCTTATTGCATTCTATGCATTAAGATGAATAACCTTCTGTGTCCAGACCAGCAGTGCCCCTCAACTCCTCTAATATTTACCTGAGCCCATCCCAATCCAGTGATGTTGCATGAGAGACTTGGCTGTCCAGACACTCCCTCCTCATTGGCTGAGACAGCAGTGAAGGACCATTGGCTTCCGCTGCTGTCAATCAAAGTCAGGGAGCCAATGATGAGAGAGAGGGGGCTGGGCCAGGCCGTGGCTCAGTGTCTGAATGGAAACACAGAGCTGTGGCTCAGGTACCCCCATAGCAAGTTGCTTGCTGTGGGGGCAAAACAAAGGGGAGAGGGTCGAGGAGTGCTGAAGAGGGACCACAGAAGAGGAGGATTAAGGCTGCTCTGTGCAAAACCAACTGCACAGAGGAGGTAAGTATAACATGGATGGGGCACTATTCCTCCCATTAGTACCAAAGATGCATTGTTTACTCCCACTGATGCCAAGCCAATTTCTACTCCCATTGGCCACAGTCCAACCCTCCTAAAGTCTGAAGGACACTAAACCGGGCCTTTGTTTAGAAAGTTTGGAGACCCCTAGTCTATTGTCTACATTGATGACATAGCAAGAAGCCAAAAAAAGTACCCATGATATGGGTTTATGTATAAGCACCATAGAATATATTAGTTTAATACTCACTCCAACAGGCAGTGCTTCAAGTGCTCTGCAAGTGTACAACTTGCCAGTGAAAGACAGGATTGGAATTCTCATCGGAAAAAGCTCTGATGGTTTTCCCGTCAGAATTCCGACAGAATTCCGCTCAAACTGTCTTGCCTACACACGGTCACACCAAATTCCGACCGCCAAGAACGCGGTGGCGTACAACACGTATGACGGGACTAGAAAAAGGAAGTTCAATGCCCAATAGCCAATAGCTTCCATCTCGTAGTTGAATCTGAGCATGTGTGAGTTTTTGCGCGTCGGAATTGCGTACACACGACCGGAATTTCCAATAGAAAGTTTTTCCATCTGGAAAATTGAGAACATGCTATCATATTTTTGCTGGCGGGAATTCAGCCAGCTAAATTCCGAAGGAGCATACGCACGGACGCATTTTCCGATGAAAAGCTCTCATCAGTCTTTTGCTGGCTGAAATTCAGATCGTGTGTTTACAATTCAACACTGCAGTAATTTTGTGGCAAGTTATCCTTGCTATGTGGGTACTTATCTATTACCAGATAGCAATGATAACTTGTAACAAATTTGTGGCAGTGTTGAGTTGTAAGTCTGCTAACTTGCTGCACATTTTCACTGGCGAGTTGTACACTTGCAGAGCACTTAAAGCACAAATTCTAATTGATACTTTTTCCAATTTGTACCAAATTTGCGTGGTAAGTCTATAACAAGAGCAAAGTTGCATTGGTGAGTCTACAGAAAGAGTTCTGCAAGTCTACAGCATGAAAATTTAGCCACAGTGCCTCCTGTGGTGGAAGGACTATTACACAACATAACTGAACCAGAACTTGCAGCAGACTCGCAGAATGTTTGCAAAGAAAGTTGATCTGGAGTCATGCAATGTGGACTTGCTGCAATTGTGCAACAAACTTGTGAAGCCTGACAAGTCTAGCAAGAGCTTAGCAAATTATTTTCAAACTTGCAACACCTTGCCCCCTCCCCTTTTACTTACTCCAAGCCCTCATTCGATCCAGCGCTGTGCACGTCTGCAGCTCTTCTCTCTCCTCACTTCTGAGTCTCGTTGGCTTTGCTGGGGTACCTGCGAGCTATTGGCTCCCAGTGCTGTCAATGAAAGCCAGTGACAAGGGAACGGGGTGGGGCTTAATCCTGCTGTCTGTGTCAATGGAAGTAGCAGAGGGGCTCAAGAGCGAGTATGCATGAGTGCCCACATGGGAAGCAGCTTCCCAGGGGGGCACTGAACAGAGAGGAGGAGCCAGCGGGGGGACCTGAGAAGAGGAGGTTCACAGATACTCTGTGCAATTCTATTTCACAGAGCAGGTAAGTATAGACATGTTTCTTTTCTTTTCTTTTTTCTTTTTACCTTTACAATCGCTTTAATTCTAAAAATTAAACCTTAACACCTAATGAGTTATAAACATTCCTATCTACACCTTGTTGTTGTTGTTGTAAATCTTTATATTTCAGTGTCAGGAGTTTCTGTTTGTGTCCATTTGCCAAATATAGTATATATATATATATATATATATATATATACATTATGTGCAGCTTGGCCAAGTGGGGTTGATTTAGGAAAACTGAAGAGTGTAAAATCTGGTGCAGCTGTGCTTGGTAGCCAATCAGCTTCTAACTTCAGCTCGTTCAGTCAAGCTTTGACAATAAAACCTGAAAGCTGATTGGTTTCTTTGCAGAGCTGCACCAGATTTTGCACTCTCCAGTTTTAGTAAATCAAACCCCAATTTAACGTATGTAAAAATATACCATGGTTAGATTTAATCCTTACATTTATCAATAAGGTACTTAGGATAGATATCAGTTGCTCAGTAGGAAAGGATCAGAAGATTTGTTCAAATTACTTTTATGCCCCATAAAGATGGTCGGACATTCCGACCACACAATCCGCCGGACTTGTGTTGCATACACACGGTCGTACAAGGTTGTCGGAAAATCTGATCTTTCGGAAAGAGGTGACGTATAAAACGTATGATGGGACTAGGTAGAGGCCAGTAGCCAATAGCTTTTGCCTCCAAATTTTTTCTGAACATGCATGGCACTTTGTGCGTCCGAATTGTCTACACACGATCGGAAAAAGTCCGATCGGGTTTTGTTGTCAGAAAATTTTAGATCCAGTTCTCAAACTTTTTCCGTCGGAAATTGTGACAGAAAAAGTCAGATAGAGCCCACACACGATCAGATTTTCCAACAACATAATAGGATTGTATAGAATTTGTTTGTACACCATACAGTGTATCTTATCATACTATGACCCTGTAATGGCTTGTTTGGACAACACATGGCCAAAGTATTCACTGTGATTATTAAAGAACAATTAAACTGCATCAATATTTATTACATTATTACACAATACACATAACCAGTGGTGGCTAATGTTTTTTTTTTTAGGGGGGCATCAAACCCCCCCGGGCAGCTGGTGGAGCGGCACTAGCACAACTGCCACCTACCCCCCCCCCCCCACTGTGGCACGGCCTGGAACTAACACACCACCCACCCCCACCACCACCACCCGTTGTCCTTACCCTGGAAGTGAGAACAGTGGTTGGATTTGGCCATCTTCCAGTGTGGCGGCCTCTGGGAAAGCTGCTCCGGTGTCCTCTCCTGGAGCAGCTTTCGCAGTGTCTCCTCTCTGCTCCTCCCAGTGCTAGGCATCCAATAGGATTGCCTGACGTTTTGGCGAATCGGGAAACAAATCTCTTACCTGCTTCCCGATTGGCCGGGAGGAGAATCAGTGTTGCAACAGCAAATTTTCATTAGCTGTTGCAATACACCTGGGTGGGCTCCAGATGCAATGCTCTGTGTCCCGAGTCCACCCTATTTTGAAGCCTATTGCTGGCCATACACGGGTCGAATTTCGAAAGAACTTTCTTTCGAAAATCTTATCTAAGAATTTTCGTCCGAATTTCGCACCATTAGTGGGCTGCAGTAATGGCCGATTTTCGTGCGCCCATCGAATTTTAATAATCGGACACGTTGGAATTTTTTTTTAAAAACAAACGATTTTCTAATCAATGATGGGAGAATCGTGCGAGAAATGGAATCGAAAACTAAATGCGCATGTGCAAGAAAAGAATATTCCCGGAAAGAAAAGAAGATTCCCAGACAGGAAAATCATCTGGGAACATGAGGTGAAATTGAAGGTTTGGTTGGTCGAATTTCGAAATCAATGGTGGCACCATCGAATCACAAAACGCACAAATTTTCTGATTTTCAAAAGAAAGTTCTTTCGAAATTCGACCCGTGTATGGCCAGCATATTAGAGCCTCTGGCTCTTATTAGGTTCTTAAAAAAAATAAAAATCCTGGACGCTGTAATTCATATGCTCGGTGACCCGAAAGGGGCCATACATATGAACAGGATGTGGCCGCTGTGGCCGTGGATAGATTCATGCTATGCATGAATCTATCCACTGCATATAGGGGGTGGCTGGAGAGAGGGGGCTGCGCCCCGGGCACCACTAATGGACGGGCCGACACTGCATGTAACTAATATAATTTAGAATGCCTATCTTTAAGGTTATAAAGATAATTTGCTTTCAAATATAAAACATTCACTACACCATTTGGAAATAATGTCAATTACTGTAGATAATGCCATGATTACCTTCAACACGATTGCATTCAGCGCAAAACAACAGCACTGTCTCTTAATTAAATGGCATGTAGAGTGCCAATATAGGGGTACAATTTGACCCTAAGAGCATTTCAAATGCTATATAGACGCTTTGGGAAAATGGAACTTTCAAACATAAGGTGGTAGAAACACATTCAAGAGCTTTGGGATTCAGCTGCACTGTTGGGAAGCTTTCAAAAGCCCACAGTGCCTGTTGAATGAGTAAAGTACTATCAATTTGCCAGCCACCTTTTTAATAGCGATACATTCCTTAATTATTTTTTCTGAAGAACAAAATAGTGGACATTCTTTGTGTGGGTTCTGTCCTCCACATGTTGCAGGTGCTACCAATTTACGACAAGAGTGGACGGTTATTAAAATCACAGCATGTGACCCTTGCAGAGCTCCAAGAGAACACTTTCACAACCCTAAGCTAATACTCAGATACAATAAAAACACTGTACGCTGAATGTGATTAAAAATACACCTGTTTGTTTTTTCTTTGACTCGTTTTAATTTGTTCAGGTATGATGAGAAAGACACCTGAAAGTGTGGCAGTGAAATCACATTATCCAGGGAGAACACAGCTGAGAACGTGCACTACAACCAAAGGACGAAATTGCCGAAAACAGCCAACCAAATTCTGAATTTTTCCCTAAATTTGAATATTTTATATTCTTTTATTGTTTATTTTACATGGATATTGTGATATTTTGAGGATCGTTCAAAGCAAAAGTGATATTTTACTGATAGGTGGAGCCTCGTTGGCTCCTTGCTTCATATACATTGTGAATATTCCAACAGCTACCTGTCTATGCCATAATTCTCATGTATGTTTATGTCCAACTGAAAAATATGGGGGTTCTTGTTCCTCCTTTGTGTGTTTCAGCATTGATGTTGCGTTCATCATATTACAGAATAGATTAAAAGCTAACTCAGATCTAGGAAGCTCCATAAAGACTCCAGAGGATGTGTAGGAACTGAAACACATATACAAATATCTCACTTTTATGCCACATACACACGATTGGACTTTCCGCCAACAAAACCATGGATTTTTGTTCGAAGGTTGTTGGCTCATACTTGTCTTGCATACACACGGTCAGGCATGTACTGGCCATCGGGACTACCGGGAGTTTCCCGGTGGGCCGATGGCTCAGTGGGCCACTCTGATGTAAGGGGGCTGGTGATGGGACACTCTGATGTAAGGGGGCTACTGATGGGACACTCTGATGTAAGGGGGCTACTGATGGGGCACTCTGATGTAAGGGGGTTGCTCATGGGACACTCTGATGTAAGGGGGCTGCTGATGGGACACTCTGATGTAAGGAGGCTGGTAATGGGACACTCTGATGTAAGGGGTGCTGATGGGACACTCTGTTGTAAGGGGGCTGGTGATGGGACACTTTGATGTAAGGGGGTGCTGATGGGACACTCAAAATGTAAGTGTGCCGGTGGGTGAAGTCCAGGGCCAAATTTCTGTCCCAGTCCACGGTCACACAAATGTTGGCCAACAATTACGAACTTGGGAACGTGGTGACGTACAAAACGTACGAGACGAGAAAAAGGAAGTTCAATAGCCAGTGCGGCTCCTTCTGCTTGATTCCAAACATGCGTGAACTTTGTGCGTGGACTTGTGTACACACGATCGGACTTTCTGACAACAAGATCCGACCGCGTGTATGCGGCATTAGAGTCCTTAAAGTGGAACTTTAATCAGAAAATGAAGTCCTGTCACTTGAGACTGGCCCCTTTTGCAGGTATATCTATGTAAAACATTAAAAATAAGCGATGAACAAATATGTGATTAACTTGGTGCCAACAATGTAAACAAGTGTCCTTAGTGTCTTGATATGTGAATGTACAGTATGTAGAAGCTGCCCCTTTAAGTGAATCAACCCCTTTAAATACACCAACGCTAAAAAGAAAGGTAAGGAGCTACTATAACAATCGAATAACAAAGTGCATCATACACCTCCAAATAACAGGCTACAAAGTAAAATCTTTCAATAAATAAAACAAAAATTAAAAAATCTAATAAAAAAAATATATATAGTTCAAAAAATCATACAAAAAATAGAGTCCTTTCAGAAATCTTTCAACCACCGTACTTCACAGTTCTTTGGTGACGCCTTAATTTCTAAATGTGCTTCACCACCAAGTGAGTAAAATGCACACTCACCAACCATAGAATTTTAAAGCACCTTGTATATTAAGAGTACCACTTCAGTGGGATTCCTCAGACTATTTCTCAATTGGCCTTATAGATGGTAAGATGATGGGTCCCAATTAGCCAGACTCTTCACATATACCTCTTCCAAATGACCATCTGGCCCATTTTTTTTTTTTTTTTATTTATTGATCAATTTTACTTTGAATGTTTAAAATAGTTCTTTGTAACCTGTTATTTGGAGGTTTATGATGCACTTTATTGCTATTCAATTTTTATAGCAGCCTTTCTTTTTAGTGTTGGCGTTTTAAAAATAAGTGTCTATACTGTTTTGAAATCCAGTAATACACTGTCTCTCCCTGCTCTGCACATGCTCAGTTGCTTCTCCATTTACTGTTGAATTTGTAGAGGCTGATCTGCTGACAGCCTTAAATCAGAATCAAACCCCCTATACTTTACAGTAAAGGAAGCTGCTTCTGTTTGATCTGCAATTGCCATGGTCCTGCCCATGTGATCATTTATGACACCAGCTATTTGATGGTTTGAAAGGTTGGTTGAGGACACAAAGCAAATGTGACAGTTAGCAATCCCGGCATTCCAGAAATGTAACTGTTTTTTGAAACTGTTAAATTGGTTTAGTTCTGTTTTATAATTTACTGCTGTTCAGGGGCTCTGGGCTTCAGCGAAATGGCAGCCTCCTTTAAGAAGAAACAAGGACAATGCTGGAGGCATTTTACAACACACACTAATGTTTGCAGCATAATTATTAATGTGGAATGTTTGTTCCTTGCTAAAGAACATTATTTTTTATCAAGTTGCTATGGGTAAAGTTCCACTTTAAAGAGATTTTAAATCCTTGCATATAACCAATGAAGGGACAAGCCTCAGGCGATACATAGAGATGAAACAAATATTCCTGCATAAGCTGTTCCTGTTTATCTGCAGCCCTCTTCCCTCTTCATCCATTCAAAGTCCAGAATTTAGAGCTTTTTTGAGCTTCAGAACGCAGGGGGGCAGGGGATCTAATTTCACACACTGCACAGCATAGAGAAGAGCTGAGTGTAATTTGAGAAATGAGTGGAGGGAATGGACCCTCCTTCCCCTATACACAGTCACATGCATGGCTCGGGTTGTCAATCACCTGCTGTGTGTTGGAGGGAAGGGGCAGGGATGTGTCCCGGAAATTGCTTGGTGTTGGCATAGACTTTCAGAAGTGACTCATGCATATAGCAGAGGAATGAGAGAGGACAGAGAAATCTTACTGGGTGCTTTGGATCAGGGCAAGTATACACTATAGAAGGTTATGTTTTGTTCATTTTTCAATTCAGTGGTTTACAACAACTTTAAGAGATAATGGGCATTTATAAAGTTGGTTTGGAGAAGATAAATGTTTGTAGAGCATATCTACATGAAAGAGACCTTTAGACCTGAAGGAGTCCTTTAGCTTGCTGTTCTTGGTCACTATCCGGGGGGGGGGTAGGAAGGACTCAAGAAGGCACTTCCAGGGAAATAAAGCAACCTCTACTAGAAAGTGTAAGACAGAGAAGGTGCTTCTAAGTGCAGTATTGCAACAGTTTTTTATGACACAAATAAAGGAGAACTTTCAAGCGATTTTAGAAATAATGGCTTCAGGATGGGCTTCTTGTGACAGTTTTGAAGTAGCGCCTGAGCATGCTCCAAGACGCATTACCGCCCTGCTCTTGAAGTCACATCTGGTGCATGCATTTCACACCGACCCTAGAAGTGCGGCAGCCATCTTAACCAGGCGTTCCACTGTCTACACCACTGCTGGTCAGCTCTGCTACAGGGAGAAACTGTCGCAAGAAGCCCATCCGGATGCCAGGATTTTATGAGCCTGTTTTCTACTATTGGTTGTAAGTTCATCTTTATTTGTGTCATAATAAACTGTTGCAATTCTACATGTAGAAGTGCCTTCATAGTCTATCATTGTCAGCTGGTTTACCTCTCCTGCATCTACCAGAACTGAAATATCATTTTTGGGTGCACTGACCCTTTACTAGCACAATTCGAACAATAAGCCTAATTTCTCAAGCACATCTATAGCTAATTGTGCAAAATCATGCAGTTATTTTCTGCCACTTATTCAATGCACTCTTGAAATTCAAAGGAGAATATCTGAATTAGGACCAAGGACCTGTCAGATTCCCTCAAACTGCCATATTTTCGGCACACACTGTATTAGGATGTATATTATTTGAATCACACAGTAATGTTACCTGTGACACTAAAGCCTTGTACACACGATTGGACTGTTGGCCAACAAACTGTGGACTTTTATCCAAAGGGCGTTAGCCCAAACTTGTCTTGCATACAAACGGCAAGGAATTGTTGGCCAACAATCCCGAACGTAGTGACGTACTACATGTTTTTTCAGCTCTTTATCGCCACCCTTTGGGCTCCTTCTGCAAATTTTGTGTTAGTAGAAGTTTGGTGAGTGTTGATTCGCGCTTTTCATTTTCCGCTTTTTTTCCTTTAGAGCTTTTCAGTTTGCGCTTTTCATTTCGTGCTTTTCATTTAGCGCTTTTTAGTTTGTTTCTGAACGGCCGTTCATCAACCAGCCATGTTGCGGAATCGGAGGAGATAACGTGTTATTTATTATTGGCCTTGGAGTTGTTGCTTTGACATTATTTTTTTGATTGAATAATGAATTTATTTGGTATATTTTCTATATAAATATATAATATAAACCAAGAAAAACATAAAAAATTTTCAAAGATAGACCAGCAACGATCTGTACATTAATTGCATGAATAAGGCACCAACCTTCATAGAGGCCGTACATATATGGTTTAATGTAACTACCCGTATTCCCAGTTCTCAGAAAACATAAAAAATGGGATTAAGTTACCATTACCCCCAGTGTTTTCTTTTGTAATGCACAATAAAAAAATAATACTTGGCTATGTGTTTTACTTCAAATGACAGTTTGGGAGTAGGCAGTTACATTTAAAAAAATACAATGTAAAATTGACAAGGGACACCAACATAGTTGTATCTTTGATCTTAAAAACTACGGGATAATGGTGTTGTGGTAACTTGAACAAATACAAAAAAAAAAAAAAACATAATAATATTATTCTTGATATCACTAGAAAAAAAAGCCTTTGAAAATTAGTTTGCAATAACTCCATCAGTATCACCAGCAAAGCAGCTTCATTATTATCCCATTAAAGAAGAAGAGAATTGTGCGCTGCATCTCAAGATTTCATAATTTGCTGCGTCACGAATGTTAATTCTCCATTATGAACGCTAGTTTACAAGACCGACCGCTTCTGGCTCCACCTTGCTTCCGAGCATGCACGTTTGTACTTTGGACTTTTGTCCAATGGACTTGTGTACACACGCTCGGAAAATCCGACAACACAAATTTGTCCGCGGAAAATTTTAAAACATGCCATCCAACATTTGTCTGCGGAAAATCCAACAACAATTGTCCGATGGAGCGTACACACGGTTGGATTTACCGCCAACAGCCTGACATCCAACATTTCCCATCGGAAAATCCGATCGTGTGTACGAGGCTATAGGTGTCCTGGAGCATTGCACACTTGTGCTTGTGTTCCCATGAGAGAACAGTTGTATGACAATACTAATTGGTAACAATCCATTGAAAAGTTCAGTTGGAGACCTGATTACATTCCTTGACTTGAAGCTGATGAAAGAACGGCTGCAGCAGAAGACATAACTGAACCACTACAAAAATTATTGTGCCATTCAGATTCAAAAACAGCACAAGGATCAGCTTTGGACTTTTTAAAGGGTAGTAAAAAAAAAAAAAAAAAATATATATATATATATATGTATGTATATATATATCTATATATATATATATATATATATATATATATATATATATATATATATATATGTATGTATGTATGTATATATATATATATATATATATATATATATATATATATATATATATATATATATATATATATATATGTATATATATATATATATATGTATATATATATATATATATATATATATATAAATATAATGTGTCCATGAGCCTATGGCAAAATGAGTCGTAGGTGTGTGAATCAACCTACACGAGAACTTAAGATGTTGGATAGTGGAAAACTGTGGTTTCAACACTCCATTTTTAAAATGAATACAGTAAAAAAGAAAACAGCACTGTCTTCACCCCTTAGATGCCAGTTTGATGCACCAAGAATATGGGCTGGTGTCCCATCAGCATGGACAGATAAATTAGCTAAATGCTTAGCTAATAAATATTAAAAGAGCACAATTTTAAAAAATCGCCCTTATTACTAATTTACTGTAAAACTATTTTTTTTTGTTCTGTATTCAGCTTCTTCCTATTAAAAAATAACATAATTTTTTTTTAACATTAAAGAGAAAAAAACAAAAAAAAACAATTCAGAGATTACATAGATCTAATGCAACCAATAAAAATTCATATAAGCATTAACACGCTAACCCCTTTGCACCTAAGGGTAAAACAAATCGAAAATGCCTGAGCACAATTTTGCAACTTTGATATGTGTTAGTAAAACTGTACATCTCATTATAACGTTTTCTGCTCCTCCTGACAATCGCAGCGATACCACATATGTGTATGTAAGGCCGCGTACACACGCGCGGACTGTTCGCCCAACTTTGTCCGCTGAACAGTGTTTGGGCGGACAGTCCGCTCGTGTGTGGGCTTTCAGCGGACAGTTTCAGCGGACAGTTTGACGGACAAGGTTTTTCGGAAATTCCGTAAAACTGTCTGCTGAAACCTTGTTTCAGCGAACAGTCCGCTCGTGTGTAGGCTTGTTCGTCAAACAAAGTTGCGCGCATGCTCAGAAAGGATTTTCACGCCGAAAGCTATAATGCAGTGTATAGGACGTCGTATTTTTCGTCCCGTCGTACGTGCCGTTCACGTCATCGCGCACGGTTTCAGCAAACTGTTCGTCCGTCGTGTGTGGCCATGTCCGTCCATGCTAAGTTTGAGCGGACTGTTTGCCGAAACTGTTGGACGGACAAAGTTGGGCGAACAGTCCGCGCATGTGTACGCGGCCTTAGTTTTTGTTTGTATCCGTAGTACAGCTCAAAAACAATAGTGCACATTTTGCTTTTTTTTTTAATCCTACCTAAAACACACTGACACTAACTGACAATGATACTAATAAAAAAATAATAATAATAATCTGGCCAAAAAAAAAAAATTACTGACCCGGACCTTGACCCAACACTAACTTTGGCACTGACCTAGATCAAACCTTAATCTAGGTATTTAAATTTTTGTATTTTTCTTATTTTATTTTTTTATTAACCACCTGCCGACTGCTGCATGCCAATATACGTCAGCACATTGGCAGCGGTGGGCAAATGGGCATACCTGTACGCAGGGGCGGACTGACAACTCATGGGGCCCCCGGGCAATAGGAGATTATGGGGCCCCCAGGCAATCAGAGATTATGGGGCCACATAGTATACACAAACACACACACAGTATAATATCACACACACAGTACACACAGACATGTTTCTATTGGCTGAGAAGGTACTGGAGAGGTGGGGCAACTATAATCTTGGGTTTTACTGAGGCTGGCAACCCTGATGGGGCCCCCTAGTGGCATGGGGCCCTCGGGCAGTGCCCGAGTAGCCCAATGGTCAGTCCGCCCCTGCCTGTACGCCCCACTTAAGAGCCGGGGCTAGCAGGCACGTGTGTGCGCCCACCGCATACAGCATGACTGTGCCTGCGAGACCGGCGGACCCGATGTCTGCTGGTCTCCCAGCGATCGTGTCACAGAGCCGCAGAACGAAGAAGTGCCTATGTAAACAAGGCATCAACCCGTTCTGCCTTGTGACATGACAGAGATCACTGCTCCCTGTCATCAGGAGCAGTGATTGTTGTCATGTGAGTGGAAGACCACCCCCCCCACAGTTAGAATCACTCCCTAGGACACACTTAACCCCTTGATCTCCCCCTAGTGGTTAACCCCTTCCCTGCCAGTGTCATTTACACAGTAATCAGTGCATTTTTATAGCACTGATCGCTGTATAAATGACAATGGTCCTAAAATAGTGTCAAAAGTGTCCGATGTGTCCGCCATAATGTGGCAGTCCCGATACAAATCACAGATCGCCGCCATTACTAATAAAAAAATATAATAATAAAAATGGCATAAAACTATCCTCTATTTTGTAGACGCTATAATTTTTGCGCAAACTAATCAATATACGCTTATTGCAATTTTTTTTTTGTACCAAAAATATGTAGAAGAATACATATCGGCCTAAACTGAGGAAAACATTTTTTTTTATATATATATTTTTGGGGGATATTTATTATAGCAAAAAGTAAAAAATATTGCATTTATTTCAAAATTGACGCTCTTTTTTTGTTTATAGCGCAAAAAATAAAATCTGCAGAAGTGATCAAATACCACCAAAAGAAAGCTCTATCTGTGGGAAAAAAGGGCGTCAATTTTGTTTGGGTGTAACGTCACATGACCGCACAATTGTCAGTTAAAGCAACGCAGTGCCGAATCGCAAAAGGTGCTCTGGTCAGGAATGGGGTAAAATCTTCCAGGGATGAAGTAGTTAATATTATTTAAATCTTTTTTTTTTTTTTTTTTACACACACTTAGTGATTGATCACTGTGATAACCAATCAGAGGGTATTATAGCGATCAGGTGACCCAGGAACTTGAGTTCCCAGCAGTAAGGGAGATACCCAAATAAAAAAATAGCCCAGGGACTGCATAGTTGTGTAATGTCGGCGTGAAGAGGTTAATGTAACTTTAAAAGCCTGTTCTATTTTTTTATTTTTTTTAAATGGCAGATTTAATTAAAGAAAAAAAAAACCTCCACAGCTTCTTTGCTCAGGAACTTCTTGTTTTGTGGTGACAACTGTATCCCAATTGTGTCCCTGCATTGTTCTAGAAAACATAGAAAAGTGACAGTAGAAAAATGACCAAGTGGTCCGTTGAGCCTGTCTTGTTAACTTCTTTTGGTAAAAAATAAACCACATGTCCCATGAGGCATTGCAAGACTAACAGTTATAAACATATCTCCCAGAGGCAGAGAAGGCATGATGTTTGACAGTTACAAGCATGAATCCCAGAGACAGAGGCATGATGGGATTTGTAGTTCTGCAACAGCAGGACGGACACATTTTGCCCCCCCCCCCCCCCACCATCTTAGGGTAAGTATTTTTTATCATTGTTCTTATTTTGAAATAATTGCCAGTCTCCAGGCCTAATCTTTGCCCATGGTATGACCATGTACTGTATATCATTGTGATGTGGTTATAGGGCACATAAGGGATCCTTTCTCAACTTTTTCACCCCTGCAGAAACCCTAAAATAATTTTCAGGTTATGGAGAACCCTTAATAAAACCAATTTATTGGGGTCAATGAGAATAATGCCCCCTACATTGTTGGTCAGTAGGAAGAATACATCAATACAGCCCTTACAGTGGTGATCAGAATGCCACTCTTATAGGCAGCTAAAAAAGTCCAGTGTTAGTGTTATGTTGCCGGCTTTGCAAAGTGTCATTGGCCCTGGAACAATGAAAAAACCATCATATGGGAGGTCAATGAACCACATTTTAAGGAAGCTCTAGCAACCTTTGGAGGAACCCTAGACTTCCATGGAATCCTGGTTGTGAATGTCTGCCTTAAGGTCTTATAAGGGTCTTATAAGGGACATTGACCACATACAATTGCCGATGTGAACATTGTACAACCAGATTTTGGATTCCAGCTATTTGGCAGTCGAGTGGCTACTGGCTAGAATATGCAATCATCTGGTCACTAGGAAGAATCCAACCATTACAGTGGTGATCAGAATGTTGCTCTTATGCCGCGTACACACGGCCGGATTTTCCAATGGGAAATGTTGGATGTGAGCTTTTTAGCTGAAAGTTTGACCGTGTGTATGCTCCATCGAACATTTGTTGTCAGACTTTCCACCAACAAATGTTTGCTAACAGTTCTCAAATTTTCTGACAACAAAACTTTGTTGTCGGAATTTCCGATCGTGTACACGCGTGCTCAGAATCAAGCAGAAGGAGCCTCACCGGCTATTGAACTTCCCTTTTTTTCGGCTCGTCGTACGTCTTGTACGTCACCACTTTGCCATGTTCCTAATTGTTGCCCAACATTTGTGTGACTGTGTGTATGCAAAATAAGTTGGAGCCAACAATCTTCGGACCAAAATCTATGGTTTTTGTTGTCGGAAAGTCCGATCATGTGTACGAGGCATTACAGGCAGCTAAAAAGATCAGTGTTAGTGTTATTGAACTTCCCTTTTTTTCGGCTCGTCGTACGTCTTGTACGTCACCACTTTGCCATGTTCCTAATTGTTGCCCAACATTTGTGTGACTGTGTGTATGCAAAATAAGTTGGAGCCAACAATCTTCGGACCAAAATCTATGGTTTTTGTTGTCGGAAAGTCCGATCATGTGTACGAGGCATTACAGGCAGCTAAAAAGATCAGTGTTAGTGTTATGCTGTCAGGTTTGCAACTTGGTGTTGGCCCTGGAACTATACAAGCACCATCATATAGGAAGTCAATCAACCACAGCTCAAAGAACCACTAAGAACCTTTGGAGGAACCCTAGACTTCCATGGAATCCTGGTTGTGAATGACTGCCATAAGGACTTATAAGGGACTTTGACCACATACAATTGCCATGTGAACATTACACAACCAGATTTTGGATTCCAGTTATTTGGCAGTCAAGTGGCTACTGGCTAGAATACGCAATCATTTGGTCACTAGGAAGAATCCAACCATTACAGTGGTGATCAGAATGACACTCTTACAGGCAGCTAAAAAGATCAGTGTTAGTGGAATGCTTTCGGCTTTGCAACGTGGTGTTGGCCCTGGAACTATACGAACTATACAAGCACCATCATATAGAAAGTCAATCAACCACATTTCCAGCAACCCGTGGGAACCTTTGGAGGAGCCCTAGGCTTCCATGGAACCCTAGTTGAGAATGGCTGCCATACGGTCTCATGAGGGACTGTGACCTCATACAATTGCCAATATGAACATTAGACAACCAGATTTTGGATTTCCGGTTAAGTGGCTATTGGCTAGAATATGCCTCAATCTGTTCACTATACAAAATCTGATCTGCACATTAGGTCTAAAATAACCAAATCCTTCACACAACATACAACCCATATTGTATGGGTGGTGCAACTTTCATGGTTCATTGACAATACATTTAATCACTTAACATTTCATTATTGTAACAATTTATTGCCTTAAACATACCCTCTTCATAGCAAGTAACAAGGTATTTTATTGCAACATTATATTTAAACAGATGTAGATAATACCAGTGTCATTAACCCTAATTTAATAGTGAAATACATTAGTTATTTGGTCTGCCCGGTGCTGCTTTTATTTATTGTTTGCTGTAATGGTTGAGAGCTACAGGTGTTAGAAAAGCAATTGATCTAATCCTTCTCCCATATGGAAAGGATTATTTGATTGTAACTTCCTGGCTGCTTAGAATGGATGCAGTGGAAGGAACCCGGGCGTAATGTCGCCTTGTCCCGTACTGGAGCAAACAATCTTTTACAGTCGAAAAGCCAGCTAAAAATAAATGTATTAGCCACCCATTCCCATTTGGATTTGCAAATGTCTTTTCTCTTTTTGCGTCATGGTTGCTGACTTGGTATTTTTAATCCATTTGCAAAGCCTAGAGGAATGTGTTCTGGAAAGGAGCCAACTTTGGATCCATGTGTATCATATTGCAGGGTGTGAAGAACAAAGTCTGTCTGCTATTGGGTGCGAGGCGTCCAGCTATATATTTGCACTACGCACTATATTTACAACTTTTTTTTCTTTTTCAGCATTTGTCAGAGGCTGCACATTTGTTATATCCTTTGCACATGGCACAGTTTTCATCTCCATCACTTACCTAAACCATTCCCAGACACTGAAAAGCATTATCCCCTGTTTCCTCTTATTTGTAAGAGACTAATGAGAGAATGAACAGAGAGATATTTGGGAAAGGCATTGATGGGATGGAACAGTTACATGTCCAATCAGGGCTGTCCTGGTCTTATTATGAGCTGTTTATCTTTTCGACGTATGACCTGTTAAACCTGAGCCTTTAGTAGAAGGAATGCAATAACATGGAAGTTATAAGGCAAATGTGGAACAGTTTTTTTTGTGGATTAATTGTGGCAGTTCAATTCAGACTCAAATATCAGCGATTATCATTTTGTACTGTTACATATTATATTATTAATCTAGAGCTTCAACAAAGCCTGTTTTATACCATGCTGGTCCTTGTCTGTAGTGTGCACTGTCTGGTTGGTTTACAAAGACATGGGGACAACAAGTACTGTCTTGGGCCGGACATACACAGTTCAAATCTCAACTGGCTCAGCAGGAACCGACCGCGATTTGAACCGATAATGAGCAGGCTGAATGTACCAAGTTGATTGATCGATTAACTTGGGTACAAACAGCCTGGTGGATTCTCTTGCGATTATCACTAGAGGCTATAGTGTCTATAATTACACTCTTCTCCTTGGGTCAATTGGATTGGGAGCTAGTTGCCACCAAATCGGGGACGGCTGTTGCCGCCCAGATGGGGAAGCTGCTTCCTTCTCCTTGACGTCTGCGTGACGTTAGGAGGAACCTGTGGGTGCGGCGTGCAGCCTTTAAAGCACCCCCTCCTTGTCACAGCTCATTTAGCTGCATACTTTACTGCACATGGACCATGCTATCATGCAAACATATCAGTTAATCTATGTACACACACAGTTTGCACCAATCCCCTTTGGGTGGGTATTTTTCTTAAAGTGGTTGTAAACCCTGGTAAAAAAAAAAAAAAAAAAACCTGCATAGCATACTAGCTCATTATGAATTACTTACCCAAGAACGAAGCCCCCGCAGCCGTCCTCATCTTCCCCTCTGGCCGGCAACATCTCTCCCGGGGGGTTACTTCCAGGTATCGCGGCTCCGGCGCTGTGATTGGCCGGGGTCATGATGATATTACTCCTGGGAACCGCCGGTAATGGCACACAGACTGAAGCAACGGCACATACATGCCATTGCTTCAGTTTGCCCCAGTGTGCATGTGCCGATGTCATCGGCACATGCAGGGGACAAGGGATGTCTCCTAAACCATGCAGGTTTGGGAGATATCCTGGGTAGCTACAGGTAAGCCTAATTATAGGCTTACCTGTAGCATAAAGTTGTTGTAAAGGGTTTGCAACCACTTTAACACAGGCTTCACCTTGGTTTCACTAATTTGGTTTTGGGACATGGTTATATTTTCAGTCACACGTTCCTTCCTTTCCACATTTCCTCCAACTCGTTCCCACTCCTCTAGGTATGGGTGCTTAACTATCTTCAGAATTACTCTATAATTCAGTCACTTACCATTTCATTCACATTCTTCCATAGAGACCCTGCATCTCATACACATTATCTTCCCTTACTATCCCACCCAATCTGGAACCTCTACCCTCTGGGGGTGCTTTGTTGGTGGCCAACTCGCCTGCAGGTTTGTTACCTCAGCTCCCGGGACAGACAACACCCTGGTGGCCCTTGTGTTACTATACCGCATACCTGTGAACTGTAACTCCATGTGTATAATTAGGACTTGATATTTTTTTCCGGTTATTCAATTTCCCTGTCATTGGATACATGGGTTTCAATCAGAGTTAATTGGTGTCAATTTTTTTTCTGATATGTGAATGCATAACCCCCTGAAGAAGTGGCTGTGTGCCACAAAACACATAGGGCTCTGTAGGATGCACCCATTCTCTTATTATATCCAATTATTGCACACACCCTAACAAGGAAAATATATTTTTTTAAATGGAGTTTTACAAACTTTCTGGCCAAATAAAATTTTCATATGGAGTTTTATTTATCTTACATTTGGTAACTGGAATGCGTTGCTATGACAATTTTACAGTGGTGTGAAAAAGTGTTTGCCCCCTTCCTCATTTCCTGTTCCTTTGCATGTTTGTCACACTTAAGTGTTTCGGAACATCAAACCAATTTAAACAATAGTCAAGGACAACACAAGTAAACACAAAATGCAATTTGTAAATGAAGGTGTTTATTATTAAAGGTGAAAAAAAATCCAAACCATCATGGCCCTGTGTGAAAAAGTGATTGCCCCCTAAACCTAATAAATGGTTGGGCCACCCTTAGCAGCAACAACTGCAACCAAGCGTTTGCGATAACGTGCAATGAGGCTTTTACAGCGTCCTGGAGGAATTTTGGCCCACTCATCTTTGCAGAATTGTCCTAATTCAGTTACATTAGAGGGTTTTCGAGCATGAACGGCCTTTTTAAGGTCATACCACAACATCTCAATAGGATTCAGGTCAGGACTTTGGCTAGGCCACTCCAAAGTCTTCATTTTGTTTTTCTTCACCTATTCGGTGGTGGACTTGCTGGTGTGTTTAGGATCATTGTCCTGCTGCAGAACCCAAGTTCGTTTCAGCTTGAGTACACGAACAGATGGTCGGACATTCTCCTTCAGGATCTCTTGGTAGACAGCAGAATTCATAGTTCCTTTTATCACGGCAAGTCTTCCAGGTCCTGAAGCAGCAAAACAGCCCCAGACCATCACACTACCACCACCATATTTTACGGTTGGTATAATGTTCTTTTTATGAAATGCAGTGTTCCTTCTACGCCAGATATACTTGGACACACACCTTCCAAAGAGTTCCACTTTTGTCTCATCGGTCCACAGAATGTTGTCCCAAAAGTCTTGGGGATCATCAAGATGTGTTGTGGAGAAATTGAGACGAGCTTTGATGTTCTTTTTGCTCAGCAGTGGTTTTCTCTTTGGAACTCTGCCATGCAGGCCATTTTTGCCCAGTCTTTTCCTGATGGTGGAGGCATGAACGCTGACCTTAACTGAGGCAAGTGAGGCCTGCAGTTCCTTGGACGTTGTTGTGGGGTCTTTTGTGACCTCTTGGATGAGTCGTCGCTGCGCTCTTGGGGTAATTTTGGGCGGCCGGCCACTCCTGGGAAGGTTCACCACTGTTCCATGTCTTCGCCATTTGTGGATAATGGCTCTCACTGTGGTTCGCTGGATTCCCAAAGCTTTGGAAATGGCTTTATAACCCTTTCCAGACTGATAGATCTCAATTACTTTCTTTCTCAATTGTTCCTGAATTTCTTTGGGTCTCGGCATGATGTGTAGCTTTTAAGGATCTTCTGGTGGACCTTACTGTGTCAAGCAGCTCCTATTAAAGTGATGCCTTGATTGTGAACAGGTGTGGCAATAATCAGGCCTGGGTGTGGCTAGAGAAATTGAACTCAGGTGTGGACAACCACAGTTATAGTATGTTTTAACAAGGGGGCAATCACTTTTTCACACAGGGCCATGATGGTTTGGATTTTTTTTCACCTTTAATAATAAACTTCTTCATTTACAAATTGCATTTTGTGTTTACTTGTGTTGTCCTTGACTATTGTTTAAATTGGTTTGATGTTCCGAAACACTTAAGTGTGACAAACATGCAAAGGAACAGGAAATGAGGAAGGGGGCAAACACTTTTTCACACCACTGTATATAAATATATGAATAGGTTTTTAATTATACATGTATGTATATATATATATATATATATATATATATATATATATATATATATATATATATATATATATATATATATATATATATAAAATGGCTCTGCATTTGCAATGTTTTTGTCAAAAGCTATATGAATTTTCCAAGACAATAAATATGTTGTTTTTTTTATAATTAATAGCTGTCTTTCGATTGCCTCAATTAAAATTGCCTCGATTTTAATTCCCAAATTCCTTTTTGATTAACTGATTTAGGGATGGAGGCACACGGTAATATGCACCTCATTTAAAGTCACATCAAACCTCTCTTCCCTCTACATATACATTCTTCTCCTGGTGGGGATGGCCATATAAGGGGCAAGTCTCAGCAGCAATTTTCTTTCTTTCAACCCTTTCAGTGTGAAGAAGAACAAGGAATCCTGAAAGTGATGGTTTGGCCTCAGAGAGCCCTAATCTCAAAATTATGGAGTCTGTTCTGGGGTTACATGAAGAGACAGAGGATTTGAGGCACCCTAACAGCCACAGAAGATCTGTGGTTAATTTTCCAAGGAGTTTGGAACAACCTACCTGCCTAGTTCCTTCAAAAACCGAGGGCAAGTGTACCTAGAAGAAGAATTGATGCTGTTTTGTAGGCAAAAGGCAGTTACACCAAATATTGATTTGGAAATTCTCTTCTGTTTATTTAATTTCCTGTTTGGTAATTGATACAAATAAACTATTAACATTTTTATTTCTGAAAGCAGTCTCCATTTACAGCATTTTTTTCACATCTACCTAAAATTTTTGCACAGTAGTGTATATTAAGCAATCAAATCCCTTGCAGGAGCACGCTACATTGCCAGTGCTGATGCTTTTTCACACCTGCCTAAAGCCTTTGCACAGTATTGTGTGTGTATATATATATATATATATATATATATATATATATAGATAGATAGATAGATAGATAGATAGATAGATAGATAGATAGATAGATAGATAGAGGTAGATAAAGCTGTGTTTTTGGTTTTCTCTGGATTTTGTAGTTCTGGATCTGAACCTTTAATCCTGTGTCTGGATTTTACCAAATGGCTGCAGCCAGTGTCAGTACAGAGATGTGTCATTATATACTCAAGCCTGAGGATAGCTCAGAGCTCCCAGTTTGGAGACAGCTCCCAGTTTGGGAGGCAGAAGGTCTCACCCAGGATTCAGAGGTGCGCCAACCAGGAGCCAAGAGACATGAGGCCTCACCCAGGGGTCAGAGGAGCCCCAGCCAAGAAACATGAGGCCTCACCCAGGGGTCCGAGGAGCCCCAGCCAAGAGACATGAGGTCTCACCCAGGGGTCAGAGGAGCCCCAGCCAAGAGACATGAGGCCTCACTCAGGGGTCAGAGGAGCCCCAGCCAAGAGACATGAGGTCTCACCCAGGGGTCAGAGGAGCCCCAGCCAAGAGACATGAGGTCTCACCCAGGGGTCAGAGGAGCCCCAGCCAAGAGACATGAGGTCTCACCCAGGGGTCAGAGGAGCCCCAGCCAAGAGACATGAGGTCTCATTCCAGGAGTCAGGTGGGCTCCTATCAGGATGTCAGGAGAACCTCTATCCAGGGGCCAAAAGTGGGCCATGCAGCAGGGAGCTGCCACTAAATTCTAAGAGAGCCTAGTAAACCAGTAGAGCTGGACAACACAGTCAAAGGGACTGGCAAGAAGAGCAGCGGTGCTGCCAACAAGGGACTCTGGTGGCTCAGAGTTTTTGGTTGACTGTTTATGTTGATGTGGAAGAGCCCTGTGGGCAACTGATATCTCTGTGAAATGTATTTAATAAAACTGGACTGCCATGCCCTAAAATACAGTTTGATCTGGTGTAACACATTGTGACAAAGCAGCTACCACATGAGTATAATCTCCCCAATGCCACAATATATATATATATATATATATATATATATATATATATATATATATATATATATATATATGTTTTATAGTTATATATACAGAGAGCAAGAGCTGCAAAGGTTCGCAATGTTCCTGCAAAATAGTTTTGAGGAATGATTCACAAGCATTTTATTATTATAATTTTATCATTATTATTGCTATTATATTTAATTTCTGGCAGTATATTTTACAAAGCGCAGTACCGATTCAACATCTGGAAATATTATGATAATCATAACCCACAGAATTTAACAAAATGTTATGATGACTTTTTAGGTGGATGAACTGTGCTGGCATGAAATGATCTTCCACTTTGTTAGCTGTCAGAAAAGTAGATTTATGAATTACAGAGGCTTTCTAATAAACATCCTGACAAGGATAATGAGAAGGCATGTTCTAGAAACAAGAGAAAGATCACAGTGTGTCACTCACCTGGAATTCCTCTTTGACACCAGTGATGCTTGATGAGGACAACTTCTGTTTCCCTTCAGGGCGGTATATACTTTCCCAATAGCGTGTCACTTTTTTTTTTTCTCCACCTGAGTGATATAATACATAATAAAAAGAAATGGGTGAACTGATCTTCCATGTAGGAGATCCTGCTCAGATTATGTTGATTTGCAGTGAGATATAACTAGCTTGTTAAAATGTTTCCTTGCTTTCAAATAAATTATACATCAATCAGAACTTGGGAATGGACTGCTGAGAATGGGATCTTGGGAAAGGGATCTTGGGAACATACTGGATCTTATACTTTGGATGCTCTGTAGGATGGGATCTAAGATTGAAAGCTATAATGCCCTGTACACACGATAGGATTTTCCGACAACAAAATCCATGGGATTTTTTCGGATGGATGTTGGCCAAAACTTGTGTCACACAAAGTTGGTCAAGAACACGATGACGTACAACACGTACGACAAGCCGAAAAAATTAAGTTCAATAGCCAGTGCTGCTCTTCTGCTTGATTCCGAGCATGCGTGGCACTTTGTGTGTCAGAATTGTGTACACATGAACGGAATTTCTGACAACATATTTTATTGTTGGAAAATTTGAGAACCAGATCTCAAATTTTGTGTGACGGAAATTCCTATGGAAAATGTGTGATGGAGCCTACACACGGTCAGAATTTCCGACAACAAGGCCCCCATCACACATTTTCCATCAGAAAATCCTATCGTGTGTACGAGGCATTACACTAGATTTTGATGAAACATTGCTTCCTTGATGTATGTGAAGTACACATGTACTTATGCCCCATATTTAGCTTCTGAGACCATTCCATCCCCCGGGGGGTCCCCTTCCCATCCTCCACTCCTTCCTCTCTTTTTCCTTCTCTTTCTTTCTTCTTTGATTTCTCCTCTATCCTTCTTTTCTTCTCACTTCTGGCTCTCCTCTTTATTAGGCTGGCCATACATGGAGCAAATTTTTTTCCTGTGACCACGGGTTGCAGGAAAGACATTTGCTCAATTCCCCCATCAACACAGACAATCCCTCCTGCCAGGCTGCTGTTTTGTCCCGGCAGGGGAAGCCATCCCCACCGGGAGAAGACAGTGATTATTGCTAGCGGCTATAGCAGAGCTATTACTGAAGAAGAAGCTATTTGACTCAGAAACGTGTTGGATACTTATATGCAATCTCTGCGTTTATTAACAAATATAAGCCTATATATATTGTATACTTGTGACTTTGTATCTATCCTACTATGTGGAATTTTTAAGTTTGCTTGTATACTATTTTTATGGAGTCACAATAATAAAATTCATATATTTTAAGAAATGAAGTACTTTTTGAAGCCTTAAAAGTTCCACACAATGGGGGAATTAAAAGCTTTGATAGGAAAAAAAATGACATAGCACCTGTTTTTGGTAAGAGGAAAAAGACATCATCATTGGTATTAGTGGGAGGAATAATGTCCTATTATTGTTATCAGTGGGAGGAATAATGCCCGATTATTGGTGTCAGTGGGGAGAATAGTGTCCCATCATTGGTGTCAGTGGAGAGAATAGTGTCCCATCATTGGTGTCAGTGGAGAGAATAGTGCCCCATCATTGGTGTCAGTGGAGAGAATAGTGCCCCATCATTGGTGTCAGTGGAGAGAATAGTGCCCCATCGTTTGTGTCAGTGGAGAGAATAGGGCCCCATCATTGGTGTCAGTGGAGAGAATAGTGCCCCATCATCGGTGTCAGTGGAGAGAATAGTGCCCCATCATTGGTGTCAGTGGAGAGAATAGTGCCCCATCATTGGTGTCAGTGGAGAGAATAGTGCCCCATCGTTTGTGTCAGTGGAGAGAATAGTGCCCCATCATTGGTGTCAGTGGGAGGAATTTGGCCCAATTGTTGATATCAGTGGTAGGATTTATGTCCCACCGTTGGTGTCAATGGGAATATTTATGCCCCACTATTGATGTCAGTGAAAGGCATTCTTCTTAGATTTATGTTTAGTTATTATGCTGTGTCCCTGGAGTGGAGGGTGATCATATGACTTGCAAATTTCCCAGCCCACCTACTGTTGGGAGGAGCAAGAGTTCCCCAAGTGTTGTTTAGTAAGACCTCACACACACTATTAGGTTTTCTGCAGATATGTGTCTTCAGATTTACCAAAACCATATAATATCAGGTCAAATCTTAAGAGTTTCAATTTGTATGCATCCAGACAGGCCTTTGCACTGCATGGTTTTGGTAAATCTAAAAAGACAAAAATCTGCAGAATATGTAATAGTGTGTATAGGGTCTTAGCCCTTGTACACACGGTCGGACGTTCTGACAACAATATCCGTCGGATTTTGTTCGAAACTGGTGTTGCATACACCGGTCGGACAAAGTTGTCGGAAAATGATGACGTAATTTAGTTACGACGGGACTACGTTCAGGCTAGTAGCCAATAGATTTGGTCTAGGGATTTGATCTGAGCATGTGTGGCACTTTGTCCGATCGGAATTCTCTACAAACGATTGGAAAAAGTTTGATCGGATTTTCTTGACGGAAATTTTTTATATCCAGCTCTCAAACTTTGTTGGTCGGACATTCTGACGGAAAAAGTCAGATGAAGCCCACACATGGTCGGATTATCCGACAACACGGTCCAATCGGACATTTTCCATCGGAATGTCCGACCGTGTGTACAAGGGCTGAGACATATAAAGTCTATCCATCAGGGACCCATCTTTTGGCTTTGATGAAGAGGAGACTCTCCCCCTGAAATGTATAAGCTGCTGAGGTCTGAATGGTGACTTCCCGAGATTGGAACATGCACAGCTGACGTGGAAGCATGGATTGTGTATCATTCTGTTGAGCTTGTGATATGCAGTAGTTTGTAAGTAAATATTTATTTTATTATCACAATAAAGAAGGTTTATAGAGGCTGGTGCGCCATCTTTTTTTGCTTTATTGGCCTTGGTGTAACTTTTGGGGAACGAAAGTGATGGTAAATTCTCCAAAAGGTCCCCTGCAATAATTCCACAAAGACAATAAATCATGTAAATTCTGTACAATGGAGATACAGACCAATGAGGGAATGGATAATAACAATTCCCTGGGGGCAGACAAAAGACTCCACTCACCCCCCCCCCATCAGCACAAAGTGTTATTGGAGAGGGACAATTTTCTGACCCCTAACCTAAAGTGCCTGCCTGATTCTGAAGCCTGCACAGGCTTGTACTCTATCATTTTTTCGAGGTGTTCCCAAACTCATGCACCTTTTGCTATGGGCATACTAGCCCGTATAACTTGCCTACTAGGCTTTGTTCTTTACTCAGCAGACTGATACTGGATAAATGACTGATGGATCATTTTTAACCCATCAATGCCCATGAACACAAGTATGCATTTCTTGAAAAATATTCATGCATAAAGTTGAGTTCTGAACTTTAGAAATGATGTATCAAACTGCTTAAAGTGGTTGTAAGGTAGAAGTTGTTTTTTTATCCTAATACATTCTATGTATTAAGATAAAAAAAACCTTCTGTGTGCAGCAGCCCCCCTCAGTCCCCTAAGCCCTTGTACATGAGGTCTGACATTCCGACAACAAAATCCGTTGGATTTTGTCCGACGGATTTTGTCCGGAACTGGTGTTGCATTCACACGGTCCACTAAAGTTGTCGGAAAATCCAATCATTCGTAACGTGATGACATCATTTAGTTACGACGGGACTACGTTCAGGCTAGTAGCCAATAGCTTTGGTCTAGGAATTTGATCTGAGCATGCGTGGTACTTTGTCCAATCGGAATTCTCTACAAACGATCTGACAAAGTCTGATGGGATCATGTTGTCGGAAAATTTTATAGCCCAGCTCTAAAACTTTGTCGGTCAGATATTCCGACGGAAACAGTCCGATGGAGCCCACACACAGTCGGATTATCCGACAACGCGGTCCGATCGGGCATTTTCCGATGGAATGTCCGACCGTGTGTACAAGGGCTAATACTTACCTGATCCCCATCTCTATCCAGCAATGTCCACAAGTGCCCTGGCCATCTGGTACTGTCCTTCCTGATTGGCTGAAGTAGCAGCAGGGCGCCATTGGCTCCCGATGTTGTCAATAAAGCTCAGTGAACCAACAAGGAGAGAGAGAGAGGATGGGGGTGGGCCGCGGAGCTGCGGCTCGGCTCGGGTGCCCTCATTGCAAACTGCTTGCTGTGGGGGCACTCAGCAGGGTGAGCGGGTATATGGGTAGAATTTTGCATGAAAATTCTTGGGAAATTTTTTTTCCAAGAAGAAAATCTGTTCATTCTTCTAAACATTAGTGGATCAAATCAACATTTGTTTTCGACCACAGTGACGAGATAATTCAAAGCAACAGGATGGAAAATGTTTCTTGAATTAATGCATTTCTAATGCCAAATACACACGATCTGATTTTCAGATGGGAAATGTTGGATGTGAGCTTGTTGGCGGTAAGTCCGACCGTGTGTATGCTCCATCGAACATTTGTTGTCGGACTTTCCGCCTACAAATTTTGGCTAGCGGGACGCACAAAAGTCCACGCATGCTTGGAATCAAGTACGAGCCGGAAGCTCTCGGTCTTGTAAAACTAGCGTTTGTAATGGAGATATCACATACGTCTTGTATGTCACTACGTTTGTAATTGTTGGCCAACATTTGTGTGACCGTGTGTATGCAAGACAAGTTGGAGCCAACATCCTTCAAACAAAAATCCATGGTTTTGTTGTTGGAAAGCCCGATCGTGTTTACAGGGCATAACAATGTATGTGGTGCAAACAAAGAGAGGGAAATTGGGACTTTAAATAAGGTGGTTGACTCGTGTAGATCAATACAGAGAAATTTTATTGTAGGAATAAGAATTTGTCAATACGTAATGATAATACATTTCATAAGTAACTGTTATCATATCTGTACATATACATTATATAGTATTATCAGTAATAAATACATTTCATGTGAAAAACAGATATAATAACAGTTACTTATGAAATTTATTATCATTATGTATTGACAAATTCTTAGTCCTACAATAAAATTTCTCTGCATTGATCTACACGAGTCAACCACCTTATTTAAAGTCCCAATTTCCCTCTCTTTGTCCCATTGATGGAGGAGCATTATATGCTCCTCATTTAACCACTTGGCGCCCACACTACGTCTATTGACGTCATGGGCTTTCAGTGGTTATATCTAAATGATGCCTGAGGCCACAGACATCATTCAGATATTGCCGTTTTCAGCCGGCGATTCCATGCACCGTAAGAATGATCAAGCGGCGGAACAGCGCCCCCCCGCCGCCCTCCGGTGCTTCTACCGACTCACCGTTTCCATCGGTGAGTCGGTCACAGGATCCGCCGCCCCCAGCAAGTTACCATAGAGATTTCCGGTGGATTAGATCGTCCCCGGAGTCTCTATGATCGTTCGGAGGCCGGGCGCGATGTTATGACGTCACGCCCGGCCTCGGTATTCAAATTAACAGCGCCGATCTGGCTAGGAAGCCAGGATCGTTTTTTTTTTTTTTTTTTATTCTTCCCAGCCTAGAGGTGAGATATGGGGTCTTATTGACCCCATATCTCACTGTAAATAGGTCCGATCATGCCATATTCCTATTACAAGGGATGTTTACATTCCTTGTAATAGGAATAAAAGTCATCCATTTTTATTTATTTTTTTTAAGTGTAAAACTAAAAAACTAAAACTAAAATTAACAATAAAAAAAAAAAATGTAAAGCGCCCCTGTCCCCGTGAGCTCGCACACAAAAGCGAACACATACGTAAGTCCCGCCCACATCTGAAAAAGGTGTTCAAACCCCATATGTGAGGTATCACCGCAAACGTTAGAGCAAGAGTAATAATTCTAGCCCTAGACCTCCTCTGTAACCCAAAATATGTAACCAGTAAAAAAATTTAAAGCATCGCCTATGGGGATTTTTAAATACCAAAGTTTTGCGCCATTCCACGAGCGCATGCAATTTTGAAGCGTGACATGTTGGGTATCTATTTACTCGGCGTATCCTCCTCTTTCACATTATGCAAAAAAATTGGGCTAACTTTACTGTTTTTTTTTTTTTAAGCATGAAACTGTTTTTTTTCTGAAAAAAACGTGTTTGAAAAATTGCTGCGCAAATGCGAGATAAAAAGTTGCAACGAGCGCCGTTGTATTCTCTAGTGTCTTTGCTAAAAAAACATATATAATGTTTGGGGGTTCTATGTAATTTTCTAGCAAAAAAATTAGGAATTTTACATGTAGGAGAGAAATGTCAGAATTGGCCTGGATGCGAAGTGGTTAAAGTCCCAATTCCCTCCATATACTGCAACAGTGTATGTGGTTTTCATTCGGTAACATCCATTCATTTCAAAATCAAATGTTAAAACCAAAATGATTTTTTTTTTTTGAACAGCATTCAAATGTTATGAGAATTTTCCAACAAATTTTCCTAAGACTTTTCCTAGGAATTTTCATTAAAAATTCTATCCATCTCTGGCCAGCTTTAGTTTGTAGACACAGAAATGGATACAGACGTGTCTACAGTGAAGTTGGTCATACGCAGTTGAATTTTTGTTCAAACAAAAAAAAAAAAAGTTTGTCAACTAATTTAATTCGAAAGTACTTAAAATTTCATCCAGACCTGCTACTTGAGTGGAATCCCAGATGTATTAAATAGTTTTCATTGCACTGTATGCAATGTATGATATTCCTGATTTCCTAATCCCCATTTACAGTTAGAACATTTTTCCATCCTACTCCTTAAAAAATGTTCTCATCATTATGTTCAAAAAACAACATCAGTTTGACGCCAATAACCATTGAAAAATAAAATGAATGTTTTGAAAATGAAAACTTAAAAATTGAAATACAAATTTTTACTGGTGTATTGCCAGCTTTACTCTGTAGCAAGAAATAGATGTCCTTTGCAAAGTTGCTGAACTCTCTTTTATGACATTTTTTATACAGTGCATCTGGACAGTATTCACAGTGCTTCACTTTTTCCATATTTTTTTATGTTACAGCCTTGTTCCAAGAGGGATTAACTGGTTGCTGCCCGCCCACCATCAAATGAAGGCGGGAACGGTGCGGCTCTTGTTCTGGAATGATATCATATGATGGCATCCCAGAGCGGCCGCTCTTGCGTGCCCGAGGGGCACGCAGAGTGGTGATCCCGGCCACATCGCGTTGCAAGGACAAGTTGCGTCCCTGATCTGTGTAAAGAGCCGCATCCATGTGATCTGCTGTGCCGATTTGTTGCATCTGCTCACAGGGGAACATCTAGGAATGTAATCAGGGCATTGATCATCAGTGCACTGATTACAATAAAGAAATATAGTGACACAATACAGTGCCCACCAATGCCAGCATACAATGCCCACCAGTGGCAGAAATAAGTGCCCACCACTGCCCACAAGTGCCACCAATCAGTGCCCATTAGCCATGCCAGTCAGTGCTGGAAATTAGTGCAGTCTATCAGTGCCCGCCATCATTGCCCATCACTGCTGTCCATCAATGCCCATCAGTGTCACCTATCAGTGCCACCCATAAATGCCCATCAGTGCCCATCTGTACCACCTATCCGTGCTGCCTATTCGTGCCCACCAGTGCTGCCTATCAGTGCCCACCACTGCCACCTATCAGTGCCCGCCAGTGCTGCCTATTAGTGCCCATCAGTGCCACCTAAGAGTGTCCATCAGTGCCGCCTATCAGTGCTCATCAGTGCCACATATTAGTGTCTCCTCATCAGTGGCCATAAGTGCCGTCTCATCAGTGCCCATAAGTGCCACCTGATCAATGCCCACCAGTTCAGCCTATCAGTGCCCATCGGTGTTGCCTCATCAGCGCACATCAGTGAAGGCGAAAAATTACTTAGTTACGAAATTTACTGACAGAAAAAGTAAAAAAAATTTTTTTTTGTAAAAAAATAAAAACCCACCAGTGATTAAATACCACCACAAGAAAGCTCTAGTTGTGTGAAGAAAATTATAAAAAATGTCTTTGTTTACAGAGTAGCATGACCACGCAATTGTCATTCAAAGTGCGACAGCGCTGAAAGCTGAAAAATGGCTTGGGCCAAAAGGGGTTGTTAGTGCCTGGTAGGCAAGTGGTTAAATTCATTATGTTCCTCAAAATTCTAGCAATTCAAACAATACCCTATATTGACAACGTGAAAGAAGTTTGTCTGAAATCTTTGCAAATTTATTAAAATTCAAAAATGAAATAATCCCACAGTACATACGTATGCCATTGGCATACCATGATGGCATGATGGCAAAGGTCATTGCCATGGCCTTTGCCATCACACTCAAAATTCAGCTCAGGTGCATCCTGTTTCCACTGATCATCCTTAAAGTGGATGTAAACCCTCACATATACCCAGTGAAGTGAACAGCCACAAAGATGAAACAAATCTTTCTACACAAGTCTTACACATAAGTCTTACATGTATATCTGCTCTCTTCAACTTTTTATACTGTTTAGAAAGTTAGAGTATTTTCTTTTCCTGTTTAACATAGAGTGTGAAGTCTGAGCATAAAGCCAAGACAGCTGATTGGAGGAAAGGCACACACCCCCTCTCCACATAGGCAAAGACTCTCAGAGGTGTTCTGTGACACGGCAAGCTGCCTGCTAATCTATTATAGCTCCCTCCCCGACACAGAATTCAGCCTACTTTTATCTCATGTGTCAGAGAATTTGTCAGAAGTTATCAGGCTGATAACAGAAGAGCAGAGCAGAAGAAAGCCACGGGACTTAGTGCTTTGAAGAGAGATAAGAAAACATTGCAAATATATGTGCCTAGCTCAAATTTCATTAATCGGGTTTACATCCACTTTAAAGTGTTTCTACAACTTTATCGGAGTCCACCTGTGATAAAATCAGTTGATTGAACATGATTTGGAAATGCACATACCTGTCTGTATAAGGTCCCACAGTTATTAATGCATGTCAGAGCACAAACAAAGCCAAGAAGTCCAGGGAATTGTCTGTAACCCTCAGAGACAGGATTGTATGGAGGAACAGATCTGGGGAAGGGTACAGAAAAATTTCTGCAGCATTGAAGGTCCCAATGAGCACAGTGGCCTACATCATCCATAAATGGAAGAAGTTTGGAACCACCAAGACTCTTCCTAGAGTGGGCCGCCCGGCCAAACTGAGCGATTGGGGGAGAAGGGCCTTAGTCAGGGTGGTGACCAAGAACCCGATGGTCACTCTGACAGAGCTGACAGAGAGAGAGTAGAAACTTCCAGAAGAACAATCATCTCTGCAGCACTGCCCCAAACAGCACTGTATGGTAGAGTGGCCAGACGGAGCCACCCCTCAGTAATAAGCACATGACAGCCTGCGTGGAGTTTGCCAAAAGGCACCTGAAGGACTCTCTGGCCATGAGAAACAAAATTCTTTGGTCTGATGAAACAAAGATTGAACTCTTTGGTCTGAATGGCAAGCATCATGTCTGGATGAAACCAGGCATGGCTCGTCACCTGGATAATACCATCGCTACAGTGAAGCATGGTGGTGGCAGCATCATGCTGTGGGGATTTTTTTCAGCGGCAGGAACTGGGAGATTATTCAGGATCAAGGGAAAGATGAATGCAGCAATGTACAGAAACATCCTTGATGAAAACATGCTCCAGAGCGCTCTGGACCTTAAATGGGGGGGGGGGGGGGGGGGAGGTTAATCTTCCAACAGGAGAACGATATCATACTCAAAAAGACTTGAGGCTGTAATTGGTGCCAAAGGTGCTTCACCAAAAGTATTGAGCAAAGGCTGTGAATACTTATGTACATGGGATTTTTTTTTCCGTTTTTTATTTTTCATAAATTTTAAATGATTTCACATTGTCATTATATGGTATTGTTTGTAGAATTTTGAGGAAAATAATTATTTTAATCCATTTTGGAATAAGGCTGTAACATAACAAAATGTGGGAAAAAGTGAAGCTCTGTGAATACTTTCCGGATGCTCTGTATATAAATGTGACATTAGAGCACTTTTCCATGGCATGTCCCATATTCAAATCATCTTTCATCCATTGAGGTGGAGCTTAATCAACATGGTGTGCCATTTGTACCTTCACTTTGCACCAGCTTTTAATATCATACCATGCATACCATAACTATTTCTGATTGGGAAACTGGAGCCAGAGCTTCACCACCATCTTCAATGTCAAAGCAAAAGCAATAGCAACGTTTTTACTTATTTATTTAGTATTAACACAAAAAAGCATATTCTTAGTAAGCATTAACTGAGCTTTAAGTCATTAAATTCGGTCTCAGCACATTTTTATCAGCTCTCTTCCCAAACATTTTCTCTGCATTCACATTAGAAATTAGAAGGCTTGCAGGGTGCCAAGTCAATGTTGGAAGGAAGGAGGGGAGTGGTGTTTGAGGATTAATTACGCCATAGTGCCTGCATCTACAGAAGTCAGTGATGGCTTGTCTTAAAGCGTATTTATTATTATTGTTCTCTATGAATATATTGAAAGTGAAATAATCATAGCTTGGCCAAAGTGGCAAGGTAGTATAAAATGTAGAATTAACAGTAGTTATGATGTGTGACCAATATCTCTGGTTCGATGGGCAAGACAACAATATATGTAAAGATACACCAGCATTGACAATGTATTTATGGCATGTGGAGGGAAGGTTAGAATAGATCTTATTTAGACTTCGTGGGGTGTAATAGATCTCATGAGTGATTATTAGTCTTGCAGTAGCAGAAAATCACCAAATAGTCAAATCTGAACATTTGGTTGAGCTAGACGGAGACTTTGTTTTGCAATACCTAGACCCGCTTATATTGTATCCACATGCAAGTTATCCCACTATACTTAGTGACAGCTTCTCTCATTTCCTCTTTGCTATTTAGAAGCCTGAGTTTTTCACCAGCTTTAAGCAATTGCTTTCTTACCAGATTTTCCGTCTTATCCAGATTGTATTTATGACCTCCGTCTGTCTGCTGAACCCATTCTAGTGAGAGTAAGTTTCCACCAAAACCTCCATCAAGATTTTTTTTTTACTCACTAACTCCACTTCTGTAGATATCCTTCCCATGGAATAAGCTAATGTTTTTGTTTATTTAATTACATTCTTTTAACACATTTCAGAACAGTGCATTAGCTAGTATGTTATATTGTTATTGCCCTACCTTTTGGTGTTATTATTTCATTGTGTTGTATTTCATTGCTTCCACTTCAAAGTTAGGACCAGGCTCGTGGGCAAACCACAAAGACCTAGGCCTTCATTTTCAGGGTTGTCACACACTTGCCTACTTATAAGTATGGTGCTGTTGAGAATATAAGCAGGGCTTCTTAAATGTATTGATTAAGTCATGGTTTTTTAAAACATCGATCTCAACCATTTATTTTTTCAATTTTTATTGTTCTTTGTGTTCATGTTAGGATGACTTTTTCTTACTTAATGTCCAGAGGACAGGCAGTGGTGGTCAAATTTCTCGATATGCTCAAGTGCTGCCCTTGACATCACCAAAGGGATGCACATCAAATTCTGTGAATATTCAGTGTCATAGATAGCAAACACACCACATGATATGGTCAAAGACAATGGGCAAGATACAAGAGACAGTCAGAGACTGCGGACATGATACTAGAGATGGTCAGAGATGGCAGACATGATACTAGAGATGAGACTGTGGAGGGATACAAGAAATGGACACAGACTGCAGACATCATAGAAGAAATAGTCAGATACTGTGGACATGATACAAGAGATGGTCAGAGACTGCAGACATGATACAAGAGATTGTGAGAGACTGCGGGCATGATACAAGAAATGGTCAGAGAATGTGGACATGATTCTAGAGATGGTCAGAGACTGCGGACATGATACAAGAGATGGTCAGAGACTGAGGACATGATACAAGAGATGGTCAGAGACTGTGGACATGATGCTAGAGAAGGTCAGAGACTGCGGACATGATATAAGAGATGGTCAGAGACTGTGGACATCATATAAGAGATGGTCAGAGACTGTGGACATGATAAAAGACGTGAGAGAGATGGCAATCAGTTTAAGGTTGTTATTGCTGTCTGTGCCCTTTTGCACCAGTGGCATCCTCATTTCTGGTACTAGTAACACAGGGTGGGGAAATTTGAGCTTGTCAGTAGCATTAAAATATAAGATACGTTTTAAAACTCCCCTTTATTATTTGAATAATAAAACATGGTGGAAGTTGGGATTTGATTATAAAGGGAGAAGAGTAATGGTAGGTGAATCTACCCAGATTCGTTTTGAGGGGTTCTGTGAATATTGTTCAAAAAGTTGACTAACCTCAATTTGAAGATGAATCACATTGAAGTCTGTATGGTTCAAATCTCGTTATATTCCCATGTCCAATGTCCAAATGCCCATGTCCAAAGTCCCATGACCAAAGTATTCTTTCTTTGCAAATCTTGTTATGTTCTGGATATTTTTAAAGGTAATAGGCATACTACTATCAAAAAGCATGGAAAGTTGTGCACTGTCATGAGGGACAAGTACCTATGCACAACATTTTATTTTTTTATGTATGGTACACATCGTGGGGATGAAAAGCAAGAGATAACATGTTTCGTGCTCAAGATAGCACTTCCTCCGTGTCACTACTTATGCTATAACTATTTCCAACTTTTTTAATCATTTATTTCCCTCAAAAGATACATACAATAGGACTTAAAGCCTACACTTAGTAAAAAAATTTAGATAACACAATTCATGCTCAAGCTAGCGCTTCCTCCATGCCACTACTTATGCTATAACTTTTTTCAACATTTGTATTTATTTATCTATTTAAATGGTAAGTACAATAGAATTTAAAGCCTAAATTTAGTGAGGATTAAAGAAGAAAAAAATCAGCACAATGGACATCCAAAAAGAAAAGGCTTTTACTGAAGAAAATGCACTGTGCATCACAGAGTGGAGATGGGGGGACAAGAGATACGGCTTTTCGTGCTAAAGCTAGCACTTCTTCCATGTCACTACTTAGGCTAGCGTTTTATTTTCAACATTTTTATTTATTTATTTAAATGATATGTACAATAGGATTTAAAGCCTAAATTTAGTAAAGATTTAAAAAAACAAATCAGCAAATCAAGGGACACTTTTGATTGAATTTGATTTTTTTTTTCTTTAATTTTGATGAAATCTAGGCTTTAAATCCTATTTTATGTATCATTAAAAAAAACGAAACAAAAAAAGTACTTTCTGTCCTGCCCCAAGGCTGTTTTATTTTTTCTTTTGGTATGCGCTAGGTTCGTCTTTGACATGGAGCCTAGTTTGTCAGTTGTTTATCTTATCATTAATGAGATTGTGGGATCTGCGTGGCTATCATATGGTGCTTAGGTACCTTTTTATTTATAAGTATACATTTAGAGATTAAGTGGTTGTCTTGTGTATGTTTGGTAATGGGAATATCTCTAAATTATTAAATGCAGCTATGCAATTTCCCTCTTTGAATTTGTTTGAAATTTTTTTTTGATCTTCTTTTATTTTTTTTATATATATATATATATATATATATATATATATATATATATAATAAAATAGGATTAAACAAAAAAAAAAGTTAATAAATAAAAATGTTGAAAATAAAATTATAGCATAAAGTAGTGACCTGGAGGAAGTGCATCCCAAAAGAATTCACAGCGCTTCACTTTTTCCACATTTTGTTATGGTACATCCTTATTCCAAAAAGGATTAAATTCATTATTTTCCTCAAAATTCTACAAACAATACCCCATAATGAGAACATGAAAGAAGTTTGTTTGAAATCTTTGCAAATTTATTAAAAATAAAAAAATAAATCACATATACTGTAAATAAGTATTCACAGCCTTTGCCATGACACGCACAATTTAGCTCAGGTGCATCCTGCTTCCACTGACCAACCTTGAGATGTTTCTAAAAATGGATTGGAGTCCACCTGGGGTAAATTCAGTTGATTGGACAAGCTGCAGCATTGAAGGTCCCAATGAGCACAGTGGTCTCCATCATCTGTAAATGGAAGAAGTTTGGAACCACCAAGACTCTTCCTAGAGAGGGCCACCCCCAGCCAAAATGAGCGAGGGAGAAGGGCCTTAGTCAGGGAGGTGACCAAAAACCCAATGGTCATTCTGACAGAACTCCAGAATTTCTCGGTGGAGAGAGGAGAACCTTCCAGAAGAACAATCATCTTTGCAGTGCTCCACCAATCGGGCCTGTATGGTAGAGTGGCCAGACGGAAGCCACTCCTCAGTAAAAGGCACATGACAGCCTGCCTAGAGTTTGCCAAAAGGCATCTGAAGGACTCTCAGACCATGAGAAAACAAAATTCTTTGGTCTGATGAAACAAAGATTGAATTCTTTGGCCTGAATGGCAAGCATCATGTCTGGAGGAAACCAGGCATGGCTCGTCACCTGGCCAATACCATCCGTACAGTGAAGCATGGTGGTGGCAGCCTCATGCTGCGGGATTGTTTTTCAGCAGCAGGAACTGGGAGGCTAGTCAGGATCAAGGAAAAGATGAATGTAGCAACGTACAGAGACATTGTTGATGAAAACCTGCTCCAGAGCACTCTGGACCTCAGACTGGGGCAAAGATTTGTCCTCAAACAGAACAACGACCTTAAGCACACAGCCAAGATAACAAGGGGCAACTATGTGAATGTCCTTGAGTGTCCCAGCCAGAGCCCAGACTTGAACCCGATTGAACATCTGTGGAGAGATCTGAAAATGTCTGTGTACCGACGCTCCCCATCCAACCTGATGGAGCTTGAGAGGTCCTGCAAAGAAGAATGGGAGACACTGCCCAAAAATAGGTGTGCCAAGCTTGTAGCATCTTACTCAAAAATACTTGAGGCTGTAATTGGTGCCAAAGGTGCTTCACCAAACCATTGAGCCAAAACGAAATACTTATGTACGTGTGATTTTTAAATTTTTTTATTTTTTAATAAATTTGCAAAGATTTGAAACAAACTTCATTCACGTTGTCATTATGGGATATTGTTTGTAGAATTTTGAGGAAAATAATGAATTTATTCCATTTTGGAATAAGGATGTAACATAACAAAATGTGGAAAAAGTGAATCGTTGTGAATACTTTCCAGATGCACTGTATATAATGAAATAATCTAAGTTTGATCCCGAAAGTCTAAAGAAGCAAAGGAAGAACAAAAAAAAAAAAAAAATTCACATGACTTATACAATATTAACTACTAACAGAAATGATCAGATGTAAATATAAAAATATTTTGATCTACTTTCCCACCAAGCTCCAGAATATGACAATGAAATTCCTCACCGCGTTCCCACACAAAGGGCTGAATATTTACAACATACATTTATTTACTGTCTCTTGCCGGCGTTCTGACACTCATGGGTATGTTTCTAATTTAAACATTATTCCTAAAGTTGCCTTTATAGCAGATTTGTACTCTAAGCAGTCATATTAATCACACACCGACTGATACTGTAATTGAACAGTTTTTACACGGATGATATTAATCAGATAAATATGGCATTCTCATGAGGAAGGCATTACGTTAAAATATTAGAGTTATAATATGTTAATTTTCTGCCGAGGACGTGACGGCAGATCTATGGCAACATGTAAATTTTCCAACCAGTTCTGCTGACAATTTACACGTCAACATAATTCTTATGAATTTCTGCTTTCTATTCCGAGATGACTTATATGATGATGCATAGCAACTTAAGGGGTTTTAAAATGCAATACTTTGACTAATATGGTTCAGTAAATAGCCAACATGACTGTTTCTTTTCTTACTTTTTTTCCACCTTTTTATTCCCATCACCAACTTGCATTATCAATAATAATCACATCTATAGGAGTTAATGCAGCACTTATTCACCACCATTGAACAGCACAGTGCTTTCCTTGGGAAATAAGTTCTAAGAAGCACTTAATATGTCTCACTCCAAATAGTTTTCCTATGCTGTTTCATAACAGATCAAGGCATATCTCTTTCAATATCTTTCTTTTTTTTTTTTTTTTCTTAAGTGTGGATTTATTAATGAGAATAAAAGGGTTCATGCCAAATTTAGCCAATATCAAGCGGGGCTGTTAATCGAGAAATAATATTCATTTCATTATGTTAACCAATTTAAGACCAGGCCTTTTACTGACATTTGTAAAAATCTGTATTTTTTGCTAGAAAATTACTTAGTACCCCAAACATTATATTTATATAAAAAATAAAAATATAAAATATAAATCTAAAATAATAATAAATATATTATAATATTTTAAATATTATAATAATATTAATTAATATATATATCCAGCAGGATAATGCACCAAAGCTCAAATCATCTCACCACTGGACAATGAGGAACCTGTACTCCAATGGCCTCCACGGTCACCGGATCTATACTCTCACCCTCCCCCTATTATCTCCTTTTTGGTTCGGGGTAAAAGGGTGGGGGAATTTATTTTTTTAGGGATATATATATATATATATATATATATATATATATATATATATATATATATATATCACAGTTTATGGAATGGTCATTATAAATTCACTGAATATAGAATGCCCATTATGGGCTTAAATGGATAAGGAGGAAGAGAGGGAAGGAAAAACAGGGGTCAAGTCCTGAGAAAAAAAGTCTGGGATCTCACCCAAGATCCCCCCACCCTCAAAAAATAAATTGATCCCCACCCAGAATAATCCGCATCCCTCTCCACAATGTATCTCCAGAATTATCTGCATTTCTCAAGAGATACAAGAGATGGTCAGAGACTGCAGACACAGTACAGGAGATGGTCAGAGATTGTGGATATGATACAAGAGACAATCTTGCATCGCAGCTCCTTTCCCCTTCATGGTCACGGGGCAGTTGGGTAGTTCCCGTCCCACTTGTTGAACCAAATAGGCAGCCGGGTGACGCGGGCTGAAGGAGTTGCCCAGCTACTTTCCCCACTTGTACATGTAGAGGAACGCCGTTCCCATGCGTTCCTGCAGGACTCGAGCCCTGAGGAAAAAGGGTAAGTATAGGTGTGTATTATGGAGGGAGAGATGGGAAGGTGGAAGGAAAGGGAAGAAATAAGGAGAAGGATGAATGTAATTCTCTTTTTTCTTTTCCCTAAATATTACTATTGGATTGTTTTTTAATGTCACAACACATGAATTAGGGGTGGACGGGAAATGATAGAGGGGGAGAAGAGAGAGCGTGGAGGTGAGATGATGCAAGAGGTGAGGATTAGGTAAAGGGGTTTGGAAGTCACTAGACCTGGTCTGTCACGTCCGGGTAGAGAGGCCGAGATGCTGAGAGGGCTCCCCTTGCGGCCGAGTGCAGTGCAACCCTGAAGATGGCACAGGGATGCAGTGCCCACAGTAGCACAGGTTGCCAGGTAGCAGAAGCCGATGATCAGTCTTTAGGGCAACTGTGCGAGGAAGTCCAAATGGCAGGGTCAAGGCCAGGCCGAGGGTCATACACGGAAGATCAGTCCAGAGATCAGAACAACGGGTCTTCAGGTGAAGAGCTGGAGAGCGGAAGGTCAAGTCAAGCCAAGGTCGGATACCAGAAGCACAAGGAACGTCAGATGCAAGCCAGAGGTCGGAGCCAGGGGGATCAACAGGAACAGGTCAAACGAGCCGGGTCGGAGAACGGGAGGTCAGGCAGCAGGAATCACAGGAACAGATACTCAGGAGAGCTGACGATAATCCAGCGATGAGGCTCTGTTAACTGGACGTTTAAATAGGCAGGGTGCCTGGGTCGCGTCGTGTGCGCGCCGTGGCGTTCGTACGCCTACGGCGTGCGACGTAATACGTTCGTCCATCACCGCGTACTCGCGCTCGATCGGGCGCAGCTCTGGACGCTCGTTTAGGAACCGTATAGCGCCCACGTATTTGCTGACGCGCGTTAACGCGATCGTACCGTGCGAGGTTACGCCTATTATCCTGACAGTGCCCCCCCCCAAGGGGCAGCCTCCGGATGCCCAGGCGAGCCCATTTTTCAGGATGAAGATTACGAAACCTGTGTATGAGCCTAGGGGCGTGTACAAAACTTGCAGGTTCCCAAGAGTTTTCTTCAACAGAGTACCCCTTCCATTTAATCAAAAACTGAATTGTCCTACCTCTCCGACGACAGTCCAAGATAGATTCGACTTCGAATTCAGTATCATCACCAACCTGAACTGGAGGTGGGGGCGCTTCTTCTCTACCTGAAAAAGGACTAAAGGTTACATGTTTGAGCAGAGAGACATGAAACACAGGATGGATTCTGAAAGATCTGGGCAAGGTAAGTTCAAACGCTATGGGGTTAATTTCACGTTTGATTTCAAAAGGACCCAGGAACTTGGGTCCCAGCTTCCGAGATGGACATGACAACTTCAGATTTGCTGCTGAGAGCCAGACTTTATCCCCTATCCTAAAGGTGGGGTTACTCCTCTTCTTCTTGTCATAATGCCTCTTGTATTCCTCCTGGGCCTTCTTCATAGTATCCTGGAGCATCTGATAATTTGCTTGAATGAGATTTACCCTATCTTGGACAGCCGGGACGGTGGATTCAGGAATGGTGTTAGGTAAAAACGAAGGATGGAACCCGTAATTGGCCCAAAAGGGTGATTGGTTGGTAGAGGCATGTACTGAATTGTTGTATGCGAATTCCGCACAAGGCAGCAAAGAGACCCAATCATCCTGGGAAAAAGAACAGAAGCATCGGAGGTACTGTTCCAGCGTCTGGTTGGTTCTTTCTGTCTGACCGTTGCTCTGTGGGTGGTAGGCCGAGGATAGACACACTCTAATTGACAGCAACCTACAGAGCTCCTTCCAAAACCTGGAGGTAAATTGTACCCCTCTATCCGACACAATACTGTCAGGCACGCCATGTAGTCGGACAATCTCCTTTATAAAGATCTTTGCAGTGTCCGCGGCAGAAGGGGTCCCTTTCATTGGCAGGAAATGCGCCATCTTGGATAAACGGTCCACCACCACTAAGATGGTAGTGAATTCTTCTGAGGGAGGCAATTCCACAATGAAATCCATGGAGATTTCCTTCCAGGGTTTTTCTGGGACGGGTAGCGGCCTTAACAGGCCCCAGGGTCTGGTGTTCGACCCCTTGTTACGCTGGCAGACTGAACAGGAGTCAACGTACTTCTTACAGTCCGATCTTAGGGTAGGCCACCATAAGGACCGCTGTACCAGGTCAACAGTTTTCCGGACCCCAAAGTGGCCGGCTAACTGGTGATCGTGAAAGGTCCTTAATACGAGTGACCTGGCTTGCTGGGGAACAAAAATTTTATCCCGATGCCATAGAAGCCCTTCTTGGCGTCTCAGGGAGGAGATTTCTGCCTCCGTACATTGGCCGGTGGCCTGCACCAATGAAGCTCTTAGATCCGGTTGGATAAGCAGGAAGTTTTGAGGAGAAAGGATTGTACTGGGTGGAATCCTCTCCGGGGAATCTGGGAACATTCGGGACAGAGCATCGGCCTTGCCATTCTTTGATCCAGGACGATAGGTTACGTGAAAGTTGAACCTCATAGCGTTTGAACTTACCTTGCCCAGATCTTTCAGAATCCATCCTGTGTTTCATGTCTCTCTGCTCAAACATGTAACCTTTAGTCCTTTTTCAGGTAGAGAAGAAGCGCCCCCACCTCCAGTTCAGGTTGGTGATGATACTGAATTCGAAGTCGAATCTATCTTGGACTGTCGTCGGAGAGGTAGGACAATTCAGTTTTTGATTAAATGGAAGGGGTACTCTGTTGAAGAAAACTCTTGGGAACCTGCAAGTTTTGTACACGCCCCTAGGCTCATACACAGGTTTCGTAATCTTCATCCTGAAAAATGGGCTCGCCTGGGCATCCGGAGGCTGCCCCTTGGGGGGGGGCACTGTCAGGATAATAGGCGTAACCTCGCACGGTACGATCGCGTTAACGCGCGTCAGCAAATACGTGGGCGCTATACGGTTCCTAAACGAGCGTCCAGAGCTGCGCCCGATCGAGCGCGAGTACGCGGTGATGGACGAACGTATTACGTCGCACGCCGTAGGCGTACGAACGCCACGGCGCGCACACGACGCGACCCAGGCACCCTGCCTATTTAAACGTCCAGTTAACAGAGCCTCATGGCTGGATTATACTGTCACGTCCGGGTAGAGAGGCCGAGATGCTGAGAGGGCTCCCCTTGCGGCCGAGTGCAGTGCAACCCTGAAGATGGCACAGGGATGCAGTGCCCACAGTAGCACAGGTTGCCAGGTAGCAGAAGCCGATGATCAGTCTTTAGGGCAACTGTGCGAGGAAGTCCAAATGGCAGGGTCAAGGCCAGGCCGAGGGTCATACACGGAAGATCAGTCCAGAGATCAGAACAACGGGTCTTCAGGTGAAGAGCTGGAGAGCGGAAGGTCAAGTCAAGCCAAGGTCGGATACCAGAAGCACAAGGAACGTCAGATGCAAGCCAGAGGTCGGAGCCAGGGGGATCAACAGGAACAGGTCAAACGAGCCGGGTCGGAGAACGGGAGGTCAGGCAGCAGGAATCACAGGAACAGATACTCAGGAGAGCTGACGATAATCCAGCGATGAGGCTCTGTTAACTGGACGTTTAAATAGGCAGGGTGCCTGGGTCGCGTCGTGTGCGCGCCGTGGCGTTCGTACGCCTACGGCGTGCGACGTAATACGTTCGTCCATCACCGCGTACTCGCGCTCGATCGGGCGCAGCTCTGGACGCTCGTTTAGGAACCGTATAGCGCCCACGTATTTGCTGACGCGCGTTAACGCGATCGTACCGTGCGAGGTTACGCCTATTATCCTGACATGGTCAAAAGAAGTACTACCCAAGATTTTTTAGAGATCCTCCTGAGCTGTGGGGTGCAGGATGTTCAATCACTCACTTCAATCAGCTGCTAACAAAGTAAATGGATAGAAGAAAATCCGCAACTCCATGCATGCTCTTCAATAAATCCAAATTTACTGTAACTCCATAACAGATACATATGTACAGCAGAAGGTAATGTGTTTCAGCCATAATGGCCTTGAGTATGTAAACTCTTGGAGGGGATGATAAGGGACTATATACAAGATTTTAGTAATGAGAACGGTATCATTAGCAGTAATCAGCATGGATTCATGAAGAATCATTCTTGCCAAACCACTACTAAGCTTCTATGAGGAGGTGAGCTACCAGCTAGATAAAGGAAGGCCCATAGACATGGTGTATCTGGATTTTGCAAAAGCATTTGACACATCTCCCCATAAACATTTACTGTGCAAAATAAGGTCCGTTGGCATGGACCATAGGGTGAGTACATGGATTGAAAAATGGCTACAAGAGCGAGTTCAGAGGGTGGTGATAAATGGGGAGTACTCGGAATGGTCAGGGGTGGGTAGTGGGGTTCTCCAGGGTTCTGTGCTTGGACCAATCCTGTTAAATTTGTTCATAAACGACCTGGAGGATGGGGTAAACAGTTCAATCTCTGTATTTGCGGATGATACTAAGCTAAGCAGGGCAATAACTTCTCTGCAGGATGTGGAAACCTTGCAAAAAGATCTTAACAAATTAATGGGGTGGGCAACTACATGGCAAATGAGGTTCAATGTAGAAAAATTTAAAATAATGCATTTATGTGGCAAAAATATTAATGCAATCTATACACTGGGGGGAGAACCTCTGGGAGAATCTAGGATGGAAAAGGACCTGGGGGTCCTAGTAGATAGGCTCAGCAATGCCAAGCAAAGAAAACAGAATATTGGCATCAAAAAGGGGATCAACTCCAGAGATAAAACAATAATTCTCCCGCTCTACAAGACTCTGGTCCGGCCGCACCTGGAGTATGCATTCCAGTTCTGGGGACCAGTCCTCAGGAAGGATGTACTGGAAATGGAGAGAGTACAAAGAAGGGCAACAAAGCTAATAAAGGGTCTGGAGGATATTAGTTATGAGGAAAGTTGCGAGCACTGAACTTATTCTTTCTGGAGAAGAGACGCTTGAGAGGGGATATTACAAATACCGTACTGGTGATCCCACAATATGGATAAAACTTTTTCACAGAAGTGAGTTTAACAAGACTCGTGGGCACTCATTAAAATTAGAAGAAAAGAGGTTTAACCTTAAACTATGTAGAGGATTCTTTACTGTAAGAGCGGCAAGGATGTGGAATTACCTTCCACAGGTGGTGGTCTCAGCGGGGGGCATTGATAGTTTCAAGAAACTATTAGATAAGCACCTGAACGACCGCAATATACAATGTAATACTGACATATAATAACACACATAGGTTGGACTTGATGGATTTGTGTCTTTTTTCATCCTCACCTACTATGTAACTATGTAAGTTATGCATAGTCACTAGACCTATTTTGGTGTAGATCAGTCTGATTATTTAGATTCAGACGTGGGGCGCCTCCACCTCTCCCGTTGTCTCTTTCCTCCTCTTTGAGGAATAATTATGATCGCCATGATATGTCAACAGGGTCCTAGGTTATACCCCTTTTTTTTTTCTAGGTTTGTTATAGTTTTGTTTTTCTGTTGTGTGGTGTATGAGTTGTAAATGCTCTTTCCTTCACGAATGTTGTTTTGGCCTTTTTATTGTGCTGTATCCATTTGTAAATGATTTAAAATGAATAAAAAAAGATTAAGGAAAAAAAAAGAGGGGTGAATTCTGGAAATGTTACAGGGTTTAAGCGGTTGTATACCCTTTTTTTAAAATTTTTACCTACAGGTAAGCCTATAATAAGGTTTGCCTGTAGGTAATTTAAACACTTAAGCCTCGGACCAATTTGCAGCCAAAGCATCAGGCCCCTTTTTGCGATTCGGCACTGCGTCGCTTTAACTGACAATTGCATGGTCGTGCGACGTGGCTCCCAAACAAAATTGGCGTCCTTTTTTTTCCACAAATAGAGCTTTTTTTTTTTGGTGGTATTTGATCACCTCTGCGGTTTTTTTTTTTGCGCTATAAACAAAAATAGAGTGACAATTTTGAAAAAAATGCAATATAATAAATATCTCCAAAAAATATATAAAAAATTTTTTTTCCCTCAGTTTAGGCCGATACGTAATCTTCTACATATTTTTGGTAAAAAAAAATCGCAATTAGCGATTATTGATTGGTTTACAAAATAGGGGATAGTTTTATAGCATTTTTATAAAAAAAAGTTATACTAGTAATGGGGGCGATCAGCGATTTTTCTTGTGGCTGCTATATTATGGCCGACACATTGGACATTTTTGACACACTTTTGGGACCATTGTCATTTATACAACAATCAGTGCTATTTAAATGCACTGATTCCTGTGTAAATGACGCTGGCATTGAAGGAGTTAACCACTAGGGGGGCGGGGAGGGGTTATGTGTGTTTTTTTACTGTTGGGGGCGTGGCTTGGCATGTGACATCACTGATCATCTTTCCCTATAACAGGGAACAGACGATCGGTGACAGCCACACTAGGAAGCACGAGGAGAGGTTTGTTTACACAGACCTCTCCTCGTTCTTTAGCTCTGTGACCCGATCGCGGGACACCGCCAGTGATCGGATCCCGCGGCCATGGTCATGGAGCTCAGGGCCGGGTCACGAGCGCGACCCACAGCTGGGTAATTAAAGAGCCATGTACAAGTACATGATTGTGCCAAGCCTTGCCATTCTGCAGATGTGAAGGAGGCGGTCCTTAAGCTGATAAATATCTCCTAAAGCTGTATGGTTTAGGAGATATTCACTTTGCATGCAGCCGCTGACATCAGCGAACGAACGAACGAACAAAATACTTGTATAGCGCACAATGCGAACTGAATCGCCTCTAGGCGACACATGCACTGTGAAGGCCCGACTGGAGGTCCGCTGTGAAAGTCCGGCATGCGTGGGAGTGACGTCATTGCGGCTCTGGCCACTCACAGTGCCCGAGCCACGATCCTGGAAGAAACGCAAATTGTCAGCTCCCTTGGCGTGAACCGGGATGCGATAGGGGGACCTCGTTCTCAGGTGAGTATTTCATAATGAGCTAGTATGTAGTATGCATAGTATGCATAGCTAGTTGCGCTGGCAGGACGTCAGGGAAAAGTCCTGCCAGCAGCTTCTTTGGAACGGTGAAGGATTGGTGTGTTTACCGCTCCTCCACCGCTGCTCCCCATTGAAATCAATGGGGCAGCACTGTAATACCGCCGGCAAAACGCCACTATTGCGGCGTATTGCTGACGGTTTTAACCCTTTCTCGGCTGCTAGCGGGGGTAAAAGCGCCCTGCTTGCGGCTGAAATGCGCCACAAATCCGGCGGTAAAGCGCCACTAAAAATAGCGGCGTTTTACCGCTGACGCTATTGGTGGTGTGGTCTGAAAGGGGTCTTAGGCAGCAAGATTTAGATAGAAATTGGATGTGGGGCTAGAAGGAAAGGTCAGAGTCTAGAAATACACCCAGCACCCTGGCATGCATAGAGGGACCAAAGTTGTGGTCAAGTTCATACAATTGATGGCCTCCACTCACTCAAAATCAGTTGTGACTCATGTGTATCAACCTTCTTCCGAAGAATACTAGAATAACATACTTTGAAGTATGTTCCATTTTGAGTAATTTTAGCTTTAAATATGAAGTGGCCTGGCTATATATAATATATACAATATATGTGAATTGTAAAATAAAAAAAATAAAAAATAAAGGTTCCTCATGGCCAGATGCCAGGGAAACAATTTGGCAGCAAGTGTGACTTTGGCTAGCAGATCTCTTCCAATCCAGGATTGGTGGCAGCCAACGGAATCAATAATAAAAGTACTTAGTTGCATTATCAGTTAGCTTATTACAATGCCTATCACTTCTAAGAATAGATAGTTGGATTGCTATTAGCAGTTTTCATTGGGCTTGTAAAAATGAAGATGTCTTAATCGTCTCATAAAAATAAATGCTAGTTATAAGATTTATTGGCCTGGGTGATATATGTAGTTCATCTTGTTATAGAAAGTTTAGTTGACAGGTTTAGTATGTCGCTGTTTTGATACAATGGGTTGTTATTTCACTTTTTCTCTACAAGAGGTCTTCTGCCTGTTAAAATCTGCTTTAAAAAAATTGTATCTATTCAGCCAAGCCCCGGTAAGAAAATAATAAAATTAAGTGATGAAACATAAATGTTTTAATTTTCACACAAATGCTTCAAGCAACACTTAGGCCCTCAGCTTGCACTGATCCATTTAGAGAGAAATTTACATTTTATTTCTCCAAAGCTATTAACATTAATATAAAGGTCAGAACAGGGAAGGCAGCGTCTACAGTTAGTATGCCAAGATATCGTGTCCTGATATCAGTAACTTATTCCTTTCTTTCAATCAGCGAGCCTGACAAGAATTTCTTATAATTCCCCTGTGGTCGGACATTTCACTCTTTTACTAAATAAACCTACGTGCAGAGAAACCGAAAGTTGCAAACAAAAGGATTGAAGAATAGGATACTGGAATGCAGGGCCTGTAATGGTCAATATTTGGATTGATTGTTGACCAAATAAGGTAGGTCCAACCCAATATCCCACCTAGTCCTTACAATCCTGGATGTCCATCTCAGGCAACGAAAATCTTCTTGCTTTATATACATTTTTGCAAGTGTATGTGGCCGTTGTTCAGCGTTTTTTCTTTCGGTATAAAAGAAAAGGGCATATAATCTGCAAAATATGTCCATATAACAGGATACGTTTAAAGTGGTTGTAAACACTTACAAACCACTTTGACCTACAGGTAAGCCTAGATTAAGGCTTACCTGTAGGTCCAAGAAATATCTCCTAAACCTACATGGTTTAGGAGATATTTACAAAAAAATAGGCGCCTCTGTCTATGGCGCATGCGCCGTAGACAGCGGCGCGCAGGCGCACTGAGCACACCGCAGATCACATCGATATTCCGCTCGAGTTGGCTCCCGTGCAAATGCGTGGGAGTGATGTCATCGCGGCTCCGGCGAATCACAGCGCCGGAGCAGCTAGACCCGGAAGTCACTCCGGGATACATGGCAGCGGTGAAGATAAAGGAGGAGGACCGCTTTGGGGGCTTCGTTCTCAGGTAAGTTATTCATAATGAGCTAGTATGCTATGCATACTAGTTCATTATGCCTTTGCCTTGCAGGTTGCATTTTTTTTTTTTAAATGCCTTTACTTCCTCTTTAAGTTAAAGTGATTGTAAAGGCACAAGGTTTTTTACCTTCATGAATTCTATCCAGCAATGTCCACAAGAGCCTTGTCTCCCTGGAGACTCGCACTCCCGATCGGCTTTTGGTGTCTTGCTTCTGGGGGTACCCAAGCAGGTGCACTCCCAAGTTACTGCTCTGTATGTCCATTCAGCTAAGCCCTGCCCCCTCCATCTCCTGATTGGCTCACCGGCTGTGATTGACAGCAGTAGGAGCCATTGGCAACCACCCAACCTATAACTCCTATAACCTATAACAAGTTGGAGCATGAATTGAAAGTCTTCACTGGAATTAAGTGGCCGTGGCCAACCCCCTGAAAAACAACCCCACACGATAATCCCTCTCCACCAAGTGATTTGGACCAGTGCTCAAAGCAAGGTCCAAAAAGACATGGATGAGTGTGTTTGGGGTGGAGGAAATTGACTAGCCTACACATCAACCCAACAGAATAACTTTGGGATGAATTTGAGCAGAGGCTGCGAGCCAGGCCTTCTTTTCCAACATCAGTGCCTGACCTCAGAAACGCATTTCTGGAAGAATGATCAAACATTCCCATAGACACACTCCTAAACCTTGTGGACGGCCTTCCCAGAAGACTTGAAGCCGTTATAGCTGCAAAGGGTGGGCCAACTCAATACTGAACCCTATGGACTAAGACGCCATTAAAGTTCATGTGTCTGTAAAGGCAGGCATCCCAATACTTTTGATAACATAGTGCATATCAGGAGCTGTGACCTAGATCAATAGTGAGCATGTCCTTTTCTCAATAGGCACTGATGGAGAAGCCATCATTCTGTAGGCTTCCAAGAAGATGGCTTCCCTATTAGCCTAAGTAAGGTGTGTATACCGTTCAGGTGAGTGTGTGGGTGTCCACCACAGCTCGCCACCGTAAACATCAGAGGAAAAGAGAAGCAAAAAAATTTTGAGAGCAAAACAGGACATGCTGTTGATGCGTTTCACACTCAAATCACATGCTTAATCATTAGCCTATTTGACCGCTGACTTTAGTATTTCAGCATTAGTTAAATGTTCTGGGTAAGCTATGATATGGCTAACCATTGGCGAACAACAATATTTATTTATTATTTGTCTTGGTTTTGTTTCTTCAAATTTGTATTATTATATAATATTATGGTATATTTTGTCTTTTTAATAAAAAATAAAAAAATCCCTGAGGAAGCCCTTAGTGGCGAAATATGTAGACACTCTACTGTCACCGCTTTTGTGAAAGGAAAAAGAAAATAACTTTCTGTGTAACACAACATAAAAGAAAAGTTGATTTTTTCTATTTTCATATTAACAAGAATTTTAACTTTGTATGAAGAATTTTTTTTTTTATATACATTTCTGGCTCCATTGTGTTCATGGCACCGCTAAAATCACATAAAAAACCTTACTGTATATAGTTTCTTTCCAGGGATGTTGGTGCCTTTTTGAGTTTGTAACTAATTCATACCACAACCTATCAGTTAAATTTGTTTGACCCCTTAAAAAATGAAGTACAAACATAACTTTTTACAATGGGCAAACCATTGTACAACCCCCCCCCCCTTACCAGCCAAAGTACACCCTCAAACTTGCAAATTGCATACTGAATACTCTGCCTGCACCCACAAACCTGCCCACTGCTCTTACTACATTTATTAGGTATTATTAATATTATTATTATACACGATTTATATAGCGCCAACAGTTTACACAGCACTTTACAATATAGAGGGGGGATAGCACAATTACAGTACAGTTCAATACAGAAGGGACAGGCGAACCCTTCTCATAGATTTTACAATCTAAAGGAAGGGGGTGGTGGTACAAAAGGTAATAGCTGCAGAGAATGATTTGATGGGGGTGGCTCAGGGACAGTTGTTAGGTGGGTGTGGGATAGGCTTCCCTGAATAAGTGAGTTTTCAGGGATCTCCTAAAGGTGGACAGGTTAGGGGCTGATCAGATATACCAGGGCAGGGAGTTCCAGAGGATGGGAGAGTCTCTGGAGAAGTCCTGAAGGTGAGCATGAGAGGAGGTAACAAGGGAGCTAGAGAGCAGGAGGTCCTGGGAGGAGCGGAGGGGACGATTTGGGCAATATCTGCAGATTAAGGTTGGTGATGTAGCTGGGGGCGATGTTGTGGATGGCCTTGTATGTTTTGGTTAGCATTTAGAATTTTATACAGTGGGGTAGGGGAAGCCAGTGAAGGGATTGGCAGAGAGTGGCAGCAGTCACGGAATGATTAGTGAGGTGTCTTAGTCTAGCACAGGGATCCTCAAACTACGGCCCTCCAGCTGTTGCGAAACTACACATCCCATGAGGCATTGTAAAACTCTGACATTCACAGACATGACGAGGCATGATGGGAATTGTAGTTCCTGAACAACTGGAGGGCCATAGTTTGAAGACCCCTGGTCTAGCAGCAGCATTCATAATAGACTGAAGGGGGGATAGCCTGCGTAAGTGTAGGCCATTAAGGAGAGAGTTGCAGTAGTCAAGGTGGGAAATAATCAAGGTGTGAACCAGTTGCTTTGTGGTGTAATTAGTCAGGAAAGGTGGAATTCTGGAGAAGTTGCGGAGGTGAAGGCGGCAGGGTTTAGCCAGTGATTGGATATGGGGGCTGAAGGAGAGGTCAGAGTCAAGGATTTCACCCAGGACCCTGGCATGTGTGGAGGGACCAATGGTTGTGCTGTTGATCTTAATGTAATGGTAAAGTCGTGGGGGGGGGCGGGAAGGAGGAAATATTACAAGCTCAGTTTTAGAAAGATTGAGTTTGAGAAAGTGGTGTGACATCCATACCGATATGTCATTCAATCACTGGTTGGAGGCACATCTACATCTGCTGAACATGATGTAGGTTCCCTTTATAAATCCCTTCTTCCGGCAGCTGGACATAGCGGCAATGCTTGTAGACAGATAGTGACATCATAGCCTAAAACCAAATGTTTTTCTTGGCAGAAAAGCGAGCTACTAAAATAATTTTTGGATGATACAATTGTACGTGGGAAAAAGAAGTTACAACATAAAAGAAGGTCATCCTGAAAATTAAAAAAAAATGGTGTATTATTTCACCTTGACACAGCTCACTGAAAATAAAAGCAGTTTAATCCACTTTATAATTTAAGCCCTTCATACCAGTTTTGTTTTTTGATACAAGAATGAATCTTGGATGTAAATTGTTGGATCTAATCAAACATACCATTACTGTCGTCAAGCTTCCTATGTTCGTATAATATAAATACACACCAACTTGTGCTGTTACCTGTTGGTTTAATCCAGGCAGTTCTGCTTCTTGGATAGTAAAAAAAAAAAAGAAAAAGGAAGGGAATGAGTGCTTGATCCTCATGGATGCCAGTTAAAATTAATTGAAAAAAGCTTTTAACGACCCAAGTGGCAGACCAAATGTACCTCAAACCTGCGGCCCCATCCATGTGCTAAACACTAAGGTCATGGCAAAGCTGCAGATTTATGCGGAAGGTTTGGATGATGGAAAATGAGACAAAAGCATTTGGATTTTATTATTCCATTTACTTTGACCCTAGACCATAAAGGGTTTTGGAGAGCCTGTTTTATGTATTCAGCTGGTTGCCACACTGACAGGCATTTGGAGGCATTTAAATAAGTCAGTCCAACCGACAGCTGTAGCGCTATAAGAAATACAGGTTACAAAAATTGATAAGTCACAAGCAGGTGCACCAACTGGTGCGTCAACTCATTTCGTTCAATATCTTCCAGATTTTTCTTTCCTGCTGGGTGCATTTGCTTTTCTTTTAATCTTTGTAGATTAAGTGATTTTAGATATTGACTTGATGGCTTTGCCGTTTCTTTTAGACGGCTTTTCAGATGAAACTGAAGTAACGGAGTTACCGATTATTTGGAAGTTTTGTAGAATTTAGATAGAAAGCCTGTGTATGTGGTGAAAACAGTTCAGATAACATTTTTGTTATGACGTTATTGATCAATGCATATCAGGACTGAAAAAACGGGTTATATTGTCCCCAGAATTGATTAAACATTTGGCTTTGTATAACAGGCTTGCATAATAGGCTGGCATCTGTCCAATATAGCAATACACAAAAAGCCTTGGGATGAGTGACAAGAAATTCAAGTTTTTTCAAAGTATTGCTACCTACGGGGAAGAAAATGTACATGGTTTTAGGTTATGCTTTAGAACTTTTTTTACCTACAGTGATCAATGCAAAGCAGAAAAAAAAAAAGATGTACACAAGCCCAAGACCAATAAATACACAGCTAAATTGACGACCAAGGGAAGGCACAGATAATGAAGTAAAAAAAATCGCCATTTTTTTGTTTTCTGTAATTTTGAAAGTGTAAATGATGGAAATAAAATCTAACTTTTTTTGACATATTATAAGAATGTCTAATCTGTAATTTGATGCCATTTGGATATTTTTCCATCTTTCCTTGGCTTCGTTATGCACATTAATACACATTTTTACCTGGGGTGCCCAAACTTTCGATCCCCACTGTAACTAGATGCAATGTGTCTACATGACTGAATTTTATCATTTTTTTTAACATAATACAACATTTTTTTTTACTTCATTATATGTGCCTTCCCATAACAGTCTATTAATCTGTGTATTTTTTTTTTTTTTTTTATCTTGGGCTTGTGTACTGTTGAGGTCACCACAAACTCTGGATTGATAAAAGGTTTGCAGGCCTTTGTTACACGATTTTTTTTTTAAATATATTTATTACAGGTACTCATAAAGCGCCATCAATTTACGTTGTCCTTCACACATAGTGTACACTATATTGTCAAAGGTATTGGGACACATGCCTTTGCACGCACATGTATTTTACTTCAAAGTATTTTATTTTGAGAAACATGAAGAATACGTTTAAAAACAACATTACGTATAACACTGATGTATAAATACATTGTAGCCGAGTCGAATGAAATATAATTGGTTGTTATAGACAACAAGATTATTAGAGAACCTGAGACTATACAACCATGGCAAAACTAAGGCAATATGACACTTCTCAGACAGACAGGAGGAGGGTCCCCTCGTTTTCCGGTACCCCATATGGGAACTAATGCCTTGTTTCCACTGAGCGGATCGGTTCAGTACGGTTCGGTACGGTACGCTATTTTGAGTGTTTCCATTATGAAAGCATTCCCATACAACTGAAACATACAGCACCATTCATGGTTCTGCTTCAGATGTGGGGCCATAGAAAATGGTCCAGTATGGTTAGGGCGGAGCTACGATACATTCCACTGATTGGCAGACAGAAAAACATCTGCCAATCAGTGTGAGGCCATGCTAGGCATTTTTTCTAAACCCCATATGACCCCTGGTGGTCCGACTTGCAGTGGAAAGGCAGTGGTCCGACTTGCAGTGGAAACGCTCAAATGAATAGGCCGGGCCATTCTAACCCTTCCAAACTGTACCGACCCAAACTGATCCACTCAGTGGAAACGAGGTATAACTGTACCGGATTGGAGGGTTCCAACTCCCGACCCCTGATGAAATGTACCAAGTAGGAAGAGGAAATTGCCATGGTTCCTGTTACAGTATCCATAGTAAACTTCTCAATGAAGGAATTGTATAAGGGATCCTGTCGTTTTCTTCTTTAAACTTTTGTAACATGGGGGGGTGGGATAGGAGAGGAAGCGAGGAAAGGAGGGGAGGTAAGCTGAGAGAGAGAACAGAGACAAGGAAAGAGAAAGAAAGGAGCATAGTTTCTAGATCTTATTTTAGATTAAGCTGATAGTATGTTAGTGGTAAGTGGGGTTCCCATATGATTAGCCCAGGGTTCCCAGGTGGACTCAAATTTGCTGACAGTATCTAACAGTGTGCTGGAAAGTTTCTCCTGCGACATTATCCAGGAGACCTTTCTGATTACCGCTGGAAAGGAGATTTTCGGGTTTTTCCAGGCTTTTGCCACAGTAAGTTTAGCCCCTAGAAGAACAAAGTGAATTAGCCTGCGGGAGGCTTTGGGTATTTTTGGGATGTAAGAGTTGAGGAAGGGGATCAATGGGGTTCTGGGGATCTGACTTCCCACAAGCTTGTCGATCACACGCACTTGAATTTTAATGGCATCCCAGTCTTAGTTCATAGGTTTTAATATTGAGTTGGCCCACCCTTTGCAGCTATAACAGCTTCAACTCTTCTGGAAAGGCTGTCCACAAGGTTTAGGAGTGTGTCTGTGGGAATGTTTGATCATTCTTCCAGAAACGCATTTGTGAGGTCAGGCACTGATGTTGGACAAGAAGGCCTGGCTCCCAGTCTCCGCTCAAATTCATCCCAAAGTTATTCTATCGGGTTGAGGTCAGGTGCAGGACAGTCAAGTTCCTCCACCCCAAACTTGTTTATCCATGTCATTATGGATCTTGCTTTGTGCACTGGTCCAAATTATTTGGTGGGGGGGATTAGGATGTGGAGTTGTTTTTCAGGGGTTGGCCCCTTCCTGCTCCAACATGAGTGCGCACCAGTGCACAAAGCAAGGTCCATAAAGACATGGATGAGCGAGTTTGGGGTGCAGGAACTTGACTGGCCTATACAGAGTCCTGACCTCAACTCGATGGAACACCTTTGGGAGGGATTACAGCAGAGACTGTGAGCTAGGCTTTCTCATTCAACATCAGTGCCTGACCTCACAAATGCACTTCTGGAAGAATAGTCAAACATTCCCATAGACAAACTCCTAAACCTTATGGACAGCCTTCTCAGAAGAATTTAAGCTGTTAAAGCTGCAAATGGTGGGCCAACTTAATATTGAACCCTAAGGACTAAGACTGGGATGACCTTAAAGTTCATGTGTGTGTAAGGGCAGGCATCCCAAAACTTTTGACAATATAGTGTATATTCACATAAGTCCCTGCCCTCAAGGAGCTTACAATATAAATCCTGGTACATAAGTCAAGTTGTTTTTGGTTTAACCCTAGTTAATACGGCAATCTCCCCCACTGCGCTATTGTGTTCTGATAAGGGGATGCCCCCCCATCAGAACACGCAGGCACTTGCAGCCATAGACTGCTAGCACTGATCAGATGCTGGTTTTGAGGCATGCTCACTTGACAGAAGCCAATCTTGAGATCACCTTCTGTCAGAAAGGCAGCTGTACACATGGGCCGCAAGTCAGACAGTTTCTACTGTAAGGGCAGATTTTGGCTCCCTGTGTACAGGGCTTGAGGCCCTTAACTCACAATCATGCATACACATACTAGGGCCTATTTTATCCTACCAGCATGTCTTTGAAGTGTGGGAGAAAACCCACCTAGGCACAGGGAGAACATGCAAACTCCAGATAGCGTCATGGTTGGAATTTGAATTGACCACCCCAATGCTGCTATACATAAGTGCTAACCACTTACCCATTGTGCTGCTCTGATACACAGAGATGTAGCCATTTAAAGTAGAAGCTTAGACTATACAATACCCTACTTTTTTAATTCTTCCTCCCCAGTGCTCCCCATTGACCTGCATAGACTTTAGCATGAACTGAAAAGTAAATACTACAGATGAACTAAAGTTTAGCCTGAACTTAGTCTGGCCCAAGCCCAAGGGAAACTGTCATATAATAGTAGGCTGCTGACCCAATCAGCTACCAGGTAGCATTCCGCACCCTGTGGCTGGATGTTACAAACACTTGGGAATGCTGGAGACAACGCTGACTTAATATGGCCCCATGGCCATATTTGGTCAATGTCAAAAGATGTAGGAAAAGGTCTGGTGGTGAGCAATGTGTCACAGACGTGGACTCATAGAACATAACCCCTACGGTTCCCCTGAGGAAGCTGTCAGGGCTGGGCTCAGCCCCCCTTTTTCAGTGCTCAGCTGTTAATTGCCAGCACTCATTGTTCCACAGTGCCTCATCTGGTGATCATTTCCTGTTCGTCAGCCAGCTCCTTCTGGCTATTTAAACTGCCTGGTTCTCCCATGCCTTCGCTTAGTCAACATATCTGAAGATTCTCTGCCGTGTTCCCGTTAAAGACTTGCCTGGCTGAGGTGCCTTCTCGTTCCTGATCCTGTTTGCTGTCTCTGACTATGCTGATCTCTGGCTTCCTGATTTACTGGCTTGCACTGACTACCCACTTTGATTACTGAACCCTGGCTATGTTTTGACAAAGGATTAGCTTTGTACATTATTTACCAACACTCTACTGGACCAAGTTGAGACAGTTCTACATTTGGTACGAATATACTGTATGCATGTGTTGAATACTTTATGCCTATTTCTAAGAGTTCTTCAGGATTATGTTCAATGATTGTAAAAACCAAGCCTATCAGGCTATGTACAGTATGCTTTGTAAATTAAGGGATATAATTATACTGTTTTATGTGCTTATGGAATAAAGCTGATGTTTTACAATGCGTGTTTAAGTGTTGTTGTTTTTTTTTTGTTAGAGACCAACCATCGTTAAAGTTCTGTTCTTTCTGTGTTATTCTGGGTTTCACTTGGAAATGAGTATTTATAGTATTTGAGCATGTGGCAGTATACTCCCGGTTATTGTCCTAAAAAGTGGCATAAAGACTAATAAAACAAAAATGTTCTATGCAAAGGAATTGATCCAAGTTGGAAGGGGAAAATGGGGAATGTAGTTGTTTCTTTCAGTCCTGAAGGTTGTGTGCCTAAAGGCTCCAATGATAAAAAAAAAACCTGGACCTCACATTGTGTAAAGAGAAAAAAGATTACAGCCCCATAGACTAGAAGACAACTTTTGATCTCTTGATCCTCCAAGATGCGTGTGTTTGTGAGCTAGTTTTACAAACCCAAACTATTTTTTAGTTTTGGATGGAGTGAGGAAAGGCAAGAACCCCTGTCAGGTTTTTTATTGCTGCCAATGTTCCTGTAAGGACCATTCCATCTCTCTGTTTGCCTTTGGTAACTGCTGTTACCAAGACTTAAAGTGAGAGAAAATCCAAAATGTTGTTTTGTTACCAAAACAGGAAGATATAAAAAGTAACTTCTCAAATGAGACAAAACAAAACCCTCCAAAGGTTTTGTTGCATTGCCTCTTAGTAAATACCTTGGACTGTCTATTTTTGTCAGGGCTGGGCTCAGCTGTCGGCTAATTGCTAGCTCCTATCTCTCCCCAGTGACTCACCTGTTGATGATATCCTGCTTGTCAGTCCTGCCTACTTAAGCCGTCCAGCCCAGAGGATCTCTGCCTTCGCCTTGGTCAAATCTCTAGAGACGCTCTCCTGTGTTCCTGTTAAAGACTTGCTTGGCTGACATCCCTTCTGGCTCCAGATCCTGCTTGCTGTTCTACTACAGTCATCTCTGGCTCCCTGACATTTTAGCTTGTCTGACTCTCCGTTCCGATTCCTGAACTCTGGCTATGTTTTGACTACATTTACTCTGTTTACCTTTCTATTATTATTATTAAACAAGTGTGATTTAACTGTACTTCTGTCTCAGTCTGATTCATAGTTTCTAAAAACTTTCCAAAAAGGGGTCATTTGGGGGGTATTTGTACTGTCCTGACATTTTCAGGCCTCAATAAATTAGAGGTGTCACCAGGATTGATTTGTTTTCAAATATATATTTATATATACTATAGATTGTAGATTCTATAACTTTCACACAGACTAAATAATATACACTGATTTTGATTATTTTTACCAAAGAAATGTAGCAGATGATATTTTGGCCTAAATTTATGAAGAAAGATTATTTGTTTGCAACATTTTATAACTAAAAAAACACTTTTTTTTTTTGTTTTTTAAATGTTAGTTATTTTTTTGTTTCTATAATAAAAAATAAAATCCCAGTGATGATCAAACCCCCAAAAGAAAGATCTATTTGTGTGAAAAAAATGATATAAATTTAATTTGCGTACAATGTTGCATGACCGCGCAATTGCCAGTTAAAATAGCGGAGTGCTAAATTGCAAAGAATGGTCTGGTCATTAAGGGGGTAAAACCTTCTTAAAAAAAAAAAAGTGCCCTGTATATACAGTATGTATCATGGTGTGGCCATGGTGTAGGTCCTTGCAAGATGTCAGAACTGTGGCTTTAACCACATGGGTCAGAGGTGCCTGGTAAAGCAAATTTTCGAATATCAATCAACATTCTTATTGTAGGAGATAACAGAGTGAACACACTGTGGAATGCGTCAGCATAAAGCTGTTCTCAATGAGACAAGAACCATATGATTAAAAAAAATCACTCTGTATGGGAATATGCAGCATCCAGAATTCCACAATGATAACTACTAAGGGAACAGAAGCAGCAGTAGTCAACAAGCAAGAGAAATGTAATGCAACGCAAAGCAGAGTAAGTGTAGTGTAATATTTTTAATGAAACTTTCTTGTATTGAATGGTATTTTAACTGTACTGTCTCCTTTTTATTATGCAAAGCACTGCACAAGCTGTTGGCCCCATATAAATCCTGTATAATAATAATAATAATAATAATAATAATAATAATAATAATAATAATAATAATAATAATAAGAATATTATTATTATTATTATTATTAATAATAATCATACTAATCATAGCAATAATAAAATAATAATACAATTATAATGATATAATGATATGAAATTTATTATTATTATTATTATTATTATTATTAAAAATAATAATAATAATAATATGAATAATAATATGAATAATAATAACAATGATAACTCATCACCTCCTCCCATACTCGCCTCCAGGACTTTTCCAAAGCCTCCCCAATCCTATGGAATGCCCTACCCCAATCTGTCCGCTTATCTCCTACTTTATTAGCTTTTAGACGATCCCTGAAAACACTTCTCTTCAGAGAAGCCTACCCTACCCACACCTAACTGTATTTTCATTTTCTCCATCAGCTCATCCCCCCACAGTTAAAACCTTTTGTTTCAACTTGACCCTCCCTTCTAGATTGTAAGCTCTAACGAGCAGGGCCCTCTGATCCCTCCTGTATTGATTTGTATTGTAAGTGTACTGTCTGCCCTCATATTGTAAAGCGCTGTGCAAACTGTTGACGCTATATAAATCCTGAATAATAATAATAATATTAATATTGTTATTATTACTATTATTATTATTTTTCTAATAAAGGACTTAAAGCGGAACAAACTCTCAATCAACATTAACCATTTTTAATCCTTATACTACTAGCATTAGTTTTGTAAATATATAAGAAGTCTTATTATATTTACGTGTTTTAAACTTTTTTTTTTTTTTTTTACATTTCTTCAGTTGCCTTCTGGTTTCTGGCCTAGGCCAAAATAATGGCATATACTCCAGGAGTCTTTATTGGTAATTTTTTTTCTTCCTCCTGGAAGAGGGGCTTCCTCAGCCACTCAGCTAAGCACACCCTCCTGCTTGCATGCCTGAGTTAAAGACCGATGCGTTCCCGGTAGTAAATGCTACACAAAGCACCCGCCCTCACTGGTAACAGGTAGAAATTAACTCCCACCCTTGGGGCAAACCATTGATAACCCAATTTGTGGACTAAACGCCCCTTCCCTTGTCCACCGTTTTACTTGGAATTGGTTCAAAGAGGGGGAACCACACCCTATTTTTCAAAATTTTATTGGGAGTCTTTATTGGTAATTTTTTTTTTCTTCATCCTGGAGGAGGGGCTCCCTCAGCTACTAAGCTAAGCACACCCTCCTGCTTGCATGCCTGAGTTAAAGACCGATGGATTAGTAGTAAATGCTACACAAAGCAACCGCCCTCACTGGTAACAGGTAGAAATTAACCCCTACCCTTGGAGCAAACCATTGATAACCCAATTTGTGGACTAAATGCCCCTTCCTTTGTCCTCCGTTTCACTTGGACTTGGTTCAACGAGAGGGAACCACACTGTATTTTTCAAAAAAATTCACAATTATTTATTATTTTTCTTGTATTTTTCTTGCATCCTACTGGGTCAATACAAGAGCTTTTTGGATATGTGAGGTGGATTCTAAGGTTTTTAACCTAAATGTAGTTTGTCTTATGTGGTAACATTTTATATGATGCAATATTTTTTGATGATAATAAATATTTGAATGATTCCAATGGACCGAGCAAGTTGAGGTAAAGAAATTTATCACAAAAAAAAAAAAATAATTATTAACTAAAAAAAAAAAAAAAAATTTGCTCAACCATCTCTATTGGCAAAAATGTGTGTATATATATATATATATATATATATATATATATATATACCGTGGTGTGAAAAAAGTGTTTGCCCCCTTCCTCATTTCCTGTTCCTTTGCATGTTTATCACACTTAAGTGTTTCGGAACATCAAACCAATTTAAACAATAGTCAAGGACAACACAAGTAAACACAAAATGCAATTTGTAAATGAAGGTGTTTATTATTAAAGGTGAAAAAAAATCCAAACCATCATGGCCCTGTGTGAAAAAGTGATTGCCCCCTAAACCTAATAACTGGTTGGGCCACCCTTAGCAGCAACAACTGCAACCAAGCGTTTGCGATAACGTGCAATGAGGCTTTTACAGCGTCCTGGAGGAATTTTGGCCCACTCATCTTTGCAGAATTGTCCTAATTCAGTTACATTAGAGGGTTTTCGAGCATGAACGGCCTTTTTAAGGTCATACCACAACATCTCAATAGGATTCAGGTCAGGACTTTGGCTAGGCCACTCCAAAGTCTTCATTTTGTTTTTCTTCAGCCATTCGGTGGTGGATTTGCTGGTGTGTTTAGGATCATTGTCCTGCTGCAGAACCCAAGTTCGTTTCAGCTTGAGTACACGAACAGATGGTCGGACATTCTCCTTCAGGATCTCTTGGTATACAGCAGAATTCATGGTTTCTTTTATCACAGCAAGTCTTCCAGGTCCTGAAGCAGCAAAACAGCCCCAGACCATCACACTACCACCACCATATTTTACTGTTGGTATAATGTTCTTTTTATGAAATGCAGTGTTCCTTCTACGCCAGATATACTTGGACACACACCTTCCAAAGAGTTCCACTTTTGTCTCATCGGTCCACAGAATGTTGTCCCAAAAGTCTTGGGGATCATCAAGATGTGTTGTGGAGAAATTGAGACGAGCTTTGATGTTCTTTTTGCTCAGCAGTGGTTTTCTCCTTGGAACTCTGCCATGCAGGCCATTTTTGCCCAGTCTTTTCCTGATGGTGGAGGCATGAACGCTGACCTTAACTGAGGCAAGTGAGGCCTGTAGTTCCTTGGACGTTGTTGTGGGGTCTTTTGTGACCTCTTGGATGAGTCGTCGCTGCGCTCCTGGGGTAATTTTGGGCGGCCGGCCACTCCTGGGAAGGTTCACCACTGTTCCATGTCTTCGCCATTTGTGGATAATGGCTCTCACTGTGGTTCGCTGGATTCCCAAAGCTTTGGAAATGGCTTTATAACCCTTTCCAGACTGATAGATCTCAATTACTTTCTTTCTTAATTGTTCCTGAATTTCTTTGGGTCTCGGCATGATGTGTAGCTTTTAAGGATCTTCTGGTGGACCTTACTGTGTCAAGCAGCTCCTATTTAAGTGATGCCTTGATTGTGAACAGGTGTGGCAATAATCAGGCCTGGGTGTGGCTAGAGAAATTGAACTCAGGTGTGGACAACCACAGTTATAGTATGTTTTAACAAGGGGGGCAATCACTTTTTCACACAGGGCCATGATGGTTTGGATTTTTTTTCACCTTTAATAATAAACACCTTCATTTACAAATTGCATTTTGTGTTTACTTGTGTTGTCCTTGACTATTGTTTAAATTGGTTTGATGTTCCGAAACACTTAAGTGTGACAAACATGCAAAGGAACAGGAAATGAGGAAGGGGGCAAACACTTTTTCACACCACTGTATATATATATATATATATATATATATATATATATATATATATATATATTTTGCCAATAGAGATGGTTGAGCAAAATTTGTTTTTTATTTTTAGTTTATAATTTTTATTTTTTTATTTTTTTTGTGATAAGATTCTTTACTGATAGCTCCCACTCCCCTTTGTCTCTTTTTGAGACATCTTAGGCAGTTTGTCTACATTTAGAGACACGCACATATTTTGCATGAATTAACTTCTAGTTACTTCTTATGCCATGTGCACATGATCGGACTATCCGGCGGACAAACCGCCGGACTTTGCAGCGGGGTTCCGCCGGACTTTCCAAACGAGCGGACCTGCCCACACACGACCGGACTTTTTTGGCGGACTAGGTCCGGCGGACAATCCGCCGGACTATGGCGGGAGTCCGCCGGACTTTTGAAATAAATGGACTTGCCCACACACGGAGAAAAGTCAATTCATTTTAAACGCGGCTCCAGGTAGACGGGACTAGTGCAGGAAGTCAATGTCGCCGCTTCCATCGGCGAGATTGACACCTCGCCAGCCCCATCACCTGGTATGGACTTAAAGGGGAAGCCTTACGCCGAAAAAAACAGCGTGGGGGTCCCACCCCCAAAATCTATATCAGATCCTTATCCGAACACGTAGCCTGGCCGGTCAGAATAGGGGGTGGGGACGAGTGAGCGCCCCCCCCTCCTGAGCCATACCAGGCCACGTGTCCTCAACATAGGGGGTGCTGTGGGGAAGGGGGCCCTGCGGCCCCCCACCCCAAAGCACATTGTCCCCATGTTGATGAGGACAAGAGCCTCTTCCCAACAAGCCTGACTGTTGGTTGTCGGGGTCTGTGGGCGGGGGGCTTATCGGAATCCGGGAGCCCCCTTTAATAAGGGGTTCCCCCAGATACCGGCCCCCCACCCTATGTGAATGAGTATGGGGTACCATGTACCCCTACCCATTCACCTGGTGAAAAAAGTGTAAATAAAAAGCACAATACAAGTTTTTAAAATAATTTATTGGATAGCTCCGGTGGTCTTCTCTTCTTCCGTCTTGGAGGGTCTTCTCGCTGGACTCCTCCTCTATCTTCTGCTCTTTTACTAGCTCTTTTACTAGCAGAGGAGCCCAGCTTTCTTCTTCGTAGCCGCCGCCGTCCGGGGCTCTTCTTCCGACTTCGGGGGTCTTGTCCCCTCTTTGGTTCTTCTTGCCGGGCCTCCGCTATCTTCTTATAGCTCTTTTACTAGTGGTGGCCCGGTCTTCTGTCGCCGCCACCTTCTTCTCTTCTTCCAACTTCGGGGGTCTTGTCCCCCTCTTTGGTTCTTCTTGCCGGGCCTCCACTTTCTTCTTCCAGCTCTTTTACTAGCATTGGCCCAGTCTTCTGTCACTGCCGCCTTCTCTTCTTCTTCTTCCTTGAGATGTTGACTCGACGCTCTCTCTGGCCGCAATGACACAATGACAGGGACGCGTTGTGCGGCGAGTTATATGGAGACAATGGGCGAGTCAACGGGTGATGTCACATGGTGACCCCGTCCCCGTTATGATGTCACAGTCCCAGCATCCTCCTGCACTGTTGTGCAAACCAATTAATATACGCTTATTGCAATTTTTTTACCAAAAATATGTAGAAGAATACATATTCTGCCTAAACTGAGGAAAAAAATTGTTTTTTTGATAAAAAATGTGGGATAATTATTATAGCAAAAAGTAAAAGATATTGTGTTAGTTTTCCTAGATGTCTGCACTGAGATAAAGGTAAAACTTTAGCTAGACATCCCCTGAATTTCATTTTTCCCATTTCATTAGGTATTTTATTTTTTGGCGAGATACCCCCTAACTGTTAATTACTTTTGTAAGGATGCTGCCAGTGCAACTTTCCTCAACAGAACACTGAAAGTGCACCAGGGGATCATAATGAAGCAGACTCTCCCATTCAGGAATCTGTCGAAAGGACATAGTGGAACAAACAGCTTTGTTTTCAGAACAGAGAAATGTAGAAATCTGCTATAATGTTTGGTAAAACCTGTCCTTTTATTTATGTTTTCTCAGGAAAAGTTGGGTTACAGCTTAAGCTGTAGAGCAGTAGAATTTCTTTAGAATGGTAGCATGGAAAATCTGAAAAAAATTTCATCAGACAACACTTTATATTGCCATCTTTGAATCAACCTGATCCCCCCCCCCCCACCCCAACCTGCTGTTTGAAGGGAATCACAGACATATTAAACAGATTTGTTTTGTACCTTGTATGATTTTTTCCTTAACGAAAACCACATTCACAGAATTTTGTTTGTTCAAGAAAACTTTTCCATCCTGCCTCTTCTAATTTTCTTGTCATTATGGTAGAAAACAAACATTAATATGACCCCACTAACCATTAGAAAATTTCCAAAAATCTTCACACAGCACTGGTGATCTTGAGGTGAGGGGGTATCATAGTCCTGGATCAGAATTCCCTTCACCTTTAACCGATGGCGGTGAAGGACCTGGAGGGAGAATCTAGGATTCCCTATGCCGTGTACACACGACCGGACTTTTCGACGGACTAGGTCCGACGGAATGAATCCGCCGGACAATTCGATTGTGTGTGGGCTTCGTCTGACCTTTGCTGTCTAAAAATCAGACGGACTATAGATTTAAAACATGTTTGAAATCTTCTGACGGACTCGAGTCCACTCGAAAAATCCGTTTGTCTGTACGTTAGTCCGACGGACGAAAACCGATGCTAGGGCAGCCATTGGCTACTGGCTATGAACTTCCTTATTCTAGTCACGTCGTATGTCATCACATACAAATCCGTCCGACTTTGGTGTGCTTGTGTGTGGCCAAGTCCGTTCGTTCGGAAAGACCCATCAGACCTAGTCCGTCGAAAAGTCTGGTCGTGTATACATGGCATTAAAGGAGAAATTGCAAAGTGAATAGCCTATAGCCCCTTTACCTCCATAGCTTTGCCCCTGTAAGAAAAGCCCAATACGTATTGGAACTAGAAAACGAATGCATGCTCATGCCATGCTCATATTTCCAACAAAGGCTCACTACAAGATGGGCATTGGCACACTCATGTGCACTCATGACATGAACAGATTGTTGAGTGTTCTTCAGCTAGTTCGTTACCTATGCCTTGATCTGTTATATTTGCTTTCCTGTGCACAACGTGGCTTGTTCCTTACCTGCGTCTGGATTCCTGCGTGCTTGGTCTGATCTCAACTTGTTCTTTGACTCTAACCCTATCCTATATTCCTGTAGCTTGCTGCCCAGCTGTGTTTTGATTCTTGCCTGTATCCTGCCTCTGCCTATGGATCCTGTACCTTGCTGCCCAGCTTTTGTCCTGACTATGTTTCTGTCTGCTGATCAAGTGTCATCTATCTATCTATCTATCTATCTATCTATCTATCTATCTATCTATTTATCTATCTTCTGCCTAGCAGCTTTGGGGTCATTGGTTTGAATCCCAACCACGACACTACTGCTTGTTCTCCCTTTACTTGTGTGGGTGCCTCCAGGTACTCTGGTTACCTCCCATACTCCAAGGACTCCAAAGCAGGTAGGCAGGGGCGTAACTGGAACCTTAAGGCCCCTGGACCAAGAAACCATGGAGGCCTCCCAGACCACCAGGACCCTTTCCACTGGTCCAAGGGTCCTTTCCTTTAGACCAGGGGACCTTCCCTCCAAGCCTAGGGGCACTTTACACCCATTGCAGGGCCCTTTTATAAGTCCCGGTTCACACTGCAACTAACAGAGTCGCATGACAAGTACAAAAACATTCATTTCAATGGGTGCCGTCTTGATCAATGCAACTCAAGAAGACTACTTTTCTGCGACTTTAGTGTGATTTTAGTACTATTATTGCAATGTTAAATCACAGAGGTCACAAGGAAGTCACAGGATAATAACAAGCAAGTTGCACGGAAATTGCAAGCAAGTCACAAACAAGTTGCATGACTTTGGGGTTGCAGCAGTATCTACTAAGCCTTACGGTCCCCCTCATCCTTTTTGGTGCCGGAACACCAGGGCCCAGTCACAAGTGCAACCCTGGTAGTTCCGTCACTGCTGGTAATTTAATTACAGTCTAAATTGGCCCCAGTATGTGTATTTTTGTTTGTGAGTTAGGGACCTTAGATTGTAAGCTCCTTGAGGACAGGGACTAATGTGACAGTATAATATGTATGTAAAGCATTTTGTAAATTGTCAGTGCTATATAAATACCAATAATAAATAAAATCTAGCTATCTATCTATTTATCCCTACCTAATAGATTTTAATATTAGCTGTGATTTTGTTAAACAATTTTAATTGTGACGATATACTAGGAAAAAGGCACCTTGCAGAGAGAATAGGACTAGCTTCAGCTAATAGAAGCACTGAACCAATGCACTGAACACTGCTCGGGGCAGGGCTTATAACAGCCAAAGACACAATAAAAGAAATGTCAACAATCTTAATAAGGTTTAATAGAAGGTCAGATTATCCATGTACTTAGTCACCATCATTCTTCAAATGGGATTTGACGGACATGGCCTTTTAAATGCGTTTTGTCAGCATGTCATTCTACAGTTTAAATGCACATACAGTAAAATGAATGGCAATTCTTGATGATCAGTGACTTTCACTAGAATTGGGACAGTTGCATTTTAATTGACTTTTCCCCCTTGAGCGCAATGCCGGAAAGTCTACTGTGTGGTGTACTGGCAGCAGAAGGAAACAGCTGAACTGTCGTCCAATTCCCCCAGCCCAGGCCGTCATGTGCTATCCATTTGCAGGGCCACTGTCATGGTTTACATTCAGACATGTGTCTCGGAGATTAAAGGGAGATTTTCTGAGTCATGTATATAGATTACATTTTCTAAATTTGGAAACGTTAGCAGTTGGGTATAGCATATAATGTATTCTTCTCAAGTGAATTGAAAGTATTCTTTCCGTTGGCTTTTGTCATAGAATTTATTTTAAACATAATATTTCCTCCCCCACGTGCCTCTTCCCCTGACTTCTCTGTCAAGATCAATGTCACAACCATCAACCCATCCCCACATGCCAGGGTGCTAGGTGTTATCCTGAACTCTGAACTCTGCTTTTGGCCCCACATCCAATCACTTTCGAAATCTTGCCACCTCAACCCCCGCAACATCTCCAAAATACATTACTTCCTAATCCATGACACCACAAAGCTTCTAATTCTTCTAATTATTTAAGCCTTTTTCAACTAGGGTGCCTTCAGGTTTCTTCAGGGGTGCCTTGGCAAAATGCCTAAAAATTGCCCAAAAATTGTATACAAACCAGCTGGTGGATCAAGCCTGCCATTTAGTTACACAAAGCCACAGGTTTTTAATGTGCCCCATTACAACCTTCACGGGTTTCGAAGAAGCACAATGTATGTGTGAAACGCGTCATCTCCTTGGTCTGTGTCGTGGTCCTGGTGGCAGTTTTTTGTATACTCAATAAACTCATTGGAAATGAAGCAGGTGTGCAGCTGTTTTCTTCTCTTCTTATCACAACCTTCTAGCCACCAGCGTCCTAACAACCAATGACATCATTGGTTGCTAAGAGGGATGTCAGGAGCCTGAACAACATCTTTTTTTACCCCTCCCCTGCCCCTCACTGTCAGCGCTGGGGTCATATTAGCTAAATGAAGAAGGGAAACTGAGGGAGAAGAGAAACATTGTAATTTTATTCAGTACCAGTGAGCAATGGTGTATTTGATTTGTAAGAACAAACCACCTCTAATGTTGCGTGTCCGATGTGTGTGGATGTTGCTGCATTATGTAAAACTATTAGGTTTGTTTTTTACATTTTAGAATGGGGCGCCTCAAAATTGTCCATAATTTTAAAAGGTGCCTTCACTGAAAAAAGGTTGAGAAAAACTGTTCTAATTCACTCTCTGGTCATCTCTCGCCTCAACTACTACAACTCCCTCCTCATTGGCTTACCTTTAAATAGGCTATCCCCCCCTTAAGTCCATCATGAATGCTGCTGCCAGACTCATCCACCTTACAAACCATTCAGTGTCTGCTACCCCTCTCTGCCAATCCCTCCATTGGCAGCCACTTGCCCAACGGATTAAATTCAAATACTAACTTTAATTTACAAAGCCATCCACAACTCACTCCCCAGCTACATCACTAACCTACTCTCAAAATACCAACCAAACCATTCTCTTCATTCCTCCTAAGACCTCCTGCTCTCTAGCTCCCTCGTCACCTCCTCCCAAGCTTGCCTCCAGGATGTCTCCCGAGCCTCTCCCATCCTTTGGAACTCCCTACCCCAACATGTCCCACTATCTCCAACTCTGTCCACTTTTAGGCGATCACTGAAAACTTTTCTCTTTAGCAGACTATACTGCCTTCACTTAACAACTCTACATTTATTTTCTCCATCAGCACATCTCCCACAGTTATTACCTTTTGTATCACTTGACCCTCCCTCCTAGATTGTAAGCTCTAATGAGCAGGGCCCTCTGATTTCTCCTGTATTGAATTGTATTGTAACTGTACTGTTTGCCCTAAAATTGTAAAGCATTGTGCAAACGGTTGGCACTATAATAATAATAGAGACGTGTTTCCATAAAGCTAAGCATTTACTGGGATCTTGGGTTCCAACTGGGTTTGAGTGGAAACCATGAATTGGACAGGTTTTTTTCAGAGTTGTTCACAAGAACATTTGCACATTTTAGGCAGTAAGCTAAAAAGGCATTTCAAATAACACAACTTTAATATAGGAAGTTTCCATATGGTTGTAGTTCCACAAATACTTTTTTGAAAGAAGACAAGCACAAGAAGGCCCAGGGCCATAACTAGCATAACTACATAAAAAAGGGTATTTTTGCTTTGTCGAAAGGGTGAAGTGACTGGCCTCAGCCAATACCATAGCTCCCAACTATCCTTGATTTCGAGGGACTGTCCCTAATTTTGAACAAAGTCCCTCTGTCCCTCTTTCCTCTGCTTTTGTCCCTCACTTTGGTCTATATAGTTGTATATAAAATGCACTTTTCAAAAAGTTGTTCCCCAGTGCTAAATCTTTCATGTGATTTCTAAATTGCTGCTTTTGTAAAAGTCAAAAGTCAGTATAAAGGAATAGTAGTGGTTTAACTAATCATTTTTTTGGTATAATTCTCCTTTAAGGGGGCATGTCCTATGTCTTCATACTTTTACAATTAGGTGTCCCTTGTTCTCATCTCCAAAAGTTGGGAGGTATGCAATAAACAGAAATGAGACAAATCCTCCTACAGTGGTGTGAAAAAGTGTTTGCCCCCTTCCTCATTTCCTGTTCCTTTGCATGTTTGTCACACTTAAGTGTTTCGGAACATCAAACCAATTTAAACAATAGTCAAGGACAACACAAGTAAACACAAAATGCAATTTGTAAATGAAGGTGTTTATTATTTAAGGTGAAAAAAAATCCAAACCATCATGGCCCTGTGTGAAAAAGTGATTGCCCCCCTTGTTAAAACATACTATAACTGTGGTTGTCCACACCTGAGTTCAATTTCTCTAGCCACACCCAGGCCTGATTATTGCCACACCTGTTCACAATCAAGGCATCACTTAAATAGGAGCTGCTTGACACAGTAAGGTCCACCAGAAAATCCTTAAAAGCTACACATCATGCCGAGACCCAAAGAAATTCAGGAACAATTGAGAAAGAAAGTAATTGAGATCTATCAGTCTGGAAAGGGTTATAAAGCCATTTCCAAAGCTTTGGGAATCCAGCGAACCACAGTGAGAGCCATTATCCACAAATGGCGAAGACATGGAACAGTGGTGAACCTTCCCAGGAGTGGCCGGCCGCCCAAAATTACCCCAAGAGCGCAGCGACGACTCATCCAAGAGGTCACAAAAGACCCCACAACAACGTCCAAGGAACTGCAGGCCTCACTTGCCTCAGTTAAGGTCAGCGTTCATGCCTCCACCATCAGGAAAAGACTGGGCAAAAATGGCCTGCATGGCAGAGTTCCAAGGAGAAAACCACTGCTGAGCAAAAAGAACATCAAAGCTCGTCTCAATTTCTCCACAACACATCTTGATGATCCCCAAGACTTTTGGGACAACATTCTGTGGACCGATGAGACAAAAGTGGAACTCTTTGGAAGGTGTGTGTCCAAGTATATCTGGCGTAGAAGGAACACTGCATTTCAGAAAAAGAACATTATACCAACAGTAAAATATGGTGGTGGTAGTGTGATGGTCTGGGGCTGTTTTGCTGCTTCAGGACCTGGAAGACTTGCCGTGATAAAAGGAACTATGAATTCTGCTGTCTACCAAGAGATCCTGAAGGAGAATGTCCGACCATCTGTTCGTGTACTCAAGCTGAAACGAACTTGGGTTCTGCAGCAGGACAATGATCCTAAACACACCAGCAAGTCCACCACCGAATGGCTGAAGAAAAACAAAATGAAGACTTTGGAGTGGCCTAGCCAAAGTCCTGACCTGAATCCTATTGAGATGTTGTGGTATGACCTTAAAAAGGCCGTTCATGCTCGAAAACCCTCTAATGTAACTGAATTAGGACAATTCTGCAAAGATGAGTGGGCCAAAATTCCTCCAGGACGCTGTAAAAGCCTCATTGCACGTTATCGCAAACGCTTGGTTGCAGTTGTTGCTGCTAAGGGTGGCCCAACCAGTTATTAGGTTTAGGGGGCAATCACTTTTTCACACAGGGCCATGATGGTTTGGATTTTTTTTCACCTTTAATAATAAACACCTTCATTTACAAATTGCATTTTGTGTTTACTTGTGTTGTCCTTGACTATTGTTTAAATTGGTTTGATGTTCCGAAACACTTAAGTGTGACAAACATGCAAAGGAACAGGAAATGAGGAAGGGGGCAAACACTTTTTCACACCACTGTATTTACACCTTGCTTTTGCTTTGCTTCAAAAATGATACCCCATGTCGCTTTAATTACTTAGGTGGGTAGTGAGGCCTTGTTGGCCCTTTGAGTTTGCAATGCATATTGGCATTAGTAGCCAATTGTTTTCTTGCTCAATATTTATGTTAGGAGTTATTATTTTTCTTTTTTTCAGTTTTATTATCCGCTGTTGCCCCCTGCAGCTGCACTTTGATGGTGACATGGAGGGGTTTACCCTCCTGGGTAAATATTGCGTTTGCCGCATTGTGGGGCTGATACAGGTAGGTGTCATGTCTACATGTGTGTGTGGGGTATTGGGCTATGTTATCTATGGGCCTAGTGGGAGAAGTTGAAGAGATTTGCTTGTTATTTTTTGGCCGCTCCACATTGACATACAGTAGGTAATTTCTGTGAAGTTATATATATAAACAAATATATATATATATATATATATATATATATATATATATATATGTTTACTTGTTTTCTTTTCTTATTGTTGTTTTTGCCTTTGTAGAGCTATTTATCAACTTGTCGGTTCATCTTATCCCCCTGAGGAAAACAATAGTTTGGCGAAACACGTAGGGAAGATCCGACTTGTGTACCTTATTATAGGCCGATTACCAACTGGGGCCTTCCTTGGACGTTGTTGTGGGGTCTTTTGTGACCTCTTGGATGAGTCGTCGCTGCGCTCTTGGGGTAATTTTGGGCGGCCGGCCACTCCTGGGAAGGTTCACCACTGTTCCATGTCTTCGCCATTTGTGGATAATGGCTCTCACTGTGGTTCGCTGGATTCCCAAAGCTTTGGAAATGGCTTTATAACCCTTTCCAGACTGATAGATCTCAATTACTTTCTTTCTCAATTGTTCCTGAATTTCTTTGGGTCTCGGCATGATGTGTAGCTTTTCAGGATCTTCTGGTGGACCTTACTGTGTCAAGCAGCTCCTATTTAAGTGATGCCTTGATTGTGAACAGGTGTGGCAATAATCAGGCCTGGGTGTGGCTAGAGAAATTGAACTCAGGTGTGGACAACCACAGTTATAGTATGTTTTAACAAGGGGGGCAATCACTTTTTCACACAGGGGATGAAGGTTTGGATTGTTTTTCACCTTTAATAATAAACACCTTCATTTACAAATTGCATTTTGTGTTTACTTGTGTTGTCCTTGACTATTGTTTAAATTGGTTTGATGTTCCGAAACACTTAAGTGTGACAAACATGCAAAGGAACAGGAAATGAGGAAGGGGGCAAACACTTTTTCACACCACTGTATATAGGTTTGTATACAGTCTTCTCTTCTCTGCTTCTGTTCAAAACCCAGAATTTATAAAGCTTGTCTGAGCTGTCAGAAAACAGGGGGCGGAGAGAGATGTAATTATACACTAAGTAAAAAGAAAGAAACATTGGACTATACAGGCCAGACAACCATATAAACACAACCATATAAAATCATTGAATTTTATTGTTAAATCAATCTAAAATAACATACAAACGGTATGTTTGTAATTAAAAAGACAAATGCTTTGTGTTTGCTCATAAGTTGAGTCAACCATATATAGTAATACAGTAATAAATATTACATGCAGGATAGATATGCACTTATGAATATGTATCTTCATGAGTCAATGCATTTCGTAAGAAGTAACTACATCCGGACGCATGAAAATAATACAACAGTTGTCTCACCACAAGAGCAACACCAAAATAAAGACGATTCCCTTTGTGGACACCGGAGCATAGGGAGAGGTCAAGAAAGTGGACAACAACACACTGGATAACTTCACTAGGACTGCCTTATAGCAGAAAGCAAGCACATCAGAAGAGGGGAGGAAGCTTGATCAAAAAAAATGGATCTCAAATTGTTCTCAAGAGAGTTTCAAGGATATGCCGAACTGAACTGATGGTGGATTATCATGTAAAATCATAAAAGACCAGGAAGCCCCAAAACCAATGTCTATTAAACAGGGTGTCCTATTAAACCAAAGCTCCATTAGATGCTAAGAGTAGAAAAGCATGTCATCCAGATTCGGCGAAAGGGCCCGGTGCTTCAACTGCCCAGGTGACCTACAGCTGTAGGACACCTGGGATATGAAGGATGTACTTTGTTCATATTTCATGTCTGAGGTATACAACCACTTTAAGGCATATTGTAAATAGGGAACTACATAGAGTTCTAAGATTTTTGTTTTTTGTTTATATACATACAGTAGAGCCAACAAATTCCAGAGCACTTTGCAGTGTACACATTACCTTCCACATCGGTTACTGCCATCTACTATCTACATCTACATCTACTTGCAATCTAATCTGCAATCTACATGCTCTATGGCCCATTTGATAAAAAGGAAAAGGAGAATCTAGATTATGCCTTTTATTAACAACTTCAATACAGTACCGGGCACTTTCAGACCCTTCCTGCCCAGGCCAATTTTCAGCTTTCAGCGCTGTCGCACTTTGAATGACAATTGCAAGGTCATGCAACACTGTACCCATATGATATTTTTTATCTTTTTTTTTGAGACAGATAGAGCTTTCTTGTGATGGTTTTAAATCACCACTGGGTTTTACATTTTTTGCTGAAAAAATGAAAAAAATACCAACATTTTTTCTCCTTCACTGATGTGCGCTCATGAGGCTGCACTGATGAGCACTGATAGGCTGCACCAATGGGCACTGATGAGGCCGCACTGAAGGGCACTGATGAGGTGGCACTGATGAGAAGGCACTAATATGCAGCACTGATAGGCATTGATAGGCACTGATAGGCACTGATGAGGCGGCACTGAAGGGCACTGATGAGGTGGCACTGATGAGAAGGCACTAATATGCAGCACTGATGAGCACTGATAGGCAGCACTGATAAGTAGCACTGATGGGCACTAATAGGTGGCACTGATAGGGGCACTGATGGGCAGCACTGATCAGCAGGCACTGATGGGCACAGAAAGGCAGCATTGACTGGCATCACTGATGGGTACTGATTTGCATCACTGATGGGCACTGATTGACATTACTGCTGGGCACTGACTGGCATCACTGCTGTTGGGACTGCACTGATAATCAGTGCCATGATTATCTGTGCAGGTCTCCCCTGTGAGGAAATGCCACTGATCGACTCTCCTCTCCTCACACTCTGTTAGTATGAGGAGAGGAAAGCCGATAACCAGAATTTCCTTGTTTACATGTAATCAGCTGTGATTGGATACAGCTGATCACAAGGGTAAAGAGCCATGTCATTGTCTCTTAACAAGTGCGCTGAGAGTGGGACTATGTCATGTGACGTCATCCCAAAACGAGAGAGCCACCTTGCACCCGTCATTTTACTATATGGCGGATGGGAGGTGGTTAAATCCAACTCCAGGCTAAAACTATTCTTTTTTTTTTTTACCTTCCTTCCTACCCACCCCCTCTATCCCAAACTACTAGGCATATTTCCTCCTTATCTTGTGAAGTCAGAAGTATTCATATACTCATCTCAAGTCCCTCAAAGCTGCCGGGTCCAGGAGGGGAGACTGCTGATGCAGTGCTGTGATGACCCATTTCCCCTGAGATTGCCAGTTCCATGTGTTGATATCACCCTCTTCTGGATTCTGAGAGCGATGGGAGGGAGGTGTGGTTGGTTGTTGTGGCTGAGGGGTAAAGGACGATTATGAAGTAGGGTTTTATAGAAAATTGAAGGGCTAAGCTCACATTTTACGTAAATTGGCCCATGCAGGCATGGGGGCCCAGTGGTTTAAATACAATTCAAATATTGTTTAATGTAAATGTCTAATGCAAATGCCATACCTATAGGTGTTTTCTGTCACCCATGAGGCCTGGGCAAAATACTTCTAATGTTTACTTTTCCTCATCCTGCCTTATAGCCAGGACAAGGCAGACTTTTGGCGCTTTCTCCCAGCACAACATATTGTGCTTCCTAATTGAAAAACTGCACATGTGCAGTGCGTTGTCTATAATCATAGCAAAGACTACCCTGTTGCACATTCCCAACTAGGATTCTCACACTGCTGTAGCCTCTTTCCATCTCATACTCTGGGCTACAACAAAATGGCCACCTAAAAAGAATATCATTTTAGTTGTCTTCACAGAAGAAGGTAGTGGCCATTTTGTTGTAATTTCAATGGACAGCAGCTGGCAGTACTAAAGCTGGCCATACATGGATTGAAATTTCAGACTGGACGAATTTCGATTCCATGTATGGGCACCCTGGTTGTAAATAAGTCGATCTATTGATCAAGTTGATTTATTATTGTGTGGGACCCTGATGTTAGATGGCACACTGGTGAGGACCCTGATGTAATAGGGCACTGGTGGAAACCCTGTTGTAGGGGGGCACTGTGGTGGGTACCCTGATGTAGGGGGGAACTTTGGTGGGGACCCTGATGTGAGGGGGTAATCTGGTGGGAACCCTGATGTAAGGTTGCACAATGATGGGAACCGTGATGTAGAGGGGAACTCTGGTGGGGACCCTGATGTAAAGAGGCACGCTGGTGGGGACCCTAATGTAAGAGGGCACTGTGGTTGGTACTCTGATGTAGGGGGGAACTTTGGTGGAGAGGACACTCTGCTGGGGACCCTGATGTAAGGAGGCACGCTGGTGGGGACCCTGATGTAAGAGGGAACTGGTGGGAACCCTGATGTAAGGGAGCACTGTGGTGGGTAGCCTTATGTAGAGAGGAACTCTGGTGGGGACCCTGATGTGAGGGGGAACTCTGGTGGGAACCCTGATGTAAGGTGGCACGATGATGGGGACCGTGATGTAGAGGGGAACTTTGGTGGGGACGCTGATGTGAGGAGGCACTCTGGTGGGGGCCCTGATGTAAGGAGGCACGCTGGTGGGGACCCTGATGTAAGAGGGCACTGGTGGGAACCCTGATGTAAGGAAGCACTGTGGTGGGTAGCCTTATGTAGAGAGGAACTCTGGTGGGGACCCTGATGTGAGGGGGAACTCTGGTGGGCACCCTGATGTGAGGGGGAACTCTGGTGGGGACCCTGATGTAAGGTTTCACGATGATGGGGACCGTGATGTAGAGGGGAACTCTGGTGGGGACCCTGATGTGAGGGGACACTCTGGTGGGGACCCTGATGTAAGGAGGCATGCTGGTGGGGACCCTAATGTAAGAGGGCACTGTGGTTGGTACCCTGATGTAGGGGGGAACTTTGGTGGAGACCCTGATCTGAGAGGACACTCTGCTGGGGACCCTGATGTAAGGAGGCACGCTGGTGGGGACCATGATGTAAGAGGGCACTGGTGGGAACCCTGATGTAAGGGAGCACTGTGGTGGGTAGCCTTATGTAGAGAGGAACTCTGGTGGGGACCCTGATGTGAGGGGAAACTCTGGTGGGAACCCTGATGTAAGGTGGCACGATGATGGGGACCATGATGTAGAGGGGAACTCTGGTGGGGACCCTGATGTGAGGAGGCACTCTGGTGGGGGCCCTGATGTAAGCAGGCACACTGGTGGGGACCTTGATGTAAGAGGGCACTGCTAAGAACCCTGATGTAAGGGAGCACTGTGGTGGGTAGCCTGATGTAGGGGGAATTATGGTGGGGACCCTGATGTAAGAGGGCACTCTGATGGGGTAACTGATCTTATGTAAAGTACCACTTTGGCAGGGACCCTGATGTAAGGTGGCACGCTGGTGGGGACCCTGATGTGCAAGGGCACTGTTTGGGAACCCTGATGTAAGGAAGCACTGTGGTGGGTAGCCTGATTTAGGGGGAACTCTGGTGGAGACTCTGATGTGAAGTGGCACTCTGATCGGGTAACTGATCATATGTAAAGGGCCACTTTGGTGGGGACCCTGATATAAGGTGGAACGCTGGTGGGAACTCTGATGTAAGGGGGCACTGTAGTGGGTACCCTGACGTATGGGGGAACTCTGGTGGGGACCCTATTGTAAGGAGGCACGCTGGTGGGGACCCTGATGTAAGATGACACTGCTGGGAACCCTGATGTAAGGGAGCACTGTGGTGGGTAGCCTGATGTAGGGAGGAACTCTGGTGGGGACCCTGATATGAGGGGGCACTCTGGTAGGAACCCTGATGTAAGGTGGCACGCTGATGGGGACCCTGATGTAGGAGGTGCACTGGTGAGAAACCTGATGTAAGGGGACACTGTGGTGGATACCCTGATGTAGGGGGGAACTCTGGTGGGGATTCTGATGTGAGTGGGCACTCTGGTGGGAACTCTAAAGTAAGGTGGCATGCTGATGGAGACTCTGATGTAAGAGGACACTGGTGAGAACTCAGATTTAAGGTGACACTGTGGTGGATACCTTGATGTAGGGGGGAACTCTGGTGGTGACCCTGACGTAAGGAGGCACTCTGGTAATGACCCTACTGTGTGGGGGGGGCACTCTGATGAGGACCCTAATGTAAAGATGGACACTGATGAGTACTCATGATGTATAGAGGGACTCTGATAAGGACTCCCGATGAAAGGGAGTTAGTGCTATATGGTGGCTAACCTACATATTTATATGTTGAAAATAATTACTCAAATAAGGAAAAGCAAGCAATGTAAAAGTAGAAAAATCATGTTAAAATTTCCTTTGGGTAAGCACTTTGATCTTAACATAAATGCACTAAAATACATTATTTTTTCTGTTTTCCTAAAGAAGTAACAAACTGGTACACTTCAACAAAAAAACAATCACATGTATATCTACTTGTGTCTAAATACTATAAAAATGAATGAATAGTCCATTAAGCTATATCCCGCATGACTCAAACTGCCAACAAATGACCGATAGAATATTCCCGTAGACTAAACCGGGAAGTCTTAACACATTGTACTAGCCAATTTTGTTACCATACAAATAAGCCCTCTCTCTCAAATACATAATTCTTTGGTCAATAAATGTTTTAACCAAAAGCATGTGTGTTGACAAGTTATTTCTTAAATGTAATCTGAATTGGCTTATCCATCTCCGAGAGAAACCGGTCTATCTGAAATCCATTACATGCTTTTTGCAGCTTGCGGTACATAATATTATGTGGCAAAATGAATAGCTTGTTTGATTGTGAACGTGATATTGATTCTCACACATAGGAATATCTTGTGTTAGTCTAACTCGTAATGCGTGAATGTTCAATTTATCTGCTTTTTCTTAAGACCCACATTAGAAAAATATGTCCAGCTGTTGTTTACAGCCATATATACTGCAGAGTGTGAAACAACATTTCTTTTGTAGTAAATATTTTTTGATATTTGCAGTACTGATTTGCGCATCAAATTCTAATCTTTGCTTTCCGATGATTAGACAATAACCTCAGATTGTGCCTCTGCTCTCCTAGTGGTTTTGCATATCTACTGAGGTGTCTCAAGTCGAGATTGTGAACAAGATAACTAATCCATCTGTGAAAGTTGGATGAAATGCAGATAAAATCAGCGCTTCTAAGATCTTAAGCTTTGAAGTCTAAAATGTCTCCAGTGCTGTTTTATAGAACACTCGGGGTGGGAGATGACGTCAGAAGTTTGCTTTACGCATCTATTGCACATTGCTCAATAAAACAATGCAAAGAGTTAAGCCTTGTACACACAATAGGATTTTCCACAGACAAAACCTTGGACTTTTGTCTGAAGGGCATTGGCTTCAAACTTGTCTTGCATAAAAACGGCACACAATTGTTGGCCAACAAACCCGAACGTAGTGACGTACTAGAATTACTACGAGCCGATAAAGAGGAAGCTCAATTGTCAGGCGCCACCCTTTGGACTTCTTCTGCTAATTTTGCGTTAGTAGAAGTTTGATGAGTGTTGATTTGCGCTTTTCATTTCCCTCTTTTCATTTTGCACTTTTCATTTTGCACCTTTCATTTCACACTTACATTTTTCACGCTTTTCATTTTGTGCTTTTCAGTTTGTTTCTGAATGGCTGTTCGTCAACCAGCCATGTTGTGGAATCGGAGGAGATAATGTGTTATTTATTATTGGCCTTAGAGTTATTGCTTTGACCCAAGTCCAGTCCAGGAACAGGAGGAGGAGGATTTCTTGGACCAAAAATTGGTTTCTTTATTAATCGTGACTGTGACGGAACCGATCCCACACTCCGATTGAGCGTTTCCATCAGTATACCGCTTCCTAAGTCTGAATATAGATATCAGATATTCCAACCGCTCACAAGCACAAAACAAGACGACACTTGCATAGCTGCTCAACATGGACTGATTTATTAGAACCAAACTGCCAAGTATTTATAATACAGTAGAAGACTAAAACCTAACCTAATTAGCATGAGCTAATTATCTAATCATTGACCCAGACTAGTTGTCTGAGAGATAGGACTTTTCAGGGTAAGACTTTGTCTCCTAGCTCACTGATTGACTATTCAATGCACATTACCATAAACATAAACACAGGGTTAATTAGCACAAACAACAATGTGTGGAATATCCTTACAAGCCAGACTAGACTCATTTACACAACAGACAGGTGACTGGAGTTGATGACATTAGCATCTAACAGTTTGTGTCCCAACAGTGTGATTCAGTCTATTGCTAATATGGCAAATACATATCCAGAGTCTGTGTTTCTTGGGGGGTGACATGGATCTGAATCCAAGTAACACCACCTCAGGGGTCCCCAGGCATACAGTTCACAAAGAGCACCGTTCCCTCAAATGCCAGGGCCCATAATCGCAAGGCAAGAGGCTCGTATTCTGTCCCCACCAACAGCCTCTGTCCCGGCTAGGTCTGTCACAGTGACCAATTATGTCATATGCCTTTGCTGCGGGAGCTCCAGGAGAATAAACTGGATGATTTTCGGAATTATCTCCGGATGACAGACCCCTGCTTTCACCAACTCTTGGCATTGTTGACCCCCTATATTAAGAAGCAGGATACATGCATGAGGCTTTTATTTTATTTTTTTGGTTGAATAATGATTTGATTTGGTATATTTTCTATATTTTTGAATGCATAGAATGCACTTTTTGGTTAAGTTCTATTTGCAGATAGCATGTCTAATTTTATTTGTTTTCTTTTTTCAATGCACAATAGAAAAAATGTGAAGAATAATACTTGGCTATGTGTTTTACTTCAAATGACAGTTTGGGAGTAGGCAGTTACATTTAAAAAAAATACAATGTAAAATTGACAAGGGACACCAACATATTTCTATCTTTGATCTTAAAAACTACGGGATAATGGTGTTGTGGTAACTTGCCCAAAAAAAAAACAAAAAAAACAAAAAAACAAGCATAATAATATTATTTTTGATATTACTAGAAAATAAAAGTCTTTTAACCACTTCCCGACCAGCGCACGACGATGTACGTCGACAGAATGGCACGGGCAGGCATATTGGCGTACAGGTACGTCCAATATTCGATGCCGCCCTGCCATTGGGAGCGCGCCGCTGGCGGCGCGCTCCCGCGCTGGTCGGGACCCCCGTGAGTCCGGTCGCGGGACCCGCGGACTCGATCGCTGCGGGCATCCCCGCGATCGTCTCACGGAGCGGCCGAATGGAGGAAATGCTGTGTAAACAACATTTTTCCATTCTGCCTAGCAACTAGTGACGCTGATCTCTGCTCCATGTGATTGGAGCAGAGATCAGTGTACACTAAATGAAAGCCCAACCCCCCCACAGTTAGTAACACACCCCTAGGAACACTTAACCCCTACACTGCCACCCACTGGTTAACCCTTTCACTGCCAGTGTCATTTACACAGGAATCACTGCATTTATATAGCAGTGATTACTGTATAAATGACAATGGTCCCAAAAATTTGTCAAAAATGTCCGATGGGTCCCTGACAATGTCGCAGTCACAATAAAAATCGCAGATCGCCGCCATTACTAGTAAAAAAATAAATAATAAACAATTATTAATAAAAATGCTATAAAACTATCCCTATTTTGTAAACGCTATAACTTTTGCGCAAACCAATCAATAATCGCTTATTGCGATTTTTTTTACCAAAAATATGTAGAAGAATACGTATCGGCCTAAATTGAGGGAAAAAAATGTTTTTTTATATATTTTTGGGGGGTATTTATTATAACAAAAAGTAAAAAATAATGCCTTTTTTTTTAAATTGTCGCTCTATTTTTGTTTATAGCGCAAAAAATAAAAACCGCAGGGGCGATAAAATACCACCAAAAGAAAGCTCTATTTGTGGGAAAAAAGGACGTCAATTTTGTTTGGGAGCCACGTCGCACGACCGCGCAATTGTCAGTTAAAGCGACGCAGTGCCGAATCGCATAAAGTGGTCTGGTCTTTGACCAGCAAATTGGTCCGGTCTGAAAGTGGTTAAAATATGCTTGGCAGAACTCCATCATTATCACCAGCAAAGCAACTTCATTACTATCCCATTAAAGAAGAAGGGAATTGTGCGCTGCATTGGGAGATTTCGTAGTTTGCCACGTCACGAATGTCAATTCTCCATTACGAACACTAGTTTACAAGACCGACTTCCGGCTCATCCTTGTTTCCGAGCATGCGTGTTTGTACTTTGGACTTTGGTCTTGTGGACTTCTGGACTTGTGTACACACGTTCGTAAAATCCGACAACAGACCGTTGTCTGCAGAAAATGTAAAAACCTGCCATCCAACATTTGTCCATGGAAAGTTGTCCAACAATTGTCCGATGGAGCATACAAACCATCAGATTTTCCACCAACAGCCTGATATCACACAATTCCCGTTGGAAAATACAATTGTGTGTACGAGGCTTAACAGTGACAGATATGAAATCGAATTCAATGCAAGAAACCACATTTTTCTTTTAAATGGATTTGACAACAGAAACCTGGGATGTGATTGGATACCGTGGATTACTGCACGTTGCATACGACCACTGTTGTTTGCTCTTATTAACCAATTGACCCCTGGAAGTTTTACCCCCTTGATGAGGAGGGTATTTTTTTCGCTATTCAGCACTGTGCTACTTTAACCACTTCAGCCCCAGCAGGTTTTACCCCCTTCTTGACCAGGCCATTTTTTGGTATTCAGCACTGCGCTACTTTCACTGATAATTGTGTGGCCGTGCAACAGTGTACCCAAATAAAATGTATGTCCTTTTTTACCCACAAATAGAGCTTTCTTTTGGTGGGTAAAAAAATCACCTCTGCGTTTTTTGTTTTTTTTGCACTACTTTAACTGTCAATTGTGCGTTGTTATTTTATATATATGTACCCGAGAACACACACATACACATACAGTGCAGTGCTACTACAGTGGTAACTCAATACTACACCACACTACACTACACCTGTACAAATTATACATGAAAATTCAATATAATAAAAAATCCATGAAAAAAGTCAATAAATCAACATAAATCTTGATAGCTGTACTTCAGTGTAAATATTCTATCACCATGCTTTAAAAAACTCTTATTGCTTGTGCACACCACCACCATCTACTTTATCTGCTCATCTCAAGGATGAGTCAGGTAGACTCAAATGAACTCTTTATTTCTCACTCCCCGAGCGTCTTTCCTTTCTATCAGGAACCAGCTGTTCACTTTCACCCTTTTGCAATCTCCACTCCACCCAATGTATTTCTCATAGATAGGGAGTTGATCTTCAGGACTACACAGACTCACTTCTTATGCCGCGTACACACGAGCAGACTGTATGGCGTACTTAGTACGTCATACAATCCGACGGACAGTCCGTCATACTTTCGACTGAACGGACTTGACCACACACGGACACCCAAACAGTCCGTCGAAAGCTTGCGCGATGACGTGTACAGCACGTACGACGGGACTAGAAATAGGAAGTCCAATACACAGCAAAGCACCCTTCCGCTGTGTAAATCCTTTCTGGGCATGCGCCATTCTTAGTCCGTCGAACTAGCCTACTGACGAGCGGATTGTCCGCTGAAACCAAAGTACGACGGACAGAATTTCGAAAAATCCGAAATACTTAGTACGCCAGACTGCACGCTGAAAAAGTCCGCTGAAGCCCACACACGAGCGGACTGTCCGCTGAAATGTGTTTCGACTGACTAAGTACGCCATACAGTCCGCCCGTGTGTACGCGGCATTAGATATTCCTCCACTTCAAGGGATTCGTATTATCATGTAATCAAGAACACAGCTGACATAGTGCTCTCTGCTTTATAAAAATGTATTTAAAACCCCGCTAAAGGAGGACACTTACTAGATAAAAAACAAACAATTGCTTATTGTATATAATGAGAGCGTCCGCTGGATCACCACCATGGCTGCGTGACGTCACAGGCTCGGATCCTCCCCTCTGCACGCGTATCGACCTCTGATTGGTCTTCCTCAGCAGATGGGTGGCATACCTCACCTGAGCCTTTAAATATTCTGTCATTGCTATGGTAACATCCCAAGCTTCTCCCCGGCAGATCCGAGTGGCGAGAGGTACGCCCATTTCCTGCGGGCCCCGGAACTTGTATAATCACCAAAAACAGGTTGAGTCACTGCATCTGCATGCAATTCGGCCAAAATTGTAACCAATTTCCTCTCACTCACTGCTGTGGAGAACACTCAGTTAACAAACTAAATACAATACATTTTAGCATCCGTTTTACACCACTAATTCATTTTATTTATTAAAATGTATTAAAATTATTCTTACTATTTAATATCCATTTAAAACAATCTGACCTTAACACCTCTAATACAACACAGCATGTATATGTTTGGTTTAATTCAATTTCATTTATTAATTATTCTCTATTTACACTATAAAAAAAATCTTAATCTTCACTTTGACCTTAATATTAAATATTATACTACTTTTCTACCAGGGAGCATATATATATACTTAATACACCTCATTTTCTACCTCGATCTAAATTCTTTAGACTTTCTTGGGGGTGACCCCATTGCTGCCCTCAATTATTTCTGGTAAAGCAGTTTAGGTCAAAATTGACATTGAGACACCTGGGTGCCAGACCTTCGTCTCATATACCCAGAAAGACTCACGTCAACTAAGAGCTCTAATGTAGTGACCCCCTCTCCAGTGGGGTCTCACTTTTTCTACCCCCCCAGAATTTGAAACACTTAGCCCTTGTACACACGGTCGGACATTCCGACAACAAAATCCGTCGGATTTTGTCAGACGGCTTTTGGCCGAAACTGGTGTTGCATACACACGGTCGGACAAAGTTGTCGGAAAATCCGATTATTCGTAACGTGATGATGTAATTTCGTTACGACGGGACTACGTTCAGGCTAGTAGCCAATAGCTTTGGTCTAGGAATTTGATCTGAGCATGCGTGGCACTTTGTCCGATCGGAATTCTCTACACACAATCGGACAAAGTCCGATCGGATCATGTTGTCGGAAAGTTTTATAGCCCGGCTCTAAAACTTTGTCCATCGGATATTCCGATGGAAACAGTCCGATGGAGCCCACACACAGTTGGCTTATCCGACAATACGGTCTGATCGGACATTTTCCGTCGGAAATGTCCGACCGTGTGTACAAAGGCTTAGGGTTCCTACTATGGACCTCTCTAAAGTGTTTAGGAACACTATGGTCCTTATTACCATTTTTTTATATTGTTTATGTGCTCTTGTACCCTTACCATTAGTGGTCTGGAGGTACGACCTACATATTGGAGCTTGCATGGGCACGCCAGAACATAAACAACCCCCTCTGACGAGCATGTAATAAATTCTTTTATCTTATGGGTTCTACCAGTGGCTGTGGCCAGAAACTCTTTACGTTTTTTTTTACATTACTTCCTTTTGTCATCCTACGCGGTAAGCATCTGCCACATGCATAAAAGCCAGTCAAAAAAGGTGTGAGCGTTCCTGTCCCTTTAATGGGTGGATCCAGTACACCGGGGGCTAAAATATTTCTTAAATTTTGGGCCTTTTTATAGACAAATTTTGGCACCGATTGAAGTGCTTTCCCCAATACTTTGTCCCTCAGCAATATGCCCCAGTACTTTTTAAAAAATAATTTCAATTTTACGCCTTTGGGTGTTATATCCTATTAAAATCCTGAACTCCTCTCCTGTTTTACTTTCTCTTTTTGTATTTTCCTTATTTATTAGCAGATCTTTTCTATCCATGTTCTTAACTACTTCTAATTCTTTTCTTATGAACTTCTTCTCATATCCTTTCTGTCTGATTTTACTGGGATGAAATGTATTGTATTTAGTTTATTCACCGAGTGTTCTCCACGGCAGCGAGTGAGAGGGAATTGGTAACAATTTCGGCTGAATCGCATGCAGATGCAGCGAGAGTATGACACAATCTGTTTTTGGTAATTATACTGCGGGGAAATTGAGCCCGCAGGAAGTGGGCGTACCTCCCGCCATTAGGATCTGCGGGGGAGAAGCTTGGGATGTTACCATAGCAATGAATATTTAAAGGCTCGGATGAGGTATCCCACCCATCTGCTGAGGAAGACCAATCAGTGGTCGATACGCGTGCAGAGGGGAGGATCAGAGCCTGTGACATCACGCAGCCACAGTGGGGAGTCAGCGGATGCTCTCATTATATGCAATAAGTGATTGTTTTTTATCTAGTAATCTAGTGTCTAGTGTTATCTAGTGTCCTCTTTTAGTGGGGTTTCGAATAAATTTTATAAAGCAGAGAGGCACTATGTCGGCTGTGTTTTTGATTACATGATAATACGAGTCCCTTGAAGTGGAGGACTATCTAAGGAGCGAGGCTGTGTAGTCCTGGAGATCAACTATGAGATATACATTGGGTGGCGTGGAGATTGCGAAAGGGTGAAAGTGAACAGCTGATTCCTGATAGAAAGGAAAGACGATCGGGGAGTGAGAAATAAAGAGTTCATTTGAGTCTACCTGACTCATCCTTGAAGTGAGTAGATAAAGTAGATGGTGGTGGTGTGCACAAGCAATAAGAACCTTTTTAAAGCACGGTGATAGGATATTAACACTGAAGTACAACTATCAAGATTTATGTTAATTTATTGGACTTTTTCATGGATTTTTTATTATTTTGAATTTTCACGTATAATTTGCACAAAGTGTAGTATTGAGTTACCACTGTAGTAGCACTGCACTGTATGTGTATGTGTGTGTTCTCGGGTAAACATACACACATATATATATATAATTGATGTTTAAAGTGTAGTGAATCCACTTAAGCCCTTGTACACACGGTCGGAGAATCCGTCGGAATGAGTCCTATCGGACCGTGTCGTCGGATAATCCGACTGTGTGTGGTATGCATCGGACTGATTCCATCCGAATCGCCGTCGGACCCAATTTTCCAACATGTTGGAAATTTTTCCCGACCGACTGGGCCGGTCGGACCTAATCTAATGTGTAGAGCATTTTGATCGGACCAAGTGCCATGCATGCTCAGATCAAATTCCTACATCAAAGCTATTGGCTACTAACCTGAATCTAGTCCCATCGTAACGAAATTACGTCATCACGTTCTGAAAGATCAGATTTTTCGCCAACTTTGTCAGACCGTGTGTATGCAACAGTTTCGGACAAGATCCGACGGACAAAATCTGACGGATTTGGTTGGCAAAATCTCCGGCCGTGTGTACAGGGGCTTAGAGTGTACAGTACCTGTGTGTTTATATATATATATATATATATATATATATATATATATATATATATATATATGCAAGAAAGATTTTTGCACTAGATTAATAATTAGGGTGGCACTGATTGTCTCACATATTTAAAATTGTGCAACACTCTACCCACACAAAATATATGTCCTTTTTTACCCACAAATATAGATTTTTTGGTGGTGTTTGATCACCTTTGTGCTTTTGCGCTATAAACAAAAAAATTCTGACAATTTTGAAAAAAAAAAACAATATTTTTTCTTTTTGCTATAAAACATATCCAATAAAAAATTTAGAAAAATTAAATGTTTTCATCAATTTAGGCCAATATGTATTCTGCTACATATTTTTGGTAAAAAAAAAAAAAAAAAATTCCAATAGGCGAATATTTATTGGTTTGCTCAAATGTTATAGCATTTATATATATATATTTTTTTACTATATAGTTACATAGTTAGTCACGTTGAAAAAAACACGAGTCCATCTAGTTCAACCAAAAAAAAAAATACTAGTAATGGCGGCGAACAGCGACTTATATTTATTTATTTATTTTTCGGGTACTTATATAGCGCTATCAGTTTACGAAGCGTTTTGCATATACAGTTGAATGAAGACATCAGTCCATCCAGTTCAAACTGAGTGACTGTGGGTGCGTGTCTACGATTGTCCCTATCCCTGGACATTGTGTCATTGTGTCCCTGGTAGTGATGGACGAACTTCCGACGGGACGTTTCGCGAACGCGAAACGCGAACGGACACAAACGTTCGCGAAAACGACCGTTCGCCGCGGGCTCCATTGACTTCAATGGGAGGCGAATTTCGCAAACCTTTAGGTCGAATTTGCGGCCACGGGGTAATTATTAGGGGGTAGCACGTAGTCCCACCACCTGGACAATAGCATAATACATGTATGAGGTGAATTTGGGATCGATAACTACAAGCATTTTTTTTTTATTTGGGAAATTGTTCTGACAATTCAGGACTATGGAGCTAATGAAGGCAATGGAGGAGAGGGAAGGTCAGGGACCAGGGTAGGCAAACAAGAGGGTGCAGGAGATACAGAGCACTGACAGCAGCACCGTAATACAGAGCACTGACATCAGCACCGTGACATACAGCGCTGACAGCAGCTCCGTGACATACAGCGCTGACAGCAGCTCCGTGACATACAGCGCTGACAGCAGCTCCGTGACATACAGCGCTGACAGCAGCTCCGTGACATACAGCGCTGACAGCAGCTCCGTGACATACAGCGCTGACAGCAGCACCGTGACATACAGCGCTGACAGCAGCTCCGTGACATACAGCGCTGACAGCAGCTCCGTGACATACAGCGCTGACAGCAGCTCCGTGACATACAGCACTGACAGCAGCTCCGTGACATACAGCGCTGACAGCAGCTCCGTGACATACAGCGCTGACAGCAGCACCGTGACATACAGCGCTGACAGCAGCTCCGTGACATACAGCGCTGACAGCAGCTCCGTGACATACAGCGCTGACAGCAGCTCCGTGACATACAGCGCTGACAGCAGCTCCGTGACATACAGCGCTGACAGCAGCTCCGTGACATACAGCGCTGACAGCAGCACCGTGACATACAGCGCTGACAGCAGCTCCGTGACATACAGCGCTGACAGCAGCTCCGTGACATACAGCGCTGACAGCAGCTCCGTGACATACAGCACTGACAGCAGCTCCGTGACATACAGCGCTGACAGCAGCTCCGTGACATACAGCGCTGACAGCAGCACCGTGACATACAGCGCTGACAGCAGCTCCGTGACATACAGCGCTGACAGCAGCTCCGTGACATACAGCGCTGACAGCAGCTCCGTGACATACAGCGCTGACAGCAGCTCCGTGACATACAGCGCTGACAGCAGCTCCGTGACATACAGCGCTGACAGCAGCTCCGTGACATACAGCGCTGACAGCAGCTCCGTGACATACAGCGCTGACAGCAGCTCCGTGACATACAGCGCTGACAGCAGCTCCGTGACATACAGCGCTGACAGCAGCTCCGTGACATACAGCGCTGACAGCAGCTCCGTGACATACAGCGCTGACAGCAGCTCCGTGACATACAGCGCTGACAGCAGCACCGTAAGCAGCCCCAGGAGGAAGTCAGCACAGCACAGGGATGGTGTGATCCCCTCATAATAAGAACCCCCAGGAGGAAGTCAGCACAGCACAGGGATGGTGGGAGCCCCTCATAATAAGAACACCCAGGAGGAAGTCAGCACAGCACAGGGATGGTGGGAACCCCTCATAATAAGCAGCCCCAGTAGAAATATGACACCGCTCAACCTCTTCAAAGAGGAGGGTAGGGGCATATAGTACGGTGTGCTTTTTTGGGTCAGGGAAGTGAGCCAAATGAATTAAGAAGGTCTGTGTGCTTGATTCCAAAAATTGTTTATAGACATATACATGGTCTACTGATCACATGTGTTGAATTCCTCCGAGATCCATGCCTCATTCATTTTTAGAAATGTGAGGTAGTTAACACTGTGGTGAGCTAGGCGAGTACGCTTATCGGTCACAATCCCCCCTGCTGCGCTGAACGTCCTTTCGGACAGGACACTGGATGAGGGGCAAGCCAACAGTTCGATTGCAAATTGGGCAAGCTCTGGCCAGAGGTCAAGCCTGCCCACCCAGTAGTCTAGGGGTTCATCACTCCTCAGAGCGTCCACATCGGCCGTTAACCCAATGTAGTCGGACACCTGACGGTCTAGGCGTTCCCTGATGCTGGATCCGGATGACACCTGTCGATGGGTCGGCTGAAAGAATGACCTCATATCCGAAGTCACCAACACATCTTCAAACCGGCCTCTTCTTGCAGGCGCTGTTGGATTGGTACCCGCAAATCCTTCTCTGGGAGTGGGAATTGCTCCTCTGCCAGCGCACGCAAAAGCAGAATGCAGCATTTCTCGAAGCAAGGCCTGGAAGTGCTGCATTCTGACAGCCCTCTGCGACGGCGGTAACATTTCCGCCATTTTGTGTTTGTACCGGGGGTCTAAGTACGTTGCCACCCAGTACTGGTCCTTGACCCTCATGCTTTTTATACGGGGGTCCCTATTAAAACACTGGAGCATGAAGGCCCCCATTTGCACTAAAGTGGAAGCGGTGTGGTGGCCTGGCTCCTGCTCATCATCCAGGATAATGTCGTCCTCTTCATTCTCCTCTCCCCATCCTCGCACAACAGGGATCCCAGAAAGGTTTAAAGCATGCTCTTCTTGCTCCTGCTCATCCGCCCCGGCACCATCCTCCTCTGACTCCTCATCAGACTCCTGTTGTTGACTTGTCTCAGATAGAGTAGCCCCCCCTGGGAATTCATCCAGCATTGCGACTTCCTCATCTTCCCGCTCCTGCTCCTCCACAGCCTGATCAATGACACGACGCAATGCACGCTCCAGAAAGAAGGCATAAGGTACCATGTCACTGATGGCGCCATGGCTGCGACTGACCAGTTTGGTGATCTCCTCAAATGGCCGCAGAAGTCTGCATGTGTCGCGCATGAGCAGCCACTGGCGCGGTGAAAAAAAACCCAGCTCCCCAGAACCGTTTCTTTCGCAGAGTTCATACAGGTAGACGTTAACTGCACGTTTCTGCTGGAGCAGCCTATCAAGCATATAGAAGGTTGAGTTCCATCGCGTCGGGCAATCGCAAATAAGACGTCTGACCGGCAGATGGTGTCGCCGCTGAATGTCAGCAAGGCGAGCCATGGCCGTGTAAGATCTTCTGAAATGGGCCGAGATTTTCCTTGCCTGCCGCAAGATGTCCTGGACCCCAGGGTATTTGACAAGGAATCGCTGCACGACCAAGTTTAAGACGTGTGCCATGCACGGCACGTGCGTGATTTTGCCCTGTTTCAATGCGCTAAGCAGATTGGCACCGTTGTCACACACCACTTTACCAACTGTCAAATTGAGCGGTGTTAGCCACTCATCTGCCTGTGAACGCAAAGCTGAAAGGAGTGCCGGGCCAGTGTGGCTCTTTGCTTCCAGGCACAACAGACGCAGCACGGCATGGCAACGTCTCACCTGGCATGTGGAATAGGTTCTGGGGAGCTTGGGCGGTGCAGTGGAAGAGACGCTAGCAGCGGAAAAGGAGGAGGCAGCTGAGGAGGAGAGGGAGGAGGATGGAGTAGGAGGAGGAGAAGAAGAGTCAGGCCTGCATGCAATCCGTGGCGGTAAAACCAAATCTACACGGGTGCCACGGGTTACATGCTTGACGGCCGTCAGAAGGTTCACCCAGTGGGCAGTAAAACTGATATACCTTCCCTGCCCGTGTTTGCTAGACCACGTGTCTGTGGTCAGATGTATCTTGGCACCGACACTGTGTGCCAGAGATACATTCACTTGCCGCTGAACATGGCCATATAGCTCTGGGATGCCCTTCTCTGAGAAATACTTCCTTCCTGGGACCTTCCATTGTGGTGTTCCAATGGCCACAAATTTGCGAAAGGCCTCCGAGTCCACCAGTTTATATGGCAGTAGTTGGCGGGCTATGAGTTCTGACAAGCCAGCCGCCAACCGTTGGGCAAGAGGGTTATCCGGCGTCATCATTTTTTTACGCTCAAACATTAGGCCCACGGAAGCCTGCCTTTTTGCAGAAAAATGTGAGCTTGGCGTGATGGAAGGTGGAGTGGAGGACAATTGTGAGGAGAGAGGAGAAGGAGAAGTAGAAGACGAGGCTGGACGGTGAGAGCCTGCAGTGTGGCTTTGTGTGTTCCGTTGCTCCCACTGGGCTCGGTGATGGCTGCTCATGTGCCTTCTTAAGGCGGTCGTCCCTAGGTGAGTATTGGGCTTACCGCGACTAACGCGTTGACTGCAAAGATTGCAGATGGCAACGCTATTGTCAGCAGCGGACACGTTAAAAAAAGCCCACACTGCGGAGCCATGTGCCGGTGTCCTGGGAGCGCCAGATGTGACCGTACATGGTCGATGACTCGCTCCTGATACATTTGCAGTCTGCTTTGTCCCTGCTGTGCAATGTAAGTCATTGCTGCTTCTCCTCCCTATCTGCTGGTCCATATCTCCCTCTGAACTCCCCTCCTCTTCCTCTCTTGTGGGCACCCACGTGACATCACTAGACACGTCATCATCAACGTCACCTTCCCCACCGCTATAAGTAGAGTAGGCAGCAACACCGGGGACCAACCTCCTCCTTGGGCTGATCTGGGTACTGGCGTCAGACTGCTGAGTAGCGCTTGTTGCTACCTCCTCTTCCTGATCCAATACCAAGAGTGGCTGCGCATCAGAAATGTCCTCTTGATATGGATCGGAAAATAATTCCAGTGACTCAAGCGGAAGGTATGTGGTGGTGGTGGTGGTGGTCGTGTTGTTGGTGGTAGTGTCTTTGGGGGTGCACATAGCAGAGAGTGAAGAAGAGGGTGCAGATCGAGAGGATGAGGAGGGTGCAGAAGAGTAAGGCTGAGCGAGCCACTCAACCAAGTCTGGTGCATCCTTTAAAGTAATTGAACGCACCTTCTGCAACTTCCCACTTTGGCTCAAGCCTGTTGCTCCTGCCCTACCCCTACCACCCCTGCGGAAGGGCCTGCCTCTTCCTCTGCATGTCATTTTTTAAATGACCCTGTGACAAAACTCTTAGTCCCTATACCGCTGAAGGACTGCTGCAGTATAGGGCAGCGGTCAGCAGTGGTGCACGTCAACCCTATCTATTGTGGACCGATAGCGGTCCTTACAGAACAGCAGACTGTACCGCACTCAAGCCTATGTACCGTAGCACCCTATACCAAGTTACCAGTCCTTATAAGAACTTTTGTGGAACAAGCAGGTTGTGTGTTAGTGATTAGCAGACTGTACGTCAGTCCCTATACCAATGAAGGACTGCTGCAGTATAGGGCAGCGGTCAGCAGTAGTGCACGGCAACCCTATGTATTGTGGACCGATAGCGGTCCTTACAGAACAGCAGACTGTACCGCACTCAAGCCTATGTACCGTAGCACCCTATACCAAGTTACCAGTCCTTATAAGAACTTTTGTGGACCAAGCAGGTTGTGTATTAGTGTTTAGCAGACTGTACGTCAGTCCCTATACCGCTGAAGGACTGCTGCAGTATAGGGCAGCGGTCAGCAGTGGTGCACGTCAACCCTATCTATTGTGGACCGATAGCGGTCCTTACAGAACAGCAGACTGTACCGCACTCAAGCCTATGTACCGTAGCACCCTATACCAAGTTACCAGTCCTTATAAGAACTTTTGTGGACCAAGCAGGTTGTGTATTAGTGTTTAGCAGACTGTACGTCAGTCCCTATACCGCTGAAGGACTGCTGCAGTATAGGGCAGCGGTCAGCAGTGGTGCACGTCAACCCTATCTATTGTGGACCGATAGCGGTCCTTACAGAACAGCAGACTGTACCGCACTCAAGCCTATGTACCGTAGCACCCTATACCAAGTTACCAGTCCTTATAAGAACTTTTGTGGAACAAGCAGGTTGTGTGTTAGTGATTAGCAGACTGTACGTCAGTCCCTATACCAATGAAGGACTGCTGCAGTATAGGGCAGCGGTCAGCAGTAGTGCACGGCAACCCTATGTATTGTGGACCGATAGCGGTCCTTACAGAACAGCAGACTGTACCGCACTCAAGCCTATGTACCGTAGCACCCTATACCAAGTTACCAGTCCTTATAAGAACTTTTGTGGACCAAGCAGGTTGTGTATTAGTGTTTAGCAGACTGTACGTCAGTCCCTATACCGCTGAAGGACTGCTGCAGTATAGGGCAGCGGTCAGCAGTGGTGCACGTCAACCCTATGTATTGTGGACCGATAGCGGTCCTTACAGAACAGCAGACTGTAACGCACTCAGGCCTATGTACCGTAGCACCCTATACCAAGTTACCAGTCCTTATAAGAACTTTTGTGGACCAAGCAGGTTGTGTGTTAGTGATTAGCAGACTGTACGTCAGTCCCTATACCAATGAAGGACTGCTGCAGTATAGGGCAGCGGTCAGCAGTAGTGCACGGCAACCCTATGTATTGTGGACCGATAGCGGTCCTTACAGAACAGCAGACTGTAACGCACTCAGGCCTATGTACCGTAGCACCCTATACCAAGTTACCAGTCCTTATAAAAACTTTTGTGGACCAAGCAGGTTGTGTGTTAGTGTTTAGCAGACTGTGCGTCAGTCCCTATACCGCTGAAGGACTGCTGCAGTATAGGGCAGCGGTCAGCAGTGGTGCACGTCAACCCTATCTATTGTGGACCGATAGCGGTCCTTACAGAACAGCAGACTGTACCGCACTCAAGCCTATGTACCGTAGCACCCTATACCAAGTTACCAGTCCTTATAAGAACTTTTGTGGACCAAGCAGGTTGTGTATTAGTGTTTAGCAGACTGTACGTCAGTCCCTATACCGCTGAAGGACTGCTGCAGTATAGGGCAGCGGTCAGCAGTGGTGCACGTCAACCCTATGTATTGTGGACCGATAGCGGTCCTTACAGAACAGCAGACTGTAACGCACTCAGGCCTATGTACCGTAGCACCCTATACCAAGTTACCAGTCCTTATAAGAACTTTTGTGGACCAAGCAGGTTGTGTGTTAGTGATTAGCAGACTGTACGTCAGTCCCTATACCAATGAAGGACTGCTGCAGTATAGGGCAGCGGTCAGCAGTAGTGCACGGCAACCCTATGTATTGTGGACCGATAGCGGTCCTTACAGAACAGCAGACTGTACTGCACTCAGGCCTATGTACCGTAGCACCCTATACCAAGTTACCAGTCCTTATAAAAACTTTTGTGGACCAAGCAGGTTGTGTGTTAGTGTTTAGCAGACTGTGCGTCAGTCCCTATACCGCTGAAGGACTGCTGCAGTATAGGGCAGCGGTCAGCAGTAGTGCACGGCAACCCTATGTATTGTGGACCGATAGCGGTCCTTACAGAACAGCAGACTGTAACGCACTCAGGCCTATGTACCGTAGCACCCTATACCAAGTTACCAGTCCTTATAAGAACTTTTGTGGACCAAGCAGGTTGTGTGTTAGTGATTAGCAGACTGTACGTCAGTCCCTATACCAATGAAGGACTGCTGCAGTATAGGGCAGCGGTCAGCAGTAGTGCACGGCAACCCTATGTATTGTGGACCGATAGCGGTCCTTACAGAACAGCAGACTGTACCGCACCCAAGCCTATGTACCGTAGCACCCTAGACAGACCAAGTTACCAGTCCTGATAAAGAGCTTTGTGGAACAAGTGAGTTGTGAATGATTAGCAGACTGCAGCAGAAGGGCAGCAGTCAAGTATAATATTCTTTCTATATTTGGAAGAAAGAATATTATACGTGTACAAGCCTATTACCGTACCACTGATACCAGTCCTGAAAAGAACCTTTGTGGAACTAATAGTAACAGCAAGTCTTTAAAATTATCCTCACTGCCTGACACACTGCTTCCTGCCTGTCCCTATACAAATTGGCAAAAAAGAGTAGGCTGGAACGATTAGCTGGAACAGCTCTTTTGTGGACCTGATAGTAACAGCTAATGATGATGATGATGATGATGATGAAGAAAGACTAATCTGGCTGAGCTGTCCCTAAAATAGCAGCATACAGCGCTCTGTCCCTTTATCTAAACTGACAAAAGAAACTCAGGCTGCTGACCTAACACCTATACCAGTCCTGAAAAGAACTTTTGTGTACCAAATAGCTAGCGTTTTCTCTGTCCCTACTCCACACAGGATCCTTTCCCTACAGTGACAGAAGAAAGAATGTAAAATGGCCACCGGATCGGGTGTATTTATAGGTTAGGGGGAATGTCCAAGTGTCCATGAGCTGTCATGTCTCAATTGGTTGTCCTGTAACACATGATAAACGTGTCACGAAAGGTTAAAGTTCTTGTATACATTAAACACGTAAGTCCGCCGGGGCGAACGACGGAAAAAGGCGTTCGAACCCGCGGACGGCGAAAGTCGGAAATTCGCCGCGAAACGACCGCCGGGCGAACCGTTCGGCCATCACTAGTCCCTGGCAAAATTTATGATTTCTTGGCCATTTTTCAGAGAATATGAATGATAACACAAAACCCTTTCTTTCACTCAAGATTAGTGTTTGGCTGAAGCCATTTATTATCAATCAAATGTGTTTACGCTTTTTAAATCATAATGACAACACAAACTACCCAAATGACCCTCGTTTACATACCCCAGTTCTTAACCACTTTAATACCGGGCACTTAAACACCTTCCTGCCCAGACCAATTTTGAGCTTTCAGCGCTGTCACACTTTGAATGACAATTGCGCGGTCATGCTACACTGTACCCAAATGAAATTTTTATCATTTTTTTCCCACAAATAGAGCTTTCTTTTGGTGGTATTTGATCACCTCTACGGTCTTTATCTTTTGCGCTATAAATTAAAAAAATACCGAAAATTTTGAAAAAAAAAATGTTTTGTTTTGTTTCAGTTTCAAAACGTTGTAAATAAGTAAGTTTTCTCCTTCACTGATGGGCACTGATGGGGCTACACTGATGAGCACTGATAAGGCGGCACTGATGGGCACCAATGATGTGGCACTGAGGAGGTGGCATTGATGGACACTGATATGTGGCACTGATAGGTGGCACTGATGGGCACTGATAGGCGGCACTGCTGGGTGGCACTGATGGGCGACACGGATGGGTACTGATAGGTGGCACAAATTGGCACTGATAGCTGGCACGGATTGGCATAGATGGGCACGCACAGATGGGCATGGATAGGCGGCACAGATGGGCATGGGTGGGCACTGATAGGCGGCACGGATGGGCACTGATAGGCGGCACAGGTGGGCCCTGATAGGCGGCATAGGTGGGCACTGATAGGCGGCACAGATGGGCACTCATAGGCGGCATTGTATTGTTATACTATACTAATGGATGCCAATCAGTGCCAAACAATAATGCATGCCAATCAGTGATGCCCATTGTGGGCACTGATTGGCATCCATTATGGGCACTGATTGGCATCCATTGTGGCACTGACTGGCATCCCTGGTGGTCTAGGGAGGATTACCTTTTGCTGGGCATCCCTGGTGGTCTGGTGGCGTCCCTGGTGGTCCAGTGTGGGCATCCTCGGGGGGGCTGTGCTGATAATCGATCAGCACAGACCCCCCCTGTCAGAGGAGCAGCCGATCGGCTCTCCTCTACTCGCGTCTGACAGACGCGAGTGAGGAAAAGCCGATCACCGGCTCTTCCTATTTACACTGTAATCAGCAGTGATTGGACACGGCTGATCACGTGGTAAAGAGTCTCCGTCGGAGACTCTTTACCGAGATCGTAGTTGCCGGGTGTCAGACTGACACCCCGCAACAACGATCGCCACGATGCACGCCCCCGTAATCCTGATCACGTCATATGACGTCCGATCAGGATTATGCAACCACTTTGCCACCGTCAATTGCCTATAGGGCGGGCGGCAAGTGGTTAATACCGTGTATTGCTCCCCTTTAACATCAATGACAGCTTGAAGTCTTCGGGTATTTGTGGATGAGGCTCTTTATTTTCTCAGATGGTAAATCTGCCCATTCCTCTTGGCAAACAGCCTCCAGTTCTTGTAAATTCTTGGGCTGTCTTGCATGAACTACAGGTTTGCATGAACTCCCCAGAGTGGCTCAATAATATCGAGGTCAGGAGACTGAGGTGGCTACTCCAGAACCTTCACTTTATTCTGCTGTAGCCAATGACAGGTCCACTTGGCCTTGTGTTTTGGATCATTGTCATGTCAGAATGTTCCAGTACGTTCCATGCGCAGGTTCCTGGCTGATGAATGCAAATGTTCATCCAGTATTTTTTGATAACATACTGCATAAATCTTGATATCAATTTTGACTAAATTTCCTGTGCCTTGTAGCTCACACATCTCCAAAACATCAGCGATCCACCTCTGTGTTTCACAGTAGGAATGATGTATAGTGATGGCCGAACGGTTCGCCCGGCGGTCGTTTCGCGGCGAATTTCGGTCGTTCGCGGTCCGCTCGTTCGCTCGCCTTTTTCCCGTCGTTCGCCCCGGCGGACTTACGTGTTTAATGTGTAAAAGAACTTTGACCTATGATGACACGTCTATCATGGGGTACAGGACAGCCAATTGAGACATGACAGCTCATGGACACTTGGACATTCCCCCTAACCTATAAATACACCCGATCCGGTGGCCATTTTACATTCTTTCTTCTGTCACTATAGGGAAAGGTTGCTGTGTGGAGTAGGGACAGATAAAACGCTAGCTATTTGGTACACAAAAGATATTTTCAGGACTGGTATAGGTGTTAGGTGTATATAGGTTTGCTGTGCTACTGATTCTTGCAGCAGCCTGAGTGTCTTTTGTCAGTTTAGAGAAAGGGAAAGGACAGTGTGTGCTACAGGGACAGCCAGATTAGTCTTTCATCATCATCATCATCATCATCATCATTAGCTGTTACTATCAGGTCCACAAAAGAGCTGTTCCAGTAACCACTAATCGTTCCAGTCTACTCTTTTTTGCCACTTTGTATAGGGACAGGAAGGAAGCAGTGTTGTCAGGCAGTGAGGGTCAGTTTAAAGACTTGCTGTTACTATTAGTTCCACAAAAGTTCTTTTCAGGACTGGTATAGGTGTTAGGTGTATATAGGTTTGCTGTGCTACTGATTCTTGCAGCAGCCTGAGTGTCTTTTGTCAGTTTAGAGAAAGGGAAAGTACGGTGTGTGCTACAGGGACAGCCAGATTAGTCTTTCATCATCATCATCATCATCATCATCATTAGCTGTTACTATCAGGTCCACAAAAGAGCTGTTCCAGTAACCACTAATCGTTCCAGTCTACTCTTTTTTGCCACTTTGTATAGGGACAGGAAGGAAGCAGTGTTGTCAGGCAGTGAGGGTCAGTTTAAAGACTTGCTGTTACTATTAGTTCCACAAAAGTTCTTTTCAGGACTGGTATAGGTGTTAGGTGTATATAGGTTTGCTGTGCTACTGATTCTTGCAGCAGCCTGAGTGTCTTTTGTCAGTTTAGAGAAAGGGAAAGTACGGTGTGTGCTACAGGGACAGCCAGATTAGTCTTTCATCATCATCATCATCATCATCATTAGCTGTTACTATCAGGTCCACAAAAGAGCTGTTCCAGTAACCACTAATCGTTCCAGTCTACTCTTTTTTGCCACTTTGTATAGGGACAGGAAGGAAGCAGTGTTGTCAGGCAGTGAGGGTCAGTTTAAAGACTTGCTGTTACTATTAGTTCCACAAAGGTTCTTTTCAGGACTGGTATCAGTGGTACGGTAATAGGCTTGTACACGTATAATATTCTTTCTTCCAAATATAGAAAGAATATTATACTTGACTGCTGCCCTTCTGCTGCAGTCTTCTAATCATTCACAACTCACTTGTTCCACAAAGCTCTTTATCAGGACTGGTAACTTGGTCTGTGTAGGGTGCTACAGTACATAGGGTTGAGTGCAGTACAGTCTGCTGTTCTGTAAGGACCGCTATCGGTCCACAATAGATAGGGTTGAGGTGCACCACTGCTGACCGCTGCCCTATACTGCAGCAGTCCTTCAGCAGTATAGGGACTGACGTACAGTCTGCTAATCACTAACACACAACCTGCTTGGTCCACAAAAGTTCCTATAAGGACTGGTAACTTGGTCTAGGGTGCTACAGTACATAGGGTTGAGTGCGGTACAGTCTGCTGTTCTGTAAGGACCGCTATCGGTCCACAATAGATAGGGTTGAGGTGCACCACTGCTGACCGCTGCCCTATACTGCAGCAGTCCTTCATTGGTATAGGGACTGACGTACAGTCTGCTAATCACTAACACACAACCTGCTTGGTCCACAAAAGTTCTTATAAGGACTGGTAACTTGGTCTAGGGTGCTACAGTACATAGGGTTGAGTGCGGTACAGTCTGCTGTTCTGTAAGGACCGCTATCGGTCCACAATAGATAGGGTTGAGGTGCACCACAGCTGACCGCTGCCCTATACTGCAGCAGTCCTTCATTGGTATAGGGACTGACGTGCAGTCTGCTAATCACTAACACACAACCTGCTTGGTCCACAAAAGTTCCTATAAGGACTGGTAACTTGGTCTAGGGTGCTACAGTACATAGGGTTGAGTTATTATGAGGGGATCACACCATCCCTGTTCTGTGCTGAGTTTCTCCTGGGCCTGCTTACTATGAGGGGATCACACCATCCCTGTGCTGTGCTGACTTCCTCCTGGGGGTTCTTCTTATGAGGGGATCACACCATCCCTGTGCTGTGCTGAGTTTCTCCTGGGCCTGCTTACTATGAGGGGATCACACCATCCCTGTGCTGTGCTGAGTTTCTCCTGGGCCTGCTTATTATGAGGGGATCACACCATCCCTGTTCTGTGCTGAGTTTCTCCTGGGCCTGCTTACTATGAGGGGATCACACCATCCCTGTGCTGTGCTGACTTCCTCCTGGGGGTTCTTATGAGGGGATCACACCATCCCTGTGCTGTACTGAGTTTCTCCTGGGCCTGCTTACTATGAGGGGAATCACACCATCCCTGTGCTGTGCTGACTTCCTCCTGGGGGTTCTTATTATGAGGGGATCACACCATCCCTGTGCTGTGCTGACTTACTCCTGGGGCTGCTTACGGTGCTGCTGTCAGTGCTGTATATCACGGTGCTGGTGTGAGTGCTTAATGTCACGGTGCTGCTGTCAGTGCTGTATATCACGGTGCTGATGTCAGTGCTTAATGTCACGCTTCTGATGTCAGTACTCTCTATCACGGTGCTGCTGTCAGTGCTGTATATCACTGTGCTGATGTCAGTGCTGTATATCACAGTGCTGATGTCAGTGCCCTCTATCACGGTGCTGCTGTCAGTGCTGTATATCACGGTGCTGATGTCAGTGCTTAATGTCACGCTTCTGATGTCAGTACTCTCTACCACGGTGCTGCTGTCAGTGCTGTATATCACTGTGCTGGTGTTAATGCTTTATGTCACGCTTCTGATGTCAGTACTCTCTATCACGGTGCTGCTGTCAGTGCTGTATATCACGGTGCTGATGTCAGTGCTTAATGTCACGCTTCTGATGTCAGTACTCTCTATCACGGTGTTGCTGTCAGTGCTGTATGTCACGCTGCTGATGTCAGTGCTCTCTATCACGGTGCTGCTGTCAGTGCTGTATATCACGGTGCTGATGTCAGTGCTTAATGTCACGCTTCTGATGTCAGTACTCTCTATCACGGTGTTGCTGTCAGTGCTGTATGTCACGCTGCTGATGTCAGTGCTCTCTATCACGGTGCTGCTGTCAGTGCTGTATATCACGGTGCTGATGTCAGTGCTTAATGTCACGCTTCTGATGTCAGTGCTTAATGTCACGCTTCTGATGTCAGTACTCTCTATCACGGTGTTGCTGTCAATGCTGTATGTCACGGTGCTGGTGTTAATGCTTTATGTCACGCTGCTGATGTCAGTGCCCTCTATCACGGTGCTGTTGTCAGATGCCTCTATCACGGTGCATGTGTCATTGCTGTATGTGACGCTGCTGGTGATCATCTCCTGCACCCTCTTCTTTGCCTACCCTGACCTTCCCTCTCCTCCATTGCCTTCATGCGCTCCACAGTCCTGAATTGTCAGAACAATTTTCCAAATAAAAAAAGAATGCTTGTAGTTATCGATCCCAAATTCACCTCATACATGTATTATGTCATTGGCCAGGTGGTGGGACTATGTTTTCCCTGCTAATAATTACCTCGTGGCTGCAAATTCGACCTAAAGGTTTGAAACGTTCGCCTCCCATTGAAGTCAATGGGGCCCGCGGCGAACGTTCGGTTTCGCGAACGGTCGGCCTCGTTCACGGTCCGCGTTCGCGAAATGTCCCGTCGGAGGTTCGGGCCATCACTAATGATGTACCTTTCATCGTAGGCCTTGGTGACTCCTCTCTAAATGTAGCTTTTATGGTTGTGGCCAAAAAAGCTACATTTTGGTTTCATCACTCCAATTGACTTTGTGCCAGAAGGTTTGAGGCTTGTCTTTGTGCTGTTTGGCATATTGTAAGTGGGATACTTTGTGGCATTTGTGTAGTAATGGCTTTCTTTTGGCGACTCGCCCATGCAGCCCATCTTTCTTCAAGTGCCTCCTTATTGTGCATCTTGAAACAGCCACACCACATGTTTTCAGAGAGTCCTGTATTTCATCTGAAGTTATTTGTGGGTTTTTCTTTGCATCCCAAAGAATTTTTCTGGCAGTTGTGGCTGACATTTTAGTTGGTCTACCTGACCGTGGTTTGGTTTCAACAGAACCCCTCATTTTCCACTTCTTGATTAGAGTTTGAACACTGCTGATTGGCATTATCAATTCCTTGGATATCTTTTTATGTCCCTTTCCTGTTTTATACAGTTCAACTACCTTTTCCCGCAGATCCTTTGACAATTCTTTTGCTTTCCCCATGACTCAGAATCCAGAAACACCAGTGCAGCACTGGATGAAAGATGCAAGGGTCTGTTAGGAGTCCAGAAACCCATTGACCTTTTATACACACTCACTAATAACAAACAAACAGATCACAGATGAGGATGGTTACCTTTAATAGCCATTCAAACCCCTTTGTGTCAACTTGTGTGTATGTTATCAGGCCAAAATCACCAGGGTATGTAAACTTTTGATCAGGGTCATTTGGGTAGTTTCTGTTGTGATTATGATTTAAAAAGCGTAAACACAGTTTATTGATAATAAATGACTTAAGCCAAACACTAACCATGTGTGAAAGAAAAGTTTTTGTGTTATCATTCATATTCTCTGAAAATGGCCAAGAAATCATAAATTCTGCCAGGGTGTGTAAACTTATGAGCACAACTGTACATGGTACCTGCAAAAAGCATAGCTCCCGCTGTGTTTAATCACATCGGGAGCGGTTGCCAGCAGTGCACATGCGCAACCTAGACCCGGAAGTATCGGATCACATACCTAGTACGTGATCCGTTGAGGAAAAGTTTTGTATTTGTGGGAAGGAGTTTATATTTGTTACTGATAGTGGCATAGAGGTGTCATCCCAGTATATATGGTGCAAAGAAAGTGGAAATAGTGTTTGGGACTTTGAATACACCTCTATGTACACTTAAAACGAGATAGAACAAAATAAAAATTGTTGAAAAAATAATTTATTAATTGTATACAATAAAAAAACAAGCAAAGCATTACATTACATTACAAATAATAATTGCACTAATCCTTTAAAAGGGTCAATGCATTTCGCCGAAACCCTACTTCTTCAGGACCAACAAAGTTTAGTACATTAGAAGAGCCTATTCACAGTATTAAAAATAAATCTACAAAGAAAAAAGACAAAAATCAACACAGTATATACAGTTAGGTCAATATATATTGGACACAGGCACAATTTTCGTTTTTTTTCAGGTATTTACCAAAACATATTTAAGCTGTTTCATCGCCAGGTGTGGGGAACTCTTTTGTTATTTCTTCATTAAGAAGGTAAAAGAGTTGATTCTAATGCCCTGTACACACGGTCGGAAATTCCGATCGGAAAAAGTTTGAGAGCCGGAAATCCAATCTGACTTTGTCCTATCGTTTGTAGAGAATTCCGATAGACAATGTGCCACGCATGCTCAGATTAAATTACTAGACCAAAGCTATTGGCTACTAGCCTCTACGTAATCCCGTCATATACAACGAACGTCACCTCGTTCCAAACAATCGGATTTTCCGACAACTTTGTCCGACCGTGTGTATGCAACACAAGTTTCGGCCAAAATCTGTCGGAAAAAATCTGAGGGATTTTGTTTTCGGAATGTCCGACCGTGTGTACAAGGCATAAGTGTGGTATTTGCATTTGGAATCTATCTATGTGAACCTACATCATGCGTTTAAAGGAGCTGTCCATGCTAATGAAAAAGGCCATTGCAAGGCTTCAAAAAGGAAAGAAATCCATCAGAGAGATAGCATCAGCATTGGGTGTAGCCAAATCGACAGTTTAGTACATTCTGAGGAAAGAAGAATGCACTGGTGAGCTCAGCAACATAAAAAGGCCTGGACATCCACGGAAGACAACAGTTGTGGTTGATCATAGGATCCTCTCTATGTTAAAGAAAAACCCATTCACAATATCCAGACAAGTGAAGGACATTCTCCAGGAGGTAGGCGTATCATTGTCGAAGTCTACAATCAAGAGCAGACTTCACGAGAGAAAATACAGAGGGTTCACCACAAGGTGTAAACCATTCATAAGCCTGATAAATAAAAAAGCCAGACTAGACTTTGCCAAAAAACACCAAAAAAAGCCAGACCTTTTCCGGAAAAGCATTCTTTAGATGGAAGAAACTACTATTAATCTGTACCAGAATTATGTTAATAGAAAAGTACAGAGAAGGCTTGGAACAGATCATGATCCAAAGAACCCAACATCATCTGTAAAACATGGTGGAGCTTGCAGTTTGATGGCATGGGCATGCATAGCTTCCAGTGGCATTGGGTCATTGGTGTTTATTGATGATGTGACAGATTAAAGCAGCCGGATGATTTCTTGCAGTGTTTAGAGATATACTGTCAGCCCATATTCAGCCAACTGCAGCAAAGTTGATTGGACAGCGCTTCACAGTACAGATGGACAGTGATCCAAACACACTGCAAAAGTAACTCAGGATCTTTTGAAGGAAAATAAGTGTAATATTCTGCAATGGCCAAGTCAATCACCTGATCTCAACCCAATTGAGAATTTCAATTGCTGAAGGCAAAACTAAAGGTAGAAAGACCCACAAATAAAGAACAACTGAGGACAGCTGCAATTAGAGCCTGGCAAAGCACCAGAAAGGAGGAAACCCAGTTTTTGGTAATGTCCATGGGCTCCAGACTTCAGACAGTCATTGCCAGTAAAGGGTTCTCAACAAAATATTAAAAATGAACATTTTATTTAAGATTATATTAATTTGTCCAATTACATTTGAGCCCCTGAAATTAGGGGGGATATGTATAAAAATGGTTGCAGTTCCTAAAATTTGTACTTGATATTTAAGTTCAACCCCTTGAATTAAAGCTGAAATTCTGCCCTTCAAATTCATTTACATCTTTCAAATTTCACAAGTTGGTAGAGTAATTCTTCTCTGTAGTAACTCTTCCTCTTTTTCATTGCAGGTAAATAATGGATCCCAAGCAGAAGCAATGTGCCATCATTGAGTTCTTGATGAAAGAGGGGTGCAGGCAGTAGTCACAGTTGATGGTCTCCCACTGTCTTTATCCTGTTCCCATGCACGCTATAGCCAAATGACAGCTATAGTCAAATGACGTCCTCCCCTTTTCACACTCCCTGCGCGCCCCCTGCAGTGTGTGCGCGGCACGCACCGTGATCACTGAGTCAATGAGATCCTGGCCCCTTACCACGTTATCAGCTGTCAGCCAATGACAGCTGATCATGTGATTTAAACAGAAGATTGGAAGAGGAACAGCAGCCTCATCTGTACCAACCAGTACCACCTGCCAGTGCCCACACAGTGCATATCAGTGCCCACCAGTGTTCATCAGTGCCACCAATCAATGCCCAGGACTGCCACCTATCAATGCCCACCAGTGGTGCCAATCAATGCCTCATCAGTGCCACCTAGTAGTGCTGCCTATCAGTGTCACCTATCAGTGCCCAGCACTGTCCAACACTGCCATCCATCAGTGCCCATCAGTGACAGCTATAAGTGCCCATCAGTGCCAGCCATTAGTGCCACCTATCAATGCCCTTCTGTGCCACCCATCAGTGCCACCCGTCAGTGCCACCTCTTAGTGCCAACCAGTGCCACCTCTTAGTGCCCACCAGTGACAGCTCTTCAGTGCCAACCAGTGACACCTCATCACTGCCCCCCAGTGCCGCCTTATCAGTGCCCATCAATGCAGCCTATCAGTGCCCATCAGTGCAGCCTATGAGTGCCCATGAATGCAGTCTCATCAGCATACATCAACGATGGACAAAAATTACCTGTTTGCAGAATTTTATAACAAAATATAAAACTGTTTTTTTAATTTTTTTTTCTAAATATTCGGCCTTTTTAAAAAAAAATTACCAAAAAATAAAAAACACAGAGGTGATCAAATACCACCAAAAGAAAGCTCTATTTGTGGGGAAAAAAATGATAAATGGATGGTCTAGGCAGGAGGAGGGGTTTAAGTGCCCAGTAAGCAAGTGGTTAAACGTCATCATTTATCGGTGCACATAGCTTGTGTCAATGTGTCATGCCCATAACGATTCTGTAGCCTTCTGTGGATGTCGGACAGCTTGCCCCCCGATGAGCGCCACCTTATCTTTTGGCCTTTACGCATCTCTTGCTTTGCTGAGCGCCCAGGCTTATTTTTCTTACAGGAAGTGACAAACTTCTAGGCAGGTGCCCATGGGTTCTGTATTTGTGAATTGCTGCTGGTGTCATTGGGGGTTTACTTGCTCTGGTACCGTATGTCTACCATTTGGCCTGTTAAGATTCCTGTAGTTGGGATATTTAAGCATAAGAGAGTGGGTCGACCCTCGGTGGGACCCTGAACTGGGACTACTTTGCCTTTGTTGGGAATACTTACAAGCTGTCCTCACTCCGGTTGGTCTTCGGGTCCCTGGTGCTGCCATTTTTTCTGTGGGAAACTGGTTGTGACTTTGAGCGTGGGGCACGCTGTACTTTGTAAATGGTCCTTTAGCTTTCTGGGACCTGTGACATGTCTGGCAGCGGGCAAGGCCCAAGCAATCTGAGAGGAAGTGGGAGAGTGTACCTACCAAAACTAGGTACCCGTCCCCCCTAAAATGTATAAATGCCAAATGTGGTAGAGAAGGTGGTGGGGAGAAAATGATGGTCGGTAATGGAGATTCTGACAGAGGAGTGGATTGGTGGCTATAGGGTCTACTTTTCTAGCAGCAGAACCCAACTATGGACTGGGCGCTGAACCATGAATGTTGGAGGCCTCCCAAACTATACAGTAGTTTCCAACCATGCCTTCAGATGCTCAATGACCAGGTCATTCTTTGCGATTCGGTACTGCATCGCTTTAACTGACAATATATATATATATATATATATATATATATATATATAAAACTGTATATACAATATCTCACAGAAGTGAGTATACCCCTCACATTTTTGTAAATATTTTATTATATCTTTTCATGTGACAACACTGAAGAAATTACACTTTGCTACAATGTAAAGTAGTGAGTGTGCAGCTTGTTACATAGTTAGTCAGGTTGAAAAAAGACACAAGTCTATCTAGTTCAACCATAAAAATAAAAAAACAAATTGTATAACAGTGTAAATTTGCTGTCCCCTTAAAATAACTCAACACACAGCCATTAATGTCTAAACTGCTGGCAACACAAGTGAGTACACCCCTAAGTGAAAATGTCCAAATTGGGCTCAAAGTGTCAATATTTTGTGTGGCCACCATTATTTTCCAGCACTGCCTTAACCTTCTTGGGCATGGAGTTCACCGGATCTTCACAGGTTGCCACTGGAGTCCTCTTCCACTCCTCCATGATGACATCATGGAGCTGGTGGATGTTAGAGACCTTGCGCTCCTCCCCCTTCCATTTGAGGATGCCCCACAGATACTCAGTAGGGTTTAAAACTGGAGACATGCTTGGCCAGTCCATCACCTTTACCCTCAGCTGCTTTAGCAAGGAAGTGGTCATCTTGGAGGTGTGTTTGGGTTCGTTATCATGTAGGAATACTGCCCTGTGGCCCAGTCTTTGAAGGGAGGGGACCATGCTCAGCTTCAGTATGTCACAGTACATGTTGGCATTCATGGTTCCCTCAATGCTCTGTAGCTCCCCAGTGCCGGAAGCACTCATGCAGCCCCAGACCATGACACTCCCACCACCATGCTTGATTGTAGGCAAGACACACTTGTCTTTGTACTCCTCACCTGGCTGCAGCCACACACGTTTGACACCATCTGAACTAAATAAGTTTATCTTGGTCTCATCAGACCACAGGACATGGTTCCAGTAATCCATGTCCTTAGTCTGCTTGTCTTCAGAAAACTGTTTGTAGGCTTTCTTGTGCATCATCTTTTAGAAGAGGCTTCCTTCTGGGACGACAGCCATGCAGACCAATTTGATGCAGTGTGTGGCGTATGGTCTGAGCACTGACAGGCTGCCCCCCCCCCACCCCTTCAGCCTCTGCATCAATGCTGGCAGCACTCATACGTCTATTTCCCAAAGACAACCTCTGGATATGACGCTGAGCATGTGCACTCAACTTCTTTGGTCGACCATGGCAAGGTCTGTTCTGAGTGGGACCTGTCCTGCTAAACTGCTGTATGGTCTTGGCCACCATGCTGCAGCTCAGTTTCAGGGTCTCTGCAATCTTTTTATAGCCTAAAGCCCCATACACACTATCAGATTATCTGCTGAGTTTTTTCTTCAGATTTACCAAAACCATGTAGTAGAAGGGCCTGCCTGATTGCATACAAATTGAAACTCCTAAGGTTTGTCCTCATATTATATGGTTTTGGTAAATCTGAAGGAAAAACTCAGCAGACAATCTGATAGTGTGTATGGGGCTTAAGTCATCTTTATGTAGAGCAACAATTCTTTTGTTCAGATCCTCAGAGAGTTCTTTGCCATGAGGTGCCATGTTGAACTTCCAATGACCAGTACGAGTGAGAGTGATAACACCAAATTTAACACACCTGCTCCCCATTTACATCTGAGACCTTGTAACTCTAATGAGTCACATGACACCAGGGAGGGAAAATGACTAATTGGGCCCAATTTGGACATTTTCACTTAGGGGTGTACTCACTTTTGTTGTCAGCGGTTTAGACATTAATGGCTGTGTGTTGAGTTATTTTGAGGGAACAGCAAATGTACACTGTTATACAAGCTGTACACTCACTACTTTACATGGTAGCAAAGTGTCATTTCCTCAGTGTTATCACATGAAAAGATAGAATAATATATTTACGAAAATGTGAGGGGTGTACTCACTTTTGTGAGATAATGTAGATATATATGTATTAAAATAAAACAAAACTGTATTGTAAAATTTTAAACACGTCTACCTTTATTTTTCTACTTGTGTTTTTCGAAGATGAAGATCTCCTGAGGACTGGCTTAAGATATTGCTATAGAATGTATGCATAACATTTGCTGCATGTGATGAAGACATTAAGACAGAATAATTTGTCACTGGTGACATGCCGTACAGTGTTAATGGGTACAGTTTGGTGCAGAGGCTCTAGGGCTTTGAATAAATATACTGAGTACATTAGGTGAAAATTGTGGCTCTGAAATTAACCCATTTTCAGCCAGTTAAAGAAGCATCATTGTGTTAATCAAAGAAGCGTATAGTGCATCAAACCCTTAAGAGTGTCTCTACATTTTCCTTTAATAAAGCAATTTCTTTATAGTTTTCTGTTGGAATCAAACCTATGTTGCATTGGTATTCCATTTCTTTTTACCAGTTTATGGCAGAGCCAATGCTTCATTCAACTATGTGGCTAGAGGATGGTAAAAACCAGGGGGTTCAGCTGCAGTTTTACCACCAGCCAAACCGCCTGGCTGAACCTGGGCATGCAGCCACTCAGGGCTGTACTCATGCTGCGGCTGTGTGGCTGTGATTTGATTGCCATAGATGGCAATGTTAAAGCGGTTGTATACCGCTGGACGTTTTTTTTTCCCCCTGCATCGCATACTAGCACCTTATGTAAAACTTACCTTAAAATGCAGCTGTTTCAGAGGCGCGATGTCAGCAATGCTGCCACTTCCATCTTCACCCGTCTTGCTTCCGGGTACACGGGCTCTGGCTCTGTGACTGGCCGGAGCCGCGATGACGTCACTCCTGTGTGTTCGCACAGGAGCTGCTGTTCACGGCACAGGGCTCGGAAGTAACGGCGCAGGTGGGTATTCCTTCAGAGCGCATGCGTCAGTGATGTCACTGGCTTCATGTAATGTAAATATCTCCTAAAGGGTGCTAGTTAAGGCATTGCTCCCAACTGTCCCTGATTTTGAGGGACTGTCACTGAATTGGAGCAATGTCCCTCTGTCCCTCATTCCTCCTCATTTTCCCCTCATTTTGGTCTGATCCATATAGTTGTATATAAAATGTACTTTTTCTATCAAAAAGTGTTTCCCAGTGCTAAACCTTTCATCACATCTCGAAAATTGCTGCATTTGTAAATACTAAAAGCCAATACAAAGGAATAGTAGTAGTAAAAAAACACTTGTGGGTTTAACCAATTTTTTTTTTTGTACAATTCTCCTTTAAGCGAGTGTGGCAGGAGGTGTGTCCTATGCCTACATACTTTTGCTAATATATGTCCCTCATTCCCATTTCAGAAAGTTGGGAGGTATGGTTTAGGAGATATTTACACTACCAATAGGTAAGCTTTAGTATAGGCTTACCTATAGGTAAAAGGCAGCAGTAGAGTTTACTTCTTCTTTAAATCACAAACATTGCAAGGAAATCGCAATCAAGTTGCAAGCATGTCACATGACTTGCAGTGGTCCGGTTGCAAGTGAGACCTTTGCTACCCTGGTAGTTTCGCCACTGCTGCACATTCACATTGGTCCCTGCCCTCGAGTAGCTTACAACCTAAGCTCCTCCCTCACATTCATGAATGCTCATACTAGAACCATGTTACAGACATACCCCACTTTTAAGTACGCAATGGGGTTTATTTACTAAAGCTGAAAAGTGAAAAATCAGGCTCACTTCTGCATAGAAACCAATGAGATTCTAACCCCAGCTTGTTCAGTTAAGCTTTTGTAATAAAACCTGGAAGCGGATTGGTTTCTATGCAGAAGGGAGCCTGATTTTGCTCTTTTCAGCTTTAGTAAATAAACCCCATTGTGTACTTAAAAGTGGGGTATGCCTGTATACAGGGGCTACTTAAAGTGGGGTACCCCCTAAAAAAAAAAAAAAAAAATTAAAAGTCAGCAGCTACAAATACTGCAGCTGCTGACTTTTAATAATCGGACACTTACCTGTCCCAGGGTCCAGCCATGCGGGGGAACGAAGCCCCCCTTCATTCCCCGCTCCGCTCGCGGCGCCGTCATGCGTACTGGGGGCACCTGGCTGTGGCTTCACAGCCGGGCACCCACTGCGCATGCGTGAGTGGTGCAGGGCACCGTGATATGCCGTACAGTCACCTGGGACACGTGACAGGTCCCAAGTGAATGTGCGGCGCGAGGGGAAGTGATGTCACCAGCCCGGGCAAGGAAGAAAGCAGACTACGAGAGACTCCCTAGCAACAGGTATTTAGAGGTGAGTAAAAAAAATTTTTTTTGCCAATTATTATTTTTTATTTTTATTTTTTATGAATTTTAAGCAGCTTTTTAGTTTTTGGTGGCAACGCCACTTTAACCTATTAGCATGTCCTTGCGGTGTGCAAACTCCATGCAGATATGTTTCTGACTGGGATTTGAGGACCGTGGTGGCAGAAGTGCTAACCATCAAGCCACCGTTGCCTAATAACTTTCCGCAATGTAAAGAAACCAGATAAAATTTGATCGCTTTACAAACAATTGTCATACTGTATTTAACGATCCAACTCTTTTTCTCCATATTACAGTAGGCTGTATTTTAATTAGACTTGAGTTCTTTTTAATGATTTTTTTTTTTCTCCTGTTGACGGACACTTGTTGTAGCTACATTTCTAAAGGTCGTCAAATATTTCTTTGTAATCCGACTGTGTACAGCATGCAAATGGATTCTCTTGTGTCGTTGTCAGTGATTCAGTCTTTGTATTCTTCTCGGACTGTATATTTTGTGCAAATGTAGTGCTTGAAGTACAATTTCTGCAGGCAATCCTCTGGGTGGTCTTGTCACGTGAAGAGTGACAAGCAGAATAGCAGATAGCCAAAGTCTTTCAAGATTGTAGCTCCCACCATCAGAGCATAGACTGAAAGTGATACATTCTGGCTGAACACAATGATCGCTCAGTTTAACTGAATATCTGCCAGAAAGGGCAATTCATTAAAGCGCCGCTTAAAAATGGCAACTGATACAGATTCATTAAAACAAAAAAATAAAAATATAAAAAAATAAAAATAAACATAGCTAACCTTTTTATATCTTACCTATTACAATAAATAATCTGCTTTACTAGTTATTATTTCTTATTGATTCAAGGTAATGATTAGGCCATGTAGGTATAGTTATTGTGTCTAAAAAGTTTGGTGAAGGTTATCAGAATACAAACAAAATAGAAGATACAAATAAATTACCTTTATTGGCCTTCAAAATAATCGTCATCCTTCGCAACACACCTTTGGCGACGTTCATAAAGCTTCTGGAAACTGTAAGCAGAGGCCTCCTTAGATATTGACCGCAGAAGCGCTGTCACACATCCTTGGATTGCCACCACACCCTCAAAACATTGTCTTGACCTTGGACTTATGCAGGTGACTCTTTTTGGGTCGTGGGGAAGAGGGTAATCTCTAGTCCAGGGGCAGGCAACCTCGGCCCTCCAGCTGTGGTGAAGCGACAAGTCCCATGAGACATTGCGAGACCCTGACAAGCATGACTCTTAGCCCTTGTACACACGGTCGGACATTCCGATGGTCAATGTCCGATAGGAACGTCTTGTCGGATAATCCAACAGTGTGTGGGCTCCATCAGACTGTTTCTGTCGGAATATCCGACGGACCAAGTTTTCCAGCTGGGCTATAAAATTTTCCGACAACATGATCTGATTTGACTTTGTCCGATCAATCGTAGAGAATTCCGATCAAACAAAGTGCCACGCATGCTCAGATCAAATTCCTAGATCAAAGCTATTGGCTACTAGCCTGAACGTAGTCCCGTCCTAATAAAATAACATCATCACGTTAAGTACGATCGGATTTTCTGACAACTTTGTCCGACTGTGTGTATGCAACAGTTTCGGACAAAATCCGATGGATTTGGTTGTCGGAATGTCCGACCGTGTGTACAAGGGCTTAAGGCCTGTACACACGATCCGATTTTCCAACAGGAAATGTTGGCTGTCAGGCTGTTGGCGGAAAATCCGACCGTGTGTACGCTCCATCGGACAATTGTTGTCGGACTTTCCACCAACAAATGTTGGCTAGGATGTCTTCAAATTTTCCGCCAGCACATGTGTGTTGTTGGACTTTCCGATCGTGTGTACACAAGTCCATCAGGCAAAAGTCCAAAGTACAAACACGCATGCTCGGAAGCAAGGATGAGCCAGAAGCGCTTGGTTTTGTAAACTGGCGCTCGTAATGGAGAATTAACATTCGTGACGTGGCAAATAATGAAATCTCCAAATGCAGCGCACAATTCTCTTCTTCTTTAATGGGATAATAATGAAGCTGCTTTGCTGGTGATACTGATTATTGCAAACACATTTTCAAAGACTTTTTTTTTCTAGTGATATCAAGAATAATATTAGTATGTTTTATTTTGTTGTTTTTTTTTGTGCAAGTTGCCACAGCACCATTATCCCGTAGTTTATAACATCAAAGATACAACTATGTTGGTGTCCCTTGTCAATTTTACATTGTATTTTTTAAAATGTAATTTGAAGTAAAACACATAGCCAAGTATTATTCTATTTTTTTTATTGTGCATTAAAAAAGAAAACAAATAAAATTAGACATGATATCTGCCAATAGAACTTAACCAAAAATTGCATTCTATGCATCCAAAAATATAGAAAATATACCAAATCCAATCTATATTCAACCAAAAAAATAACGTCAAAGCAATAACTCCAAGGCCAATAATAAATAACACGTTATCTCCTCTGATCCTGCAACATGGCTGGTTGGCGAATGGTTGTTCAGAAACAAACTGAAAAGCACGAAATGAAAATCGCAAAAAGAAAAGCACAAATCAACACTCACCAAACTTCTACTAACACAAAATTAGCAGAAGGAGCCCAAAGGGTGAAAGGGTAAAGAGCTGAAAAAACAACGTAGTCACTACGTTCGTAATTGTTGTCCAACATTTGTGTAATCGTGTGTATGCAAGACAAGTTTGAGCCAACACCCTTTGGACAAAATTCTACGGTTTCGGTGGTCGAAAAGTCAGATCGTATGTATGAGGCTTAAGAGGCAGAGGCATGATGGGATTTGTAGTTTCATCACAGCTGGAGGGTCGAGGTTGCCTACCCCTGCTCTAGTCCATCTATTGCTGGTTGGAGTCCGGATTGAACTGGTAGCACCAGGTCTCATCCCCTGTGACGATGGTTCTCAGAAAGGATGGATCCTGATCACACATGGTAATGAAATCTCCAGAGGTTTCCATCCATTTTGCTTGCTGTTCGTCTGTCACCATGTGCGGAACAAACCGGGAACAGATCTTCCGCTTACCCAAATCATGGCAGATGATGGTGCGCACTGTGTCCTTGCTAATGTCCGATTCCTCCGCTATCAATTGTAGAGTTAATTGCCAATCTCGTGCCAGCATTTGTCGCACTCGCTCTATCATGTCTGAAGTTCTGCTTGTCGACGGCCAAACTGAATGTGGCTCATCCTCAGTCGAAAATAAGGAAAGACATCCGGAGTCTCCCGATGTCTTTCCTTCTTTTCATATATCCTTTTTTCTTTACTATAGGACTCTATAGGAATTTCTATGGGCCTTAGATGGTCCTTTCTTGTGTCCCTCAGTAAAAAAAGCCCCTTTGATGATTTTGGGGCTTTATATTTATATATTTTTTCTTATACTGGTCCCTGTAGAGTAATGGCGATTTCCTGTGGCCATTGTGTTGCTTTCGATGTTGTTTTTAATTCTATGGCGTGTGCTACAAGCGTCTGAATGCTGCATCTGTAAGTTTTGTATGTAATAGACCTTTCATGTTGTAATATTATCTGTGAATGATATGTATAGGCATGGACTGTTTGTACTTATTTCATAGAGTTTATGTATCCTATTTACCCTTGAGGAAGGAGTGTCTCTTGTAGACTCCGAAAACGCGTCGGTTGAAGGATCAATCTTTCTCACCATCCACTTCAACTATTTGCAGTATCAGTTATGGTTGATATGTACGCTCTATGGTTTTATCTTTGTATTTTTCAATAAATTTTGACCTTTTTCTATTCTATTCTTTTGTGACCTTATCCCTAAAGTCCTACCCTAAGGGGAATCCTTTTCTTTCTATATCCTTATATTTTAATGTTGACACTGTGAAACGATCACTGCTACCTCTTTATCGTGGCGCATATAGTGCCCTCTTACCCTCTTGTCAAGCCCTGTTCCAGGCCACATTCCTGTCTGAATAATATGTCTGGCTTCAGGTGGACTAAAACCCGGACACTTGATTCAAAACCCAGACTGACGGGTGAATCCCAGACAGGCGATAACCCTAACGACAGTGCTGAAAGCTGAAAATTAGCTTGGGCACTCCAAACAGAATAGTAACGTGGTGCACATAGTTTCCTCTCACCCTCCTGTCGGGCCCTGTTCCAGGCCACAGTCCTGTCTGAATAATGTGTCCGGGCTTCAGGCAGACTGAAACCCAGACACTTGATGCAAAACCCGGGCTGTCCGGGTGAATCCCAGACAGATGACAACCCTAACGACAGCACTGAAAGCGGAAAATTAGCCTGGGCACTCCAAACAGAATAGTAACGTGGTGCACATAGTGCCCTCTCACCCTCCTGTCAGGCCCTGTTCGGGGCCACATCTCTGTCTGAATAATGTGTCTGGGCTTCAGGCAGACTGAAACCCAGACACTTGATGCAAAACCCCGGCTGTCCGGGTGAATCCCAGACAGGTGACAACCCTAACGACAGCACTGAAAGCGGAAAATTAGCCTGGGCACTCCAAACAGAATAGTAACGTGGTACACATAGTGCCCTCTCACCCTCTTGTCAGGCCCTGTTCGGGGCCACATCTCTGTCTGAATAATGTGTCCGGGCTTCAGGCGGACTGAAACCCGGACACTTGATTCAAAACCTGGACTGTCCGGGTGAATCCCAGACAGGTGGCAACCATAATGACAGCGCTCAAAGCTGAAAATTAGCCTGGGCAGGTAGGGGGTAAAAGTGCCTGGTATTGAAGTGGTTAAATACTCTGTGTGCAAGGAATTCTTCCATTGAGTCTAAATGTGATCCTCGCAGTATCTAAATGTGTATTGTTGTCATGCCTGTGTTCTTCTCTGTTTCAGGTATGAACACAGAACTATGGATTGAATGTGAATTTGAAGATGGATATTCCGAGGGATATGAACGGTATGAGCTCAGCCGGCATGAAGTGCTCGGCGTTGTTGGCCGCGCTTTAAATAGTGCAGACAAAGTGGCCCTGGTAGATTGTGTGACACTCTTCAGGCCCTTTCCATTGCTTAATATCAGTAAGGGAGAAAGAAATGGGTCCTGAAATGTTGAGGTTCCAGAAGTGATGTGTACACTATTAGAGCAAAGTGTCAAATTGACAGAGCTGGTAAGTGAAGCTGCGTCTGTGTCACGCCGTTCAGATAACTCGCCCCAGCAATGCAAGGCTCACATAGCTGGAAAGAATCACCTTCACTTGGAGGAGATCACCATTCTTCCATTGACCTCGCGCCTCAATCACAAGGAATGATATCGCTGCGGTGACAAATTGCGAGATAGCCTTGTGTTACTAGAAGGCAAAAGATCAACAGTTTATATTACATTTCTGCATTGGTAATATGCTTGGCCCTGTATTTTGCACAGACTACATTTAGCCGCGGGGGCCTTTCTGCCAAGTTGACACTTTCATCTCGGCAAAAGTCATTTTAACCTCTTTGTCATTTACATTGTTTGGCAGATTGGTAAACCACAAGATGTGAGCCCGCCGCTGTCATCAGCAAAACGGAATTAAAGCTCCAATCACTGACTCAAATTCAGAACGAGCAATTTTTTATTTAATTTTTTTTCTCTAGGACTTTGTTTAGTCCTCTGTTGCTTGTACTGTATATTGGTGTGGCACCTTCCTAGTTAGGTTATAAAGAATTTTTGGAGAGGCTGTCGTGGACTTTAACCATTTTCCGCCCACGCTAAAGCCGAAAGACGGCTACAACGTGGGCTTCCAGTACTAGGAGGACATCAACAGACGTCCTCCCGTGAATGCGCGGCCCCTGCGTTGCACAGGTGGCACACTCTTTGATCGTCGAGCCCTTCAGACTCGGCTGATCACAGCACAGGGTAAAGGGCCAATCGCAGCAGCCCTTTACCACGTGATCAGCTGTCAGTCAATGACAGCTGATCACGGATGCAAGCAGAAACGGGTAACTGGCTTCTGGTACAGGGACATTGGTCCCACACAGTGCCCATTAGTGCTGCTAATCAGTGCCCACCAGTGCCATCAGTGTACACCAGTGCTGCTAATCAGTGCCCTCCAGTGCCACCTATCCGTGCAAACCAGTGCTGCTAATCAGTGCCCTCCAGTGCCACCTATCCGTGCAAACCAGTGCTGCTAATCGGTGCCCACCAGTACTGCCAATCAGTGCCCACCAGTGCCACCAATCAGTGCCTATCAGTGCTGCCAAGCAGTGCCTCATAATCAGTGTCATCTATCAGTGCCCACCAGTTCCACCTATCAGTGCCCACTAGTGCTGCTAATTGGTGCCCACCAGTACTGCCATTCAGTGCCCACCAGTGCCACCTATCAGTGTCTATCAGTGCTGCCATTCAGTGCCTCATAATCAGTGTCACCAATCAGTGCCACCTATCAGTGCCCACCAGTGCTGCTAATCGGTGCCCACCAGTACTACCAATCAGTGCCCACCAGTGCCACCTATTAGTGCCTATCAGTTCTGCCAATCAGTGCCTCATAATCAGTGTTATCTATCAGTGCCACCTATCAGTGCCCACCAGTTCCACCTGTCAGTGCCCACCAGTGCTGCTGATTGGTGCCCACCAGTACTGCTATTCAGTGCCCACCAGTGCCACCTATCAGTGTCTATCAGTGCTGTCAATCAGTGCTCATTATCAGTGTCACCTATCAGTGCTGACTATCAATGCCACCTCTTAGTGCCCTTCATTGCCGCCTATCAGTGCCCATCAGTGCTGCCTATCAGTGCCACCTATCAGTGCCCATGAGAAGAGGTGTAGATCACACTGGACTGACTCGATCAGTCACTGCTGTAAGGTATGCAAGGTGTGGGCAGATAGGAAGAGTTTGTTCCCAGAGATTCATGCCTGATTTGAGGAAAATGTGGCGGTGGGCCCTGTTTAACCACTTTCACACTGGGGCGCTTTGCAGATGCTACAGAGCTAAAAATAGTGCCTGCAAAGAGTCCCCTGAAAGATCCGCTTCATTCACCCGAGGGCTTTCACACTGCAGCGGTGTGCTGGCAGGACTGTAAAAAAAGCCCTGCTAGCAGCATCTTTAGAGCAGTGAAGGAACCCACAAAGACTTTTTTTTACCACTAATATTCCTATATTTGCTATTGAAATTTACAAGTGCAGCGTGTAGAAATTTAATAAAAGGTTTAGCACTGGGAAACACTTTTTGAAAGATAGATAGTGCATTTTATATACAACTATATAGATCAGACCAAAATGAGGGACAAATGAGGAGGAAAGAGGGACTTTGCTCCAAATCAGGGACAGTCCCTTGAAATCAGGGACAGTTGAGAGCTATGGCGATGTGATTACCCGAACCATTGCTTGTCTCCCTCTCCTCTCCATGGCACCGGTGTTTCAACTGTGGGCACCTGTCTGTGACAGCTTGGGGCTTCGCAGTCAGGTGCGCACTGCACATGCTGCACAAGTTGACTTCGCCTGCTAAATGGTCCGTCAGTCTTCTGGGACTGCAGGGAGGGGTAGTGGAGAACTTCCGCTCGGATCACCTAGGAAGTGGAAGCCTGTACCTGTCAAAACTAGGTACCCCCCAAACAAATTACATACCAAATGTGGCAGGGGAGGGGGGGGAGTGCTTAAAGTGGAATGTCTCCTTTTGGGTGGAGCTCCGCTTTAAATTTGCACTCAAGGGTTTTGGTGTATTCCCCATTGTTTTTCTTCTGTTCAAGTTCTACAGCAATAAACCTCACAAAGACATCCCCTAGACCAGGAGTAGGCAACATGGGGCTGTTGTGGAACTACATTGAGCAAAATTATAAATGTAGCTCATGACATTTTGGACAAAATGTCATACGCATGTAAATTTAGTTTTGGGGTTCTGAGGGTTAATTACGTAGGTTGGCCTTGACATCAGTCTGGCCGGGCTGTGTTAGAAGTTCTGCCTGGTTATGTGAGCAGTGAGGTGTACATGACAGGCCAGAACCAGGCCTGGTTGGATGTTTTGAGTATCAACCTTCTCGGAACCAATCAGTGGGAGTGCCGTGCCCTGCTGGGAAGTCTGGGAAGGGGTACTTAAGATTTGGGGGTCACATGTTTAGAAGAGAGAAGTTCGTGAGGCCCGTGGGATCTGTTCTGGTTTCAGGACCGGGGTAGCCCTGTCAGGGGTCCCGGTCACGGGGTGTTCGACATCCCGCAACATGTTCCTGTTAGAGGCCCCTAATAGACCCACCTGGTCTGGGGTAGGGATCCAATTCAAGGTGTCTGGGTGTGCTCTCGGCTTGGAGGGACAACGCAGCTCATGGAAGTGACCGGGGAAGGACTCTTCGGAAGAGGGCCAGCAAGTGGCATCCTGGGAATTGCCTGGTTACTGAGTTGGGAAGGACATTGACGAATTCACACTTTTCCAGTACCATAGAGGAGACAGAACGTTCCAGGTACTGAGGAAAAAGGTTCCTGTTCACCCTTAGTTACAACTTGTACACGTTCATAGGATTGTTTCAAGTTTTGAGTCAACATTCTGACTGCCATGATCTCTGGCTAGAGATCTGTTCAGCCTTGAAGTACCCAGCTGCGAGTGGCTACTCTCTGGGTGGAATTAGAGACTTTGTTAGATCTGCAGTTCAATGTGCCTGAGTTCTTCACCCCGTGCCCTCTGTTCCCGTGAGAGATTGTGTTATTGGATGTTACTACTGCAAAATAAAACCTTTCAAAAGGACTTCATTTGTGTCAGCGTTCAAGTTGTTGGGTATCAACCCTGGGAACCCCTAGACGTGGAAGAGCAGGCCAAGAGTAGGTAATTGGTAAGCCCAATAAGTCAAGGCCGCCCTGCAATGGGTTATGGCCACTACATAAATGCAACACTTTTGTGTTTGCCCCTATTTATCATGAGCTGAACTTAAAGATCTATGACTTTTTGTACACAAAAGGCTTATTTCTCTCAAACATTGTTCACAAATCTGTCTAAATCTGGTTTAGTGAGCACTTCTCCTTTTTCGAGGTAATCCATCCACCTCACAGGTGTGGTATATCCATATGCTGATTACACAGCATGATTGTTGCACAGGTGTGCCTTAGGCTGGCCACAATAAAAGGTCACTCTAAAATGTGCAGTTTTACTGTATTTCGGGGGGCTGGTCGGGGGATCAGAAAACTAGTCAGTATCTGGTGTGACCACCATTTAACCAACGCAGACATCTCCTTCGCATAGAGTTGATCAGGTTGTTGATTGTGGCCTGTGGAATGTTGGTCCATTCCTCTCCAATGGCTGTAAAAAGTTGCTGGATATTGAAAGGAACTGGAACACGCTGTTGTATACGCCGATCCAGACCGTCCCAAACATGTTTAATGGGTGACATGTCCTTAGAGTATGCTGGCAATGCAAGAACTGGGATGTTTTCAGCTTCCAGGAATTGTATATATATGAGGTGATGGTCGTTGATGAATGGCACAACAATGGGCCTCGGGATCTCATCACGGTATCTCTGTGCATTAAAAATGCCATCAATAAAATGCACCTGTGTTCCTTGTCCATAGCATACGCCTGCCCATACCATAACCCCACTGCCACCATGGGCCACTCCATCCACAACGTTGGCATCAGCAAACGGCTCACCCACACGACACCATACACGGTGTCTGCCATCTACCCTGTACAGCGAAAATCGGGATTCATCCTTGAAGAGTAGACCTCTGCAAAGTACCAGATGCCTTTGAATGTGATCATTTGCCCGCTCAAGTCTGTCACGATGACAAACTGCAGTCAGGTCGAGACCCCGATGAGGACGACGAGCATGCAGATGAGCTTCCCTGAGACGGTTTCTGAAAGTTTGTGCAGAAATTCTTTGGTTATGCAAACCGATTGTTGCAGCAGCTGTCCGGGGTGGCTGGTCTCAGATGATCTTGGAGGTGAAGATACTGGATGTGGAGGTCCTGGGCTGGTGTGGTTACACATGGTCTGCGGTTTCTCTGAAACGTCTTTGGAGACGGTTTATGGTAGAGAAATTAACATTCAGTTTAAGGTCAACAGCTCTGGTGGACATTCCTGGAGTCAGCATGCCAATTTCTCGCTCCCTCAAAAACTTCCAACATCTGTGGCATTGTGCTGTGTGATAAAACTGCACATATTAAAGTGGCCTTTTATTGGGCCAGCCTAAGGCACACCTGTGCAATAATCATGCTGTCTAATCAGCATCTTGATATGCCACACCTGTGAGGTGGATGGATTATTTCGGCAAAGGAGAAGTTCTCACCAACACAGATTTAGACAGATTTGTAAACGACATTTGAGAAAAATAGGCCTTTTGTGTACATAGAAAAAGCCATAGATCTTTGAGTTCAGCTCATGATAAATAGGGGCAAAGACATTTTCCATGAGGCATTGCTAGGCTAGCAGTTACAATGACTCCCAGAGGCATGATGGGATTTGTAGTTCTGCAACAGCTGGAGGGCCCCAGGTTGCCTACCCCTGCCCCAGACCAATGTTTCTCAACTCCAGCTTTCAAATACCCCCAACAGGGCAAGTTTTCAGGATTTCCCTTCGCTCTGGTAATTACTAAGGTGGTGACCTGATCAAATCACCTGTGAAAAATAACGGTAAGCCTGAAAACATGACCTGTTTCGAGTTCATGAGGACTGGAGTTGAGAAACATTTCCCTAGACTGTTTTCTGAGCCCGAGTGAGTCAACTGTTTGCTGTGTGGTTGACTGCCTCTGCACTGCTTAGGAGAGAACCTGTGCTAAAATCCGGCGGCCTTTTCAGGGGTAGCACTACTTTGGGATGTAGAGGTTGATTTATTTAACCCGTTCCCGACCATGCCACAGCGATATGCTGTGGCAGAATGGCTCCCTTGGGTGAAATCCCGTACGGGTATGTTCTACCCTTTTACAGCCACCAGAAGGCACGCACGCGTGCCAGCTGCGCGATGGGGGACCCGATGCCCTTGGCCGGTGGGCACGAGGATTCATGCGTTTAAACACACAAATCCCTGTGCTGTCAGAGGAGAGGAGCCATATAGTTTGTTCCTACTAAGTAGGAAAATTGATATGTCTCCTGTCCTAGTCACTCCTATCCCCATACAGTTAGAACACACTGAGGGAACACTCAATTAACCTCTTGATCACCCCCTAGTGTTAACCCCTTCCCTGCCATTGACATTTACACAGTAATCAATGCATTTTTATAGCACCGATCACTGTATAATTGCCAATGGTCCCAAAAAAGTGTCAAAAGTCTTCGATCTGTCAATCGCAATGCCGCAGTACTGCTAAAAATTGCAGATCACCGCCATTACTAGTAAAAAAAAAAAATAATAATAAAAATGCCATAAAAAGGCCATAAATCTTTCCCATAGTTTGCAGACGCTATAACTTTTGCGCAAACCAATCAATATACACTCATTGCGATTTTTTTTTTTACCAAAAGTATGTAGAAGAATAAATGACCTAAACTGATGAAGAAATTTGTTTTTGAAAAAAAATTTGGGGGATATTCATTATAGCAAAAAGTAAAAAATATTGTTATTTTTTTTGTTTTTTTTCAAAATTGTCGCTCTTTTTTTGTTTATAGAGCAAAAAATAAAAACCGCAGAGGTGATCAAATACCACCAAAGGAAATCTCTATTTGTGGGAAAAAAAAGGGTATTTGTTTGGGTACAGTGTCGAACGACCGCGCAATTGTCAGTTAAAGCAACGCAGTGCCAAATTGTAAAAAGTGCTCTAGTCGGGAAGGGGGTAAAATCTTCCGGGGCTGAAGTGATTAAAGCAAATAGGCTGTTCACTTACTGAGCTTACTGAATGAGGTGAAGCTCCGCTGACTTATATCATCCAATCATGTGCAAGCAAAAATGCTGCTAGACACCCCCCACCCACACTCTTCATCTCCATAACCTATGGGAGGGATTCTGTTGTCCACAGAAAGCAAATAGAATAATTCTAACTAATAAAAGGCAGCAGATGCAGGGAGCACAGGAAGCAATAAACTCACAACATTTTTTGCCAGATTAGCAGGTATTTTATTGTGCAAGTTTATTTACCAAAGGCAAATAGGCTGTTCACTTGGCGAGGGAATTTACACTTTGTCAGAAAATTTTCCCCCAAGTGACATAGTGAATGAGGTGAAGCTCTGCTAATTTCCATCATCCAATCATGTGGAAAAAAATAAAAAATAATCTTTCTTGCACATGATTGGGTGTTCTTTGCAAAGTGAAATTTCACCACTTTCAATAAGCTCTCTAACATCATTTCAAAGTGAGCAGCCTATTTGCCTTTAGTAAATCAACCCCTTAGTGTTTATACTGTAGTACTGAAAAAGGCTGTAACAGATTTATAGTTTGCGGGGGCGCGAGCGCATGCTGATTGGACAGCGGGGGAGACAATCAGCAGGACTGGCGGAGGCGATGTCCGCCGGCCACCCCCGATCGTTGCCCAGAGAGGCAGAACAGCGATCTGCCTATGTAAACAAGGCAGATTGCTGTTTTGACAGGCAATAACATAGAGATCTTTGTTCCTGCTAAGCAGGAACATGGATCTCTGTGTTCTCCCAGTCAGAGAAACCCCCACACAGTTAGTAAGGCACTCCCCAGGAACATACTTAACCCTTTGATCGCCCCTGGTGTTAACGCCTTCCCAGCCAGTGTCATTACTACAGTGACATTACATATTTTTTTAGCACTGATCGCTGTATTAGTGTCACTGGTCTCCAAAAAAGTGTCAAAAGTGTCAGTTAGGTGTCTAAATTTGTCCGCCGCAATGTCGCAGTCCCGCTAAAAATCACTGATAGCCGCCTTTAACAGTAAAAAATATTAAATAAATAAAAATTCCAAAAGAATATCCCCTGATTTGTAGATGGTGCAACTTTTGTGCAAACCAATCAATATACACTTATTGGGATTTTTTTTTTACCAAAAATATGTAGCAGAATACAGATTGGCCTAAATTTCTGAAGAAATTTGATTTTGTACATTTTTTGGGGGGAAATGTTTTATAGCAGAAAGTAAAAATTATTGTTTTATTTTTTTTCAAAATTGTCGCTCTTTTTTTGTTTGTAGTGCAAAAAATAAAAACCGCAGAGGTGATCAAATACCACCAAAAAAAGCTCTATTTGTGGGGAAAAAAAGGACATCAATTTTATTTGGGTACAGCATCACACGACCGAGCAATTGTCAGTTCAAATAATGCAGTGCCGTATCGCAAACAAATGTCTTGGTCATTAAGGGGGGTAAAGCCTTCCGGGGCTGAAGTGGTTAAGAATGGGAGTCAGGATGATGGCGAGACATCTAGAATTTTCAGAGGGAAAAGTTGCCAATTGCAGATTGCAGTTTCTTTATAATAATTGGTTTCTTTTAACGTTAAGAACTATTAAGCCCCATACACACTATCAGGTTTTCTGCAGATTTTTTCCTTCAGATTTACCAAAACCATGTAGTGGAAGCGCCTGCCTGATTGCATACACATTGAAACTCCTAAGGTCTGACCTCATATTATATGGTTTTGGTAAATCTGAAGGAAAAAATCAGCAGAAAATCTGATTGTGGGGCTTTAGTGCACATCTGTATATACATGTTTCAGCGATTCCATCCCAATGCCTCTGTCAGTAGTTTTATTTCTCACGCTTGCTTATAGAGAATAACGTTTACAAACTTTATGAATTCAAATGGGCTGAAATCGTGCCGAACAGCACCAAAATTGTGCAAGCACTCCTTAAAAAAGAATAAAAATGCCAAGAAAACAAAAGAATGGGTCAAGAAGAAGCGCATTAAGGTCATGAAGTGGCCTAGCCAGTCTCCAGACCTTAATCCCATAGAAAATGTATGAAGGGAGCTGAAACTTAAGCCTTGTAAACACGGTACAATTGTTGGCCAACCAAGCATCTGATTTTTGTCAGAAGGGTGTGTGCCAGGATCTTGTCTTGCATACTAACGGTACACAATTGTCATGCCCCCAACGTAGTGACGTCCTACGAGGAATTTCAGCTCTTAAGCGCCACCATTTGGGCCCCTTCTGCTAATTTTGCATTTGGTGAGCATCGTTTCCGAGCATATGTGTTTGTACTTTCGACTTTTGTGTGACGGATTTGTGTACTGACCATACGAAAAATCTGACGTCAAACGCTGTCTGACGAAAATTTATTAGCCTGCCATCCAACATTTGTTAGCGGAAAATTGGACAACGATTGTCGAAAGGAGCTTACCAACAGTAAGATTTTAGGTCAACAGTCGGTCAACAGACAACCCCATTCAGGGCGGCTCAGTGATGTAGTGGTTAGGACTCTCCCCTAGCAGTAAAAAGGGTTGCTCGAATCCCAACCACGCCACTACCTGCCTGGAGTTTGCATGTTCTCCCTGTGCCTGCGTGGGTTTCCTCAGAGACTCCGGGTTCCTCCCACACTCCAAAGACATGCAGGTAGGTTAATTGTCTTCTGTCAAAAATTGACCCTATTATATGAATGGGGACCTTGGATTGTGGGCTCCTTGAGGGTAGGGACTGATGTGAGTGTGCAATGTACAGGGATAGGGACAATTGTAGACACTCACTCTGGATGGACTGGTGTCTTTATTCAACCTTACTAACCACCATGTAACCATGTAATCCCCTGCCAACAACTGTATCGTGTGTAGGAGGCTGTAGAGTTGCCAAGGGACAGCCAATAAACCTTAAGGATTTAGAGAAGATTTGTAAAGAAGAGTGGACCAAAATTCCACCTGATCACCAACTACAAGAAATGTCTTACCTCTGTGCTTGCCAACAAGGGTTCCTCCACCAAGTACTAAGTCATGTTTTTCTTGGGGATCAAATGCATTTTTTACTGAACAACAACTCAATTTATAACATTTGTATCATGTGTTTTTTTTATGGATTCTAGGTTGATTTTCTGTCTCTATCATTTAAAATACACCTATGATAAAAAATTATAGACCCTTCATTTCTTTTTAAGTGGGCAAACTAAATCTGCAGGGGATCAATATATATATATATATATTATATATATATATATATATATATATATATATATATATATATATATATATATATATATAAATTATTGTGATTCATATTGATACTCAGTACTATACTATAAAATATATCTATATATATATATATATATATCTATCTCTATCTATCTATCTATCTATCTATCTATCTATCTATATATATATATATATATATATATATATATATATATATATATATATATATATATATATATATATATATATATATATATATATATATATATATATATATATATATATATATATATAGATAGATAGATAGATAGATAGATAGATAGATAGATAGATAGATAGACATATATTATTTTTTTGCTGAATAAATATTAATACTCGGCATTCTCCTATAGATCTACTGGTGACTAATTTTCTGCAGCCCTACAGATATGCTTGCACTCATGTGCATTCTTATTTTTCAATGTAGTGAAATACACCAAGACATCCAAATTGCTAGAGAAAAAAGACGAAAAAATCTCCCACGACCCCTTGCTTTAACTTTGCCCAGCGCCCCTAGTCTTTTGTTACTACAGTCAAGTTTACTAACAATGCCTAAATCTAATTATCAGTGCAAACAATACAGACCTCTATGTATTTCATAGCTGTTGGAAAAGGCGGTTGACGTTAGACATTAGCATACTTGCGTATCAGTTTAGGCATAGTGCAGAGACCAGTTGGCTTAAAGTATTAGCAGAGCCAGCTATCGGGATGACCAAGCAGCAGTGTTATCCTGATCTAACAGCTGCCAACATTCCTGACAGGAGATGAGGCAGATGTCCAAGGACAATCACAGAGAAGAACATTTAAGCCAAAGTTTGCCTATCTCTTAGTCTTGACTTGATCCTCTCCTCAAAGTTGAGCCACAGCTGCTACACTTCAAGGTTCTTACAACAGATCCAACTCCCTCCCTCCTCTTCTGTATTGGCATTCTATCAATATCTCATTAACTATTCACTAGATAAATGTTAACACACTGTGGTTTACATCTGTGACTAATACCAGCAATTGAGAGGGAAACAGGCAAAAAGAAAACTGACAAAGTTAAATGGAAGCATTCCAACAACACAAACACTGCAAGGGAAGCAAAAGCTTATTGTACTGCATGTTAAAATATTGATAATAATAATAATAATAATAATAATAATAATAATAATAATAAATAACAATAATATAGTATTGTTATTATTATTATTATTGTTAACAATAATAATAATTATATAGTTACATAGTAGGCGAGACCGAAAAAAGACACAAGTCCATCAGGTCTGACCCATATGTGTGATTATATGTCAGTATTACATTGTATATCCCTGTATGCTATGGCTGTTACGGTGCTTATCTGAAATTATTGAGGCTCCCTGCTGAAACCACCACCTGTGGAAGAGAATTCCACATCCTCACCACTCTTACAGTAAAGAACCCTCTACGAAGTTTAAGGTTTAAGGTAAAACCGCTTTTCTTCTAATTTTGGTGAATGGTCCCGTGACTTATTTAATTCCCTTTCGAGGAAAAGTTTTATCCCTATTGTGGGGTCACCAGTGCAGTATTTGTACATTGAAATCACATCCCCTCTAAAGCGTCTCTTCTCCAGAGAGAATAAGTTCAGTGCTCGCAACCTTTCTTATAACTGAGGTGCTCCAGTCCCTTTATTCGTTTTGTTGCCCTTCACTGGACCCACTCCAGTTCCAGTGCATCCATTCTGAGGACTGGTGCCCAGAACTAGATGGCATACTCCAGATGTGGAGTGCATTATTATTATTATTATTATCATTTTTAAGAAGAAGACCATTTTAAGGTTCTTGAAGTCCTAGGGTGTAGGTATAGTTTTAGTCTATATTTAAAGTGACAATTTTGGGGATATGCATTGCTCGATGTGCTTCTATATTAATGGACCTTACCTGGTGTTATCTATATTAATGAACAATTAAGATATAGGGACTTGGAACCAATCAAACAATGTCTTCCTAATGTCACATAGTTTACCCCTGATAGTCAAGGGTTATCTGAATACCAATTGTTTTAAAAATATATATTTCCCTGTGTGACTGCCATAAAATGTTTTGCCCAAGTCTTTTTTTTTTTAGAAAATAAAAAATAAACTTTTAAAAATACATAACTCTAATACACACGAGCGGATTTTCCATCTGAGAAAACTTGGAATTCCGCTCAAGCTTAGCTTGCATACACACGGTCACACAAAAGTTCTCTGAACTTTTGACCGTCAAGAACACGGTGACCTATAACACTACGACGAGCCGAGAAAATTAAGTTCCATACTTCCAAGCATGCATTGAATTGTTTCCGAGCATATGTAGGAATTTTGCACGTTGGAACTGGTACAGACGATCGGCATTTCCAATCGGAAATTTTTCCGACCGAAAAATCCTTTTCTGGCGGTAATTCAGCCAGCACAAGTCAGATGAAGCATTCACACGGTCGCAATTTCCTACCAAAAGTTCTCATCGGTCTTTTGCTGGCCGAATTTCTGATCGTGTGTATGGGGCTTAAGTCATCTCTAGTAAGCTAGTCAGGGTGAAAATATAACACAGGTCCACCTAGTTCAAACAACAAAGTTCATAAAAACTATTAACCACTTAAGGACCGCCGCATGTCAATGTACGTCGGCACAATGGCACCGACAGGGACAAGCACGTACATGTACGTGCTTGCCTTCCAGCGGGTGGGGGGTCCGATCGGAACCCCCTCCCGCTGGCTGCGGCGGTCCGTTTCGCTTCAGGAGCGATCCGGGATGAGGGGATGGCCGTTGGTTTCGCTCCTGGCAAATGAGAAGCTTCCCCTGCCTGTGTATTGTAAACACAGGCAGGGAGGAAGTGATGTCATTCTCCTCGGGGCGGTCTTTTTGACCGGACTGCGAGGAGAACACAGAAAGTAAGTGCACCAAACACTACACTGACATGTAGGTACACATAGGCACACAAATCCCCCCCCCGATCACCCCCCCGATCGCCCCCCCCCCCTCCTCCCAGTCACAGTGTCACTGATTGCAGTAATCACTTATTTACTGATCACTGCATTTAGTGTCAGTTGTGACAGTAAAAACTGTCAGGGCAGTTAATGTTAGGTCCAAGGGTCCAAGGAAGCCCCCTACCCCCCCCCCCGCCCCCCCAATAAAGGTTTAACCCCCTGATTGCCCCTAGAGTTAACCCTTTCACCCCCTTTTGCCAGTGTCACTAAGCAATCGTTTTTCTGATCACTGCATTAGTGTCACTGGTGCCGCTAGGTAGCTAGTTATTTTTTTAGGTTCACCGCCAGGTTTTTATAGCGCTAGGTACTCCCATACACTACCCAATAATGATTTTAACCCCCTGATTGCCCCTAGTTAACCCTTTCACCCCCTTTTGCCAGTATCACTAAGCAATCATTTTTCTGATCACTGCATTAGTGTCACTGGTGCCGCTAGGTAGCTAGTTATTTTTTTAGGTTCACCGCCAGGTTTTTATAGCGCTAGGTACCCCCATATACTACCCAATAATGGTTTTAACCCCCTGATTGCCCCTAGTTAACCCTTTCACCAGCGATCACCGTATAAGTGCCACTGGTGACACTGGTTAGCCAGTTAGTTATTTAGGTTCCCCGTCAGGTTTTTATATAGCGCCAGGGACCACCGTATACTACCTAATAAAGATTTTAACCCCCTGATTGCCCCTAGTTAACCCTTTCACCAGTGATCACCGTATAACTGTTACGGGGGACTCTGGTTAGTTAGTTTGCTTTTTATAGCATCAGGGCACCCACCATTTATTACCCAATAAAGGTTGAACCCCCTGATCACCCGGCGGGTGATATCAATTAGGTTTTAGGGTCAGGGTCTGCGTCGCCCCAGGCAGCGCTAGGTTAGTGCCAGTACCGCTAACACCCACACGCAAAGCATACAACTCCCGTAGTGGTATAGTATCTGAACAGATCAATATCTGATCTGATCAGATCTATACTAGCGTCCCCAGCAGTTTAGGGTTCCAAAAAAACGCATTGTTAACGGGATCAGCCCAGATACCTGCTGGCACCTGCGTTTTGCCCTTCCGCCCAGCCCACCCAAGTGCAGTATCGATCGATCACTGTCACTTACAAAACACTAAACACATAACTGCACCGTTTGCAGAGTCAGGCCTGATCCCTGCCATCGCTAACAGTTTTTTTTGGTAGCGTTTTATATTTAAATCCGGAAGGCAGTGCTTGGTTTTCGGGGTCCTGTACGTGGCTAGGCTCCCAAAAAGTCCCCCACATGTGGTATCCCCGTACTTAGGAGAAGCAGCAGAATATATTTTGGGGTGTAATTTCACTTATGCCCATAGCATGTTTGAGCAATATATCATTTAGTGACAACTTTGTGCAAAAAAAAAAAAATGTAATATTCCTGCAACTTGTGGCAAAATATAAAATATTTCATGGACTCAACATGCCTCTCAGTAAATAGCTTGGGGTGTCTACTTTCTAAAATGGGGTCATTTGGGGGGGGGGGGGGGGTTGTGCTATTTTGACATTTTATGGCCTTCGAAACTGTGATAGGTAGTGAGGAGTGAAATCAAAAATTTGCACCCTTAGAAATCCTGAAGGCAGTGATTGGTTTTCGGGGTCCCGTACGCGGCTAGACTCCCAAAAAGTCCCACATATGTGGTATCTCCGTACTCAGGAGAAGCAGCAGAATATATTTTGGGGTGCAATTCCACATATAACTATGGCATGTGTGAGCAATATATCATTTAGTGACAACTTTTTGTAAACTTTTATTTTTATTTTTTTGTGTCATTATTCAATCACTTGGGACAAAAAAAAAATATTCAATGGGCTCAACATGCCCCTCAGCAATTTCCTTGGGGTGTCTACTTTCCAAAATGGGGTCATTTGGGGGGGGGGGGGGTTGTGCTATTTTGACATTTTATGGCCTTCGAAACTGTGATAGGTAGTGAGGAGTAAAATCAAAAGTTTGCACCTTTAGAAATCCTGAAGGCAGTGATTGGTTTTCGGGGTGCCGTACGCGGCTAGACTCCCAAAAAGCCCCACATATGTGGTATCCCTGTACTCAGGAGAAGCAGCAGAATATATTTTGGGGGGGAATTCCACATATAACTATGGCATGTGTGAGCAATATATCATTTAGTGACAACTTTTTGTAAACTTTTTTTTTTTTGTGTCATTATTCAATCACTTGGGACAAAAAAAAAAATATTCAATGGGCTCAACATGCCCCTCAGCAATTTCCTTGGGGTGTCTACTTTCCAAAATGGGGTCATTTGGGGGGGGGGGGCGTGGTTGTATTGCCCTGCCATTTTAGCACCTCAAGAAATTAGATAGGCAGTCATAAATTAAAAGCTGTGTAAATTCCAGAAAATGTACTCTAGTTTGTAGACGCTATAACTTTTGCGCAAACCAATAAATATACGCTTATTGACATTTTTTTTACTAAAGGCATGTGGCTCAATAAATTTTGCCCTAAATGTATGACTAAAATTGAGTTTTTTTTTGATTTTTCTTATAACAAAAAGTAGAAAATATATTTTTTTCTCGAAAATTTTCGGTCTTTTTCCATTTATATCGCAAAAAATAAAAATTGCAGAGGCAATCAAATACCATCAAAAGAAAGCTCTATTTGTGGGAAGAAAAGGACGCAAATTCCGTTTGGGTACAACATTGCATGACCGCGCAATTACCAGTTAAAGCAGTGCAGCGCGAAATTGTAAAAAGACCTCTGGTCCTTAGGCTGACAATTGGTCCGGGGCTGAAGTGGTTAAACAGCTCTAAGCTAAGCATAAACATGGGAATATGAAAATTTTTTGTTGCCCCTTTTGTCAAGTCTGAATTAAAAATACTGATCTGTCAACTCAGAACTATTGTAGAAACCATTGGGTTTGGTCAAATACACTTATGTTGCCAGGTTAGATCTGGAGGTACTTGTGAAATCTGTAAGCACGACAAAAGGTGTAACATAAACCTTATGTAAGACAGTGAACCTAGTAAAAACTTCAGGTCTCCACTCCGGCTTGTACAACCATGTCCGGCAGATTCCATCCAGGGTGCAGGCTGGGCAAAGAGCCAGTCTAAATTGATTGTAATGTCTGAGAGTGAAAATGTTAAACCGCAAGTCACACATTGATGAATCCCGTACATCAGAGAGATGTCAGCAGCTTCAGTTTATCTCAGTCCTGGCAAACACCCACTGATGCATTTCACCCCACCCATGGGGCTTGGTCATGGAGGTGTAAGGCTAACCAAAAAAAGAAAAGCTTATTGCACCAAATGAGGAACCCTCTGAAGTAACTTTCTGGTCTCAGGGAACCCCTGCTAAAAATTTCTATATGCACAACTAATGTTATAATTAGCCTGATGGACAGTGAGAAGAATGCTCCTTACTGTTGTTATTACTGGAAAGAATTAACCCCTTACAGATAGCTAAAAAAGATCAATGGAGTCAGTAGAAACTTATCTGAGAGGCAGAAATTGCTCACTGCTCAAGGAACCCCTAACAACCTCTGGAGGAACTCTAGGGTTCCATGGAACCCTGGTGTAATAAACCCTGTTTTAAATAATTTAGAGTTTAAGAGGGTGTAGATAACCACCAGGTAAGGATGGACCTTACCTGGTGGTGTCTATACTCATTAACAGTCTAGAATCCAATCAAACAATACCTTTCTAATGTCACTTGCCAGTATTCCCCTGATAGTCAAGGGCTATCTGAATACCATTTGTCTGTCATGGAGCTCTTTGCCCAAGCACTTTGAATGTTTTTTCTTTAGAAAATATAAAGTAAGCTTTCATAAATATATAATGTTTCATTTGTCATGATTTGCTATCCTGTTGAAATAAAATTCAGGCCCATCTAGTTCAATCAATAGAGTCACAAAATGTTTTATGAAATGTTTGTAAAAAGCTATAAGCTGTCTAAACACAATCATGGGAACATATTAAATTTTTTGGCTTGTCGCATTTTTATGGGGCACCTTCGTCTCCTCAATTTTGTTTTTGGTTGCCAGGCTCAGGTTAAATCTGGAGGTATTAGGGCCCTGGTGCAAGAAACCATGAAGGGCCCCCGACAGGAGGGGGACTGTGCAAAAGGAGGGGGACAGTATGACAGGATGGGGGGCAATTTGACAGGAGGGGGGCGGTATGACAGGAGGGGGGCTGCGTGACAGGAGGGGAGCAGTTTGACAGGAGGGAGGGTCATGTGACAGGAGAAGGGCATAGTGACAGGAGGAGGGCAGTGTGATGGGAGGGGAGCAGTGTGACAGGAGAGGAGGGCAGTGTGACAGGAGAGGGGGCAGTGTGACAGGAGAGGGGGCAGTGTGGCAGGAGGGAGGGCAGTGTGACAGAAGGGGTGTAGAGAATAAACTTCTAGATTGTAAGCTCTAACGAACAGGGCCCTCTGATCCCTTCAGTATTGAATTGCATTGTAACTTTACTGTGTGCCCCCATATTGTAAAGCGCTGAGCAAACAAAATAACACAAATAAGTTGTAGACTCAGCCAGGAAGCAAGACTTACGCGGCAGGAGCAGCCTGGAGGAGTGGACTGATGGCCCCTTGTCAAGTCCCTGGAACAGGGCACCAGGCTGGATAAGGAGGGCAGCATGGTAGAGTGGCTTATAGAATAACTGATTTCCTCCATTATCCTTCTGGCTCCTGCAGCCACTGAAAGCATGCTTCTTCTCCTCTCCATCCCATAGCCATTTAGCGGCTGCAGAAACCAGGAGGATAATGGAGGGGATCGGTTCTTCTATAAGCCACTCCGCCGCGTCGCCCCCCTTTACCAGGAGTAAATAGATCTGATGGGAGCCTCAGGGGCACCCTGAAGCATGGAACTGGGTTGCAATTGCGAGCCCTATGAACCCTATAATTTCACCCCTGGATTGATATACTAAAACTGGAGAGTGCCAAATCTGGTGCAGCCGTGCATGATAGACAATCACCTTCTAACTTCAACTTTTGTATGCTTTGACAAAAAAAATGCAAGTTGATTTTGCACTTTCTAGTTTTAGTTAATCAACCCCACAATGTAAACCTTATGTAAGACAGGGCTAACCATGAATGGAGGCATGTTATGGTGGTGTTGTCAGATCACGTTCTTCTTATGTCTTTATATATATATGTAGCACTGACCGCCGAAGGAGCTGCTGATTTTATTGGGCTTACCGTTACCTTCTTGACCACGTGTATGTGTTGGGGTTTCCCGAGGTTGATGGCCCAAAGATTGCAGAAGCTGACACTGGATTCAAGGATTTTTATTGTGCAAAAAAGAGAGTAAACAAAACACAGTCTCTCAATGAAGGTTGGAGGGTTATAGGTACAAAGCTCAGGTACTCTTGGAACTTAGTCAAATAGGAAGTCTCTTACTTTAGAAATCCAGAGAATAGCCATTCACAAATGGATTCTCACTGCTACCGGATAGACCTTCTCTCACTAGGCCTAGCAGCCTAGTCTTTGCCACAGACTTGTTGTAGAACACTTGAATAAACTGAAGGATGTAGACAAAATTAGAGAGCCCTCATACGGTACCAGTATCTTGCAGCCGGTTCGGCGATACCGTACGAGTGTAGATTCGCTTGGGGTCTTTCAACTAAGCCTCCAGAGCCTCCAGGCTCTTTCTGAGAAGCCAGCCTTCTGGGTGGCCTTCTCCCGAAGAGTCCTCCCCTGGTTGCTTCTTCAATTGCTGGGCCTCTCCCCAGATGAGACGGCACCGGACCACCTCCGAATCCTCCTTCCAGTTACTTTGCCTCGGGCTAGCCAGCCTCGAGACTTGGAATTAGATGGATCCACACCCCAGGCCATGAGAGCCCTGGGGGCTGGTCAGGAGGACCAGGACCAAACAGACAGAAAGCACTTCTGGACCGGAACCCCGAAGTACGTGATGTCAGTACCTTAAATACCGCTTCCCAGAATACACAGCAGGATGACACACCCACTGAGTTGGTTCCGAGAAAGAATGACACTCAATACGCCTAACTAGACTGCTTTCTCATACTTGCCAGTGGTGACAGCGACACCTGTGGCCAAGGAGAACCCAGCGCAATCCAGCTAGACTGGTATCGAGACCATAATTTGGTGTAATTAAACCCAAAACCAAACTGCGGTTCCGGGAATATTAAATAAAAAAAAACACATAGCGCATGCTCTTCAGCACGCGCTTTTTTAAAGATTATCCATTATTCTATTATGCCTAATAGGCATAATATTGTCGCAGTCATTTTGTAAAATTAGACTTTGTAAAAAACAACCATTTTGCCAAAATAGAGACCTAAGCAACAGGCCCTTTAATGGTCCATCCATATAGTAGGTTGCACGGGGAGATCCATAGTACTGTTTTCTAGTAACCAAGCAGGAATGCAAATCTCCTACTTCCTGCACAAGACAATTAAGTAGAGTGACATTTGACGTTTACAAGCTTCTTCGTAGTATAGGCTTTGTGAAGAGATATGAGACATTGCTTGTAATAAGCAGCTTAATTTGTACAGGAAAATAAAACTCCAATAGTTTATGTAGGTGGGGCACAGACATATGGCATTTACGGGCAGAGGACACAAGCAGAACATTAAAAGGTACACTTATTCTTACACAAACAGATGCTAACAACTTTTTATTGGCTCCACTTACACCAGGATCACTTAATCCTTCTTTTCACTTTATCTTTACTTTGTAGTGTTTAGTCTTTAAAAGGAGGATTCTAATCACTTGATGAGACATCAGCCACCCATACAATTATCAGTTTTTTCCATCTAACGCATCATGCTTATTGTCGGTTTCTTCAACAGCAAGTACCACATGGACAATTATGGTTTTATTTATTTAATCATTTTTTTAATTTGTCGTAAGATTTATGATGCAAATGTAGCCTAGGAAATATATAGGATAGGGAGGAAGAATGGGGCAACAGCAATAAGAGTCTAAACCATATTATACATCACAATATTATTAAAATAAAAACAATTCCCAAATGGAGATATACAGTATCTCACAAAAGTGAGTACACCCCTCACATTTTTGTAAATATTTTATTCTATCTTTTCATGTGACAACACTGAAGAAATGACACTTTGCTACAATGTATAGTAGTGAGTCTACAGCTTGTATAACAGTGTACATTTGCTGTCCCCTCAAAAAAACTCAACACACAGCCATTAATGTCTAAACCACTGGCAACAAATGTGAGTACAGCCCTAAGTGAAAATGTCCATATTGGACCCAAAGTGTCAATATTTTGTGTGGCCACCATTATTTTCCAGCACTGCTTTCACAAGATGCCACTGGAGTTCTCTTCCACTCCTCCATGACGACATCACGGAGCTGGTGGATGTTATGCCGCGTACACATGATCGAATTGTCCGGTGGACTTAGTCCGCCGGACCATAGTACGCCGGACAATTCGACCGCGTGTGGGCTCCAGCGGACTTTTTCATCGTAAAGTCCGGCAGACTTAGAAAGTAGTTTTGACTCAAAATATGTCCGCCGGACTTGGCTTTCAGCGGACAATCCGTTCGTCAGTGTGCTAGTCCGGCGGACTAAGAATGACGCATGCTCTGAAGCAAGTATGAGAAAGAAGCTATTGGCTATTGAACTTCCTTTTTCTAGTCCCGTCGTACGTGCTGTACATCATCGCGTTAGAAATCGCCGGACTTTTGTGTCCGTGTGTGGCCAAGTCTGTTCGTTATAAAGTCCGGCGGATTGTTTGCAGGATTTTTTGCTGGACCAAATCCGTCGGACAATTCGATCGTGTGTACGCAGCATTAGAGAACTTGCACTCCTCCACCTTCTGTTTGAGGATGCCCCACAGATGCTCAATAGGGTTTAAGTCTAGAGATATGCTTAGTCAGTCCATCACCTTTACCCTCAGCTTCTTTAGCAAGGCAGTGGTCGTCTTGGAGGTGTGTTTGGGGTCGTTATCATGTTGGAATGTTGCCCTGCAGCCCAGTCTCTGAAGGGAGGGGATCATGCTCTGCTTCAGTATGTCACAGTACATGTTGGCATTCATGGCTCCCTCAATGAACTGTAGTTTCCCAGTGCCGGCAGCACTCATGCAGCCCCAGACCATGACACTCCCACCACCATGCTTCACTGTAGGCAAGACACACTTGTCTTTGAACTCCTGACCTGGTTGCCGCCACACACGCTTGACACCACCTGAACCAAATAAAAATGTATATATATGTATATGTATAATACAAATATATATATATATATATATATATATATATATATATATATATATATATATATTTAGATACAAGCTAAGTCACTTTGCACATTCAACACTTTGTGTTTAATGCTATAGCAGCACTTCACGCTTATGTTTCCTCAGCTGTATAAGAGCTAGAGAAGGCTAAACAGCAGCACACTAACCTTCCCAGTGAATGACTGTGAGGGGGGGAAAAGGGAGGGCATGCCAGGACAAGACTAATCATTAGGGGGGAGTAGTTCCCAGCATAGCAACTGACCATGCGGTGGTCTCATGCCTAGTGTGGTCAGTTTTTAATAGGAAAGCAGAGGGACTGGCAGGAACACCAGTGATTTCACACAAAGGAAGCAATACAAAGAGGATACTTTTTTTTCATACAAGTACATGGTACAGCAGGCACATATCAGGAATATAAAATGTTGGGTTTACATAATTGCTCTGTTGTTTTGTAGGTGTATTTGCTTAAAGATTGAAAGTGGTCATGAATTAGATCTTGCATCGGTTTGGCTTTAACAAACAGGTCTGCTTCACATCTGTCATGGCTGACTAAAGCCCCAAGGTAGCATAAATAATATTTGCAAATTAACGGCAGAACTGGAAAATGTTTTACCATGCACTAAAGGGCAAACAAAAAAAAAAAAATTGGCAAGTAAACTTTGAATGAAAAAGTTCAAAAATGAAAAAAAAAAAAAACAAAAAAAAAAAAAACATTTTTAATACACTTTCTAAAGTTCACACATGAAAAAATAAATAAAATAAAAAATAAACTATGAATAGAGCTTTACTGTTTAAGGTGCCGCAGTAAATATCAAGCATGATCTTTGCAGTGCATTCATCCCGATTCCTCAAGGCAGTTTATAGTTATGTAACCTTAAAGATAAACATTATGCACTTTAAACCAACTCACCAAGCTGACCACAATTTAACTTAGTTTATTATAAAACTTTTTTTTTTTTTTCAAAAATGGTTGATCTGTTATTTTGTCTATACACATTCATCTCACCGTTCTTGAAAGCTGAGAGTTCTTGCACTCCTGCAGTACCTGTGACCCTAGGGCTCTTAGAAACCTCTCGAAAATTGAATGTACCTTCCCATATAAAATATCCATTGTCCTGTTATTATGGCCACATCAATTGACAGTGCAAAAATTCATGAGTGATCAAGGATCAAAAGAAATAAGCCAATATTTGTATCAATGTTCTTATGTATGTTGGGTGAAAAAAATATCTTCTGGCAGTATGAAAGTTTCCATATGAATGACTGTTGTGCAATGTCCATGGGTCTCTAAGTCATCAGGTGATATGCCTGTAATGCCTTGTACACACGGTCGGACATTCCGACCACAAAATCCATCAGATTTTTTCCGACAGATTTTGTCCGAGACTTGTGTTGCATATACACGGTCGGACAAAGATTGTTCGGTACATGGTGACGTTCGTTGCGTACGACGGGACTACGTAGAGGCTAGTAGCCAATAGCTTTGGTCTCGTAATTTGATCTGAGCATGCGTGGCACTTTGTCCGTCGGAATTCTCTACAAACGATCGGAAAAAGTCCGATCGGATATTTTTGGCGGAAAATTTTAGATCCGGCTCTCAAATTTTTTCCGTCGGAAATTGCCAGCGGAAAAAGTCCGATAGTGCCCACACACAAATGGACTTTCCGACAATATAATCCTATCTGACTTTTTCCGTCACAATTTCCGACCATGTGTACAGGGCATTAGAGAACATTAATACACTGTATTTTCAAAAGTATTGGGACACCTGCCTTTACACTCACATACATTTTAATGGCCTCCCAGCCTTAGACCGCATACACACGATCGGACATTCCAACAACAAAATCCATGGATTTTTTCCGACGGATGTTGGCTCAAACTTATCTTGCATACACATGGTCACACAAAGTTGGTCGGAAATTGTGAATGTCAAGAACGCGGTGACGTACAACACGTACGACGAGCCGAGAAAAAATTAAGTTCAATAGCCAGTGTGGCTCTTCTGCTTGATTCCGAGCATGCGTGGAACTTTGTGCGTCAGAATCGTGTACACACGATCGGAATTTCCGACAACGGATTTTGTTGTCGGAAAATTTGAGATCCAGATCTCAAATTTTGTGTGACGCAAATTCCGATGGAAAATATGTGATGGAGCCTACACACGGTTGGAATTTCCGACAAAGAGCTCCCATCAAACATTTTCTGTCGGAAAATCCGACTGTGTGTACGGGGCATTAGTCCGTAGGGTTCAATATTGAGTTGGCCCACCCTTTACAGCTATAACAGCTTCAACTCTTCTGGGAAGGCTGTCCACAAGGTTTAGGAGTGTGTCTATGGGAATGTTTGGCAATTCTGATGTTGAAAAAGAAGGCCTGGCTCACTGTCTCTGCTCTTATTCATCCCAAAGGTGTCCTATCGGGTTGAGGTCAGGACTCTGTTCAGGCTATTCAAGTTCCTCCACCCCAAACTCGCTCATCTATGTCTTTATGGACCTTGCCCTGTGCACTGGTCCAAATCATTTGGTGGAGGGGGGATTACGGTGTGGGGGTGTTTTTCAGGGGCTGGGCTTGTCCTCTTAGTTCCAGTGAAGGGAACTCTTAAGGCGTCAACAAACCAAGACATTTTGGACAATTTCATGCTCCCAACTTTGTGGGAAGAGTTTGGGGATGGTCATCATTTGGCTATAGCATGGGCAGGTTAAAATGACATTAACGTCAATTTTTTATTAAAAAAACAATAACAAACATGTTATACTTACCTGCTCTGTGTAGTTATTTTGCACAGAGCAGCCCCGACCCTCCTCTTCTTGGGTCCAACATCGGCACTCCTGGCTACTCCTTCCTTCCGAGTGCCCCGACAGCCAACAGCTTGCTATGGGGGCACGGGAGCTGAACCTCTGCTTTGTGTGTCCATTCAGACACAGAGATACAGCTCCCTCTGCCTTCCGATTGGCTCACTGGCTGTGATTGACAGCAGCTGGTGCCAATGGCTCCTGCAGCTGCCATAAACCAATCAGGAATGTGAGTCCCCAGAGAGGCAAGGCTCTCTCGTCTGGACATCGCTGGATCCAGAGGGGGATCAGGTAGGTAATAGGGGGGGGGGGGGGCTGCTGCACACAGGTTTTTTCCACCTCCATGCACGAAGGTAAAAAACCTTGTGCCTTTACAACCACTTTAATGTGCGGTACGCCTATGGTAGGCACGTTCTCACACAAGATGACTTTAAAGCAAATGCCTGGTCAGATCTGTTCTTTATATTTCAAATCATTCCATTTAAAAGCAGCACTTTCAACTCAGCCAGAAATAAAACTGGGAAAAAGGGGTCATGGCAAAGAATTGTGAACCAATAAAGACTTCCCTATTTAAAATGCATACTGCAAAGGTGTCATAAAGCCCTAGCTATGAATATTACAAATGGTAATGCCATTATTTGGTGTATACTTGCCAACGGCATTTAATATAAAGATTTTACAGAGGTGTCAACTGATATATAGCAAACACGCAAAACAGTCTGAAACCATGTAAAATATGCAAAGTATTAAGCATATGAATTGTATTTCCCCCACAATACCTAACAGAGAAAGTGCTTGCTTTGCAGCAAGGCTTAAATGAACAATAAATGAATGCCTTAGAATTGGCCATGTGTCCTTTTTTTTTTGTAGGATTGCTTAGTATTGTTTCCAAACCATATTGTGCAGCCGTGAAAAGTAGGAAACAATTTCATTCGTAACTTTGGATCTGTTACATATTTAAAGCAGACACCACTTCCTCATTCCAGCATCGCTTTCTGTGAGCAGCAAAAGTGTGAAAACTGAGAATCAGTTATTTAAATAGGGCAGGATGCTTATTCTGCTGGAAATTTGATCGTTCAATGAGATGTTTTCTCCAAGGGGGAAAATGTGGCTGAGTTTATGAGTGTTCATATTTATGTATGGTACATAATCGAATTAATAAAGCTTTCCAAACTCTTAAGCCTGGGTAAATGCTCCATTTCTTGCTTTAATCATACTATGACCATATGCAATTTTATTCCTCTATGGATTTGACAAGGTCCACTTAGCAGATTGAAAAATAAAATTCCATCCTGTTCTCTTTTTTTTTTTTTCCTGTGTTGCTGAAGGAAAATATACAGTGGTGTTCTACAAGAACGTATATCGCTTAGAGCTAGTTGACCAATCAAAACAACTGGAGCTAGGAAAACAGCAATAATTGGTTAAATAAGTTAAAGTGTTTGTAAAGTCACTAATCGCAAATCCTGGAATCCTCTCTGTTACAGGAAGATATACTGTGCAGTGTATGTGTTTTTTTTTTGTTTTAATTATTCAGCAAACTACCTTATTTCAGAGTGCAGCTGTGCGCTCACGTGACCGCCCAGCGCTCTCCTTCCCCAATCCGAGGACTGCAGTGGGAGGGGCTGACATCACCCCAGAGGAGAGCGACGGGAAGTCACGTGACCATGGCGTCCTCCTTTCCCAATTTGAGGACTACAGTGGGAGGGGCTGACATTCCCCTCTGATGTCACCAGGGAGGAGAGCGGCGGGAGATCACATGACCGCCTGGTGCTCTCCTTTCCCAGTACGAGGTCTACAGTGGGAGGGGCTGAGATTCCTCTCTGACGTCACCCGGGAGGAGAGCGGTGGGAGGTCACGTGACCACCTGGTGCTCTCCTTTTCCAATACAAGGTCTACATTGGGAGGGGCTGAGATTCCTCTCTGACGTCAGTCAGGAGGAGAGAAGGAGAGCAGTGGGAGGTCACGTGACCATAGCACACTCCTTTTCTAATTCGATGACTGCAGTGGGAGGGGCTGAGATTCCGCTCTGACGTCAGCTGGGAGGAGGGGAGGAGATTGGTGAGAGGTCATGTGACCACCTGCCACTCCCCTTCTCCGATCCGAGAAATACAGTGGGAAGGGCTGAAATTCCCCTCTGACATCAGCTGGGAGGAGAGCAGGAGATCGCCGAGAGGTCCCGTGACTGCCCAGCGCTCTCTTTTGCCAATCTGAGGACTACAGTGGGAGGGGCTGAGATTTCTCTCTGATGTCAGCCGGGAGGAGAGGAGGAGAGCAGTAGGAGGTCACCTGACCACCTGGCAATCTCCTTCCCTGATCTGAGGACTACAGTGGAAGGGGTTGAGATTCCCCTCTGACGTCAGCCGGGAGGAGCCGAGGAAAGTGGTGGGAGGTCACGTGAGTGCACAGCGGCGCTCTGAAATAAGTATACTTTTTAAAAACAGACATTGCACAGTATTTCTGTAACAGAGGGGATACCAGTTTTTTGTAAATAGTGATTTTTTTTTTTTACAGCGACAGTGGAATAGCGGCGGGAGGGGGAGGAGATCACACACACAGACTCCCAAGCTCACAGACAGGGAGAGAGGGGGAGAGATAGAGACTGCACGATGGCATAGGCACGTAAACTGACAACGGTATAATGGATCAGCAGCCATAATTACCGTGGTCAGCAAACCAAGGGGGGACACAGAAACAGACAGGATCAACCAGGTATTTTACAGCATAGAAAGGGACAAATTACACAACACAAGCACTATGCTGTATATCCTGCTTTTAAGGAACAGGATTTTTTTAGGGTCACAACTACATTAACCACTTGCAGACCACCCCATAGCACATTTACCGTATATATATATACGTGATCCTGCACTTCTGGGAATTGGGCACTAGGACACGATGCTGGTGGCTCGCTACCGCTGTGATTTTACATTCCACTGACCTGATGTCTGTCAACACCCACTGATCGTTCAGTACACAGGCAGAATGCCAGTCTCTCACTACAGGAGGCATGGATCGGGGTTCCTGTAAAGCAGGAACCCTGATCCATGTCTTCCACTAGTAAAAGCACCTCCCCTGCTACTGAATCACCAGCTAGGCACACATTTAACCCTTTGATTGCCCCTGATGTTAACCCCTTCCCTGCCAGTGTCAATAGTTTAGTGACAGTGCATATTTTTAGCACTGATCACTGTATTGGTGTCACTGGTCCCCAAAAAAGTGTCAAAAGTGTCAGTTAGGTGTCCAATATGTCTGCTGCACTATCGTAATCCCGCTATAAATTTATTTAAATTCCATAAATATATCCCATAGTTTGTAGACGCTTTGGCTTTTGCGCAAATCAATCAATATACACTACACTTATGGAATTTTTTTTAAGAAAAAATCTGTGGCAGAATACATATTGGCCTAAATTGATGAAGACATTATATTTTTTCCTTTTTGTTCATTGGATGCATTTTAGAGCAGAAAGTAAAAAAAATATATATTTTTTCAAAATTGGTCGTTTTTATAGCATAAAAAAAAAGGCAGAGTTGACTAAATACCACCAAAAGAAAGCTCTATTTGTGGGGAAAAAAACTCATACATTTTATTTGGGTAAACCTTCCAGAGGTGAAGTGATTAAACACCAAATTTATTATTTCTCATTATATTTTACAGATACTTTAGAAGGCAGGGACTGATGTGAATGTACAATATATATGTAAAGTGCTGCTAAATTGACAGGGCTATATAAGTACCTGTAATAAATAAATAAAATTATATTAAAGGGCGCCCGGACTATGGACAATAATGTACTTACATACTGGCTGCTGGGTTGGACATTAGTGCTTCTGCTGTGATCTATAACGATGAATTACTCTACAGTGCCTGTAGATACAGAGGTCAGTGAGTGTATGTAAAAGCCCATTTATTGATTCTTACAAGTCTGGAAATATTTGGATTCCCATATCCTGGCCCAGGATAAGATATTTTTACAGGACTTAGAATAATGATGTCCTCTTGTTGTGCCCGTCTTCAATCAAGCTTACAGCAAGAATTTTTGGAAGTATTCTATAGTTAAAAAGTATGGAGACTCCTAATTCTCTACCATCAGCACAGAAGATGCAGCAGCCCCTGAAGTTTTAAGAACCCAAACATTTTCAACTCAAGGGAATTCTTCTCTTAGCATTGATGTTTTGCACCAAATATTAAGCGTGAACATTTTTCTGTGAAATCTAGCTAATGCCAAAATTATACATGTGCAATTAATTTTGTTCCAAATTCGTTTTTTAACAAATTTTGATAATTTGGAATGATCCAAATTAAAGAAATCTAATTTTTTTGAATATTTGGAAATTCGTAAATTGGAAAATTCATATATTTCGAAATTCAAAATTTGAAAATCTAGAAATTCTAAAATATGAAATTCTAAAATTCAGAGATTTGGAAATCCAGAAATTTGGGAAAATCAGTAATTCCAAATCTGAAAATCCTGGAATTTAGAAATTGTGAAATACCAAATTTCTGAAAATTCAAAAATCAGAAAATAAGAACGAAAATTCAAAAGAACGAAAATCTGAAAATTTGAGAACCTGAAAATTTAAGAATATGAAATAATAACTAACTAATAATAACTTAACTATTACTATTACATTATAGGTATTGGAATTTCCTTTCAAATTTGCCTTAGCAAATGTAACGAATACAAATTTATCCAAAGTTACAAATTATGCAAAATAACAAATGCCTTATCTAAACAAATGGAATTTAACAAATTCATAATAATAAATACCAATAATAATAATAAAAAAGTTTTATTACTATTATTATTTATTATTAATTTGTTCCGTTCCATTTGTTTAGATGCGCCATTTATTATTTCAGATAATTTGTAACTGCGGATAAATTCGTATTTGATATGTTCACTAACAGCCAAATTTAAAAGGAAATTCCAATACCTATAATTAAATAGTTAGTTATTATTTGTTAGTTAGCTATTATTTAGAATTTTCAGATTTTTCTTCTTGCGAGTTATTGTATTTTCTCACATTTTTTCCAATTTTCGAATTTTCAGATTTTCCCACTTCCGAATTTTTGAATTTCCGACTTTTCGAATTTCCGGATTTTTGGACTTTCGAACTTACGAATTTACAATTTTTCAAATTTTCTAGAATTTCTGAATTGCTGGATTTTCAGATTTACAAATTTACAACTTTACCAATTTTCCAATTTACGAATTCCGGTCATAATGAATGACCTGAAAAAGTAAACAAAAAAAGAACACATTTTTTCAGCAGTGCACACGTCTAGCCAAAATGTTACTGAATGTACATTGCTGCACCTGTGGTGAATGCACCAGGTTACCCTCGCACACATCTGAATTTCACATTTTATAGGGCTCAACCCTTGTATAGTTGTGTTGGGGAGGTTTGTGTCTTACATACAATAGGTTTGCTTCATAAGGGTGTATGTTCACATAAATCCAAGTCAAATACCGGGGCAATGAAAATCTGGCCTTAGGTTTACTCACCAATATAATGGTGTGAAAAAAGCAGCTTCATCATAAACAGATTTTACTATATCAGAGTCAAATTTTATTACCTCATTATGTGTTTTTTTTTTTTTTTTGTGACGGGTGGACATGATTGGCGTTCACAGAAAAACACCAAAACCCTATTATGTAAGCATACCATCAAACTTCCTCTGTAAAGGGTTTTATTGTGTCCTAGTGCATGCCAGCGACTCTAAATTGCATTAATAAATCCTAATGACCTTTTTCCTCTCTTGTTTTGAAACAAATTGCTAAGCTGGTGCTAATGAGACCAATTTTTTTCTATTGCTTGTAAGCAAAGTGCAATTTGAACTCCTGGAAATAGTCTTCTAACATTCATTATGCTCAGTTAGCCAGCTGGACAAAACCTACAGTACTATTGATATCGCTTGCTCCTCGTCATCTGCTTCTATATGGTCCAACATTTTTTTTGGTGGACATCAACACCTGTGCAGCCCATATGTTTGCTGTAATAACAACCACTTTAATGCTGAATAGAAGAGAATGTGATGTACAACATTTGTGAAATGCTGGTAAAAAGAACACAGTAAGGGTCCGTTCACACAGGGGCAACACGACTTTCAACACGACTTTTGGAGGCAACTTGGACACGACCTGAACACGACTTGTGTCACCTGGCCTGGGGCGACTTAAAGTCATGTTGTAAGTCTCCCCAAGTCGTGTTAAGGTCGTGTCCAAGTTGCCTCCAAAAGTCGTGTTGAAAGTCGTGTTGCCCCCTGTTTGAACGGACCCTTAGCCTGTATTGTCCTGCTGACTTCACAGTAGACGCTTCTGTTGGTTGAGGGATCACCATGCTGGCAATTCACAGAAGAGCATCAAAGAGTTGTAAAATTACTTAAAGAGGAGTTCTGCCCCCCCCCCCCCCTAAAAATTTAAAGTCAGCAGCTACAAATACTGTTAGGGCACTTACCTGTCCAGGTAATCGGCGTTGTCCTCACCCAAGCCGATTCTTGACTCGGTTCTCGGGTGCTGGCACCGTCATCTTGGCTAAGAGAAACTAGTAGTGAAGCTTTTCCGTCTTCACAGCTGGTTTCCTACTGCGCATGCACGAATCGTGCTATGCTCTGTGAATGGGCCGGCTGCAGGGGGAAGGTGGGAGGGGGGTAGGGTTTCCACCTGCCTGGGATTCACTTGGACAGTCAGGGTTTTGAGTCTTCTGGGTTTCAGGAGGACTAAAACCCGGACACATTATTCAGACCAGGCTGTGGCTCCTCAAGTAACCAAGATAGCTCCCCAAATCTGTTGGCATCCGGGCGCCTGTTTGGGGGCCTGTTTGGCATCACTGGGGGGCAGGGTGATAATATCAGCAAGAGCAATTTTGCTACACTCACTGTTCGCTGCGGCACACTATGCGCACCACATTACCACTCTCCATGGGGCACCCAAAGGTGTCCCAGGCTGCTAAAATGTTCAGGTTTGCCTTGAAGAAAAGATAGCAAACCTTGGGAGGGGGGGGGCGCCACTGAGAGCTGAGCCCCAAAAGTTGCCAAATGTGGCTGTGGGGGAGGGGAGGCAGACCAGCAGAGCTTCCCCTTTTGGGTAGATTTCCACTAAAGTGGTTAATAAGGAAGAAGGTTTTTTACCTTACTGCATTTAATACAGTAAGGTAAAAAAGCTTCTGCATACAGCTTCACCCACAGCCCCCCTAAATTCTTACCTGAGACCAATCTCGATCCAGCAATGTGCATGAGAGCCAGGGCTCTCTCAGCTCTCTCACTCCTCATTGTCTAAGATACAGCAGCAGGAGCCATTGGCTCCTGATGCTGTCAATCAGAGCCAGTGATGAGGGAGTCAGGGGCTGTGTCAAGCCCCACTCTGTGTATCTTATGGACACACACACAGGGCATGGGAGTGAGCATGAATGAGTACCCCTATAACAAGGTGCTTGCTATGAGGGATCTCAATGGGGTGGTGCCAGGAGTGCTGATAGGGTATACCAGAAGAGGAGGATTGTGTATTTTCTGTCAAAAACCATTACACAAGTAAGTAAAAAATGTTTATTATTTTAATGAATAAAAAACGAAGCTTTGCAATGAATTTAAAGAGTACATTTCCCATGCGGTCCCACACTGTTTTCAACACAGCCGAGTCTTTTCAGGATTCCTGTTCCTACATGCCTTAGTAAAGGTAGGTGGAAAGGAGCACCCGATATCCAATGACAGTCAAGTAAGAAAGAACCAACAAGCTGACAAGCCAACATGTTTCGGGGGAACAAACGCCCCCCCCCCTCCTTAGGGCTATTAAAGAAAAATAATAATAATGATCTGATAGCGATGATACCTGATAGCCCTAAGGAAGGGGGTGTCTTTGTTCCTCCGAAACGCATTAGCTTATCAACTTGTTGCTTCTTTCATTACACAACTACAAATTCTCCTTTCTACTTGCCTTTCATTGGATATCTGACGTTCCTTTCCACCTATCTTCACTAATACACGTGAAAACAACCTTGAGGCTGTACCCAGAGGTAGCAGCCCAAGCCCCCAAATGAAGGGCTCGCCCTCACCTTCCTGGTTAAATGGGCAGAAATCATTGGAAGGGAGCTCTTCCAACCTGCCCTGCCATCACTTATCCATTGATCCACCACTGATTGATTCAGTCCAGCGCGATCTCCAACCCTAAAGAGTATCTACATGCCGCCATCTTGGTTTTGGGAGTCAGCTGTCACTTCCTGATGACTCACAGCCGACCCCCTACTGCACATGAAACTGGTTCTATCGTCTTCTGGGTTGTATAATCTTATTCCAGGAGTGGGCAGGGTGGTAGGGGAAGGGGGTACCCAAGTGTACTCCATTCTTGTCTAGCTGAGGAATAAAGAAGTGGGAGTGAATAACTCCAAAAAAGGTACTTGATTCCCCTTCAAAAATATCTGCCATTTCCTAATAGGCTGGAGGAAGGGAAGGATGGTATCTTTAATTTTTTTGGGTGAAGGTCCACTTAAGCCCTTGTACACACGGTCGGACATTCCGACGGAAAATGTCCGATCAGGCCGCGTTATTAGATAATCCAACCGTGTGTGGGCTCCATCGGACTGTTTCCGTCGGAATATCCGACGGACAAAGTTTTAGAGCTGGGCTATAAATCTTTCCTACAACATGATCCGATCGGACTTTGTCCGATTGTGTGTAGAGAATTCTGATCGGACAAAGTGCCATGCATGCTCAGATCAAATTCCTAGACCAAAGCTATTGGCTACTAGCCTGAACGTAGTCCCGTCGTAACGAAATAACGTCATCACGTTACGTACGATCGGATTTTCCGACAACTTTGTCCGACCGTGTGTATGCAACACAAGTTTCGGACAAAGTCCGTCTGACAAAATCCAACGGATTTTGTTGTCGGAATGTCCGACCGTGTGTACAAAGGCTTAAAGATATCTTGTATTTCAGCTTTACTTTTTAGACCAATATGTAAAGCAAATGTTTTTTTTTTCAGAGATCTAAAAGAAAAACCACACTTGTTAAAAGGCTAATTATTTTATATTACCCAGTTCTTGTATTGGGTATAACTAAAAGGCTGGTATGGTTTAATGCATTTTTGGAAAACATATGACTTATTTCCATAAATTCTTATAGTCCGGAACACCTGTAGGACATAAAAAAATAGTTTATTTGCAGTGTCTGAAAGACATTGTAAAAATATTTGTAAAAAACGAATTAAAGGGAAAAAAACGGATTATATGTTGATTCTGCAGTTGTGATAATGAAGAAGAACTCTTGGGTCTTCTTTATGTTGAGGTTAATAGCTAACATTTCATTGAAAAATCCCGGGTTGTGGATAATGTGGAGATTGTAAAAAAATCTTAACACTTTTCTGTGATATAGCATAAACTGTCAGCCCTTGTACACACGGTCGGAGATTCCGATGGAATGTGTCCTATCGGACCGTTTTGTCGGATATTCCGACTGTGTGTGGTCTCCATCGGACTGTTTCCGTCGGAATATCCGACGGATCAACTTTTCCAACTTGCCGGTAAAATTTTCCGACAAAATGCTCCGATCGGACATACTCCGATCATGTGTAGCCTACTCCGACGAATTATTAAATTCCTAGACCAAATCTATTGGCTACTAGCCTGAACATAGTCCCGTCGCAACGAAATAACGTAATCACGTTATGTACAATCGGATTTTCCGACAACTTAGTCCGACCGTGTGTATGCTCCGACGGATTTGGTTGTCGGAATCTCCGACCGTGTGTACAAGGGCTTAGGGTTTCTGCCTCCTGAAACACATAATACACTCAATGAATAGATTTCTTCTTGAGACATTTCCTGTTTGGGGACATCTCCTTCAGGCCTTCAAGCTGGAAAGCCCATGATACTTTCCTATGCTGCTGCTGCCTCTCATATTAATTCTTCATAGAAAGTATTTTCTGTGAAAAAATGTCTTCTGTCTTTATCTTGAGCCCACTGTTAGGCCTTCAAGGTTGCTACATTGTCTGCTACTCCTCTCTGTCAATCCCTCCACTGGCTTCTGCTCGCCCAACAAATTAAAGACGAAATACTAACAGCTTACAATGCAATCCACAACTCGGCCCCCAGCTACATCCCTAAGGCAGGCCATACAGTTTGAATTTCAGCCAGTCCAGCAGGAACCGGTTGAGATCCGAACAGTGCATGGGCAAGCTAAATGTATCAAGTTGACGGATCAATCAACTTGGGTATAACCAGCAAGCTGGTTGTCCATATGGATGGGCACAATTATCCCTCATACCAAGCCATTGTATTCTTCCAGCGAGGGGGGAAAGCGGAGGAAGTGGTCTCTACTGGGAGAATACAGTGATTATTGCTAGTGGCTATAGCAGCCGCTAGCAATAATCACTGTCTTCTCCCGGCGGAGACCACTTCCTCCACCCTCCCCCCTCACTGGGAGAAGACAATGGCTTGGTAGGAGGGATTCCCACATCAACACTATATCTGTGTTGATGGGGGAATTGAGCAGGAAAAGAATTTGCTCTGTGTATGGCCGGCCTAGCCTAGTCTCCAAACACCAACCTAATCATTCTCTTCATTCCTCCCAAGGTCTCCTGCTCTCTAGCTCCCTCCTCACCTCCTCCCATGCTCACCTCCAGGACTTTTTCTGAGCCTCTCCTATCCTATGGAACTCCCTATCTGAATCTGTTCAACTTTCTCCTACTCTATTTGCTTTTAGACAATCTCTGAAAACCCATCTCTTCAGTGTCTGCTACCCCTCTCTGCCAATTTCTCTGCTGGCTTCTGCTCACTGAACAAATTAAAATCCAAATACTAAACACCAACTACATCACCCCCAGCTACATCACCAACCTACTCTCAAAATGCCAACCTATTCGTTCTCTTCACTCCTCCCAAGACCTCCTGCTCTCTAGCTCCCTTGTCACCTCCTTCTATGCTGATCGCCAGGACATTTCCCAAGCCACTCCCATCCTATGGAACTCCCTACCCCAATCTATCCGGCTATCTCCTACTCTGTCCACTTTTAGATGACCCTTGAAAACTCTTCTCTTCAGAGAAGCATATTCTGCCCCCACCTAACAAAACTGTACTTTTATTTTTTCAATCAGCCCTTCTCCCACAGTTATTACCATTTGCATCACTTGAATTTCCCTCTTAGCCCTTGTACACACGGTCGGAGATTCCGACGGAATGTGTCCGTTTGGAGCGTTTTGTCGGATATTCCGACTGTGTGTGTGGTCTGCATCGGACTGTTTCCGTCGGAATATCCGTCGGACCAAATTTTCCAACTTGCCGGAAATATTTTCAGACAAAATGCTCCGATTGGACATACTCCGATCATGTGTAGAGAATTCCGATCGGACCAAGTGCCACGCATGCTCAGATCAAATTCCTACACCAAAGCTATTGGCTACTATGTAGTCCCGTCGTAACGAAAAAATGTCATCACGTTCTGAACGATCGGATTTTCCGACAACTTCGTCCGACTGTGTGTATACAACAGTTTCGGCCAAAATCCGTCGGCCAAAATCTGACGGATTTGGTTGTCAGAATCTCCGACCGTGTGTACAAGGGCTTAGATTGTAAGCTCTAACAAGCAGGACACTCTGATTCCTCGTGCATTGAATTGTATTGTAATTGTACTGTCTGCCTTCATGTTGTAAAGAGCTGCACAAACTGTTGGTGCTATGTAAATCCTCTATAATAATAGTAATAGTAATAATAATAATAATTGTGTTTTAGAAATATATGTATACCAATCTATGTTTTTTTTTGTGCATTTATTTTGTATCCCACTTTAGGTCATTATTCTGCTTTCCAATGATTTTTTCAGTTGAGTTGACATACCATATAAGTTTTCTGGAACAGCTCAGGATTTTCATGAAATATATTTCCTCTACTGTTTACAGATTGACGGGGTTCTTTCTTGTAGGTTGAAACTTCACTATTCTCTTTTATGATGTGGACAAATAAGGGCTGATTTACTAAAACTGGAGAGTGCAAAATCTGATGCAACTGTGCATGATAACCAATCAGCTTCTAACTTCAGCTTCTTTAATTGAGCTTTGAAAACAAAACTGGAAGCTGATTGGCTATCATGCACAGCTGCACCAGATTTTGCACTCTCCAGTTTTAGTAAATCAGCCCCACACTGTCCGGGCACCTTTTTCCTGACTATGCAGTATTTGAAAGGAAAACATTAATTCTCTTTTCAACTTTTCGGGGCCATCTGTCAGTCTTTTGGAACCGCAGGCTCTTAGGTGGCGTTGACATACCATGTCAGTCCATCATTTTCCTAAATAGATTTTTCTTTTTTCATGAATGAAAGGAATTCTTTTTCTTTGCTTACAAATTTGTGGACATCCATTTCTTCTCGTTCTGATACTCCATGATTTGCTTCTGCAAGGCTGAAGTACACATTTCCAAGCGAAAAAAAAATGTCTTCTTATCTTTCTAGCTTACTTATGCTCTCTGTCAGGCCTCAAAGTTGTTTAGAATTACATTGCACTGTTCTGTAGCATACATTCAGTACACTTTTTCCTAAATACATTATTTTTAAAGGTATTTTAATTAATGTTTTTTTTTTTTTATATTCCTGGAAACCTCCACCGGGCACTTTCACCCCCTTCCTGCCCAGGACAATTCTCAGCATTCAGAGCTTTCACACTTTGAATGACAATTGCGTGGTCATGAAACACTGTACCCATATGACATTTTTATCTTTTTTTTCCCCACAAATGGAGCTTTCCTTTGGTGTTTTTTTTTATTTTTTGCTACAAAAAAAAATGAAAAAAACACTGTTAAAAAAAGTTTTCTTCGTTTTTGTCCAAATTTTTTGTAAATAAGTAATTTTTCTCCTTCACTGATGTGCGTTGATGAGGCAGCACTGATGGGCACTGATAAGATGGCATTGAAGGGCACTGATGAGGAGGCACTAATATGCAGCACTGATGAGCACTGATAGGCGGGACTGAAGGGTGTCACTGATGGGCAGGTATTGAGCAATGATAGGTGTCACGGATAGGCTGAACTTATGGGCACTGTTCATGGCACTGATGGGCGGCACTGATGAGCAGGCACTGATGGGCAATGAAAAGCAGCATTGAATTGTATTACTGATGGACACAGATTGTCATCACTGATGGGCACAGACTGGTATCACTGATGGGCACAGATTGGCATCACAGATTGGCATCATGGATGGCACAAAATTGGCATCATGGATGGGTACTGCTGGGGCTGCACTGATAATCAGTGCCTTGATTATCTGTACAGGTATCCCCTGTGTGGAAATGCCACTGATTGGCTCTCCTCTCCTCTCACTCTTTCAGTGTGAGGTGAGGAGAGCCAATAACCTGCATTTCCTTGTTTACCTGTGATCAGCTGTGATTGGACACAGCTGATCACATGGGTAAAGAGCATCGTCATCTGGTCTTTATCATGATTGGGGTCACGCCATGTCCCAGGGCCGTGGGCGAGCAAGCGCGCCGAGACTGGGGCGACATCATATGACCTCATCTCAGAGCAAGAGAGCACCCTGCTCGCCGCCATTTGTCTATACGGTCGACAGTAGGTGGTTAAAGTATATGTAAACCTCATCACTAAAATCTCCTATAATTTTTTTTTCTACATTCTTTATTTATTAAATATAAGCAAGAATACTCTCCAAGCAGAAGAGGACAGCAGACAGTATAAACTCTCAGACATAGACTGTATAACATGATACTTTATTACTTATCAAAAAGAGAATAAAAGAAGTAGAATCACAAAAAGATTGGTGGATTGTGAGTAAAGCAACACAATGGTGCTTGTTGCCAAAACTTTGACCAAAAAAGAACAAACCAATGTGATAACCGACGCGTTTCGACAGTAGGGATTTGGATTCTTCTTCAGGGATGCTCATATAACTGGTACAACAATATTCAAACTGTGTTCATATGGTTCAAAGTACTCAGCCACAAGAGATAAAACCACACAGAAGTGTATCGCCGCCTCCTGAGGAGACGGACAGAGAAAGAGGACCGCCACACCCAGACCAGCAGAGCCCCTGGGGACACCAGCAGGCTGGAGGAAGCCTCAATTTCACATCCAAAAAAAAAAACTTGGGTATGAGTATTTTTTTCCAGAGAGTCAACATTACTGACGTTGTTTTCAAAAAAGAGGAAGACCACAGTTTGAGGGCAGTGATGTCACCTGTTATCATGTTAATGTGATTTCAAAATGCATTTTCATTATTTTCAGATCATGCTAAATGCCTAATTATCTTCTGTAATGTTTTGGTGTTCTGTAGACTCTTTACTCCATAGTTTGCTGGTGTTATGTAAATAGGGGAAGTGCTGTGGCATTGTAGCATTGTGGTTTCGGAGGACTGATCTAACTGGAACAGTAAAGTCTATGAAGCATTATGGAATATGCTTCTCCAAAGACCTTCTGCTTTCTAGTTCCCTTGTCTCCTCCTCTCACGCTTGTATCCAAGACTTTTCTAGAGTTGCCCCGTCCTCTGGAACTCTCTACCTCAGTCTGTCCGGCTATCTCCTACTGTCCACTTTTAGGCGATCCTTGAAAACCCATCTCTTCAGGGAAGCCCATTCTGCCTTCAGCTGAAAACCAAATATTTTATTTTTCCCACCAGTGCTTCATTCATAGTTATTACCTTTTGTCAGTAATGGATAATGGCCAACAGGCCCTCTTACCAGACCCAACGAAACTGCAGCAGTTATCCCTCCAGCTGCACGTTCACTTACTCTGGGTTGCCCTGGCCAACACTGGTCAGTAGTGTAGCACATCTGTACCCTGCAAGTGGCTCAATCTTTCTCTGGTGGTGCGGATACAGCATGACTCTCTCTCTGGTGGTGCAGGTACGGCGTAGGTTTCTCTGGTACAGAGTGTCTCTCTCTCTCTCTGGTGGTGTGGGTACAACATGGCTCTCTCTCTGGTGGGGTGGATACAGCGTGGTCTCTCTCTGGTGGTACTGGGTAGCGTGGCTCTCTCTGATGGTGTGGGTACAACATGGCTCACTGGTGGTGAGGGTACAGTGTGGCTCTCTCTCTGGTGGCGCTGGGCAGCGTGGCTCTCTCTCTGGTGGTGCAGGTACAACATGGCTCTCTCTCTCTGGTGGTGCGGATACACCCTGGCTCTCTCTAGTGGTGCGGGTACACCGCGGCTTTCTCTGTGGTGATACAGGTACAGCATGGCTCTCTGGTGGTGGGGGTATGGTGTGGCTCTCTCTCTGGTGGTGTTGGTATGGTGTGGCTCTCTCTCTGGTGGTGCGATTATGGTGTGGATCTTTTTCTGGTTTTACGGGTACAGAGTGGCTCTGTTTATGGTGGTGCAAGTACAACATGGCTCTCTCTTTGGTGGTGTGGATACAGCGTGGCTCTCTCTCTGTTGGTATGGGTAAAGCATGGCTCTCTCTGGTGGTGCAGGTATAGTGTGGCTCTGTCTCTAGCTTCCCCCAGCACAGTCCTTTCCCTTTCCTGTCTCTTGTAGCACTCACTCCCTCAGCTTGTTACCGGTTCCGGGCTCTCTCTCTGGTGGTGCGTGCAGGTACTGCGTGTTTCTCTCTCTGGTGTTGCGGGTACATCGTGGCTCTCTCTGTGGTGATGGTCCCGGTACAGCATGGCTCTCTGTGGTGGAATGGGTATGCCGTGGCTCTCTCTCTGGTGGTGTGGCGTCCCCCAACAATTGTAGACACTCACTCAGGTTGAACTAGATGGACTGGTGTCTTTATTCAACCTTACTAACTATGTAACTATGTAACACAGTCCTTTCCCTTTCCTGTCTCTTGTAGAACTCACTCCCTCAGCTTGTTACCGGTTCCTGGCTCTCTCTCCCCCCCCCCCCCCCCCCCCCAGCAGTGCAGGCTGGAGGCTGTAGCCTGCTCCTGTGGACAACACTAAATGCCCCATGATGCTCCCCAAGTCTCTTCTGATTGGCTCTCCACTGTGACCAATGGGGAGGGAAACAGACCGGACAGGAAGCTGGGCGGCGAACCACATAAGATCCATGCTCTCTTCTCCGGCACTGCTGGCAGGAGAAAAGGGGGGGTGAGCGGTGGAGATACACCGACAGCCTGCAGCTCGCCTCTTCCCTGTCACAGCACTGCTGCGAGTTCTCTGGTGGACTGAGTGGGGATAAAGACCCCGCTTTACTGATGGAAGGGGGACTCCTTGATGCTTCCTGGTGTCACCCCTCTGGCAGGTGTCACCCCTCTGGCAGCTGTCACCCAGGTGCGGTCCGCCCCTCCCCCCCTTGCACCCCCATAGCGATGGCATTGCCTTTTGTTTGAACCTACCCCTCCCTATTATATTGTAATAGAGCAGGGCCCTCCTAACCCTCTAGTATTAAATTGTGTTACATAAACTGCTTAGATCCCAAGAATTCCCAATATTCTTATTACCGTGCTACTACGCATTCTTTCCTCTCCGGAGTTTACCTGCTTAAGTGCACTTTCAATGTTTGTGTTTAGATTTTCAGTGAACACCTCCCTGTGTATCAGATTGTAAGCTCCACTTCCAGGCAGCAGTGATGGATGCCCTATTGTGCAGGCAGATACTTGCTTGCACGCATTTTAGCAGATTGACTGTTGTTTTTAAGCTATGGACTCATGGGTGCTGAAAGAACACTATTGATTTACAATGTACAAGTGTCCCTCTGCTGTCATTAGGCCAATTTCTTTTTTCCACACATTCCTCTGCCAGGCAGTCTATTTGGCTTTTACATGCCTTATGCTGGCTTGTAAAAATACACCGATAAAATCCTTTTCTCCTTTCTAAATTTCAAGAACAATAAATAATAAAAAAAAAAAAAAAAAAAAAAACAAATGCTCTAGTATTTGGTAGGGACAATTTATCACACCATGATTGGCTTTCCTCACTATTATTGTATAAATAATGTCAATGGGCTACAATGTTTATAACTTTCTTTTCTGGATCTGCTGGGAACTTGCAAAGAATATTCCAATGTTGTTCCAATACATGGTAGACCGAAATGCTTGATTTCAAGTGAGTTTAGTTCAGTTAGTTAAAAGTTCATTTACAATACTAAATGGGTTCTTGACCCAGACGTAAGTTCAGGATAATTACTTGTATATATTGTGTATATCTCCACTCACTTTATTTACCATGATATAAACAAGAAAGTATAACATTTTAGCGAAAAAAAGGGAGTAAAGGAATCAAAAAGCCCTCCAAGCGTAGCATAGGCTCAGCCGTGTAGCTGCTTAGCAGAGTAGACCCTTCTTATGCCACGTACACGCGATCGGACATTCCCACCACAAAATCCGTCTGATTTTTTCCGATGGATTTTGGCCGAAACTTGTGTTGCATACACACGGTCGCACAAAGCTGTCGGAAAAACCGATCGTTCCGAATGAGGTGACGTACAAAACGTATGACGGGACTATGTAGAGGCCAGTAGCCAATAGCTTTCGTCACCAAACTTATTCTGAGCATGCGTGGCACTTTGTGCGACGGGAATTCTATGCACACGATCGGAAAAAGTCAGATCGGATTTTGTTGTCGGAACATTTTAGGTCCTGCTCTCAAATTTTTTCCACCAGAATTTCCGACAGGAAAAGCCCACAAAAGCCCACACACAATCAGATTTTCCAACATAATCCGATCTGACTTTTCCCGTCTGAATTTCCAACCGTGTGTACAAGGCATTAGAAAGTATATTACCAAACATATTGGGACCCCTGCCTTTACACACACATGAACTTTAATGGTATCCCAATCTTAGCCTGTAGGGTTCAATATTGAGTTGCCCCCCCCCCCTCCCCTTTACAGCTATAACAGCTTCAACTCTTCTAGGAAGGCCGTCCACAAGGTTTAGGAGTGCGTATATGGGAATGTTTCACCATTCTTCCAGAAACGCATTTGTGAGGTCAGGCACTGATGTTTGACGAGAAGGCCTGGCTCACAGTATCCGCTCTAATTCATCCCAAAGGTGTTCTATCAGGTTGAGGTCAGGACTCTGTGCAGGCAAGTCAAGCTCCTCAACCCCAAACTTGCTCATCCATGTCTTTATGGACTTTGCTTTGTGCAATGGTTCAAATTATTTGGTGGAGGAGGGATTATGGTGTGGGGTTGTTTTTCAGAGGTTGGGCTTGGCAGTGGCAGGGCTTGGGCAGTGTATATATATATATATATATATATATATATATATATATATATATACACACACACACACTGTATTATATACTCTAATGTTGTAAAGCGCTGCGTAAACTGTCGGCGCTATATAAATTCTGTATAATAATAATATTACTCTGCACTGACTGCACTATATGTATTTATAGTGCAGTCAGTGCAGAGTATATAATACAGTGTATTGAAGTGGTTAAGGGGATCCCTTTGACAGAATCAAGGAAAAGAACGGCATGGGGTCCCCCCAAAATCCATACCAAGCCGTTTGGGTCTGGTATAGATTTTAAGGGAAACTTCATGGCAAATTTTTTTTTTTATAAAAACTGTGAGGAGCCCCCCCAATCCATACCAGGCCCTTATCCGAGCAAGCAGCCTGGCAGGCCAGCAGGCCAGGAAAGGGATGGGACAAGCGAGCGCCCCACTCCCAAATTCTGATGTGGGGACAAGGTGGTTGTGGTGGTCTGCGGGTGGGGGGGCTTATCAGAATCTGGAAGCCCCCTTTAACCACTTCAATTCAGAGCACTTACACACCCTTCCTGCCCAGACCAATTTTCAGCTTTCAGTGCTCTCACACTTTGAATGCCAATTACTCAGTCATTTCAACACTGTACCCAAACAAAATTGTTATAATTTTTTTATACAAAAAAATAGATATGATTATTAGATTGTAAGCTCTTATGAGCAGGGCTCTCTTAACCCTTTTGTATTTTATTGTATTGTAACTGTACCGTCCCCCTTTTTATATTATAAATGCTGTGTAAATTATTGGTTCTATACAAATCCTTTATGATAATAATTATAATAATAACAATAATAGTAGTAATAATAATAATAACAACATTAATAATAATGATCTTTCTATGGCTTTACTGTTAAAAAAAAAAAAAAAAAAACACATAAAAAAACTAATAAAAAAATTAAAAAATTAAAATATACAAAAAAAGGCAGAAAATGTTGGCCTAGTATCTTTTTCACAATTTCACCCATCTTAAACAACAGGTATGGCAGCTGGTAAACAGCTGTATATGGTATATACCAATGACAGTAATCTCTGTGATACTTTACAGGACAAAAAACAAGGCATTTAATCACAGATAAACTTTGACCAATGTTTACCATAGTGGAGCAGTTTATTTCCTCTTCAGATTCTGCCTTTAATTAGCTGACACTTGTAATGTTCCTGTTATCTAGGATGAGAGAACTTGGTGTTTAACAAGACTACCCATAAAACACCTTCAAAGACACAGAATAGACCTCCTATGTGAATCCTATTAGGCAAAAGCAATATAACATTTTTTATAACTGTAACTGAAAATAAAGCAGACTGTATACAACACTGTACAGATGTTCAAGTGCTGAGATTGCCGGAGATATTAGGAGGGGGGGGGGGGGGGGGGGGGGGGGGTTGACACAGTAAAACTGCCTTTGGCAGCCAATTTTCTTTCAGATTTCATCTTATCGATAATTTAAACAAGATTTTTATTATTTTTTTCTCCAATTTAATGAATCAAACCCTATATGGCAGCTTTCTGATGTGGTCTTTTGTCAGATTGGGTGATGGTCCAATGCCAGTGAGGAAGCACGCAACATCCTCAAAAGAGTTTTCTGGTGGAAAGAAAGATAATCGCTCGATTTCCTCCGGCAGCGCTATTGTTTTCTGCCGGTGGGGAGCCTTCCTGGCTGACAGAACACAATGATTACTGCTAGCAGCTATAGCCGCTGGTAGTAATCGCATGTAAATGTCTGACAGGCTGGTTGTACCAAAGTTGTTTCCATTGATCAACTTGGGTACAACCAACCTGCCCATATATGGATTGACTCTCAGCCAGGCCCTGCTGAACTGGCTGAGATTCAATCCATCTATAGGCACAGGGCCGTCTTTAAGGCAGGGCAAAAGGGGCAGCTGCCCTGGGCCCTGTCATTGTTGTGGGGCCCAAAGCAGCTGCCTCATACTTGCCAACTATCCCAGTTTACATTCCCTTGTCCCTTGAAGTTTTAGTCCTGTGCTGTGTCCCGATATCTCAGTGTGAAGTGCTGGCACTAATGCTGCCTCAACTCTGCCCTATTGTTGTGTACAGACGACTCGCCTGCAGACCTGTATTTACAATTAAATACTGGCATTCATATGTAAATAGCAGTGACATGCATATGTAAATAGCTGAGGCCAACTGCATTGATATGTAAATAAAGGCCGCATTCATAGGTATATCATGCCCCCCTGAAGTGAGGAGAAGATGTGCTGTAACCTATAGCAGCCAGTGAGCAGTATTACAGTACAGCAATCTCTAGCAGCCAATCAACAAACAGAAATGTGCTGTAACCTCTAGCAACTAATCAGTGAGCCTTAAGGAGTGCTGTAACCTCTAGCAACCAGTCAGTAAGCAGTAATGATATGCTGTAACCTCTGTCAACCAATCACAATCGCTGTCTGATCTGATACAGTAAATTTTAAGTCTAGCTGCTATTTATTGCATGTCTCAGAGAAGGTGGAGAGCGAAATTGCATGGGGGGCCCTAAGAAAAATTTTGCCCAGGGTTCAATCAATATTAAAGACGGCCATGTATAGGCAGCTTAGCTCTGAACAATGGCAGCTACTATATTGATACCAGGGATGATTTTGTCCATCTGTTGATATATGCCACATAGTTACATAATTATTCAGGTTGAAAAAAGACACAAATCCACCCACTTCAACCACACAAAAAAATAATAATAATATCATACAATACCATATACCCATTCTATAACCAGATTTGATCCAGAGGAAGGCAAAACACCCCAGCAGAGCATGATCCCATTTGCTAAAGCAGGGGAAAAATTTCCTTCCTGATCCTCAGAGAGGCAATCAGATTTTCCCCGGATCAACTTCACCTATAAATGTCAGTGCCCAATTATATTATGTACATTTATGAAATAATCCAGGCCTTTCTTAAAGCAATCTACTGAGCTGACCAGAACCACCTCTGCAGGGAGTCTATTCCACATTTTCACAGCTCTTACTGTGAAGAAACCTTTCCATCTTTGGAGATGAAATCTCTTTTCCTCTAGACATAAAGAGCGCCCCCTTGTCCTCATTGTTGACTGTAAAGTGAATAACACCAAGTTCACGTGTGTGACCCAAAAGCAACACTCAAAGACAACGTATGATGTTCAGTCAGATGATAAAGGGCTCATTTACACTCGCTTCGGCTTCAACAAGGCTTCGGACAGGCTTTGTTAAAGCTCTCTGAATGCTAGTCAAAAGCTCCTGTCCTTAAATAAAATGGTTAGCTTACAGTCCTACAGTGGTGTAAAAAAGTGTTTGCCCCCTTCCTCATTTCCTGTTCCTTTGCATGTTTGTCACACTTAAGTGTTTCGGAACATCAAACCAATTTAAACAATAGTCAAGGACAACACAAGTAAACACAAAATGCAATTTGTAAATGAAGGTGTTTATTATTAAAGGTGAAAAAAAATCCAAACCATCATGGCCCTGTGTGAAAAAGTGATTGCCCCCTAAACCTAATAACTGGTTGGGCCACCCTTAGCAGCAACAACTGCAACCAAGCGTTTGCGATAACGTGCAATGAGGCTTTTACAGCGTCCTGGAGGAATTTTGGCCCACTCATCTTTGCAGAATTGTCCTAATTCAGTTACATTAGAGGGTTTTCGAGCATGAACGGCCTTTTTAAGGTCATACCACAACATCTCAATAGGATTCAGGTCAGGACTTTGGCTAGGCCACTCCAAAGTCTTCATTTTGTTTTTCTTCAGCCATTCGGTGGTGGACTTGCTGGTGTGTTTAGGATCATTGTCCTGCTGCAGAACCCAAGTTCGTTTCAGCTTGAGTACACAAACAGATGGTCGGACATTCTCCTTCAGGATCTCTTGGTAGACAGCAGAATTCATAGTTCCTTTTATCACGGCAAGTCTTCCAGGTCCTGAAGCAGCAAAACAGCCCCAGACCATCACACTACCACCACCATATTTTACTGTTGGTATAATGTTCTTTTTCTGAAATGCAGTGTTCCTTCTACGCCAGATATACTTGGACACACACCTTCCAAAGAGTTCCACTTTTGTCTCATCGGTCCACAGAATGTTGTCCCAAAAGTCTTGGGGATCATCAAGATGTGTTGTGGAGAAATTGAGACGAGCTTTGATGTTCTTTTTGCTCAGCAGTGGTTTTCTCCTTGGAACTCTGCCATGCAGGCCATTTTTGCCTAGTCTTTTCCTGATGGTGGAGGCCTAGTGGGAGAAGTTGAAGAGATTTGCTTGTTATTTTTTGGCCGCTCCACATTGACATACAGTAGGTAATTTCTGTGAAGTTATATATATAAACAAATATATATATATTGTTGTTTTTGCCTTTGTAGAGCTATTTATCAACTTGTCGGTTCATCTTATCCCCCTGAGGAAAACAATAGTTTGGCGAAACACGTAGGGAAGATCCGACTTGTGTACCTTATTATAGGCCGATTACCAACTGGGGCCTTCATTGTTTGTATATTGCTCCCTATAATTGTTTGGTTTTTATTATCTTTTGTTTTTTGTAATTAAATTGTGATGTAATAAAATTAACTATATAACATTTTAGAAACCATTGTATGTTTTCTGGCACCGTAATAATCCCTTCTTCCCTTCCTATTTTTTGATTTGATCTTTTTGGCATGAGGTGCCTTGTCTAAAACAGACCCTATCGCCACTTCTCTTCCAATTCCCATGTCGCATTAGTTGGGCTTCAAAGCATCTTCAAAGCCTCCACAGAAGTCTATGGCAAAGCTTGCTGAAGCCTCATCAAAGCCTCAAAGAAGCACCACCAAAGCCCCATCGAAGCTCCACCAAAGCTCCACCGAAGCCCATCAAAGATCCACCAAAGCCCCACCGAAGCCTCATCGAAGTTCCACTGAAGCTCCATCGAAGCTCCACCAAAGCCCCACCGAAGCCTCATCGAAGCTCTATTGAAGCCCCATCGAAGCTCCACCAAAGCCCCACCAAAGCCTCCTCAAAGCTCCACCAAAGCCCCACCGAAGCCTCATCAAAGTTCCACCGAAGCCCCATCGAAGCTCCACCAAAGTTCCACCAAACCCTCTTCAAAGCTCCACCGAAGTCCCATCGAAGCTCCACCAAAGTTCCACCAAACCCTCTTCAAAGCTCCACCGAAGTCCCATCGAAGCTCCACCACAGCCCCACCGAAGTCCCATCCAAGCACCAAGCAAAAGCAAGGTGTAAACAGGACTGTAATCTAAGCATTTTATTTAGTGACTGGAGCTTTTACTGGCGTTCAGAGAGCTTTAACAAAACCTGTCCGAAGCCTTGTTTTGAAGAAAGTGTAAAGTAGGCCAAAAGGTTGAGATGTTGTATGATGATCAGTTGTTAGTGTTATTGGGCAATATATTCAGAAGTCCAACCCAGATCCACGTCCTCCTGATAGAGTCACCTTGTACCAGTTTATAGTTCGTAATTACATGTGTTGATATTATATAAAACAGTAACGGGATATTTTATTTTATTTTTTTCACGCAGAAGCCACAGATTAATCAGCAACAGCACATTAAATCACACTGCCAAAGAACATAATATCAAGCCACAATACAACATAATGTTATGCCTCTCAACACATGATATTACCCGTTATATCACCAAACAAGAGCACATCAAACCACAACAGCATATTATATCATACCACAACTGCACAATATATGTCATACTGCAACAACAAATCTACTCACCATGGAAGAGCATAGCAAACGTTATATCATAGCACAACTGCATTTAATACGTTATAGGCAAAAAATATATCAATAGCATATGATATTAAGAAACAGTTTTTTAACCACTTGCTTACTGGGCACTTGTACCCCCTTCTTACCCAGGCCAAATTTTTAGCTCACTTTGAATGACAATTGCGCAGTCATGCAACACTGTACCCATATTATATGTACCATTTCTTTAACACAAATAGAGCTTTCTTTTGGTGGTATTTAATCACTATTGGGTTTTATTTTTTTTTGCTAAATAAATAAAAAAAGACCGAAAATTTTGAAAAAAAAATAAATAAAACAAAACGTTTTTCATATTTTGTTATAAAATTTTACAAACAGGTCATTTTTCTCCCGCACTGATGTGCGCTGATGATGCATACTAGCACATTATAACTTTGCCTGGCATGTTGAAAAATAAACAAAAAATTGTCAGCGGTTTACTACCGCTTTGCTAAATTATATTTTTGTATAATTTTTAACCAGGCCTATTTTTCAAAATTGTTTACAAGTTAAAATCAGTTTTTTTTTTTGCTAGAAAATTATTTAGAACCCTCAAACATTATATACATTTTTTTAAGACACCCTAGAGAATAAAATGGCGGTCATTGCAATACTTTATGTCACACCGTATTTGCGCAGCGCTCTTACAAATGCTACTTTTTGGGAAAAAATACACTTTTTTGAATTAAAAAATAAGAAACCAGTAAAGTTAGCCCAATTTTGTTTTATATTGGGAAAGATAAATGTTACGCCGAGTAAATTGATACCCAACATGTCACGCTTCAAAATTGCGCTCGTGGAATGGCGACAAACTTTGACACTTAAAAATCTCCATAGGCGACGTTTAAAAATTTCTACAGGTTACCAGTTTTGAGTTACAGAGGAGGTCTTTTGCTTGAATTATTGCTCTCGCTCTAACAATCATCGCGATTCCTCACATGTGTGGTTTGAACACTGTTACATATGCAGGCACAACTTACTTGAAAAACTGCTGCACACATATTGTGTGAAATAATAAATTGCAACACCCACCATTTTATTCTCTAGGGCAGTGATTCTCAACCAGGGTTCCGTGGAACACTAGGGTTCCTCCAGAGGTTGCTAGGGGTTCCTTCAGCATTGGGCCATTTCTGCCTCTCGGATAAGTTCCCACCGACACCATTGATCTTTTCAGCTATCTGTAAAGGGGTAATTCTTCCCAATGATCACAAGTGTAAGGACCATTCTTCCCACTGACCATCACACTATTGTATCATGAGTTGTAGATTTCTAATTTTTAGCAGGGTTTCCCCGAGACTGGAGAACTATTTCCATTTGTTTCACTGTGTTGAAAAGGTTGAGAAAGGCTGCTCTAGGGTCTCAGCTTAAAAAAAAAAAGAATACATATGGGTGGCACAGTGGTGTAGTGGGTAGCCAGGGGCGGACTGACCATTGGGGCACTCGGGCACTGCCCGAGGGCCCCATGCCACTAGGGGGCCTCATCAGGGTTGCCAGCCTCAATAAAACCAGGGACAGTATGTGTCTGTGTGTGTATACTGTATGTGCGTGTGTGTGTGTGTATACTTTGTGGCCCCATAATCTTCTATTGCCCGGGGGCCCCATAATCTTCTATTGACCGGGGGCCCCATAATCTCCTATTGCCCGGGGGCCTCATGAGTTGTCAGTCCACCCCTGTGGGTAGCACTTTCACCTAGCAGTAAAAAGGTCAATGGTTCAAATCCCAAACGCAACACTACCTGCCTGGAGTTTGCATGTTCTCCCTGTGCCCGCGTGGGTTTCCTCCGGTACTCTGGTTTCCTCCCACACTCCAAAGACATGCAGGTAGGCTAACTGGCTTCTATCTAAATTGGCCCTAGTATATGAATGTGAGTTGAGGACCTTATATTGTAAGCTCCTTGAGAGTAGGGACCGATGTGAATGTATAATGTATATGTAAACTACTGTATAAACTAATGGCACTATATAAGTACCTTAACCATTTCAATGCTGGGCACTTATACACCTTCCTGCCCAGACCAGCTTTCAGCACTGTCGCGCTTTGAATGACAATTGCGCAGTCATGCAACACTGTACCCAAACTAAATTTTTTGAATTTTTTTTCCACAAATCGAGCTTTCTTTTGGTGGTATTTGATCACCTCTGGGATTTTTATGTTAAATTTAAAAAAGACTGAAATTTTTTTTAAAATGTGTTTTTCTTTGTTTCTGTTACAAAACTTTGTAAATAAGTAAATAAGTAAGTTTTCTCCTTCACTGATGGGCACTGATGAGGCTGCACTGACAGGCACTGATAGCACTGATAGGCACCGATGAGGTGGCATCAATGAAGCGGCACTGGTGAGGTGGCACTGATGATGGGCACTAATATGCGGCACTGATGGGGCACTGATAGGCAGCACTGATAGGTGGCACTGATATGCAGCACTGATGGGTACACATAGGTGGCACTGATGGGTACTGAAAGCCAGCATAGGTGGGCACTGATAGGTGGCACAGATGGGCACTGATAGGCGCCATGGATGGGCACTGATAGGTGGCACGGATGGGCAGGGATGGGCACTGATAGAGACACTGATGTACACTTATTGATGGTACGGATGGATGGATCAGTGCCAAACAATAATGCCTGCCAATCAGTGATGCCCATTGTGGGCACTGATTGGCATCCATTGTGGGCACTGATTGGCATCCCTGGTGGTCTAGGGTTGCCTACCTGGTGGTGACATCCCTGGTGGTCCTATTGGCGTCCCTAGTGGTCCAGTGTGGGCATCCTGGGGAGGCCTGCACTGATAATCAATCAGCACAGACCCCCCTGTCAGAGGATCAGCCGATCGGCCTCCTCTACTCACATCTGACAGACACGAGTGAGGAAAAGCCGATCAAAGGCACTTCCTGTTTACACTGTGATCAGCCTTGAGTGGACACAGCTGATCACGTGGTAAAGAGTCTCCATCAGAGATTCTTTACCTTGATCGGTGTCAAGACTGACACACCGGAACAACGGTCGCCGGTGGCGCGCAGCGGCTTCATATCCTGCTGGACGTCATATGATGCCCATACAGGATATTGAAATCCCTTTTCCGCTGACGTTTTGCTATATGGCAGGCCACAAGTGGTTAAATAAATAATAATAAATATATAATGTTTGAAGGTTCTAAGTTACATAGTTTGTCAGGTTGAAAAAAGACACCAGTCCATCCACCAGTAAAAGTAAAAATAATTATACAATCCCATATCCACAATTCTATCCCACAGCTAATCCAGAGGAACGAAAAAAATAAACAGAAAGTAATTTTCTAGCAAAAAAAATAAATAAATATGTACTAGAAGAATATCAGAATAGGCCTGGGGCTGAAATGATAAAATATCAAAGTTGGCTTTGAAATACCGCAGTTGAGTGCAGTCCGTGATACATTCACCTTAAGCTTTGAAATAAGAAATCTAAATATTTAAGTCCTTCGTATGTCTAAATTTAGCTTGACCCTTTGCCTGTTTAACCCAGTGCAGAAATATGCCCTATGAAATGGATGTTTATTCCAGCAGAGAGGTGGAAGAACTGCCAGGCTGCCAGCTTCTGGAACATCTCCTAACATTGGTCAGTCCCGAATGAAAGTGCGGCTCATGTAATAGGGCTGTAAAAAAACGGGGCAATGTAAACAAGCTAAGTATTTCCATCGAACCCTTTTGTACTTCAAACAACTCAAGTAAAGTTGAAATTGCTTTATAGGCTCCCCACAGTAAAACATTTAAGTGATTTGTCCCTGTCTAATGTGCACTTTCTTTCTTTCAACCTTTACAGACTAGGGGAGTAGGCCAGTCTGTAAAACCTTAAAGCTGATGAAATCTCAGCCAGATCTCTTATCTCCCTATGTTATAAAGGTCCTCACCAGAGAGATTAAAGAGCAAGGTTACGGTGACAATTCGTTTACATGCAGGGAAAGATTAAGATCTCGTTGAAAGGGAATAAAAATAACATCTTCTTGTGCTGTCACAGCATGAGGCTCATAGTAATCAACACTGGTCTGATTTCAGGGATAATTTAGGACCAATTTATTATCCTAATTAAAAAAGAATTTCATTTCAGATGCTATTTGGATAGCTACCAGGGAAAAGGTTATTTAAAGATCTCTGTTGGATAGCACCAAAGTTGTTACATACAACAGATAACACATTTTGGAAATAACAAACATTGATTAACGTTGTTTGCCATAGTTTTACTATGTGTGCATCTTTTATTTCCAGGTTTGTTGTAACATATGTAAAATATAAAAAAGGCAGCCAAGGGAAAAAAACTGGGCTAGCTTTATGTTTGGCCATTCCAATAAATTGTAGTGGTCTTGGTGATGCTCCAGCACTGGTGGTGGAGAGACAATTATGTGGGTCTCTTACTGAGACATTGGGGCATCTACTGGACCGACACCCTACTCGCCACACGTGCAGTGACAACACAAAACGTGACAAACCACACAAATAAAATAAATAAAAAGTGGGGAAGGGATAGCGGAGAAGGAGAGTGAAAAAGGTGGCCATTGTGTAAACACAATGACCAGGCCCTCCGGCCAGGAATCAAAAATTCCTCTGGTCCTAGCCAAAAGGCCCGGCCCTAGAAAGTCTTATGGGAGGGTGGACATAGGCCTTCTGGCTTGGTTCGCCCTCTCTTTGGGGGTCCTTTGGGGGAGCCCCTATACCCTAGTACCTGGGTGGGTCTGTTTCGGCAGACGTTCAGGAGAAAGGCGGTCGTCCGGCTTCGGCTGGGTGGGCCATGAATAGGTACCTTAGTCCCCGTCTGGAGCCTAGCGCCCCGGGGGATCAGGGTTAGGTCCTTCCTTGGGAGGACAGCAGACACCCGTGGCACGGTTTTGTGTTTCGCTCTTTATGTGTGTGCACTTTTTTTGGCACTGGGTGGACGTTTTTTGGGGTGTGTTTTGCACGCCATAGGCTTTTTTCAATAGAAAAAATTGGGGCATCTACTGGGCCAGATGTTGCAAAACATTCTAAACAAAGGGCAGTTTACCGTCCTGCAGTCTTTAGTGGGAGTGGAAAGTGCCCTGGCATCAATGATAGTAAACAATGCCATAGGCCTGGTGGCCAGTGGGAGTAAAACAACTACATAATTGATTTCAGTGAGAGGAATAGTGCCCCATCATTGGTGTCAGTGAGAAGAATAGTGACCCATCACTGGTGTCAGTGAGAAGAATAGTGCCCCATCATTGGTGTCAGTGAGAAGAATAGTGCCCCATCATTGATGTCAGTGAGAGGAATAGTGCCACATCTCCAGTGTTAGTTACATAGTTACATAGTTAGTCAGGTTGAAAAAAGACACAAGTCCATCTAGTTCGACCACATAAAAAAATAATAATAATATCATACAATCCCATATACCCAATTCTATACCCACAGTTGATCCAGAGGAAGGCAAAAATCCCCAGCAGAGCATGACCCAATTTGCTAAAGCAGGGGAAAAAATTCCTTCCTGATCCCCCGAGAGGCAATCGGATTTTCCCCGGATCAACTTTACCTATGAATGTTAGTACCCAGTCAGTGGGAGATTTAGGCCCCTATCATTGGTGTCAGTGGAAGGAATAGGGTCTTGAATCAGTGGTAGGAATAGTGTTCCGAGGGCCAGGTAAAGGCAAGCAAAGGGCCACATCTGGCCCAGTTTGGAGGCCCCAGTACAAGGTGAAAGCTAGCACAAGGTTGGCATACAGTAGAACTGTATTTACTTTGTTTAGCTTGCCTTCCACAATCTTTGATTTTTGTAGTGAGGGTTCAAAAAATCCAAGAGCTATACACCTTCTCTTTTGTTTCCACCATCCTATGTAGATCTCCAATTTTGAGGTTTTGTAGCGCTATCCCCACAGGAGCCACTAGAAAGATGCCCGGGGCTCTGTTCCCAGTAGTTCCACCACAGCCAGGCAAACGCAGTGATCGCAGTCCAGGGGTATTCACTGGACAGTCCAGGGGTATTCTTTTGTATGCTTTTATTTTTGGGTAACTTCGAGGTGGATAGAGAATTGAGTGGAACATTCCAAAACTATGTACAAATAGGAGGGCATTTTCGCTTCTGTAGAACTATGAGTCAAATCATTGCACGAGTAAAGGGATGGACAAGTGCTGAGATTAATCTTCTTGTCTGGACAGTCCAAGCAAAGTCCTCTCACAAAGAATTAAATAGACTGAGCTCTTCAGCACACTGGACACTGTCCCTTTTGGACACACAGCTGACTTCCTAACACCAGGGGGGTGGCAACAGCACACAGTCTCCAGTGCCTTCCAAACACTTTCTCCTTGTGATACCAGACTAGATCCACAGAAGACACCCCCTCAGTCAGCATCAGCAAATTCCAGCAAAACCCAGCCCCTCAGATCACCCAGCTTGGGACTGCAATAATCAGCGAATATGTGGCCGGTGGCCTGGGGAGGAATCAGGCTGTGATCTCCTCTTTAGGAATGATTCAAGACTGTTCCAGGTCTCAAACTATTTATACAGTTTCCTAGCACCCATCTGTGAAATCTTCCCACTGGTATTGGCTGCTCAATAGTCATGCTGCTCACCTTCTTTACTCCACACCTATGTTGCAGAACCATCCAGAGGATTTTAGAAAGCAGGAGGAGTAATCAAACCTGCGGCCCGTGAAACCCAGAACAGACTTAAACAGTCACAAATGTCCACACTGATTACAGTGAGCCAAACGAAATGTACCTAACAACAAGAATGCAGCTCCACTGGATACAGTGAGCCAGAACTAAATTTACCTAATCGTAGCACCTATCTAGAAACCGAGACTGAACAATGAGTAATATACTGAACGTAGCCAACTTTCTTTAAACTTCACTCTTAAAAAAAAGACGAGATTGTTCATGCTGTTGTTGTCCCTTCTGGGGAATCTGGTCACCTCTTGAAAGCATTTCATAAATATGAAACACCTGGTCCTCATCGCTGACAACTTCACTGTTGGCCCAGTTTGGGTTTGCTGGCATATTGCCTCCCAAGCTAGACTAAGCAATCTATTTTAGTCACCCTTTTCGATGCCTGAGTGAATGGAGCTGTGCTATATCTGTTACGTCTTGCTCCAGGGTCACATTCAAATTCTGGATGATGGTCTAGTTTTCTTCAACAATTCCAAAAAATGTTAATCGGCCTCTACCCAGAACTGGTCTTTATGCTCCCTATAAAATACATAGAAGAAAGGATCATCTGATTAAGGAGCTAGGGATGCTAGTACTACTTGTCCCCAGTGGTTAGCCTTTTCCCTATTGTAAAGGCTCAACTGTAGAGGACTCTGGTATGATAAAGGAGGAGAAAGTGCACTGCACATGTGTGGCTTTGCACATTCTTGCTCCTGTGATGCTGGAGGAGGAGCATCTAATAGCTAGAAATTCCTAAAATTTAGGGAATATCAACAAATATGGAAATATCTAAACCATGTTTAAGTGCTTCTAGAAATGCCCTACAGGCATGACACTTCCAGCAATAAACATTTTGTTTACATGGTCACTTTTTAAAAAAAAAAGGTCTACCAAAGGTGGACTTAGCCATGCTAAAGTGACCTCTTACCAGCATTAGTCAGTGGCGCCTTATGCCAGTTTACTATCATGCTTTAGTTGACATCGCTGCTTGATTAATCAGAGCCATCAGAGCCAACAGATATGGAAGTATTTGAGCCAAGTTAAGGGGGCTACAGGTATAAAACTTCTGGCAATCAACATTTAGTCTACATGACCACTTTTATGAAAAAAGGTCTGCCAAAGGTGGATGCTAAAGTGGCCTCTTATGCTGCATACACACGGTCAGGTTTTCCCGAGAGCAAATGTGCGATCAGAGCTTGTTGTCGGAAATTCCGACCATATGTAGGCTCCATCGGACAGTTTCCATGGGAATTTCCGTCGCACAAAATTTGAGATCTGGTTCTCAAATTTTGCAACAACAAAATCCGTTTGCGTAAATTCCTATCGTGTGTACACAATTCCGACGCACAAAGTTCCATGCACGCTCGGAATCAAGCAGAAGAGCAGCACTGGCTATTGAACTTAATTTTTCTCGGCTCATTGTACCTGTTGTACGTCACCGCGTTCTTTACGTTTGGAAATTCTGATAACTTTGTGCGACCGTGTCTATGCAAGGCAAGTTTGAGCCAACATTCGTCTGAAAAAATCCCTTGGATTTTGTTGTCGGAATGTGCGATCGTGTGTACCTGGCATAAGTCAGCATTAAGCCAGCCATAGATGGTTTGAATCTCTACTGATTCAGCAGGGACCAGCCAAGATTCAAACCATGTGTGTGTGGGCTGAATGTACCCAAGTTGATTGATTGATCAACTTGGGCACAACCAGCCTTTCAGATTTTACATGCAATTATTGCTAGTGGCTATTATAGCCAGTAGCAGTAATCCCTGTGTTCTCCCGGTCAGGAGAACACAATGGCTCTGCGGAAGGGATTCCCCTATTAACACTGACTATGGTCGCAGGAAAGAAAATCGGCCCGTCTATAGCTGGCTTTAGTCAGTGGCCTTATGTCAGTTAATTATCATGCTTCAGTTGACAACGCCACTTGATAAATTAGAGATATTGATGTGTAATACAGATAACCATGGCTCGTTCTATGGTAAGCATCAAAAGCCAGTCTGCTCATCATTAGGGATGAGCTTGGTGTTCGAGTTGAACATACGTTCGACTCGAACATCGGTTGTTCGCACGTTTGGCGAATACCGAACGTTATGGGCCATTCGTGCCAAATTCGTGTAGCGCTCACGGCCCACAATGCACTGCGCCATCGCAGTGCATTGCTGGCTCATGATTGGCCAAGCATCCACTGTGACCCTGCATGCTTGGCCAATCACAGCACCGGCAACGAGGAGAGCCATGATTGGCCACAGGCAGGATGCCTGTGGCCAATCATAGCTCAGGCTGTGTAGTACACGCCCCACACTATATAAGGCCGCCAGCGCGGCGGCCTTGTGTAGTGTGTTGGCGTCTGTAGGAGTTAGTGGGTGTTCTCTGTGTACCTTCAACACAGTATACACCATTTGTTATCGGCCGATTTAGCGTTCTTGCTCTTCTGTAATTGAGCTTTTAGCAATCTGCAGGAGTTTGTGGGTGTTGTCTGCATGCCCTGACCGCAGTATACACCATTATATCCACCTATATAGCTAGCTATATTGCTCTTCTGTAATAGAGCTTTCAGTCAGCTGTAGGAGATTGTGGGTGTTGTCTGCGTTCCCTGACTGCAGTATACACCATTGTATCCACCTATATAGCTAGCTATATTGCTCTTCTGTAATAGAGCTTTCAGTCAGCTGTAGGAGATTGTGGGTGTTGTCTGCGTGCCCTGACCGCAGTATACACCATTATATCCACCTATATAGCTAGCTATATTGCTCTTCTGTAATAAAGCTTTCAGTCAGCTGTAGGAGATTGTGGGTGTTGTCTGTGTGCCCTGACCGCAGTATACACCATTATCCACCTATATAGCTCTTCTCTAATTGAGCAATCTGCCATCTGCAGGAGTTAGTTGGTGTTGTGTGCCTCCAGCACAGCACAGCACAGTATGCACCGATATCTACCCTTTAATTCCTGTTCTATAATAAAGGCATCTGCAGGAGTTAGTGGGTGTTGTGGGCCTCCAGCACAATATACACTATCCAATTGCTGGTTTTCCCATCCCCCTTCAGGCCATTACCATGTCTGGAAGGCCAACAAGGAGAGGCAGACAGGCACGAGCCGATAAAAGAGGGCAAGCAGGCTCTGTGTCTAGAAACAACAGTGCTGGTCTTGGACACGGTGCATCGTCATCAGCACGTGGCCATGGGACACGCTTGTCCTTATTTTCGGCAGCTGGACGTGTTGAGCTGCATCATGCCGAAGACTTGGTAGAGTGGATGACCAAGCCCTCTTCATCCTCCTCATCCTCTCTCACCCAGGCTCAGGGTACTCGCAAAGCAGCTGCCAACGCATCGTCTTCCCTCGTCTCAATGTCATCATCAGTGACTCCTTCCCTCGACCCATCACGTCCTCCTGAGGAGTCCCCTGAACTCTTTGAGCTCAGTGTTGGGTACATGCTCCAGGAGGATGCCCAGTGTTTTGTAGGCTCTGATGATGATACTCAGCTAGAGGAAGGCAGTAGCGTTAGCGCAGAGAGAGGGGATGCTCAAGAAGGACAGCAATCTGGCAGTCATGTTCCACAAGCTGCAGCATACTACCAGGTTTGCTCCAGCGATGAAGAGGGAGGGGATGATGAGGGCACTGACTCCACGTGGGTGCCTGGTAGGAGAGAGTAGGAGGAGGAGGCACATGTCCAACGAGGCAGGATGCCCTCCGGGGGCCAGCTTAGGGGCAGCACACCTACTGAATCACACCGCAGAGCTCCACCTGTGCAGGGAGCTGCCTCTGCGCGTTATTCTAAAAGTTCTTTGGTGTGGGCCTTTTTTAAGACGAGTGCATCAGATCGCACCGCTGCTATTTGCAACATATGTCTCAAGCGTATCTCGCGCGGCCAAAACATCAGCCGCTTGGGCACCACATGCTTGACCAGACATATGTTGACCTGCCATGCAGCTCGTTGGCAAGAGTACCTCAAAGACCCACACAAAAGAACAAAGTGGACCTCTCCTTGCTCATCATCAGCTGGGATCTCCAACCCCACTAGACCTTCAGTCCTCTCTGAAGCCTGCTCTGAGAGGAATGAAGGTGTAGAATTAGGTGTGTCACAGCCAAGTGCTTCCGGGCACTCTGCTAGCAGTACACCCACGTCCGATTATAGCAGGCAAATTTCCCTGCCCCAGCTGCTGGACCATCTAAAGAAGTTCACTCCCAGCCATCCACATGCCCAGCGGTTGAATGCTAGCTTGGATAAATTGCTAGCACTTCAACTGCTGCCTTTTCAGTTGGTAGACTCGGCCCCCTTCCGTGAGTTTGTACAATGTGCGGTTCCTCAGTGGCAGGTCCCCAAACGCCACTTTTTCTCACGGAAGGTGATTCCGGCATGTGGAAGGCAATGTCCTTGCCTCGCTGGACAGGGCGGTCAGCGGTAAGGTGCATATTACCGCTGACCCATGGTCCAGCAGGCATGGACAGGGACGTTACCTGTCTTTCACGGCCCATTGGGTCACTCTTCTGGCAGCTGGGAAGGATGCAGGACAAGGTGCAGTAGTGTTGGAGGTTGTTCCGTCACCACGCCTCCAAAATGCTACTACTGGTTGTGACACACCTCTCTCCTCCACCCCCTCCTCTTCTTCTTCCTCCATGGCCTCTTCCAGTGCTCTGTCCTCAGAACCAGCAGTGCTCTGTAGGCGTTCAATGGGCTACGCAAGTACGCAGGCAAAACTATGCCATGTTTGTTTGGGGGACAGCTATTTTGTCAGCTCTGCAGGGGCAGGCTGAGAAGTGGTTGACGCCACGCCAGCTTAAGCCAGGATTGGTGGTTTGCGACAATGGCACCAACCTCCTCTCCGCCCTCCGACAGGGACAACTGAACCATGTGCCCTGTGTGGCTCACGTCCTTAACCTGGTGGTGCAGTGGTTCTTGGGCAGGTACCCAGGCTTACAGGATGTCCTGAAACAGGCCAGGAAAGTGTGCATTTCTGCCGATCATTTAATGCCTGTGCTCGGCTGACTGAGATTGAACCTGCCCAAGAACCGCCTTATATGTGACATGCCCACCAGGTGGAACTCAACATTGGCCATGCTGCAGCGGCTGCACATGCAACAGAGGGCCATCAATGAGTACCTGTGCGACTACAGCACCAGGACAGGGTCAGGGGAGCTCGTTTTTTTCTCACCACGCCAGTGGGGCATGATCAGGGATGCATGCACTGTCCTGTCACCGTTTGAGGAGGCCACAAGGATGGTGAGCAGTGACAGTGCATGCATCAGTGACACTGTTCCTTTTGTCCACCTCTTGGAGCATACGCTGCGTGGAATAATGGACAGGGCACTTGAGGCAGAACAGAGGCAGGAAGAGAAGGACTTCCTTGCCTCTCAAGGCCCCCTTTATCCAGACAGTGTTCCTGCTGTCCCACCCATCACACAGGAAGAGGACAAGGAGGAGGAGGAGGAGGATTGTGTCAGCATGGAGGTGGAGGCTGGCACTCAGCAGCAGCAGTCTTGTAGGGATAAATTACAGTCCCAAGAAACCCGTGAACTTGTACGTGGCTGGGAGGAGGTAGCTGCGGATCATGTTGTCCTTAGTGACACAGAGAACTCCGGACTGAATACCTACCTACGCTGCATGGCCTCCCTGATCCTGCAAAGCCTGCGGAAGGATCCTTGTATTCTTCGGATCAAGAAGAGGGACCATTACTGGCTGGCCACTCTCCTTGATCTACGGTACAAGGGTAAGGTTGCCAACCTTATCTTGCCATCGCAGAGGGAGCAGAGGATGAGACATCTCCGGGAAGCCTTGCAGAAAGGTCTGTGCAACGCGCTCCCAGAGACTGGGAGGTTACAAACTCCTGGTCCTGGACAATGTTTTGCTGAGGCATCCGTCAGAAGGAGCGGTGGAGAAGTTGGCCGTCTGACTGATGCATTCAGACAATTTTTTAGTCCGCAGCCCCAAGGTATGATCGGTTCCAGCAACCATCGCCAGCGTCTGATTTACATGGTGCAGGAATACCTAGGGGTAAGGTCAGACTTGGACACCTTTCCCACCCAAAATCCTCTGGCTTACTGGGTCTTGAGGATGGATCACTGGCCAGAGCTTGCACAGTATGCAATTGAGCTACTGGCCTGTCCTGCATCCAGCGTTCTTTCGGAACGCACCTTCAGTGCTGCTGTTGGCTTTGTTACCGATCACAGGGTGTGCCTGTCCACTGACTCGGTTGATCGACTAACCTTCATAAAGATGAATCAGTCTTGGATCACCCACAGCTACCAAGCACCTGAAGCTGATGTAACCGAATATTTTTTTTTTTAAATATCACATTCCTTCAAGACTGCCTATGCTGATGCTGAGTGACTGTCCTGTTATGTTGATTGTCTATCCTCTTCCTCCTCTGCTGATATCTTGGAAGAACATTTTTGGTTCTGGGTGATGCCACCAGCCCAATTTTTAAGCCCCTGTTTAACAGGGGCGTTTAATTACAATTTTTGATGCAATGCTTTGCAGCAGGGCTCATTCCTGCACCACAACTAGAGTATATGGGAGAGGTTGCAGTGTCGTGGCACCAGCACCAGTGCCAGCAGCCCAATTTTTCAGCCCCTGTTTAACAGGGCCGTTTAATTTATAATTCTTGATATATTTCACAGCAGGGCCCGTTCTTGTGCCCACCGAGAGTAACAGTGAGAATAATGACGGAGCCGACTCTACTCTACTGTGTATTCGGCTTGGCTTGGCTTGCAGTCCCGTCCAGTATGGGCGGGACTGCAAGCCGAGCCGAGCCGAACACACAGTAGAGTCGGCTCGGTCTTTTTCGGCAGCGCTCGCTCCAGAAACAGCAGGGAGGCGGGACTACGAGCGGAGCCGAGCAGACGGCTCGGTCTTTTTCGGCGGTGCTCGGTCTTTTTCGGCAGCGCTCTGTCTTTTTCGGCGGCGCTCAGTATTTTAGCCTCACAGACAGTGGGGATCGGCGTATAACACGCACCCACGACTTTCCCCCTATTTTAAGGGGGAAAAGGTGCGTGTTATACGCCGATAAATACGGTAATTTCAATTCTTGATATAATCGTTCACAGCAGGGAGCTCCAGCGCCCACCAAGAGTCACTTTGAGGGCTTACAATATTGTGGGAACACCAACACCTTGTTCCGCCATTTCTGCAGAGCATATAGGGCAGGCCCCTACTTTCAAACATCCAACTTACAAACGTCTGCTACTTGCAAAAGGAAGGAGACAACAGGAAGTGAGATGAAAAAAGACGGACGGCAAAACAAATTATACAGGAGTGATAACCCTTCCCTATGTTTTCCAAAAAGCTTAAAAATAGATTTTTTGACTGGAGCTACACTTTAAAAATGTACCAGTTCAAAATTACTAACAGATTCTACTTAACACAACAAACCTACACAGTCCCTGTCTTGTTTGTACCGCCTGTATACTGCTGTTCTGAGTATATAGGGCCTGGGGGCCACACGCATTTCCTTTTTTTACGAGTACGGGGTTCCCCTTAATATCCGTACAAGACCCAAAGGGGCTGGTAATGGGCAGGGGAGGCAGCAAGTAGTTTTAAATGACTTTTTTTCCGTTAAATGTCATTTTGCGCAGGGACTGTTCTAAACACGGGAAACACGTGGCACTTCACAGGCATACTATAGACACCCCCCAGGCACGATATTTAAAGGAATATTTCACTTTTGTTTTTCACTTTAATCGTCATTAAAATCAGTGCTCCCGCAAAAACCATTTTTAAAAACATTTTAGGCATTGACCCATGTCCCCTGGGGCAGGAGCCAGGTCCCTAAACCCTTTTTAGGACAGTATCTTGCATATTAGCCATTAAAATTAGCACTTTTTATTTCGAACGTTCGAGTCCCATAGACTTCAATGGGGTTCTAAAGTTCGCACAAATTTTCAGTCCGTTCGAAAGTTCTGGTGAGAACCGAACCGGGGGGTGTTCGGCTCATCCCTACTCATCATAAACATTTAGGTAAGAAAATTGAATTCACTCTGTTATTCCTGTTACTTTAGACAAGGAATACTCGGTGCTGTGCTGTGCTTCTTTAGGCAATAAAGAAGACATGTTGGATGAACATGAGACCATGAAGAGGTCAGATTTTTCTGGTTGAACAATCAAATTCATTTATATACGGCCAACTGTAATTTACCATTTCAATAACTCTGAAGTTCCCAGAAAGGAAGGAGCATCCCACTCCTGGCTAAATCTTCTCACATCCCTCCCTCATTTATTTTCTTGTTTACAAACACATTTACAAGTACATGATATGTGATCTTATTTACCGAGAACCTGTAGATTCATTTATCTTGAAATTAGCAGGTAATGAAGTGGAAAAGCTCAACATCCCTCCCCCTAATTAACATCATAATAAGTTTGCTTGGTACAGAGGGACAATTAGTATGTATGAGCCAGAGGAGAGAGAGAGATCAATAAAATGTCTGAAGGGCAGTAAGAACAGAATGCTCTTCAACAAGTGCGAAGGTAGAAGAGTGTAATCTTTTTACACTTGAACTTGTCTCTTGGAGGGATCTATGATAGCATCATTTACTTTTATTAATGAATCCTGTCCTTTAAAGGACCAATACACTTAGCATGTGTGACTGATTATATAAAATAGCTTCATTTATAAGCATCTACGTACAACTAAAGAAGCTTACCAAGCCTAGTCTTCCCATATTGGGACATAATGGGCCTTCCTTTCATCAGAACACCCCTTTGACCGGAGTTTCTTTATCTGCCTAGATATCACCTTTTTATTGGATCTTTATACATCCAAACCTAAGCACTTAGCATGAAGAAGGCTGCTTGTTTCTGAATTGGTTCCCAATTCAGAAACCTTTTTCTTGTCCAAAATATCGTAAATAATTAGACATTTTGACAATTATGTTCACTGGAAAAAGTGAAGATTATAATGACATGGTTTTAGAGGGTCTTTTCTTGCACCTCTTGTCCAACATCACTGGTAGTGGTGACAGGGAAAGTGAAGGGTGGTATGAGGGCCAATGTTGCAGGCAGTGGCATCTGTGGGGTGCGTGTGGCATAGACAGTGCTTTTTTTTTCTCAGAACCCTCCCCACCTCCCTATCCACCTCCTGCACCATTCTTTGGTTCTACCCCCCTACCTACCCCCTAGTACTACCCCTTTTAGAGTATACAGAACCAAGTAACAATTGTGGTACTAAGTAATTTGTATGGAATTTGTTAATGATAACAAGAAAAGCAGAAAATAGAACCCATGCAGCTACCAACAATATATCCCCCCAGCAACAATGGGCCACCCGCAACAAACTACCCCTCACTTCAGCAACAAAAGATCTCCAGCAGCAATAACAGATCTCCTTGCAGCCAGCACCAATAGAGAACCAAGCAGCCAGCAACAATAGACACCCCAGCAACAATGGATCACCCACAACAAAATACCCCCTCCCCAGCAACAATATATCCCTAGTAGCAACAACAGATTTCCCTGCAGCCAGCATCACTAGATCCCCTCCAGCAACAACTGACCCCCAGCAACATAAGCCCCACTCCCAGCAACAGTATATTCCTGACCCGCAACAATAGACATCCCCCGCCCATAAAAAATAGATCCCCTCCAGCAACAATAGGTCCCACAGCAGCTAGCATCAGTAGACCCTGAACTACAAACCCCCAACAAAAGACCCCATTTTGGAAAGTAGACACCCTAATGAAATTGATAAGAGGCATGTTGAGCCCATTGAATATTTTATTTTTTTGCCTCAAGCGATTGAATAATGACAAAAAAAATTTTTTTATTTTTTTTACACAAAGTTGTCACTAAATGATATATTGCTCACACATGCCATGGTTATATGTGGAATTGTACCCCAAAATACATTCTGCTGCTTCTCCTGAGTACGGGGATACCACATGTGGTCAACTTTTTGGAAGCCTAGCCGCGTACGGGGCCCCGAAACCAAGCACCGCCTTCAGGATTTCTAAGGGCATACATTTGTAATTTCACTCCGTCCTCACTACCTATCACAGTTTTGAAGGCCATAAAATGCCAAGATGGCACAAAACACCCACAAATGACCCCATTTTAGAAAGTAGACACCCCAAGCTATTTGCTGAGAGGCATGTTGAGTCCATGGAATATTTTATATTTTGTCACAAGTTGCGGGAAAATTACAAACTTTTATTTATTTTTTTTTTTTTTCACTAAGTTGTCACTAAATGATATATTGCTCACACATGCCATAGGCATATGTGAAATGACACCCCAAAATAAATTCTGCTGCTTCTCCTGAGTACGGGGATACCACATATGTGGGACTTTTTGGGAGCTTAGCCACGTACGGGGCCCCGAAAACCAAGCACCGCCTTCAGGCTTTCTAAGGGCGTACATTTTTGATTTCATTTCTCACCACCTATTACAGTTTTGAAGGCCATAAAATGCCAAGATGGCACAAAACCCCCCCAAATGACCCCATTTTAGAAAGTAGACACCCCAAGCTATTTGCTGAGAAGCATGTTGAGTCCATGGAATATTTTATATTTTGCCACAAGTTGCGGGAATATTACAAACTTTTTTTTTTTTTTTCACAAAGTTGTCACTAAATGATATATTGCTCACACATGCCATGGGTATATGTGAAATAACACCCCAAAATAAATTCTGCTGCTTCTCCTGAGTACGGGGATACCACATGTGTGGGACTTTTTGGGAGCCTAGCTGCGTACGGGGCCCCGAAAACCAAGCACCGCCTTCAGGATTTCTAAGGGTGTAAATTTTTGATTTCACTCCTCACTTCCTATCGCAGTTTTGAAGGCCATAAAATGCCAAGATGGCACAAACCCCCCCCCCCAAATGACCCCATTTTGGAAAGTAGACACCCCTAAATTTAGGGGTACACTAGTGAGACTCACAGGTAAAAAAGCACCTAGGCTGTCAGTGACTGTATCAAAACGCTACAAAAAAACCTGTTAGCGATCGCAGGGATCAGGCCTGACTCTGCGAACGCTGCAGTTATGTGTGTTTGTAAGTGACATTGATCGATCGATACTGCACTTGGGTGGGCTGGGCTGGGCTTGGCGGAGGGGCTAAACGCAGGTGCTAGCAGATATCTGGGCTGATCCCGCTAACAATGCGTTTTGGTAAACCTAAACTACTGGCGACGCTAATATAGATCTGATCAGATACTATATTACTAAGGGAGGTGTATGCTTTGCGCGTGGGTGTTAGCGGTAGTGGCACTAACCTGACGCTGCCTGGGGCAACGCAGACCCTATCTGACCCTCAAACTTATATCACCCGCCGGGTGATCAGGGGGTTAAACCTTTATTAGGTTATAAATGGCGGGTGCCCTGAAACTATAAAAAAATAACTAACCAACCAGCGTCACCTGTAACAGTTATATGGTGATCACTGGTGAAAGGGTTAACTAGGGGGCAATCAGGGGGCTTTATGCGGTAGTATATGGGGGTCCCTGGCGCTATAAAAACCTGCGGCGAACCTAAATACCTACATGCCTAACTAGCATCACCTGTGACACTAATACAGCGATCAGAAAAACGATCGCTTATTAGGCTGGGTTCACACTGGAGCGATGCGGGAACGCCACGAATCCGCGGTGGGTTCCCGCATCACACTGCCCTATGCGAACTGCTGGGAGTGTCAGTGAAATGTTAATGACACCCCCAGATCAGTTCGCATATCGCAGTGCGATCTGCAAACTCGGACAGGAATCGGATCGCATGGTGTGAACACCCATGCGATCCGATTCTGCTGCGGACCAAAAAAAGGGTCTCGTGCGAGTTTGCGGCGGGTGCGATGCGAATTCAGCCATACTATCTGTATGGCTGAACTCGCATCGCACAGAGATCGGATGTGATTTGCACTGCAGTGCGGTGCGAATCACATTCGTTCTCATAAACCGCTGCAATGTGAACCCAGCCTTAGTGACACTGGCGACGGTGGGTGATCACGGGGTAAACCTTTATTGGGGGGGTTGGGGGGGTACCCTAGAACTAAAGGGGGCTAACCCTAACTGCCCTAACAGTTATTACAGTCACAAATGACACCAATGCAATAAAAAAAAAAAAATGCAATTGGTGTCACTGTGACTGGGGGTGCAGGGGTGATTGGGGGGGTGATCGGGGGGTGAAGGGGGGGTGAGAGTGTGCCTGGCATGTTCTACTGTGTAGTGTAGTGTTGGTGCAACTCACCGATCCTCTCTCCTCGGTGCCGGAATGAAAAATATCGACACAGAGGAGAGATTACATCACTTCCTCTGCCTGTGTTTACATTACAGGAGAGGAAGTGATGTCACGCTGCACTTCCATTCGTCAGGAGCGATCGCGAGGGGGTGGCCATGAATGAATGGCCGCCCCCTCATCCCGGATCGCTCCTGAACGGATTCCGACCGCCGCTGGCACCGGGGGGGCCCGATCGGGCCCCCCACCCGCGAGAAGGCAGGGACGTACAGGTACGCCCATATGCCTGCCCGTGCCATTCTGTCTACGTACATCGTCATGCGGTGGTCGGCAACTGGTTAAACAAAACATCTAGTATAAGAAAGAATACAATTAAAAATATTATTTGAAAAAATGTGGGAGAAGTGAAAGCCCTTGTACACATGATCGGAGATTCCGATGGAATGTGTCCAATCGAAGCATTTTGTCGGATATTCCGACTGTGTGTGGTCTGCATCGGACTGTTTCCGTCGGAATGTCCGCCGGACCAAATTTTCCAACTTGCCGGAAATATTTTCCGACAAAATGCTCCGATCGGACATACTCCGATCATGTGTAGAGAATTACGATCGGACAAAGTGCCACGCATGCTCAGATCAAATTCCTACATCAAAGCTATTGGCTACTAGCCTGAATGTAGTCCCGTCGTAACGAAATAACGTCATCACGTTCTGAACGATCGCATTTTCCGACAACTTCGTCCGACCGTGTGTATGCAACAGTTTCGGACAAAATCCGTCGGACAAAATCCGACGGATTTGGTTGTCGGAATCTCTGACCGTGTGTACAAGGGCAAAGAGTGATCATTGTGCAACACAGTGGATAGGCCCTTCGGCCAGAAATAAAATTTTTCCCTGGTCCCGGCCAAAAGGCTCGCTTTCCGACCTTAGGGAACCCCTACAAAAAGTTGCTATATTTACAACTCACGATACATTACATGATACATTGTGATGGTCAGTGGGAAGAATGCTCCTCATACTTGTAGTCCTTGGGAGGAACTACCCCCTTATAGATAGCTGGTCAAAGAACTCCTAGCAACCTCTAGAGCAGGGGCGGACTGACAACTCATGGGGCCCCCGGGCAATAGGAGATTATGGGGCCCCCAGGCAATCAGAGATTATGGGGCCACATAGTATACACAAACACACACACAGTATAATATCACACACACAGTACACACAGACATGTTTCTTTTGGCTGAGAAGGTACTGGAGAGGTGGGGCAACTATAATCTTGGGTTTTACTGAGGCTGGCAACCCTGATGGGGCCCCCTAGTGGCATGGGGCCCTCGGGCAGTGCCCGAGTAGCCCAATAGTCAGTCCGCCCCTGCTCTAGAGGAACCCCCATGTTCCATGGAAGCCTGGTTCAAAAACCCTTTTGTAGAAGCACATGATGTATTAGTAATATCAGGTGATATGAGCGTGTAAATGTACTTCTAGAGGCATACATTTACAGATAATTTAGACAGACACAAGATAAATAATCGTCCTCATGGACAACAAGGAGGTATTTCATGGGTGGTATCTCTAGTCTGACAAGGCATGGCAAGTATTTCTTTTCAAAAATTGAAATATTTATTCTTTAAAAGTAAGTTGTTCCTTTCATGTCATAAATCCACAAGATATTATCCAGTACTCTATAATCTTGACAAGAAGGGGTTTTCCAAGCAACTGGTTAGACATGTCTGGAAGCTGTATAGATTGGGGAAGTTAATATTGATGCTTGTCACAATGTGGAAGAGGTTGGCCAAATAAGACTAGCCATTTAGCTGAGAAGTATATGAGAAAGTAGAACAAAAGAAATGCATGTATTTTCAGCAAGTGGAATATTGATTATTGGCTACTGAAAACCATTGTGCTGGTATTTGCTGCCGTGCCATCTGTACAATATTATAATGTTCCAGAACCTATGCAATATACATGAATATGTTTTTACACTCAGTAAGTAAATTGGTTCTCACGTCTTCACATATTAGGGCCAATTCTCAAAGCTTTAACACCAGCCTAATGGCGTGTACACACGACCGGTTTTCCCATCAGAATAAACTCTGATGGTTTTTCCAATGGAGTTCCGACGGAATTTCGCTGAAACGGTCTTGCGTACACACGGTCACACCAAAGTCTGATCGCTAAGAATGCGGTGACGTACAACGGGACTAGAAAAAGGAAGTTCAATAGCCAGTAGCCAATAGCTTTCGTCTCGTACTTGCTTCAGAGCATGCATGGTTTTTGGTCCGTCGGAACAGCATACAGACGTGCGGTTTTCCCAATAGGAATTGGTTCTGTCGGAAATATTTAGAACATGTTCTATTTCTAGGTCCGTCAGAATTTTCGAAAAAAAAAAGTCAGATGAGACATACACACGATCAGAATATACAATGAAAAGTTTGAGTCAGACTTTTTCTGTCGGACATTCCGCTCGTGTGTACGTGGCATAAGGCACTCTGTTTTCAGCCACGTGACAGTTATCCACTTGCCCTCCGGAAGATTTACCCCTCCTTCCTTTCTGACCAGGGCATTTTTTTTTTTTGCGAAAACGCCACTGCATTCATTTAATTGACAATTGTGCAGTTGTGCGACACTGAACCCAAATAAAATTTCTATCCTTTTTTCCCCACAAATAGAGCTTTCTTTTGGTGGTATTTGATTACCGATGCGCTTTATTTTTTGCGCTATTCAAAATAACAAAAAAACAAAAACAAAATAAAGACGGACAATTTTGAAAAAAATTTTAATATTTTTTTGCTTTCTGCTATAAAACATATCCAATACATTTTTTAAAAAAAAATAGAATTTCTTCATAAATTTAGACCAAAATTTATATAGATTCTGCTACATATTTTGGTAAAATAAAATCCCAATAAGGATATTGATTGGTTTGGGCAAAAGTTATAGCATCTATGGGATATTTTTATTTATTTATTGTAATATATATTTTTGTATAGTGTATTTTTAGTTAAATGTTATATATATATCTATATATATATTTATTTATTGTAATATATATTTTTGTATAGTGTATTGTTAGTTAAATGTTATATATATCTATATATATCTATATATATATCTATCTATCTATCTATATATATATATATATATATATATATATATATATAGATAGATAGATAGATAGATAGATAGATAGATAGATAGATAGATAGATAGATAGATAGATAGATAGATAGATAGATATATATATAAAAGAAATAATAAAAGGTAAGTGTAGCAAAAAAAATGAGCAACAGAAAATTTTAGCAAATGCATTTTTCATACATTTTTGTAGGGTTAAAATAAAAAAAATAAAAAAATACAATTACCTAGTTTGTTTTAATTGCCATTCAGCCTATGGTGGTATCAAGTGGAGGAGCTCAATTAACACAATCAATTTCCTTTGTCTAAGACAGATAAGCCAATGTCCTTATTAGTTGGTTCATTATACATTAGAATATTGACTATGGATGACAGTGTGGAACTTAATGATGACATACAGAATGGCATTGAAACAAGCAAAGTTTTTGGCAGCCATCAAGGTCAGAATCAATAATGACAAATAACAATTGTACTTTGGATATAACTCTTTTCCGGGTTGTGCGGAGTTGGAGTTGCTCTTTTCCGGACTCCAAATGGTTCCTACTAAGGGAGAGAAAATGATGGAATAGAACATTTGTTAAACTTTAATTAAAAAAAAATAACTATGTGTCCCTCATTTAAAAGGTACTCATAATAAAATAGGCAATAAAAAGTAGAGCAATTGTAAAAATGAATGCCTTATCCACAAGGGCGCATAAGGCAGTAGAATGTAAATTTCAGGTGTATATTAACCACTCCGGCTCCGGAAGGTTTACCCCCCTTCATGACCAGGCCATTTTTATGAGATACTGCACTGCGTTAATTTAACTGACAATTGCACGGAGCGTGCGACGCTGTACCCAAATAAAATTGGTGTCCCTTTTTTCACACAAATAGAGCTTTCTTTTGGTGGTGTTTTGGCCACCTAAACAAAAAAAGACCAACAATTTAGAAAAAAAAACAATAAAGTTTCCGCTTTAAATAATTCCAATACATTTTTTTTTTTTTAAATCGCATTTTTTCATCAATTTAGGTCAATATATATTCTGCTAAATATTTTTGGAAAAAAAAATCCCAATACGTGTACACTGATTGGTTTCCAGCCACAGCTACCAAGGGTAACCCCTTACCCTTGGGAGCCCCTCCACACTCTCAATGCTCGCTGCGCTCCATCCTGGATCCCCAAGGCACACAGATCAGTCCCCACATCATTGAGGTGCACTCCAACCTTCTTCCAATATCGCCATGTCTCAACCTCCAGCTCCAGGTGTCTTATCCCCAAAACCCCATTCTTTACCACAAACCTGCTGATGTCCCTGTTTATTTTACGTCTGGCCCTGTTCACGCCCTCCACTGATCTGGCCATCCTCCAAGACTTACGAGCCGGACCACACTATGATAGTATCCAGATAAGACATACGTAGCCGCAGTATGTCGAACTTCATATCCTGTGTGATATTGAACATGGACCTGACTCCTAAATCATTTCCCCCCACATGTAAAATCAAAACATCAGGAGGCCTGTCCCGCCGTGCAAAACGGTGAACCTCCGATACCATTCTGCTCCACAACATACCCGGAAACCCCAACCAACGGACGCAGGCTTCTTGCTTGGAAAACCCCAGCTACCGCCTGTTAGGCCTGACATGCGCCCTTCTGGCCCCCCAGCAAACATATGAATGGCCCAAAATCCAAATCAGGCGCTGCACCGCATAAGGAATAAAAGAAAGACAAAACGCACCACCATGACCTTCAAAAACCAATTTAAACACCAATTCACAGATTCCCCAAAACCAACTGTCGTCACAACAATTGAGGGCGAACATATAGTCTAAACCTCCTGGATTCCCACCGCCCAATGCATTTTACTGCTTCCTCATTCAAACCTGACCTAGCCGCTTCGGCCACTGCCCCTATCCTGAACAAATCAGAAGGGAAACCTATGTCCTCCAAACCCAGACCCCAGTAAACACTTCCGAAAAATAGAGGAAAACTGAAACTTCGGAAGAGGGGACCCATCCCCATACATTAAAAAGGAACCTGTAACCTCCGCTCTGTGTTCCAAAAATCCCCTTACCACCTCCACTGGACATAAAGCCGATCCTGGCAAGGGATAGACGTATACCACCTTACCCCTTCCAGCTTGATCCGTTTTGGATCTCCGCTGCATAATGGAAACCCCTTCCGCTTTGCACTGGACATCCTGGCACCCAATGCCCCCCTGAACTTTCTTAGATGGGCTAACCAATTCCCCAATTCTAAATGCCCCAAAAAAAGCCAACAGAAAAGCCACCCTGAATAACCCCAGCTCATAGGTCGAGGAGCAAACCCCCACCAGTTGCTCCAGAATGCCCCTCAGGATCTCAAAAGACACAGGTCGCCTAGCGCCCTTACGCCCTACCATCTTCTTGCAGCCTTTTATCACCTGGCGCACCCAGAAATCCTTCGTAAAGCGGGAAGCCCCTGCCATTTGAACAAAAAAGCTAAACCCGCCATCTTCCTGCTTAACGCTGCCCCTGAGGCTCCCTCTTCCCTCTGTCTGGATAGGTAATACAGCACCATCCATCAAACTACTGGGCCCATGGGATCCTCACCCAAACCCTGAACGAAAACCCACCATTCCTCCCATACCTTACCATACGCTCTCCACGTGGGCTCGCTCACCGACTTCCTGATCCATCCTGCGATTCGCCCAATGCAATCATCCAAAACCAGTCGGGACAGGGCACTTCGTGTTGCTCCGCAGCTGGCGCCAACTCCCGGCACTTGTCCCACTGAAAGCGAGACAACGCATCAGCAATCACGTTCTCGACTCCTGGCAAGTGCACCGCATAAATGAAGATATTCAGCTGCAAGCAATGCAAAACCGGGTGTTGCAGTAGCTTTATGACCAGAGGGGACGATGCAGATACTCTGTTGATCACCTGCACCATCCTCAGGTTATCACCATGGAAGCGCACCTTCCTGTCCTGGAACGATGCCCCCCACAGCTCCACTGGAAACAATTCCAGTAGCACCAGATTTTTGGTGAACACCGCATCAACCCACGACTTCGGCCAAGGACCCGCACTCCAGTTACCCTGGAAAAAGGCTCCGAAACCCAATGCCCCAGCCTCGTCAGTGAACAATTCCATATCGAAATTATTCCCCGGGCCAGTCATCCACAAAGCCCTGCCATTAAAAGCCTCCAGGAAACAGTGCCAAATCCGAAGATCATCCCTATGCACTTTCAGCAGCCGCACATAGTGCACGGGTGACCTCACGGGCGACCTTACCCCAGCCGTGCTCGCCGACAAAACACTCTACCCATCGGAAGAATTCTGCAAGCAAAATTGAGTTTTCCTAACAGTGATTGCAGAACCTTAAGCTGCACCTTGCGCTTGTCCAGTAGTCCTTGAATCCCGGTCTTAAGGTCTTAAGGTCCACGAGCTTGTCCTCTGGCAACCTGCATCTCATCGCTTCAGAATCCAACACAATACCCAGAAAGGTGATGACTTTCCTGGGCCCCTCCGTAATTTCGGGTGCCAACAGGATCCCGAACCGTTCCGCTATGTGTTCCAGCGTCGCCAGCAACACCCCGCACACTCTGTAATCCGGCGGACCCACGCAGAGGAAATCATCCAAACAATGGATACGAGAATTCACCCCTGCGACGTCCCGCACCACCTATTCCACAAACGAGCTAAATGTTTCAAACACTGCGCACAAAATGGAGCACCCCATGGGGAGACAATGGTCAACATAAAACATGTTGTCCCAATGACACCCCAACAGCCGAAAACTCTCGGGATGGACAGGTAGCAACCGAAAAGCCGACTCAATGTCTGTTTTTGCCATCAGTGTACCCCGCCTGTAACGGCGGACCCAAACCACCACCGCAACAAAGGACGTGTAGCTAACTGTACACTCCTCCGGATCAATGGCATCATTGAATGACCCCCCTTTCGGAAAACACAGGTGGTGAATTAGCCTAAATTTTTGCGGTTCCTTCTTTGGAACCACTCCCAAAGGAGAAACCAGAAGATCAGGGAAAGGTGCCGCCGGAAAAGGGCCTCCCATCCGTCTCAATTCTACCTCCTTACGCAGTTTCGAGGGAAACTACGTCTGAATGCAGCAGGGCCGAATTCAGGTTCTGTGGTCCCAGATATCCGAAACCCCTCTGTGAAACCCTCCTCCAACAGGCGTGCCGCTTTCCTATCTGGATACCTACCGAGAAACGGTTGCATCCTTTCCACTCTTCCCTCTTTTGCGCAGCATTTCCAGTCCTGCCTCTGCCCTGTTTGAAGCAGCGTGACAGAGGGTGCATTCCCCGCAGCCAGAACACTCATGCTTGTATCAACAAGATCCACCAAACTTACAGGATCCCTCGTTGTACTGCCAACACGTTCCCTTTTTTCTACTGGCCGATTGTCCGGGAGCGGGAGATCCACCGTCCCCCCCCTGAAAAAAACTGGCCTGGTGCCCTCGCCAACGTCATCAGGCGCATCCACAGACTAATGTATTTGTGGTCCCATCTCAGCGACGGCCGCACCGCTCTCCGCTGGCGAAACTGTTCATCGTATCTCAGCCACATGGTTCCCCCGTACACCTGGTAAGCTTCCCCAACCTAATCCATATAACAGCGTTCTTTTCTCCAATCACACTCGCCATGATGGCGAATGCCTGTAGCCAATTTGCAAAGGTCCTCGGTATCAGTCTGTACCTTCGCTTCTCCTCGTCATCTTTTTTTGTATCGTCCGGCTTGACCCTTTCAAGATTGAACTTCTCTAGCGGTAGTAGTGAAAATATCTCCAAATACTCACCCTTCCATAATTTCTTCCACACTTCCGGCTTTAAATAAGCCCCCAAAGGCCCCTCAAAGCAGACATGCACCTCACATTTCGAAGAGTCTGCCAAACGTACAATGTCCTGCCTGTTGGAGGACTCACCCCCGTTTGAGGCCTTAGGGGGCACTGGCGTTTCCTGCCCTGCGGGCCCAGCCACCACAGTGACAACCGCCACTTGGGGCCTTTTGCGCCCTATCAACACCCCACCTGCAGGGACCCAAGCCGCCACCGGGCCAGCAGCGCCCCTATCCTGGTTCTAAAACCTGCCTACTAGCTCCTTAAAAAAAAACAATAGCCCACTCTCGGCCCTGACAGCCCCACCTGTCCCCAAGCCTACTTGCTCCGCTACAACCTGTGTACCCGCTACCCCAGCACAGCGTCCATCAGCCGATACAACCCCCCCACCAATAGGTAAACTTAAAGGGTACTCACCGGGCTGCACAGGAGCGATCCCACCAGCCGATCTCTCAGACTCCCTTGGAGGGGTTAGCCTCCTCGGAACCTCCTCCTCCGACCTGGACACCTCACCCTGCGACCTTTGACCAGACATCGCCGCATCTTCTCCAGACAGCCCACCAGGAGACACGGCCCCGGCTGCCGAGGGTAAAACAGCCGAACTGGTCTGCCGCCGTGCTGCATACCCACTCGTGGATTTCCTGGTTGCCTTTGCCAGGCCGGTGCGGACCACCGCAGCCCCGTCCGACCGCTCCCCACTCGCTGACACGAGCCTCTATCCCTCCTTACCCAACCTGGTGACGCCAGCCATGGGGGGGAGACCACCCTGTGGCACGAAATCTCCCCCGCTGAGGCCCTATCCCTGCGTGCACCACGCCAGGAGGGGGGCCCGCATAAGCTCCCTCAGTCTGCCTGCAAGGCCTAACAGCCCCTGCTGATCCACCCCCTGGCCTGATCCTCTGCCCCAGCCTCCGGAGGGATGGGCTCCTCAGTCTCCCCCCTGTGTCATGGTCACCTTCTTTGCCGGGGGGCCCAATGGAGCCTGCCCCGGACTACTGGCATCTGCCCTCTCTCTCCTAGGGGGTTCAGAGGTTAATTAAAGATATTAGAGTTTCCTGCACCCAGTCCTCCCCCTGAGTTGTTGCCTCCTCCCTGAGCCTTACAATTAGTTCCTCTATGGTCGCCATGCTACCTCTCTCCGGAAACTTTCCTCCGGAATGCTGTCTCCCTGAGGGGGCGGGATCACCTTCCCTGCACAGTAGGACCCATCCCCTACACTCTCAGCCAATCCCACGCCCCCTATCACGCAGGGCTGACATGCACTGTTCACACAGTCATGCCAGCCCTCTGCCTACGGGGTTTTGTTAACCCCTGCGGCGCCGGGCTTTACTTAGCATTTGTGCTATAAAAAAGGGGCTACGAGTTCCCACCTGTAATGGGCTCTTGCTAAATCTGACTGGAAACCTGTCAGATCCTTCTGCAGTCATTCAGTTAGAGAAAGCAAGTGTGCAGGAGGAAAGTGAAGGAGACTGTATATAGGTGTATATAGGAAGATGTCCCTGAAGTCTTGTTGAAGTTTTGCTGAAGTCAAGTGGGCATCCCATTACCTCCTATCCCTATCCAAGTTATCAACCTTCTAATAAAAAAACAAAACAAAGCTGCGGACTGTCCTCTGACTCGTCACTCTGGGAGCTTTTGAAAATTGGTGTGCCTGGCTGTGCAGGAGTGGAGGGAATCCAGTTCATCTGCAGTCCCTATGTGTGTTTGCTACATCAGTATCACAGTTTCTAAATTATAATTGATAAATCACTGTGTGTTATTACTGAAAAATTAGGTTTTACCTATTTGCTTGATTTGTTACATCCCGGTGCTACTTATCCCCTGCAGTACTTCCTGTTCATATGTATGCACCATGGTGATGGCTACATGACATTACTCTGGGAGAAATTTCTTATGGTGACAGCAGTGGACCATGCCTACCTAATGTGTATTGAAATGTAATGTAACGAGAATTGAAATTGAAGTGCCTCACCACTGCTAAGAGGTCCAGATACAACTTATGGAACACAATCTAAAAAAGTATTCAACAAAGTTCGGGGCGTGACCCTTTCATCAGGTTCAAATGAGCATATGTAGATTTCCATATCAATCCAATAGTAATACAATATCTCCTACACGGGGATCTAAAATTTATATCAGATTGATATGGAAATCTTCTTTTGTTCTTCCTAGCCCTGATAAAGGGGGCACTTGGACCCCTAAACGCATTGGCTACTTTTTGGATTGTGCCCCTTAATTTTTATTATCATACAGGATTTATATAGCGCCAACAGTTTGCTCAGCACTTTACAACATGATGGCAGACAGTACAATCACAATACAGTTCAATACAGGAGGAATTAGAGAGCCCCGCTCGTTAGAGTTTACAGTCTAGGAGGGAGGGTCAAGTGATACAAAGGGTAATAACTGTGGGGGATGAGCTGATGAAGAAAATAAAAGAGTTGTTAGATGGAGGCAGGGTAGGCTTCTCCGAAGAGAAAAGAACAGTAGATAGATTTGGAGATAGTCTGAGAGATTGTGATAGGGAATTCCAGAGGATTGGAGAGGCTCGGGAGAAGTCCTGGAGGCTAATATGGAAGATCAGACCAAACTGAGGGACAAATGAGGAGGAATGAGGGACAGAGGAACATTGCTCCAAATCAGGGACAGTCCCTTCAAATCAGGGACAGTTGGGAGCTATGCCTTTGGGTCATTTTTGGAGGTGAGCGGCCAATTCATAAATATAACAGTCAATGTTTTGGATTGATGTGTTGTCTGTTTTTTCTTCTATCAAGTTACCCCTATGAGATTTTTTACCTTTAAATGAACTAACTCCTACCATTGGGCTTTAGTTGGACTTTTATTCACTTTTATCTATTTGTATGTTTTGGATACTTATCATGTTAATTTTTTAAGTACCGTAAATTAATTGATGAAACATTTTTGAATAAGCGCACCACTCTTATTTCTTCAGGCAGGGTGGGTGTACCCAAAAGCTGGCTTTAGGGTTTAATATGGGGTTATTTACTAAAGAAAATCCACTTTGCACTGAAAGCGCACTTGGAAGTAAAGTCGCTGTAGATCCGAGGGGGACATGAAAGGGAAATAAAAAACAGCATTTTAACTTGCACATGATTGGATGATAAAATCAGCAGAGCTTCCACTCATTTCAGATCTACCCCTAAGCCCTTGTACATACGGTAGGACATTCCGATGGAAAATGTCCGATTGGACCGTGTTGTCGGATAATCCCACTGTGTGTGTGGGCTCCATCGGACTGTTTCCGTCGGTATATCCGACGGACAAAGTTTTAGAGCTGGGCTATAAAACTTTCCAACAACATGATCCAATCCGACTTTGTCCGATTGTGTGTAGAGAATTCCGATCGGACAAAGTGCCACACATGCTCAGATCAAATTCCTAGACCAAAGCTATTGGCTACTAGCCTGAACGTAGCCCCGTCCTAGCAAAATAACGTCATCACGTTACGTACGTTCAGATTTTCCGACAACTTTGTCCGACTGTGTGTATGCAACACAAGTTTCGGACGTAATCCGTCGGACAAAATCCGACGGATTTTGTTGTCGGAATGTCCGACCATGTGTACAAGGGCTTAGATTTAGAGCGAATGCACTTCCAAGTAGACTTTTGCATACTAAAATATTTTGTTTCGGAATTTCATTTTTGTCCGAAAAATACATTTATTTAGTTACTCCCGAAATTGTTTTTTATTTATTTTGTTTCGTTAAAAAATGCATTCGTCCAAAAATCTGAAATAATTAAGGTCAAAGCTGTCATTGAAGGCTTATGGTGTCTGTCGAATGTTCTAAGAATATTCGATGGAGCAGCTAAACTGTACGACGCCGCAATCACACATTTCCGGTCGAATGTTCTGCCTACAAGCTATAGTAGAATTGTAATGTTGTATGACTCTAGTAATAATTATATTTATTAATTATTATTACTAGTCAACCAACATTAGAATTCTTCTATAGCCTATGGGCGGAGCATTTGACCATAAATGTCCACTCACGGCGATTGCTTCGTCGAATCTTAATGTCAAATCTTTTCTCTGTATTTCGAATAATCTTGGACTAATAGAGTTAGGTTAGTCACATTCAACCTTTTTTGCTATTGTCTCTATAATGTTGAATCTTTTCTCTCTATGTAGAATAATCTTGGACTAATAGAGCTAAGGTTAGGCACATTCGACCACAGGTTCGATGGACACAGATTGCTATTGTCAGCATCATGTCGAATCTCCTATCTATATCAAACTGTTGTCGCAATGAAAACGAAAATAAAGCATTCTTTTATGTTGGATCTTTCGGTTTTCTGATTCTGCACATTCGTTATCGCTTGTTAAATGAAAATACCCGAAATTCGGACAAAAACGAATGCACATGTCTACTTCCAAGTGCACTTTCAGTGCAAAGTGCATTTGCCTTTCATAAATAACCCCCTAATGCCCCATACACACAAACGAAAATTCCCCCAGCAAAAGTCCAATGTGAGCTTTTGGTCATAAATTCTGACCGTGTGTATGCTCCATCGGACTTTTGCTGGCGAAATTCCCGCCAGCAAAGGATTGAGAGCAAGTTCTCTATTTTTCGGTCGGAAAAAGCTCCGATCGGAAATTCAGATCACGTGTACCAATTCCAACGCGCAAAAATTCCTACGCATGCTCGGAAACAATTTGACGCATGCTCAGATGCATTGGACTTCATTTTCTCGGCTTGTCGTAGTGTTGTACATCATCGCATTCTTGGCAGTTGAAAGTTCAGAGAGCTTTTGTGTGACCGCGTGTATGCAAGCCAAGCTTGGCCGGAATTTTGGATGGTTTTCCCGGTGGAAGATCCGCTCGTGTGTACGGGGCATTAGAATATGTTTGCACAATTCTTCATTCTCCGGTCTTTAAGCAGAAACAACTGTAATGCCCCATACACACTATGAGTTTTTCCTTCAGATTCACCAAAACCATATAATATGAGGTCAAACCTTAGGAGTTTCAATTTGTATGCAATCAGGCAGGTCCTTGTACTACAAGGTTTTGGTAAATCTGAAGGAAAAACTCACCTAACTCACTTAACACCAAAGATCACAGCATGAGAAATAATCATATCCGTGTTTCTTTCCGATGTCAGGTTATGTACTAACATATACTCACCATATTCTGTCTATTGATACCTTTGAGTCACAGGTCTGGGTTCAATAGAACAATCACGTTTCAAGAAAGAATAATTCTTTTATGTCTCGGCCATTGAACACGATCTATATTTTCACAGAACTGCCCCTTTCAGAAAAGCTTTCTACCTGGGGGTTGATGAATTTCTTTATTGTTCTTCGAGTATCTTGTGTGTGTAATCCTTGATATGTGATTTGACATCTAGGTGGTCCATGAAAACTTCAAGCAGTGTCAGGTTCAATGAATGATCAAAGTCACTTAAGACAAGTTGACTTTGTGTTGAATTAACCCTATCGATTATGACTAAAGACCCACCAGGATATTAGAATAGATTTAACCACAAGGGTCTGTTTGATTTGTTTGAAAGGACATCTTCAGAGACCAGCCTCTGACCACAGGAGTTGTCTGGAGCTGCTCTTTCTTTGGACCCCACGCCTGGCCTGGATTTTCGCATTCCTCAAGTATAGGTGTAATTTTATATGTGCTCTGCAAGCCCTTTTTTTTTGTTCTGTTTTTGTCAGGACTACAGGGATCCTGTCCCATGGTGTGAAACCCCAGAACACTTATGAAAGCAAATTTCCTTCCCTACATCCTTGGAAGATAAATGACATTAAGAAAAACAAAACTGCAAGACTGCCATGGATTAAACAACAAAGCTGCGTCCTACTGTTATCATAACCTCCGTCAGTTTAACCTCTCTGTTATGTGGCTGCTTTCCCAGTCTTACATTCCGTCATTGTGCTGCAGAGATATTCGCCTGGTACTGGAAAGTACAAGCTTTAGGCTTCTTCTGTATCCACACAAAACCAACAAAATACTTTTCACATTCAGATCACCTTTATGTACTTTGCTCTTTTTGGAAGTTTGTTAACCAGCTCAGTACTAGGCACTTTTACCCCCCCCCCCTTCCTGCCCAGGCTAATTTCAGCTCTTTCAGCGCTGTCATTCAATGCTGTACCTAAACTACATTTTCATTATTTTTTTATTTTTTTAGACAGATAGAGCTTTCTTTTGGTGGTATTTAATAACCTCTGGAGGTTTTTTTTTTTTTGCTAAACAAACAAAAAAAAGACAGAATATTTTGAAAAAAATAAACGTTTTTCATAGTTTCTGTTATAAAATTATGTAAATAAGTAATTTTTTTGATGAGGAGGCACTGATGGGCACTGATGAGGAGGCACTAATATGCAGCACTGATGGGTACTGATGAGGATGCACTGATGGTACTGATGAGGTGGCACTGATGGGCACTGATGGGCACTGACAAGGATGCACTTATGAGCACTAATGAGGAGGCACTAATGTGCAGCACTGATGGGCACTGATGAGGAGGCACTAATATGCAGAACTTATGGGCACTGATGAGGATGCACTGACAGGCACTGATGAGGTGGCACTGATGAGGAGGCACTGATGGGCACTGATGAGGAGGCACTAATATGCAGCACTGATGGGCAGTGATAGGCGGCACTGATAGGCAGCATTGATGAGGAGGCCCTGATGAGGTGGCACTAATGGGCACTGATGAGGATGCACTGATAATGAGGCACTAATATGCAGCACTTATGGGCACTGATAGGCAGCACTGATGAGGAGGCACTGACAGGCAATAATGAGGTGGCACTGATGAGGTGACACTGATGGGCACTGATGAGGAGGCACTAAATTGCAGCACTGATGGGCACTGGTGGGCACTAATAGGTGGCACTGATGGGCACTGATGAATGGCACTGATAGAATGCACTAATAGGGTGCACTGCCAGGCATAACTGATGGGCACTGATTTGCATCACTGGTGGGCACTGGTGGGCATCACTGGTGGTCACTGGTGGGCACTGGTAAGCATTACTGATAGGGCTGCACTGGTAATCATTGCACTGATTATCTGTGTGCAGGGCTGCTGACAAAGAAGTACATCCAGCCCTCCTGTACAGGGCCCAGGCCCCATCAGCTTGAAAGGGGGGCCTGGGCATCTGCTGAGCAGGAGGGCCAGCTGTACTACCTTACTGCAGACACTGATCCTCTTCTGCCTTCCCCTGCAGTGCTGCCGGCTTCTCTTCTGCTCCCTCCCTCCAGCTGTGCTGCAGGGGGATCAGTTCTTGCACCTGCCTTGCCCCCATCCCTGTGCTTTCCAGCCCCCCCCCCATGTATCCCCTTTCCCCACAACTTGGCCGGCTTCCCTCCTCTCCTGCTGGAAGCTGCTGCAGGCACACAAAGGGATGGGGGGGGGGGGGCTGGGAAACAAGTCATATAATAATGTTTTTTAGTGTATTTTTAGCATTTGATATTTTCTGGAGTGGGGGGCTGTCAGGTAGGCAGTATGGGGGACTCATGATTTCTAACAGCAGCTCTGTCTGTGTTTATGTCCCCACTGAGGAAAGCTGCTCATCGGGTCTCACGCACGGTCAGCGCGAGGAAAAGAATCCCAATAACCATCATTTTCTATTTATACTGTGATCAGCTGTGATTGGACACAGCTGATCACATGGTAAAGAGCTAGGAAAAAGGAACTTCAATAGCCAGTAGCCAATAGCTTCTGTCTCGTAGTTGAATCTGAGCATGTGTGATTTTTGGCGTGTCGGAATTGCATCCACACAATAGGAATTACAGATTGATAGTTTTTCCATCGGGAAAATTGAAAACATGCTATCAATTTTTGGCTGGCGGAAATTCGGACAGCTAAATTCCAATGGAGCATACACACGGTCGCATTTTCCGATGAAAAGCTTTCATCAGTCTTTTCCTGGCCAGAATTCCGATTGCGTGTACGCGGCATAAGATGACAGGGATCCGTGTTTCTGCTTAGCAAGAACACAAGACCTCTGTCTTCTCCTGTCACAGAATGGTGATCTGCCTTGTTTACATAGGCAGACTGCCGTTCTGTTAGCCTTGGGAACGATGGCCGGGTCCTAGAGCTGTACGATTAATCGTTATCGCAATTTTTTCCCCGTGGCGATCTTGACAAAGTATTTCCCGATTCTTTCTATGCAGAGAATTTTCTCTGCTCTGCTACAGCCGACAGCCGTCAAAAGAAAGGAAGTAAAAACAAAAAAATAGAAAAAACGGGCAGTCTGCCAAGAATCACAACATTTTTTAGCAGTGGAACTTAAGTATAAACATTGTAACGATTTGTCCTTTAGATCAAAGGAATACACTTTGGTGTGTAAATGAGGGAAGTTTAACCACTAAACGTTTTTCTGACATTTGTTGGTTTCAATTTAAAATACATTTTTTTTTGCTAGAAAATTACTTAGAAGCCCCAAACATTATATATAAATATATATAAACGTAGCAAACCAAGAGAGTAGTTTAAAATCGAAAACAAACAAAATAAAAAACATCGGACGTATGATTGTGTCTTATACAATGGAGCCATTTTACAATGAAATGCTATAATATATATACTGTATATATATATATATATATATTAATTTTTTTAGTACAGACCCTAGATAAATAAATAAAATAAAATAGAATAAAATGTTGGTTTTTGCAATATTTTATGTTACAATGTATTTGTGCAGCAGTCCTTCAAATGCAATTTTTTGGGAAAAAATTTAACTTTAATGAATGTAAAAAAAAAACTAACAAGTAGTAATCAGGAACAGCGATCTCTCTCCTCCAGTCGGTCCCCTCCCCCCATAATTAGAAACACCTCTCAGGGAACACATTTAACCCATTGGCCACCACTAGTGTTAACCCCTTCCCTGCCAGTGTAATTTTTTATTATTATTATTATTATACACGACTTATATAGCGCCAACAGTTTATGCAGCGCTTTACAATGTATAGGGGGGACAACACAATTACATTACAATACAAAAGGCACAGGAGGGCCCTGCTCGAAGAGCTTACATTCTAAAGGGAGGGGGTGGTGGTACAAAAGGTAATAGCTGCAGAGAACGATTTGATGGGGGTGGCTCAGGGACAGTTAGGTGGGTGTGGGATAGGCTTCCCTGAATAAATGAGTTTTCAGGGAACTCCTAAAGGTGGACAGGTTAGGGGCTGATCGGATAGACTGGGGCAGGGAGTTCCAGAGGATGGGAGAGGCTCTGGAGAAGTCTTGAAGGCGAGCATGCATTTCTATAGCACTGTTCGCTGTATAAATGTCACTGGTCCCAAAAAAGTGTCAAAAGTGTCCGATCTGTCGGCCGCAATGTCGCAGTCCCTCCAAAAATCGCAGATCGCCGTCATTACTAGAAAACAAAAAAATGTATAATAAAATGCCATAAATGTATTCCCTATTTTGTAGATGATATAACTTTTGCTCAAACCAATCAATGTACGCCTATTGTGATATTTTTTTTTTTACCTAAATATGTAGAATACATATTGGCCTAAACTGATGTAGATTTTTATTTTTTTGGGCAAAAAGTAAAAAATATTGTTTTTTTTTTTTTCAAAATTGTCATTACTAGAAAAAAAATGTATAATAAAATGCCATAAATCTATTCCCTATTTTGTAGACAATATAACTTTTGCGCAAACCAATCAATGTACGCCTATTGGGATTTTTTTTTTTACCTAAAATATGTAGAAGAATTTTTTGTCAAAAAGTAAAAAATATTGTTTTTTTGTTTTTTTCAAAATTGTCGCTTTTTTTTTTGTTTATAGCACAAAAAAATAAATAAAAGAATGCAGAGGTGATCAAATAACACAAAAAAATACTCTATTTGTGGGAGAAAAAAAAGATGTACATTTTGTTTTCAGGATCGCGCAATTGTCAGTTAAAATGCCTGGTCATTAAGGGGGGGGGAAATCTTCCGGAGCTGAAGTGGTTAAAGTCATTTTGAGCAAAAAATGATGTTTATTTATTTTTTTAAAAGTTAAAAACAAAAGTGGAATTGTGTCTTAAGGGGGAAAAAAAAAATCTTTATAGGGAAAACAATTCCACACATCAGGTCACATGTAAATTCTGAGGAAGTGGCAAAAACCAGTCCACCTGCATTAAATCACATATGCAGAATTAAGGGAAGCCATTAAACTGAATGGAGCCATTAAGGGTATTTCACTCAACACCCGCTTATAATTGGCAAAGCTGTCACTTTAAATCCACAACGTTAGCAGTAATGACACAAGTTTTTCTTTTCTTTTTTTAATGTAAGGTTTTAAACTTAAAGGAGGAATGTCATTTTTGCTCCTAAAAATAAATCTGTCAGCAAACAAAAAAAGAAAAAGAAAAAAAAAAAAAAAAGAACTAGTAAGAGGTTTAGATAGCGATGGTTCATTTATTTGTACAGATTACGAGGGTGTTTCTCTCTGTGTATAGATTTTAGATATCATTAGACTAAGGATCCCCACAAAGTCACAGATCTGTCATCATTAGTATGGTGGCATGGGAAATCAGACAATGGCAGATCTACAATGGGCCTAAGACTGGGATGTAATTAAAGTTCATGTGCATGTAAAGGCGGGTGTCCCAATACTTTTGACAATATAGTGTATGTGAAGCCGGTCTTAAGGCCCACCCTTTGCAGCTATAACAGTTTCAACTCTTCTGGGAAGGCCATCCACGAGATTTAGGAGAGTGTCTATGGGAATGTTTGACCATTCTTCCAGAAGCGCATTGGACAAAAGAGCCTGGCTTGCAGTCTCTGCTCTAATTCACCCCAAAGGAATTTCTATCAGGTTGAGGTCAGGACTCTGTGCAGGCCATTCAAGTTCCTCCACCCCAAACTCGCTCATCCATGTCTTTATGGACCTTGCTTTGTGCACTGGTCCAAATAATTTTGTGGTGGGGAGGGGGGGAGGGGGGGGGGGTATGGTGTGGGTTTGTTTTTCAGGTGTTGGGCTTGACTCCTTAGTTCCACGAAAGGAACTCTTAAGGCGTCAGCATACCAAGGCATTGGTAATAAAGTGTATGTGCATATGTAGAGCAGTGGATGGTGTCAATAATTTTTATTTTTTTATTTTGTGAACAGTTTAGGGATGGCCTCTTCCTGTTCCAACATGACTGTGCACCAGTGCACAAAGCAAGGTCCATAAAGACGCGTTTGGGGTGGAGGAACTTGGCTGGCCTGCACAAAGTCCTGACCTCAACCCAACAGAACACCTTTGGGATGAATGAGGGCGGAGACTGTGAGCCAGGACTTCCCGTCCACATCAGTGCCTGACCTCACAAATGCGCTTGTGGAAGAACGGTCAAACATTCCCATAGATGTACACCTAAACCTTGTGGACAGCCTTCCCATAAGAGTTGTAGCTGTTATAGCTGCAAAGGGTGGACCAACTCAATATTGAACCCTACTGACTAAGACTGGGATGCCATTAAAGTTCAGGGGTGTGTAAAGGCAGATGTCCCAATACTTTTGACAATATAGTGTATATTCCAGGAACCAACAGGTGGGGGGATATGACATACCTTGCCGTGCCAAGGTAATACGTAAGTGCAGAAAGCCCAAAGGTATTTAAGCATTGGAAAAAAAAATTCCCAAACATTGATGGCATAGCGGTAAGCAATCCATGGTATGTATGTGAAGCGCCCAGCAGGGCTGGCCCAAGACATTGTGCTGCCTGTGTCTAAGAGGAAAAAAAAATCAAGCCCACCAAAAGGCCCCGCACATCCATTATTTTATATCATGATAATTAATAACAATGTTTATTGATTAATATGATCTGGGGGTTTTATATACTCACAAAATCTCATCCATTATGGGGACTTTTACTATCATGGACTCCACAGTACAATGTGAGATCATGATGGGAAGGGAAGGTCGGGTGTTTGCAGCGGGTGCTGAGAGCCGGCACTCTGTGTGTTGTGTGTAATGGCAATGGTAACCAGTCAGGTACTTCCAGTTTTCACAACTCCTGGGGATGTACCGCTGTCAGCGGGCACACAAATTAAAAAGAACCACGAGAAGAGGTAACAGCCAGCTCCCTTTGTGTAGCTTTCCAGTGCTGGACTTTTTTGCTGCCGGTGTGGGCTCTCTGTGTCTCCACCCCCACCCTGGACAATGCCGGTGATTGGTCCTGTATCCCTCTATGGGGTGGGGTCTGTGGGGATCTGTGCAGCTCGTAAACTTGGGAGTTCAGCTCCGGGCTATGCCTATGTGAATGCAGCAAGCATCAAGCTGCCAACTCCATCTGAGTGTAGACCACTCATTGTGGGGGCTCCAAGCATCTCTCATGAGCCTTTCATAGGGCAGTGCCCGAGTGCCCGAATGGTCATACCACCCCTGTGTTGAGGACAGCAGGATGGCCTTTTTTCCAGGGTGCCACCCCTCTCAAAGTACCACCTGGGTCCAATGGACCCAGTGGGACACATGGTAGGGCTGGCCCTGCCGCTCAGGTTGCTAGGCAGTGTAGTCCTGTAGAAATAAATAAGTATCGTGCTAAATAATAAATGTGAAGTCCATAGGTGAATCCATATGGATTATATTCATTTGTTCAAAAATGTCCACAAGCAATGTGATAATGAATCAATCTCTTTAGTGGCAATGTCCATCACCCATCAGCAGCTGTAGAAACTGCTTACCAGCTCCTGTAGGCCCCTTATTACAGGGGCTCAGTGTACAACTGGCTTAAAGAGGAAGTAAAACCTGATGGGTTTACTTCCTCTTTCATTCCCTGCAAAGGTAAAGCATAATGGACTACTGTGCATCGCATAGTAGCCCATTATGTGTCACTTACCTGACACAGGAGCCAGCGACGTCACCGCTGTCCCCTGTAGTCCGGAGCCTCCATCTTCTTGGTGGGTCTCGCTGCTTCGTCGCTGTCATTCGGCGAAGCCGCAATGACGTCACTGCACGTGAGCCGCCACTCGCGGCATAACGCCGTTGACCGCGGCGTGCTCAGTGCGCCTGCGCATCACTGTCTATGGCGCATGCGCCGTAGACAGCGGTGCCTGTCTTTCGGCAAATATCTCCTAAACCGTGTAGGTTTAGGAGATATTTCTTGGACCTACAGGTAAGCCTTAATGTAGGCTTGCCTGTAGGTCAAAGTGTGTTGTAAGGGTTTACAACCACTTTAAAACCCAGCCGAGGCCTTTCTCCACATCTCAGGGCTTCTCCATACTTCCGATGTCACTTAGTGGGTTTGATAGGAGTTGGGTACCAAAAAGAGACCAAAGGCTCCATATAGCATAAAATCCAGATCTCCAAGTTATAAGAGATCGTGGACAGCGTGAGATCGCAGAGCTTCCTTCTACCTCCCATATTCAGCTGTAGATCGCATTGTATGGAAGAGGATCACATGTTCAAACCACAGCCACAGTGTAGTCCTGTGCCTGCTGCTGTGAGCGCAGACTGGGAAGGAGCCCTCCTATGTTCCAGACAATAACTGATAAGAGCTGAAGATCCCGGGAGCTGCACATCAGAACAAGACCTGCTGTGTGTAGACAAGTGTCAGTCTCACCATGGACCCCGCCAGGCCATGCTCCCAATGTGTTGGGGTAAGCTCCAGTGGGCGGAGTGAAACACATTGGGGGCATGGCCTGGCAAGGGTCCAGGCTGAGACTGACACTTGTCGACACACAGCGAGTCTTGTTTTGATGTGTGGCTCACGGGATCTTCAGCTCTTAGCCCTTGTACACACGGTCGGACATTCCGACGGAAAATGTCCGATCTGACCGTGTTGTCAGATAATCCGACCGTGTGTGGGCTCCATCTGACTTTTTCCGTCTGAATGTCTGACCAACAAAGTTTGAGAGCTGGATATTAAATTTTCCGACAACATGATCCGATCTGACTTTGTCCGATTGTTTGTAGAGAATTCCCGATCGGACAAAGTGCCACGCATGCCCAGATCAAATTACCAGACCAGAGCTATTGGCTACTAGCCTGAACGTAGTCCCGTCGTAACAAATGAACGTCATCACGTTCCGAACGATCGGATTTTCCCGACAACTTTGTCCGACTGTGTGTATGCAACACCAGTTTCGGACAAAATCCGTCGGAAAAAATCTGACGGATTTTGTTGTCGGAATGTCCGACCGTGTGTACAAGGGCTTATCAGTTGTAGCTGTAAGCAATGGGGTCAAAGTGAACAAAAATAGGGTGAAAACCTGCTTTATGCATTATAGAAGTAAGAATTTGCTGTGCTGAAGTCAGACCAGTAAAAAAAAAGGATTTTTTTTTTTGTGTAAATATATTTTATTGAGTATTTCAAATGACAAAGTAGAATAACGTATGCTATGAATTTCTGACAAAGTTAAAGATTAAAGAAACAGAGAGCCTCAGGCCCTTAGGTATTATCACATTCAAGTAACTGTTGGAATGTTGTTACAAGTGTGAGAATATAAAGTATAGGGAGTAAAAGAAAGTATAGAATAGAAGAGAAAGAATGAAGAGGAGAAGTGAAGAGAGGATACCATGAACCAAAAGCCTCCTGAGCTTGCCGGTGGCCAGGGATTCAAAGGATGGTCAGTACATTTAATGGTAATCAATAGTATCAGTAGCACTATGTTTCACTGATCCCAGCGCTCAAACGGATAAATTGAGGTAATGCACTATAGCAGCTATTAAATAAATAAAACAAATGATAACAATGCAAAGATAAAAAGAGAAATTAACAGCGCTAACAAAATAACTAGGAGTATTTAGTGCAATGCATGACATTTAAAGGACAATCAAATCACACACACAAACATCGACCCATATGTGACAGAGTCCAAAAAAAGTCCTTAAAATAAATGTGGTGCTCCGTGAACCCTCAGAATCATAGGGGAGCCTCAAAACCTGAATACCATCACCGGAAGACACATCGTGCACAAGTAATCCCCGTTGGTAATGCACTCACCACAAAGGAGCTCGCCTTGTATCTTCAAACACTGTTGGATGGACTCCTATCCTGGAATCAAATCCTTCCTGGAACAGCACCAGTGAGAAAAGCTAGAACCTGCTGTCTCCTTATAGAGTAGAATGAGATCCTGTCCTTGAATAAGAACTGTTATTTCTTAGCCCACGTGCACACGGTCGGAGATTTTGGCAACCAAATCCGTTGGATTTTGTCCGTCAGATTTAGTCTGACGGATTGTGTCCGAAACTGTTGCATACACACGGTCGGACTAAGTTGTGGAAAAATCCGATCTTTCAGAACGTGATGACGTAATTTCGTTACGATGGGACTAGATTCAGGCTAGTAGCCAATAGCTTTGATGTAGGAATTTGATCTGAGCATGCATGGCACTTGGTCCGATCAAAATTCTCTACACATGATCGGATTAGGTCCGTCCGGCCCAGTTGGTCGGGAAATATTTCCAACATGTTGGAAAATTGGGTCGGACGGAGATTCGGACGGAATCAGTCCGATGCATACCACACACAGACTCATTCTGACAGATTCTCCGACCGTGTGTACAAGGGCTTAGGATGGCTCATAAAGTGGACCATGCAAAAAAAGAAAAGGGGAACTTGCATAGCCTTTTTTATTTGGGAACACACCCTTAAATTATATAAAACACTTCTTACAAGAGAATCAAATAAAATCAGCAGTCTGAACATTGAGACTGTAATGCACAACGCAAGTCACTCATGTCGCTTCCTGGACGCCCTCCGAAGAAGACGTGATGACGAAACGCATTGGTACCTGACCACACAGCTCCCTTGTCTCTCAGTCTCAGTGCATGTCATCCCGGGTCTCATCTCAGCTATCAACACCAGGAAGCGGTGAGAGTGACATGCGTTGTGCAGTACAGTCTCAATGTTCATACTGCTGATTTTATTTGATGCTCTTTTAAGCGTATTTTATATCGTTTAAGGGTGTGTTCACAAATAAAACAGTATTACGCTATGCAAGTTCCCCTCCTTTTTTTTTTCTTATGCATGGTGCACTTTATGAGCCATCCTAAGAAATAACGGTTATAAATCAAGGACAGGAGCTCATTTGTTAAACTCTTATCAATGGAGTGCCATCTGAATCCAAAGCGTTTGATATAGCTAGAAGTGTTTTGAGGTCTCTCTTGGTTTCCAAGATGGTGGGCGTTGTTGTAGAGATCCCAAAATAAGGATTTGAAATTAATTGAACAATCCTACAATCGTCCATAAACTGTTAGCCCTTGTACACATGGTCGGACATTCTGACAACCAAATCCGTTGGATTTTGTCCGGCGGATTTTGTCCGATGGATTTTGTCCGAAACTGTTGCATACACACGGTCGGAAAAAGTTGTCGGAAAATCCGATTGTACATAACGTGATGATGTTATTTCGTTACAACGGGACAACGTTCAGGCTAGTAGCCAATAGCTTTGATCTAGGAATTTGATCTGAGCATGCGTGGCACTTTGTCCGTCGGAGTAGGCTACACATGATCAGAGTATGTCCGATCAGAGTATTTTGTCAGAAAATTTTACCGGCAAGTTGGGAAAGTTGGTCTGTCGGATATTCCGACGGAAACAGTCCGATGGAGACCACACACAGTCGGAATATCCGACAAAGCGGAATCTCCGACCGTGTGTACAAGGGCTTATAGTTTCTACAGGATCCCATTCATAGAGACATTTTATTATCTAGTCCAGCCTTTCTCAACCTTTTCAACACAGAGGAACCCTGGAAATAATTCTCTGGTCTTGGGGAACCCCTGCTAAGAATGAAAAATCTAAAACTCATCATATATTGGTGTGATGGTGAGAAGAATGCTTCTAATGCCGCGTACACACGATCAGAATTCTCGTTGGAAGAAGCTCCGATGGTTTTCCCGATAGATTTCCGATAGAATTCCGCTCAAGCTGTCTTGCCTACACACGGTCACACCAAATTCCGATCATTTATAACGCGGTGACGTACAATAGGTACGACGTGACTAGAAAAAGGAAGTTCAATAGACAGTAGCCAATAGCTTCCGTCTCGTAGTTGAATCTGAGCATGCGTGATTTTTGGCGTGTCGGAATTGCATACACATGCTCGGAATTTCCGATAGAAAGTTTTTCCTTCAGGGAAAATTGAGAACATGCTATCAATTTTTGGCTGGCGGAAAATCGGACAGCTAAATTCCGATGGAGCATACACACGGTGGCATTTTCCAGATGAAAAGCTCTCATCTGTCTTTTTCTGGCCGGAATTCCGATCGTGTGTACGCGGCATTACACTTGTGGTTATTGGGAAGAATTACCCCCTTACAGATAACTAAAAAGATCAATGGTGTCCTTGAGAACTTACTTGAGAGGCAGAAATTGACCATTGCTCAGGGAACCCTTAGCAACCTCTAGAGCAGGGGTCTCAAACTGGTGGCCCTCCAGCTGTTACAAAACTACAAGTATCCATGAGGCATTGCAAGGTTGACAGTTATAAGCATGACTCCTACAGGCAGAGGCATGATGGGGCTTGTAGTGAGAAGAATGCTTCTAATGCCGCGTACACATGATCGGAATTCTCGTTGGAAGAAGCTCTGATGGTTTCCCCGATGGAATTCCGCTCAAGCTGTCTTGCCTGCACACGGTCACACCAAATTCCGATCGTTTAGAACGCGGTGACGTACAACACGTACGACGGGACTAGAAAAAGGAAGTTCAATAGCCAGTAGCCAATAGCTTCCGTCTCGTAGATGAATCTGAGCATGCATGATTTTTGCGTGTCGGAATTGCATACACACGATCGGAATTTCCGATAGAAAGTTTTTCCGTCAGGGAAAATTGAGAACATGCTATCAATTTTTGGCTGGCGGAAATTCAGACAGCTAAATTCCGATGGAGCGTACACACGGTCGCATTTTCCCGATGAAAAGCTCTCATCTGTCTTTTTCTGGCCGGAATTCCGATCGTGTGTACGCGACATTACACTTGTGGCTATTGGGAAGAATTACCCCCTTACAGATAACTAAAAAGATCAATGGTGTCCTTGAGAACTTACTTGAGAGGCAGAAATTGACCATTGCTCAGGGAACCCCTAGCAACCTCTAGAGCAGTGGTCTCAAACTGGTGGCCCTCCAGCTGTTACAAAACTACAAGTCCCATGAGGCACTGCAAGGTTGACAGTTACAAGCATGACTCCCACAGGCAGAGGCATGATGGGACTTGTAGTTTCGCAACAGCTGGAGGGCCACCAGTTTGAGATCCCTGCTCTAGAGCAAGGGTAGGGAACGTCGGCTCTCCAGCTTTTTTGAAACTACAAGTCCCATGAGACATTGCAAGACCCTAACAATCACAGGCATGACTCCTAGAGGCAGAGACATGATGGGATTTGTAGTTTCATAACAGCTGGAGAGCCGAGGTTCCCTACCCCTGCTCTAGAGGAACCAGAGGGTACCACGCAACCCTGGTTGAGAAACAATGATCTAGTCACTCAAAAAAAAAAAACACAATAAACTCCAACTTAGATAAACTGGGCCATCATTAACTAACTGGCATAACAAAGACATAAATTACTGATCTATCTTATTGGCAGAAACAGGTTTCTGTATACATTGTTTCACTCTCTTTTTTTTTTTCCTAGCTGTTTGACAGGTAAAGCCAACTGCATACCGCTACGGCCTGACAAAAGCAGCCTGACAAATGGATTTTCAGTCACCCCTTGAAAAGAAGTAGATGACAGATCTACAAGAAATCCTTTCGGGAGGGGAGGCAGACTTTTAACTTGATTGATTAAATTATATCTAAATCTGGTAAGATTTTAAACTTCAAAGGCATTTTTTGCAAGTTAGGCCATCCCAGATGAAGAGAGCATGCTATTTGTACCAAACTCCAATACTCAAGTGGTTTGCAAATTGACCCTGTTGTAATAGGTGAAAAGGTTCCTGCAAGATAAAGGTGTCTTATTGTGATGAATTATGTCCAGGAATTAATGTATGATCCCTAACTTTTAGCAGACCCTGCTCTCTGTGACCTCCATCTGCTTGTTTGTATGGATGGTTGTAATTTTCAACCACTAGGTCACAAGAGGTCACGGTGTGGCCAGCATATTTTAAACACAGATAGAATAAGAAAAACAAAGATCTCTTCTCCAACGGACGCAAACACTGGAGTTACCACTTGACTGTGTGCATTTCCTAAGTGGCGTCTTATGTATTTATCCCTTCTCATATAAAGATACTTGAGCCAAGAGGGAAAGACGTCAAACACGTTGTGAACAAACCATAAACTATACCTTCCAATTGTTTTTTTTTGTTTTTTTTTTTGCGCTAGGCTTATTATTGAAGAAAGCAGAACGACAGTAATTAATTGGCTGAATTTAGCCGTTTACAAACAACTTTAAGAAGGACTTCATTTGTCCCCTTATTTATTATTATTATTTATTTATTCATTTCAAGTTTATAATTTGAATTTAAAGCTTAAATGGGAATAAAAAAAATAAAATAAAAAAAAAACATAGTGGCGCAATGGTTTCTAAAAAAATAAAAATATATAAAAAAGAAAAAATATAAAAAAAAAAAATGATTCTAAATCCTAGTTGGATTTTTTTTGGGGGGTTTGTTCGTTTTTTTTTTTTTTAACTTATAATATATTGCAGTTTATTGTGTTTTTTTTTTTTTGAGGGACTAGATCAGTGATGGCGAACCTTGGCACCCCAGATGTTTTGGAACTACATTTCCCATGATGCTCAACTACACTGCAGAGTGCAAGAGCATTATGGGAAATTTAGTTCCAAAACATCTGGGGTGCCAAGGTTCGCCATCACTGGACTAGATCATTGTTTCTCAACCAGGGTTGCGTGGAACCCTCTGGTTCCTCTAGAGCAGGGGTAGGGAACCTCGGCTCTCCAGCTGTTTTGAAACTACAAATCCCATCATGTCTCTGCCTCTAGGAGTCATGCCTGTGATTGTTAGGGTCTTGCAATGTCTCATGGGACTTGTAGTTTCAAAACAGCTGGAGAGCCGACGTTCCCTACCCTTGCTCTAGAGCAGGGATCTCAAACTGGTGGCCCTCCAGCTGATGCGAAACTACACTTCAGCCCCGGAAGATTTTACCCCCTTCCTGACCAGAGCAGTTTTTGCGATTCGGCACTGCGCCACTTTAACTGACAATTGTGCGGTCGTGTGATGTTATACCTAAACAAAATTGACGTCCTTTTTTACCCAACAAATTCTTTTGGTGGTATTTGGTCACCTCTACATTATTTTATTTTTTGTGCTGTAAAAAAAAAAAAGCAACAATTTTGAAAAAAAAAGCAATATTGTTTACTTCTTGCTATAATAAATATCCCCCCAAAATGTATAAAAAACATTTTTTTCCTCAGTTTAGGCTGATATGTATTCTTCTACATATTTTTGGTAAAAAAAAAATCACAATAAGTGTTTATTGATTGGTTTGCGCAAAAGTTATAGCGTCTACAAAATAGGGGATAGTTTTATGGCATTTTTATTTTTTATGTTTTTATTATTAATGGCGGCGATCTGCAATTCTTATCGTATGTGCAACATTATGGCGGACACATCAGACACTTTTGACGCTATTTTGGGGCCATTGCCATTTATATAGCAATCGGTGCTACAAAAAATGCACTGGTTACTGTGTAAGTGTAATGCCACGTACACACGATCGGACTATCTGGCGGACCTAGTTCAGCGGACAATCCGCCACACTTTGCAGCGGAGGTCCACCGGACTTTCCGAACGAGTGGAATTGCACACACACGACCACACACAAACTGACTTTCCAGTGGACTCGGTCCAGCTGTCAATCCACCAGACTTTTGGTGGAGGTCTGCCGGGCTTTCCGAATGAATGGATAAGCCCCCCACCCGCAGACCCCACAACCAATGGCCAGGGTTGTCAGGAAGAGACCCTTGTCCTCATCAACATGGGGAGAAGGTGCTTTGGGGTTGGGGGGTGCCCTGGGAGAGGGCATTTAAGATGTGGATGTCACGTGGTTCAAGGTTCCGGTCCAGTATGTTGTGCTGATTACATGGTCCTGGTCCTACTGACCAGCCCCCAGGAGGGCTATGGCCTGGGGTGCGGATCCACCCGACTTTAATGCCTCAGGGCTGGCTAGCCCAAGGCAAGGGAACTAAGGAAGGATTCCAAGGTGGATGGGGGCTGTCTCCGATTCGGGAGAGACCCATTGAACTTCGAGCATTCCAGGGGAGGACTCTTTAGAAGAAACACCACGTACAGGTTGGTTTTCTTAACAAGAGCCTGGAAGGGCTGAAGTAACCGAGAGAATCTGGTCTTGTGTCGCCAAGCAGGCTGAAAGATCCAGGTATCCTACAAGTGTTCTATAGCTTAGTTTCCCTACGTGTTCTGCAACAACGTCGGTGATAAAGACTTTGCTCCTGAGTAAACACCTGGTTGGCTGCTAGGCCTTGTGAGAGAGGGACTGTCCAATCTGAGTGTTCATCCAGCTGTGAGTGGCTATTCTCTGGACACAGTCAAAGTAAGCAAGTTCTTTAACGTTTTTGGACTTTGACATTGAGAGTACCTGAACTTTCCTTCCCAACCCTCTGATCCCAATTTAAAGACTGTTCAATGGTTTGAGTTTTTGCAAATAAAATCCATTCAACTGGATCTATTGTCAGTATCAAGTTACTGGGCCATCTACATGGGACATCCCCTAGACGTGAAACAAGGAGAAAGAAAGGTAACTGTGAGCCCAAAAATAACCAGCAGCTACTTTGGCGGTTAGTGCTACACATAAAACTCTAAGAGTATACTAATTTATGATGAATATGATGCAAGTACACTTATCTGGACCAGTGGTAGAACTACTGGGGTTGCAAAGGCCACGACTTGAGACTATTCTGCCACCGTGGGGGTCCAAAGATGGCAGGAAGGGGGCTTGCTGCAGAATATGTGAAAGGGTCCAGCTGTGGAATGGTAAGGCTCAGTTGACACTGCTGTGACCCCAAAGTCATGTGACTTGATTAAGATTTCCTTGCGACTTTTTTGATTTAACATTGCAGTCTATGACACTCAAAGGGCACCAAAATCACAGAAAAGTAGTGCAGGACTCTTTTTTTTTTTGTTGCTGCCACACTGGAGTAAAGGTCCTTGGGATCAGTGGGAAGGGCTCCAGGCCAGAAGGAATGGCCCCAGGCTTGGAAGAAAGGACCCCAGGCTTAGAGGAACAGGACCTGAGACCGATGGAAAGGGCCCCGATGGTCGGGGGGGGGGGGGCTTCATGGTTTCTTGCACCTGAAGGTTCTAGTCATGTCTCAGATCTGGAGTCCAAATAAACTCATGTCTACATAGCCCACCCACAAGACCATGTGCCCGTCATCAATAAAAGACACACTTGCCAATCTTTCTAATCCTACCATTTCACATGTTACTGATCGCCTGCAGGTATAGAATGGAATAGAACGTAATGCTATCTTTCTAAGTTAGCAGAAAATGTATATTTTATTCATTTTTATATATTACAGCTACTTATATAGAACCATCAATTTACACAGCGTTTTACATATATATTATACATTTACATTATATTTAGTAAATTCTGCATTGTATTGGAATGCAGCTTTCCAGCTTTATAGATTAATGGCTGTGAGCACATGTTTCATTGATAAACCATTTAGTACTTTGGCATTTTGATAAAGATCTCCATTTTTCTGCTAAACAGACAAGCAGTAAAGATAAGAGCGGTTGAAAGAAGCATCTGGAAGTGCATGCACTTGCTGAGCACCCAATAATATGTCCAAATTGCATTAGGTAGAGCAACTCAAAGCAGGATGACCAGACACTGCGTGCTGCAGCTTCTATATTATTATTATTTCAGTTACTTATATAGCGGCATCAATTTACGCAGTGCTTTACATATACATTGTACATCCACATCAGTCCCTACCCTCAAGGAGCTTACAATCTAAGGTCCCTAACTCACATTCATAAATACTAGGGACAATTTAGACAGGATCCAATTAGCCTACCAGCATGTCTTTGGGGTGTGGGGGGAGGCTGGGGTGCCCGGAGGAGACCCACGCAGGCACAGGGAGAACACGCAAACTCCAGGCAGGTGGTGTGCGACCCTTCTTACTGCTAGGCGAGAGTGCTACCCACTACACCACTGGGCTGCCCAATACTGGGCACTTGTTTGGTCAATACATGAGAAACAAAAGGAAAACCTTCACATAAAAGCCATATGTTGTGATAACTAGGGATGAGCCAAACACCCTCCTGTTAGGTTCGCAGAAGAACATGCGAACAGGCAAAACATTTTGGCAAGAACACACAAACACGTTAAAGTCGATGGGACACGGACATGAATAATCAAAAGTGCTCATTTTAAAGTCTTATATGCAAGTTATTTTTATAAAAAAGTTTTTGGGGACCCAGGTCCTGCCCCAGGGGACATGTATTAATGAAAATATTTTTTTTGAACTGGCTGTTTTTTCGGGAGCAGTGATTTTTTTAATGCTTAAAGTGAAACAATAAAAATGAAATATTCCTTTAAATATCATGCCTGGGGCGTGTCTATAGTATGCCTGTAAAGTGGCGCATTTTCCCTGTGTTTAGAACAGTACTACAGCAAAATGACATTTCTAAAGGAAGAATTGTCATTTAAAACTGATCGCAGCTGTATTGAATTGTCGGGTCTCGACAATATAGATAAAGCTCATTGAAAAAAAGAGCATGGGATCCCCCCAGTCCATTACCAGGCCCTTTGGGTCTGGTATGAATATTAAGGGAACCTCAAACCAAATTTTTTTTAAAAAAAATTGCGTAATTTCCATATCAGGCCCTTCGGGTCTGATATGGAAATTAAGGGGAACCCTGCGCCAATTTTTTTTTTTAAAACCTGGCGTAGGGGTCCCCCCCAAAATCCATTTTTTTTTTAAAATTAAAGATTCTTACCACAGTCTCTTTGACCATAGACATAAATGGCAGCTGGAGGTCCAGGTACGAATCAGAATCCTGCAGTTTTCTTTCACAGATTCTAGCATATGAGTGGCAATCCCTAGTAGATCATTTAAGAATCAGTAGGTCATGGTAATTAACAGTCCATTCAGTTCCAAGGCAGATATTTCAGTTGTTGGTAAACGAGTTAGGCCATACACCAGTACAATTTCCATTCAAAATATTTGTTTCCTAAAAAATGTGTTTGATTTTCCAATAGTAGGGTCAAATTGATGTTCGTTTTCTACTGCAAAAAAGAATGTTTTAATTAATGTTTTGTCAGAATTTCCAAACATATAAAAATCGAATAGTGTGTGGCCAACATTATCATCTAACATTTTGTTTTATCTCTTAAGAACTTTTGAAACCTCTGGGTCTGTGGACTTCCATCCATATGAAGGGATTCTATTCTGCTTGATGGCTTTTTAATTACTTATATATGGACAATACAATAGAAGGTGCCAGAGGAATGCTCCAAACTCCCAAGTGGTCATGAACGGGAGTTGAGAATTATGTCAGTATATGAAGGGTTTCTATTCCCCTTGATGGCTTTTCCATTTCATTAGTTTCTAATAATTTTACTAACAATTGTTGCAAATACAAAAGATTTGTAACCAACTTTACAAAGAGTGCTAAAACAATAAACATAATGAATAGAAGAGAAAGTGTTATGTGGTTGTTCATCCGGGTGCTTGGTCTTGAAGATACATATGGCGGGCCAAAGAAAACAGGGTAGTGATAATGGAATTTGTGGTTGAGTGGATATGGATATAAAATAGGAGTAGAAAAGAATGAAAAGTGGACAGTTAAGAAAAAGATTGCAAATGTGTAGGAGTATTGGGAGGAAAGTGTGAAACAAGTTCCCAGTCAGTACAGTAGGCACTTAATAAGGCTGTCAAGCTCCTCATGGAAAGGGTTGGGTGACAGCATGTGATCCATGGATCCCAAATCTTGAGGAATTTGTCTTATGTATTGGTGAGAATACTAGTCAACATTTTACAAATGAAGAAAGCGTCAATTTAATTTTCACTTTGAAGAAGTATGTTAACCATGATGACATTTTAGTTACTTACTTTTTAGATGTAAAGGTTGGTAGGAGGGCTCAACTCCCAAGTGGCCATGAATGGGAGTCAAGAATTATGGCATCTTGCTGATGAAGTATCTGAGACATTTAATAAGCCAGGGGCAGAGTCAACCGACACAGTTCTGCCTATAATTAAAATATCACCTTATAACTGGACTTGTACAAACAGCCTTAGATTGTCTGCCTGGAAAAAAATAGTTTATTCAAATATCCATTTATATATAAAAGACTCAAGATACACTATAAATGGCCTCCCCTCTAGTATATCATCACAGCGCTCAAATACCCCCCTCCCTCACTAGCTGCCACTTAAATAGTTCAATATATCTCTCAGAAGGTGACGAAATAAAGAAAAATTATCAAAATGCTACAAAAATCACCTTGTGGCGCTATAAACGCAACACTGCTAGATATCAGTGTACTAAAATGTCCAACTGGACTCCGTGAGTATTATAAACACAAGTGCATAAATATAATACACATTAAAGTAAATAGTGATAAAATAACATTCAAAAATCGCATGTGAATGATAACAATCAAAAAATCGCATAAACATAAAATAAGTGAAAATATATATATATAAAATAAGTGAAAAAGATATATATAAATAGAGCAAATAAATAAATAAAACAAAATATTATCTGCTATAAATAGTGCTCTAATAACAATGTGCAGTCCCAAAGAAATGTGGTCTCACAAATCCAATAATTACTCAGACACACTCAATGTCTAATAATGAAATGATGATCGCAGTAGTTCAAAAACTCCTTCTCCAGTGAAAGTTCTATAACAAAGTGTCCATACAACGCAAAGCCTCCACCGCACCCTAGGTGTTCGTGCCCCCCTCGTTTAGAACACTCACCAACAGTATTGCCCAGCACTCTCGTGTCGGGCGAAAAACGCTTATAGTAAATACAGATGGTAACTGTTCCTCCAGCCAACTCTTGTGCCAGACTCCGCAGCAGAGGTTAGTGGGTTAATATCTCAGAGTTACCTCAAGGAGACAAAAGAGACTTCCCATAGTGCAAGATTGCAAAGCTATTTTTAATCTCACTAAAAAATCGATAAAAATCACACTCACATGAATCAAATTAAAAGCAGGCACTTCAAATAGACATTCCAATAGTCAATCAGGAGATCCTTTACTCTTAGGCATTGGTGAGCACATCGGAAGCAAGTCCAGTTGATATCAAAAAGCACCGTCTCTATACAAGGCAGCTGTGTGGTACCTGACAGCAGACAACCCAGTTTGAAAGCAGCGCCAAATCGTGATATCCAGTCCTTCAATGTGTGTGTGCTCCTTCCTCCGCTTTCTCTCTAACCTTTTACTGTGTATGCTGGACGCCGTATAACCATGCCCCCGACATGTTTCGTCCAATGGACTTCCTCATGGGTTTGTGGGTTTATATATAATGACATTTGACAAAATAGTCACCATCCTTTACAACACACTTTAGGCAACGTTAATAAATCTTCTGGAAACTGTCAGCAAAGGCCTCTTTAGGAATCAATTGCAGAACCGCTGTCACACACTCTTGGATTGCTGTCACATACGCAAAACGTATGCTTTTCATGACACTCTTCAAACAGTTTTTGGGCCTTGGGGAAGATGGTCAATGCCATTCCATCGTTTGCCGCTTGGATTCCAGATCGAATTGGTAGCACCAGGTCTCATCCCCTGTGACGATGGTTCGAAGAAAGGATGGATCCTGGTCACACATGGTAATGCAATCTCCAGATCTTTTCATCCATTTTGCTTTCTGTTCATCTGTCAGCTTGCAAAGCACAAACCGGGAACAGATTTTCTGTTTACCCAAATCTTTGCAGACTATGGTGCGCACCATGTCCTTGCTAATGCTAATTCCTCCGCCATCAATCATAGAGTCGGTCGCCAATTTCATGCCAGCATTTGCCAGACTCACTCATCGAACATGTCTGGGGTTCTGCTTGTTGATGGCTCACCCGAAGGTGGCTCATCCTCAGTTGTTTCCTTCCCGTCGCGAAAGCGTTTCAACCAGTCGTAAACATGTTTTCTGCTCATGGCTTCCGTCCCATACACCCATTGTATCAACATTTTCATGCATCTCCGTCAACATTTTCCCCAATTTGTAGCAGAATTTGATGTTTGATCATTGCTCCATTGCATTGTGACCCTACCTCTCACACTGACTACAGTCTACTGACTGCAGCGGGTTTACCACGACGATCACGTGTACTCCCAACGCTAGGTAGCACTTGTCGACATTTCTTTGGATAGCCATGTGCACAAGCGCACCTGGTCCATGTATCTGTTGAGATATCGGACCATTCAACAGACTTTTTAGACATACCTCGTATGTAACTGAGACAGCTTTGGTATTTAGTGCCCAAATTGGATTCATGTTATTGTCCTTTACCGTCTTATTTTTACTATGAGTACCTTGTTCAACTGTATCTTTCACTATGTGTTGTATGATGCTGTCTAAAGTGTATGGCTCCTGATATGTGACATGTTTTGCATGTGTAACGCTCTCCCAACTTAACAGAGACAGGGATGGCTACCATTCTTCCTCAGGGTGCAGGTTCGTAGGCATGGTGGGTGCAAGGTGAAAAGATGGGCACCAATCAATTTTAAAAATGAACAAAAGAGATTTTATTTCTCTTAACAGGAAGGGGGGGGGGGGTAGGTCACAGGACATCTGTAATTAAATGCAATAGCAAATAGGAAGACTCCTTAGACAAAAATAGAACTAGGCAGACAGCTATACAGTTATACAATACAATCTGTATTTCGTAGCAACTGCTGTCTCCTATAGCAACAAGCTCAACTCACAGCTACCCACTGGATTCTTCGGAGTTCTCTCTTGAAGCTTTACCAGCCACTTCACAGTCCCTGGCTGTTGAAGAGTCTCCTCTGTAACTCCTTCAAAACTCCATCCCTCTCAACATGCCTCCGGCAACAAGAGTGGTTGACCCTCTGGCAACTTTCTCTCCCATGCCTCCCCGCAATGATCAGGCTTTCTCTAACAGAGCTCCTGACCACATGGCAAGGCCCCAGGCTTCAGACCTACACCTCTGATGCTGCACCATACATGCCCACCCAGGCTGCAGCCCCAGTGTAAAGAACCTCTCAGATCATCTGACCTCCTCCGCATAAATACCCTCTCGCAGGAGCCTCAGCGGCCAAAGAAACTCCTGCTGATTGGCTGAGAGGAGTATACTGACTCATAATCTGAATCCACTGTAATTCTTCATACTAATGCCAAAGGTAACAGTGCTATCTACTGACAAAAGGGAGAAATCACAGCTAAACCTAAGCTTAGGAGAAACCCATTTAGTCTAAGCCCTTGTATACATGATTGTAGATTCCGACAGAATGTGTCCTATCGGACCGTTTTGTCGGATATTCAGACTGTGTGTTGTCTCCATCGGACTGTTTCCATCGGAATATCCGACGGACCAACTTTTTCAACTTGCCGGTAAAATTTTCGGACAAAATGCTCCGATCGAACATACTCCGATCATGTGTAGCCTACTCCGACGGACAAAGTGCCACGCATGCTCAGATCAAATTCCTAGACCAAAGCTATTGGCTACTAGCCTGAACGTAGTCCCGTCATAACGAAATAACGTCATCACGTTATGCACAATCGGATTTTCCGACAACTTAGTCCGACCGTGTGTATGCAACATCACTTCCGGACCTCTCCCGGAATTAATCCGTCGGAATTACTCAGACGGATTTGGTTGTCGGAATCTCCGACCGTGTGTACAAGGGCTAAGACTACAAATTAGCCATGCTAGATATCACCTAGCACAACTACATTTACTAGCAGCCTTGTTTAGGGCAAGGATGCTACACTTGTATCCTGATATGTGATATGTATGAGGGGTCTTAAAAAAGTTTCCGCACATTTTTATATTTAATAGATTTAAACAAAATGTGGAAACTTTTTGAAGAACCCTGATATATTGTTCAGTGTACATTGCTCACATATGGCAAAAAAAAAATCTTTAAAAAAAAATATCACTTTTTGAGCCAACTAATCCTTTAAGTCAGTCCTTTTTATTTAATCCCAACATCACGCCATCGAGGGGATTTGGCTGTATTTTTAATTAATATTAATGAATAATAGGTGGTGGAGGCAAGGACAAATAATAGGCCATCCTCCGGTAGGGTCTGTGCCGCATATCGTTGCTACAAAAAAAAATCTAACGTTGGTCTTTTACTTTGAAAAAGCCTCTGTTTCGGTTAGCTGTCATTTTAAGGATACCAATCTTTTTTAGAGCCATATTTAGTATCTTACACATACACATGTACGTGTTTAATTCTGTAATCTGGAATTGCTCTTGCATAGACAGGATGTTCCTTTTAAAGGGGATGGCAACCACAACAAGATTACACTTTCTTCTCCTCCAGTAATGAAAGCTCTGCAGAATGTATCAGTTGAAAGCAATAATCAAAAATTGGCAAATACTGTAAACAGAGGCGAGGAGATATGCAGCGGTCATTAGTCATGGCTTTTGCTGTTTGTTGGACTTCTTGACCTCCAGATGGAACTTGCTTTCCTCTCCCTACACTGATAATGATGACATGTCCATAGCTTTCTCTCCTGATGACTCACAAACGTCTTCTCCTAAACTGCCTGTTATGGCTACATAACAACGCACAGCATACCGCTGACCTACAGTGCAATTAAATAGCAATAAAATGACATATTTCATTTTGAACTTCAAATACGAACAATGACCACGATGCCATTTTTTTTTAATCACTAGCAAAATCAATTGCATATGCCGTTTTATGTTTAAAGCAAGGTTTATTAGAAAGAAATTGCTACTAGAGAACCACATGTGAGTTCTGACTTAGCTGGGTCAGGCCAGGGCAATAAACCCTTGAACTTCACAAATATGCAAAGTTGACATAAATAATAAATTAAGCCCAGGTGCTGATGAGTTCTAAATGGTATTTTTCAGGCCCAGGAAACCACATGTTCCTTCTTACATTAATGATACATCATCTTACTAGAAAGAACTCGGCAAATTGCTTTGCGCTGTTGATGGGAAACATTTAGAGATGTACAATTTTCACACACATAAACACACCACGGTGACTGAAAATGAATGCGATTGAGGGATAGAGCTTGTGGTAAACTGCTGCCGACAAAACTACAGCCATGTTTGAAGAGAAATTAGGGCACAAATAAAAAACCCTAGAGGTAAAAAAAAGCAGAAACAGTTTAAATTAAAGTAGATTTACACCTAAATGCTATTAAATTTACTGTTAATCCTAAACATTTGGCATTCGTTTTAATTAAAATGCATTTTCAACTTTTTCTCATCTTTTTTTGCATCTCAGTATTGCTGATTCCTTGCACCTCTTTGCAGCCAATGCCTTTTTACAGGGCTACCAGCAGAAATTGTGGGGCTCCTTGCAGCGTTACCCCCACAGCAATTAAATACAAGTTTATCATCAGTTTAGCAGCAGAGGCCTGGGATAGAGAGGTGACTAGTTTCCCATTTTTGGGGTCAGGGAAAGAAGTCCTCCATGCTGGAGGTCTTGACAATTAAATTAAAGTTCTCCAACTGGACAGACCTACATGTGTCCCACAGGATCCATATTTTTCTACTAGTAACTTAATGGGCCATACTCAAAAAATGGATATCATCAACAGGGTCAACCTGATTTATAACCTTTCTATTTTGGAAAAATCCCCCCAAAAAATGATTCCGCTAGATCTCTGCACCAAACATTTATCTCTAGATGTCAAGCATTCCTGGAACATACCCTACTATACTCAGAGTCTTCTGCTCTGCTGTCCTCCTTCCACTTCTTCGTAAGGCCTTACATATTCAATATTTCCACTGCAATAGTTGACCCAGTCACTTCCTCTATTTTGGATGACGAATCTGCCTCCTTACCAACCTAGTGGACCCACTTACCGTACATGCCCTAGGTCTCCTGGAAATCTGGTCCAGGCTCTTAGTTGGTATAGGCTATCATTGTAATCTGTTCTTTAACTTCCCCTCTGACTCATCCCTTTGGGTTGTGGATGACCCTTGCAGTCTTTTCTATCCTTATTTCCTCCTCAAGAGGCTTCTTTTAAAATACATAGTTACCAAGCATAGTATTATGTCATTTTCCAACACAACTTTACTTTGATGTTTCATCTTATTAGACCTCTGTATCCACATCATGGCTATTATGGTCTATGTAATGTCTTTTGTGAAAACCAATAAACTAATACAAAAAAAAAAAAAAAAGTTCTAGCTTGCTCTGATAGATTGATATAGAAGAAGAAGCCAGAATTGTTGGAAGCACGCTCCCAAAAATGAGAAAATAGTCCCCCTTTTGTCAATTGCTAGGAGCCAAAGCCCATGGGATTACTATGTATGTGTCCAAAGTTTTTAAGAAAAAAATCCCTCTCTGCCCCAGGGCCCCTGTCGAACTGGTGGGACCCAGGCCTGGTACAAGAGTGGTTATTATACCCCCCCTAACTTTGGAACATGCTTTGATTATGCAGAACATAGTTCCGTGATCCGGCTACTCTTGCGTAGACTGGGGCAATCTAGATATGTACATAGAACAAAAAAAGCAGAGTACAACAGCCTCATGAAAAAAAAATTCACTAATTATTGAAATAAGCTTAAACAAATAAACTCACAAACAAAAGGGGTTATCCAGCACATCAAAGGGCAGACCCAAAGTACTTCTGTACTAATAAGTGACAAATGTATATTTCTGCATGCACCTTCCTGCCATCAATGTCACGCAGAACAGTAAAGGCTGTCTAATTTCTCTGGTCACTGCCCCTTTTCTTCAGAATGTGCCAGTAATTTTTTTTTTCTAAATCAAAAAGTTTTTATTGCTAATCATGTATCCAGTGGGCAACAATAAAGTCTTGTTTCTAAAGCGTATGCACTCACCACCAAACCGGAAGTAGCAAGAAGGGAATACTTTTTGAAATACTCTTGTGTCCCAATTAGATTGAACGTATAACATCATTTGCAGTCCCCAACAGAGGAACTGAGGTTTACTTCCTATTATATTGCTAGTCAGGCCTCCTTGTCATCCTACTGAGCACATCATAGCACTGATGTCCTATTCCACATGGTGCAATGCGCTGGTTTCATCCAAGACACACCATGATGTTGGCATCCCCCAGAGTATAATGCATGTGCAGAGCATACGTTCATAGTGTCCATCACGGCAGTACTCAATCTCCTTTAATTTGCATTAAAGCTACCACTTGTAGTCTTTATCAGAAGCCCATGTGACAGGGTAACAACACAAGTGCACAATTGCTCCTCACTAGTTTGCCACATGTAGAATCTCATGAAGGGCCCTTTGTGATGGTGCCACTACTATGCTTATGTCATAAAGGGAGGGATGCAGCCTCATCCCTCCAGTGATGTGCACTTAGGCATGAAAACCAATTTGGATTCTTGGTAGGATTTATATTTTTGTTGCCATTTTGCTTAAAGTGTATTTACAGCCAAATTGGGATAACACCTACTATATATATTCGTTACAAGTCGCCAATAGCATAACTTAAAAAAAAAAAAGCAGCTTACATTTTTAGATGCTCTATTTTGGACCCTCCAAAAGATAAAAACCTTCGTAGTTCCCTTTGCTTGTAAGAGGGGCTGGGCAGCTGCATTTGTCATAATTTAGGCTGTCTGTACTGTGCAGGCAGATCTTCATTATCAATGAAGTCATGGTGGAAAAAAGACACAAGCTCATCTAGGTCAACCAATATAAGAAAACAAACAGAAAACCTGCATATACACAATCCTATACCCACAGTTGATCCTGAGGAAGGCAATAAAGCATGGTCCAATTTGATCTAGAGTGGGGGAAAAAAATCCTTCCTGATCCCCCAGGAGGCAATCGGATATTGTAACTTGATTGGAAAGCTGATTGTCCTTCCAAAGGGTTGAAAGCTGTAGAGGCTGGGCTTCTTGCATTGTATGCATTGTTCCAAAAATCTTGCAGTCAACCATGATTTCTTCTGCTGAGAAACATCTAAAATGTGAGAAAATTTTTTAAAACATCATGCTATGTCAGGGTTGTCATGCTATGTCGGGGTGTCAAGCTCAATTTCATTGCCGGCGACATCAGCATTATGGTTTCCCTCAAAGGCCCGGTTGTATCTGTAACTATCAGTGGCGGCCCCTGTATTGTGGGTGCCCCCCCAACAACTCCGCTGCCCTCCCTATCCATGGGCTCTGCCCCTTTAAGGACACCAGGCACATGAATTACTATGGCGGGGATAAGTGGGGGGGTGTGTATTTTGAAGCATGTGATTAGAGCCAGTGGCTCTTATAGGCTTCAAATTAGGGTGGGCTCGGGGAGCAGAGCACTGCGTCCTGATCCCACCCCATTATGTGAGGATAGCGAATGACTTTTCCCTATGGTCACACTACAGTTCCTCCCTGCCAATCAGGAGGCAAGTTGGGAGACTTGTTTCCTGATTGGCCAAAGTGCCAGGTGATCCTATTGGAGGCATAGCGCTTTGGAAGAGGAGACACGCTGGAGCCAGAGCCATTGTTGCACACCACACTACAGCAGCCTACAAAGAACTAGTAAGTTCTGGTGCCACCGCTGCCTGCATGGAGGAGGAGAGGAGAGCACACCGCCACTGCCTGCATGGAGGAGGAGAGGAGAGCACACCGCCGTTGCCTGCATGGAGGAGGAGAGGAGAGCACACTACTGGACCAGTGAGTGCCAGCCTTCCCAGGGGGATGCTAGCAGCTGTCAGTGCCGCGAGCCCCCGGCCGCCCCTGATGTGAGGGGGTGCACCAGTGCCGCGCTGCGTGCGCGGGGGTTGTTAGGTGTTTTAGTGCTGGTTGTTTGCCGCCCCTCAAGAGAAAAGTCCCCCAGCCGCCACCAAAGACTATATAAATGTATCTACTCGTTATCATATTAAATAATTGCCTCTGTATTTGATTATTACTGGTTTTAGTGATAATTAAGACTTAGCTGTGAGGGGCAGGTGCAGACCGGCATTCCTGTAGAAGATGATGGAAGCCTGAAAAGGAGAGTCACACACTTTGGATATCATTCACAAGAGACTTTATTGGGGACTGCTCAGACAGAATATGGTTCTGCCATGGCTTTCTGTCTGAGCAATCTCCAATAAAGTTTCTTGTGGGTGATACCAGCAGTGTATGATCCTTCTTGTCAAGTCCAGAACACCAGACCCCACTTACAATAGATGTCAAGAGCCCCTCCATCCTCAGAAGTCAAGAGTCCCCCATTCTCCCTTACATCACGGTGCTTATCTTGTGCTGCTGTGGGAAGAAGCTGGGGTGGAGCTGGGAAGCATAAAGTGTATGGCCTGGAGGAGAACCAGAACCAGAGGAGGACAGGAGTCAGCTGGTGGAGTCTGCTGAACACAGAGACCAAGGAAGGCAGAGATAAAGGGGTGCTGTGGCTGCACAGGGAGGTGCAGAATCAGTAGGAAGAGTTCTGCCCCCCTCTCTGCGGCAGACTGCTGAGATGGGGGGAGGGGGTAGAGACCAGCCTCTCCGCAGCTGTACAGAGAGGCACATGATCTGGTGGAGGAGCTCTGTTTTCCTCTCTGATGCTAATTACTGAAACAAGGTGGTGGCGGAGACGAGGGAGGTGCCGCAGCTGCAGGAGAGGTGTGAGGGCCACATGAAATAGCTTGGCAGAATGGATTCGGCCCACAGCCCTTCTGTTTGACACGTGCGCTATGTGAACGGGAGAACATTACAAACATATAGTGAGGTTTTCTCAAATGTGACTGCAAAAGAAGAAATAAAATATAAATAATTTCAAACAGTAAGCAAACAGTAATTTCAAATAATATCACCTGACCAAGACTATTGCGACACACATACCTATAACATGTAAACACTATTTCAAGCAATTTCTCTGAAGACACACTCGGTTTCAGAGCACATTACAGTTGATTAGGGTCCTGCATGGCACATCAAAGGGGAAACATATGTCACACTTGTGATGACAGCACGGTGCCTTCACTACAACCTCTGTGTGAGGCTTTAAAGACTATAGGAAGCCTGAATAATACATCTGGCTTTACTACAGCACTCCGTCCATTACTAGACAGATTGTTTCTCTAGTATCTTTAGAAGGTCACTGATGATGAATAACTAACTAAGACCTCAATATAGTCACTTCAACAAAAGGATAACCTAAATGTGACATTAAAATAAAATATTTAGAATAATCCGCGAGATTTGACCGGGAATTTAGGATGTCCCTGGAAATGATCTACTCTGATTTATGGACATAACATTTTCAATTTATGAGCTGAGACTAGACTATATCACCAGCGGCTGGGGAAGGAATAGTCCTATTAGAGCCAGATCATATATTCAATAGACAGACTTGTGAAGATTTGGAAAATAAAATAGAGTATAAAAATGTCATTTTTTTTACTGTGTAAGCCTTTTGCTCTTACATCAACGATGAAAACATTAGTTAGATCTATGGAAATATTAGGCAAGTGAAACACAGCAGGCTGATCACTGTGAGGGGTCCATTATTGAGACACTTTGGTAAGCAGATGAGTAGATGGTTGAACTTGAAGGACTTGTGTCTTTTTTCAACCTAACTATGTAACTATGAATATGTACAGTGAGGGAAAAAATATATTTTTGGTTCCTTGCTGAGTTTGTACGCTTGCACAATGACAAAGAAATGATTAGTCTATAATTTTAATGGTAGGTTTATTTTAACAGTCAGAGACAGAACAACAACAAAAATATCCAGAAAAACACATTTCAAAAAAGTTATAAATTGATTTGCATTTTAATGAGTGAAATAAATATTTGATCCCCTATCAATCAGCAACATTTCTGGCTCCCAGGTGTCTTCTATACAGGTAATTAGATGGGATTAGGAGCACTCTCTTAAAGGGAGTGCTCCTAATCTCAGTTTGTTACCTGTATAAAAGACACCTGTCCACAGAAGCAATAAATCAATCGGATTCCAATCTCTCCACCATGGCCAAGACCAAAGAGCTGTCCAAGAATGTCAGGGACAAGATTGTAGACCTACACAAGGCTGGGATGGGCTACAAGACCATCGCCAAGCAGCTTGATGAGAGGATGACAATAGTTGGTGCGATTATTTGCAAATAGAAAAGACATAAAATAACTGTCAATCTCCCTCAGTCTGGGGCTCCATGCAAGATCTCACCATGTGGAGTTTCAATGATCATCAAGAGGAATCAGCCCAGAACTAAACGGGAGAATCTTGTCAATGATCTCAAGGTAGCTGGGACCATAGTCACCAAGAAAACAATTGGTAACACACTATGCTGTGAAGGACTGAAATCCTGCAGAGCCCGCAAGGTCCCCCTGCTGAAGAAAGCACATGTACAGGCCTGTCTGAAGTTTGCTAATGAACATCTAAATGATTCAGAGGAGAACTGGGTGAAAGTGTTGTGGTCAGATGAGACCAAAATCAAGCTCTTTGGCATCAATGCTTGGAGAAGGAGGAATGTTGCCTATGACCCCAAGAACACGCCACTGTCAAACATGGAGGTGAAAACATTATGCTTTGGGGGTGTTTTTCTTCTAAGGGGACAGGACAACTTCACAGCATCAAAGGGACTATGGGTAAGAACCTCCTTCCCTCAACCAGGGCATTGAAAATGAGTCATGGATGGGTATTCCAGCATGACAATACCCAAAAGACATGGCCAAGGCAACAAAGTAGTGGCTCAAGAAGAAGAAAATTAAGGTCCTGGAGTGGCCTAGCCAGTCTCCAGACCTTAATCCAATAGAAAATATGTGGAGAGAGCTGAAGGTTCAAGTTACCAAACAGCCTCGAAAACCTTAATAACTTGGAGAGGATCTGCAAAGAGGAGTGGGACAAAATCCCTACTGAGATGTGTGCAAACCTGGGGGCCAACTACGACAAACATCTGACCTCTCTGATTGCCAACAAGAGTTTTGCCTCCAAGTCATGTTTTGCAAAAGGGTCAAATACTAATTTCACTCATTAAAATGCAAATCAATTTATAACTTTTTTGAAATATGTTTTTCTGGATTTTTTTGTTGTTTCTGTCTCTCACCATTAAAATTATAGACTGATCATTTCTTTGTCAGTGGGCAAACATACAAAATCAGCAGGGTATCAAATAATTTTTTTCCTCACTGTAATAGCAACCATTTGGGTATGGCTTTAAGTATCTGGTACATTTATATGACACTGCCTGTCAGTAGTCCTAATGTTCTACTTTATTTTGAGAATTTGTAATTGACTTTGCTATGTCCAATTTTATGCTAACCTCAATAGGCTTTTGGTCTTGGCCATTTAGTCACATTGAAAAGCTACATTCCTCCATTGAAACTGGGAAAGGGGTTGAAGCTAGGAACATTTACAATGTATGTAGTATACTTTTTTAATGACAGTTTTTTTTGAAAGCTAGCATAGTTTGGAAATGTTTGGGCACCTTTTGATTTTCTGGGAAATAATTCCAGGTCATATGCTGCCAATCAATCAAAATTTCCAACATCACATCAGTGAAAAAGGATTTTAAAGTGTTCACTGCTCTAAACACTTTTCATAAGTCTGTGTGCTACCAATGGTGGAATGGCTACTTATGGTTCAGGAAACAATCAGAGGTAGGTTTCCTGTTGGAAAATAGTACTAGCTATATGTTTATAATAACACAATGAAAAAATTATATAGAAATAGAAAGAGAAAATTTGGAGGCAGTAGCAGTTATAGTTCATCAGCTTTCATTTTCTGCAGGATAATCATACCAGTACACAATACCAACCTTGTGACTCCAGTAACGAGGAATTCATCTAAACCTTTTAGAAGGTAAAACCATATTTATTCAGAACACCCCCCCCATTAGAATAGCCACAGCTGGAGCAGATTTCTTACTTGAAAAATTGTTCTGAAAATTGTAAAAAATGATCATTTGCTTGAGCCAATTAGATCACGTACAGTATAAACTGTAGGTATATACTGTTTTGCTATGGTTATTTTAGTGTTTTTTATAGCATAAAAAGCATATTGCCTTGCCTTGTTGGACTAGTTCATGAGTTTAGGACAGGAAGTATTGCTACAGGAGGTAGAGGGAGGATGCAAAGGAACTGGGAGTTCTGAAGGACTATCAGAAGCAGTGAGCAGTCTGAAAAAAGATTCCATCAACTGTAAAAAAACAAGTTAAGTAGCTGTTTATTGTAATCACATACATTGTCCATGCTCATTTGCTAAGAAGGATAGATAGCTTGTGTATGTGTATATTGTATGCGTACATTTTGTAATACTTTGTATATCTTAAATTGTAGCATTTTGTTTTAGTAAAGCAAAACACATTAATACATTACATGAAGTATGTATGTTTCCATGCTTTTACCGCAATGAACTTTAAAGAAGTGAAGCATATAAATGCCATAAACATAAAACCCCAACAAAACAATATCTAAATTTCTCTAAAATGCTCTATTTGGGACTTAAAACACAATATCGACAATAATAATTATGTGACCACTGCTATATGAAACTCTCTGACTAGAAAAGTGCATGGTCAACCATGAATCCATATCAGACTGACCATCAAGTCAATCAAGTATAAAGATCCAGTATTATTACCCAAGTATATCTCTGGCTTTCCGGAGCTTTATGAGCAGCTAACAACTGATTATTTTATTTCTATCTTCAGTTCATCCCTCACAGCTATTATATTTTGTTCCAATACCAGTTATAGCGGGGAACTAAAATCCTCTCCTCTGATCCACTACAAAGTACAGCAGAAACTTCTTAAAGTGACTCTGTGTTGTTAGGTATGAAGTGCGGTGCTTCAAGTGATGGCAGAAAAAGACCAGGTGGTCCATCTAGTCTGCCTTATGTCGGCCATACACGGTTCGAATTTCGAAAGAATTTTCTTTCGAAAATGGTATCTAAGAATTTTCGTACGAATTTTGCATCATTAGTGGACTGCAGCAACAGCCGATTTTCGTGCGGGAAATCAAATTTGAAGAATCGGTCATGTTGGAAATTTTTTTGAAAAAGGAACGATTTTCTAATCAATGATGGGAGAATCGTGCGAGAAATGTAATAAGAAAAGAAAATTTATGGAGAGAAAAGAACATTCCCGGCCAAAAAAATTATTTTCTGTAGCAACATGAGGTGAGATTGAAGGATTGGTTGGCCGAATTTTGAAAATTAATGGTGACATCATCGGATCACAACATGTTTTTTTCTGATTTTGAAAAGAAAATTAGTTTGAAATTTGACCATGTATGGCCTGCATTATTGTCTGCCTATGTTTTTCCCAAGCATGTTACAGTTTGAATTCACGTACTGACCTCTGTTGTACGTCTATTCCAAGCATTAACTACTCTTTTGGTAAAATAATACTTTCAAAGATTAATTTTGAACTTTCCTACTGCTAATTTGAGGTCACGTCTCCATGTTCTTGGCTTCATATTGCTCCAATTTCATTTTAATTTGCACATAACCTGCAGCAGCCCGCAATCCCCTTCATTATGGCTGAATATCAGATTGTTCTGATGGAAAACATTTGGCATTGGCATTTAGGGTCACAAATTACCCTCTTTCTTCTGCCTCCCATATATTCATATTGGCCCATCACTCTCATGGACTACCTTACTGGCCAACAAGAAAAAGTAATGTTCTTACTATGAATGATAAAGGCAAATTTTAAATGGTTTATGTTATTTGAAAAACTTACACCTCTTATAGAGTAATGTAAGTTGAATGTAGAGATGGAGAGTCTGTACCGGTTTTCTTTAGTAATGTAACAAACCATAATAATATACAACTATCCGTGCTTCTAAACACTTAAATCAATCAAATATATGTGGAAATATCCAAGCTGCTACAATAAATTGTTTCAATCCCTCTTGAAATATAATGTGCAAAATTATAGTTATCATAAGTGTAGCATTTTGAATCACAACCTATGATAAATATAACGTAGCAAACCAAGAGAGTCGTTTAAAATTGAAAACAAACAAAATCAAAAACATCGGACGTATGATTGTGTCTTATACAATGGAGCCATTTTGCAATGAAATGCTATATATATATATATATGTATATATATATATATGTATTTTTTTTTTTTTTTACAGTATCTCACGACAAGTGAGTGCACCCCTCACATTTTAGTGAATATTGTATTATATCTTTTAATGTCACAACACTGAAGAAATGACCCTTTGCTACAATGTAAAGTAGTGAGTGTACAGCTTGTATAACAGTGTAAATTTGATGTTCCCTCAAAACAACTCAACACACAGCCATTAATGTCTAAACCGCTGGCAATGTAAGGGTGCAATTAGGGTGGCTAAGATAGAACATAAAAGACACATAGCGGAGAAGAGCAAAAAAAAAAATCCAAAGAAATTCTTTAAGTATGTAAAAAGTAAAAATGGGAGGACAGACCATATGACTGGACAGGCTACTGACTGTAATGGTACCAGCTGATTGGAGAAAAGCCAATGTAGCACCTGGGAATTACAGACCAGTTAGCCTTACATCCATAGTATGCAAGCTCCTGGAGAGTATGATAAGGGACTATATACAAGATTTTAGTAATGAGAACGGTATCATTCATTAGCAGTAATCAGGATGGATTCATGAACAATCGCTCTTGCCAAACCAATCTATTAACCTTTTATGAGGAGGTGAGTTGCCATCTAGATCAGCCTTTCTCAATCTTTTCAACAGAGAGGAGCCCTTGAAATGGTTCTCCAGTCTCGTGGAACCCCTAAAAATGAGAGATCTACAACTCATGATACATTAGTGTGATGCTCAGTGGGAAGAATGGTCCTTACACTCACTTGTGATCATTGGGAAGAATTACCCCCTTACAGATCGCTGAAAAGATCAATGGTGTCGGTGGGAACTTATCTGAGAGGCAGAAATGGCCCAATGCTGAAGGAACCCGTAGCAACCTCTGGAAGAACCACGGAGTCCTGGTTAAGAATCATTGATGTAGATAAAGGAAGGCCCATAGACGTGGTGTATTTGGATTTTGCAAAAGCATTTTACACAGTTCCCCATAAATGTTTACCGTAAAAAATAAGATCCATGGGTGGATGGACCATAGGGTGAGTACATTTGAAAAAAAAACTGGCTACAAGGGTGAGTTCAGAGGGTGGTGATAAATGAGGTGGTGATAAATGAGGAGTACTCAGAATGGTCAGGGGTGGGTAGTGGGGGTCCCCCAGGGTTCTGTGCTAGGACCAATACTATTTATTTTGTTCATAAACGACCTGGAGGATGGGGTAAACAGTTCAATCTCTGTATTTGCGGACGATACTAAGCTAAGCAGGGCAATAACTTCTCCGCAGGATGTGGAAACCTCGCAAAAAGATCTGAACAAATTAATGGGGTGGGCAACTACATGGTAAATGAGGTTTAAAGTAGAAAAATGTAAAATAATGCATTTGGGTGGCAAAAATATGAATGCAATCTATACACTGGGGGGAGAATCTCTGGAAGAATCTAGGATGGAAAAGGACCAGGGGGTCCTAGTAGATGATAGGCTCAGCAATGGCATGCAATGCCAAGCTGCTGCTAACAAAGCAAACAGAATAGTGGCATGCATTAAAAAGGGGATTCATAAAATGATAATTCTTCCACTCTACAAGACCCTGGTCCGGTCGCACCTAGAGTATGCTGTCCAGTTCTGGTGACCGGTCCTCAGGAAGGATGTACTGGAAATGGAGCGAGTACAATGAAAGGCAACAAAGCTAATAAAAACTCTGGAGGATATTAGTTATGAAGAAAGGTTGCAAGCACTGAACTTATTCTCTCTGGAGAAGAGACGCTTGAGAGGTGATATGATTTAAATTTATAAATACCATACTGGTGACTCCACAATAGGGATAAAACTTTTTTGCGGAAGGGAGTTTAAAAAGACACGTGTCTACTCATTAAAATTATAAGAAAAAAGGTTTAACCTTAAACTATGTAGAGGGTTCTTTACTGTAAGAGTGGTAAGGGTGTGGTTTCAGCAGGGGGGGGGGGGGGGGCATCAATAGTTTAAAAAAATTATTAGTTAAGCACCTGAATGACCACAAAATACAGGGATATACAATGTAATACTGACATATAATCACACACATAGGTTGGACTTTTTTCAACCTCACCTACTATGTATGTAACTATGTAAAAATAGTTAGCGGAACAGATGGAAGTTATTTTATAAAGTAAAACTTAAATAAGTGGGATTTTTTTTGTTTATTTATTTATTTGCTGCTCTTTCTGAAAATATAACATCACAAGTCATACCTATATTTTTCATAGAATACTTGGTTATGAAAAATCTCAAAAGTAATGAGTAAAATGCAATCCCTAATGGAAAGCCGAGCCAACAAATTATCTACACATTAAAATGAAGTGGGAGCTGCTTGTAGAGAAGATTGTAAAACCTTAATAAATTTCCCCTAAATAAAGATTAGCAGATAGTACATCTGGAACAACATGAGTTCATCCAGGTTTGTTGTTTATCTAAAAATTGTATCCTAATAATCTTCACAAACTCCATCTGGCAAGGCAGCCACTTGGGATGAAGTTTAGAGAAAAAGCCTTCCAGGGAGTTTTGTTCATACATTCTCCAAAGTCTTTGAAACATGAAGGGAGGTATTTGGTCTTCTAAATTATAGCCTAGAGTTCCATTGTGCTATTGCTCATACTAACAAAACTTACATGCACATTAATGGAATCCTCTGTTTGCTTTGTCTAGCAACAGCGAACAATAGTAGGAAAGACCTACATTTGATTGCTTTAAATATTTAGACTTTATTATGTACGGTAATGACCCATATGAGGACACATCTCCTTTATCAGCAACATGCGTTTTCCATGGAAGCAGTTCTAGGGAAAGGGAACTTTTTGTTACTATTACTTATCATATTTTTATGTGCCAACATATTTCAAAGCACTTTATAGAGTTCATTACTTATATAATAAATTATAAATATAATTAATAATAGTTATTTTATTATTTATATTAATAACATTATACTGATGATAATAATAATCATGTTATTAAAGTGGTTGTAAACCCATGGGGGGGGGGGGGGGGGGAGCAACCTGCAAGGCAAAGGCATAATGAGCTAGTATGCATAGCATACTAGCTCATCATGAATAACTTACCTGAGAACGAAGCGGTCCTCCATCTTCATGTCTGCCGCTGCCATGGATCCCGGAGTGACGTCCGGGTCTCACTGCTCCGGCGCTGTGATTCGCTGGAGCAGCGATTACGTCACTCCCACGCATGCACACGGGAGCCGACACTCGCGGCATATCGCCTCGATCTGCGGCCTGCCCAGTGCGCCGTAAACAACGGTGGCTGTCTTTTTGGAAATATCTCCTAAACCGTATAGGTTTAGGAGATATTACTTGGACCTACAGGTAAGCCTTTACCTGTAGGTCAAAGTGGTTTGTAAGGGTTTACAATCACTTTAAAGCTCATCTATGGGGATGAGGGGGGGGGAAGGTTGTTCTTCCAGTGCCCACATTGCTTCTGGGTAATGTGAAAGATGCCTATCGATATGAAGACATATCATTGTAATTTTTTTTACAGTTCTGTCCCCTTTGGGACAAGGTATGTGTAGTACTTTGTCCCATGTTTCTAAGTTGTTTCTAACCCTAGTTATGAGATCTGGACTGCCCCCTTCCTCTCCTGTAGCATCTGATCTGACAACACCAGTGGTGCTTCAAAGCATCTTCAAAGCCTCCATAGAAGTCTATGGAAAAGCTCCCTTGAAGCCCCACAAAGCCTCACCAAAGCGCCACCAAAGCCTCATTGAAGCCTCATCGAAGCATCAAGCAAAAGCAAGGTGCAAACAGGACTGTAAGCTAACCATTTTATTTAGTGACAGGAGCTTTGATGCTGTTCAGAGAGCTTTAACAAAGCGTGTACGAAACCATGCTTTGAAGCAACTGTAAACTAGGTTTCATGTACACGGGACGTTTAAAAACCTCTCCTGAATGCTGGACAGCTAGTAACCGATGCTTAAAAATGTCAGTTGATAAAATAAACACCAAACTGCTCCTAAATGTCTGTTTGCTGCTGATAGACACAAGTTTAGGAGCAGTTGGGCTTTTTTTCAGCAGCCGCTGAACTCTCCTCTATGTTATCTTATCTGTCTATGCACACTCAGGAGTTTATAGTCGTTTAGAGGCAGTTAAGCTTAGTGGCATTTTTTTAAAGCAAAAAATTGCATTCAGGACATATGTTTATTGGCATTTGAAACGCCAAATGCTTGTAAGAGCGGTAACTCATGCTTAGACGCATTTCGTTTATGGGCGTTTTCAGTAGAGATACATTTATGTAAAAAAATGCTTCTAAATGCAAACACGGCTAAACGCGACATTTAAATGCGGCACCACTAATGTTTTTAACCGTTGGTTACTAATTGTCAAGTTCCAGCCTTCAGAAGACGTTTTTGAACATCCCATGTACATGAAGCCCTTAAAGTTTTATTTTCAGATGGTCTCACACCATGAAGGCCTCTGGAAATCTTGAGAGAATACAGAGTCCAATCGGACAGCTGAGGGTACGCCACTCCATCTGTAATAATAGCACAGTTCCACCTACAGAATGGAGGGAAACCTCTACCTGGCTACACATGGACAGCAAAACAAACTTTACAAAGGAAATAAGTCACCGCTATTTTTTTTTTTTTAGAAAAATACAATTAGAGGACAGTTATTAATCACTTAGCGACCGCCGCACACAGATATACGTCGGCAGAATGGCACAGGCAGGCAAATGGGTGTACAGGTACATCCCTTTAAATGTACTGCCTATGGGGCATGCGCCCGCGGGTCCTGGGAACTCGGTGTTCACCGGCAGCCCGCGATTGCGGTGTGGAGAGGTAGAACGGGGAGATACCTATGTAAACAAGCCTTTTGCCCTGTTCTGCCTTGTGACAAGACAGAGATCTACTGCTCCCTGTCATTGGGAGCAGGGATCTCTGTTATGTCCTAGGTAGCCCACCCCCCCCCCCCACAGTTAGAATCACTCCCTAGGACACAATTAACCCCTTGATCGCCCCCTAGTGTTTGACCCCTGACCCGCCAGTGTCATTTACACAGTAATCAGTGCAATTTTATAGCACTGATCGCTGTATAGATGACAATGGTCCCAAAAATAGTGTCAAAAGTGTCCGATGTGTCCGCCATAATGTTGCAGTCACTGTAAAAATTGCAGATTGCCACCATTACTAATAAAAAAAATTATAATAAAAATGCCATACAACTATCCCCTATTTTGTAGATGCTATAACTTTTGCGCAAACCAATCAATATACTCTTTTAATGATTTTTTTTACCAAAAAATATGTAGGAAAAAATGTTTTTTTAAATATATTTTTAGGGGATATATATTATAGCAAAAAGTAAAAAAATAGCTTTTTTTTCCAAAATTGTCACTCTTTTTTTGTTTATAGCGCAAAAAATAAAAATCGCAGAGGTGATCAAATACCACCAAAAGAAAGCTCTATTTCTGGGAAAAAAAGGACGTCAATTTTGTTTGGGTACAACGTTAAATTCTCTGGTCAGGAAGGGGGTAAAATCTTCGGGGGTTGAAGTGGTTAATGCATATGATTGCTGACAGTCATTTAAAAAAAAAAAAAGGAAATGTAATTATGTGAATACCTCTTCATTTAAATGTTTCAATGAAAATAATTATTTACTATCTTGAACTTGAAAGTTATTATTATTTCTAAACAGTAAAGTTATTATGCGCCAGTTCGTGTTGATATTTAATATTAACATGGCAGAAGTAAACTATGGGATTACAGTACATAGTGGAGCAATTAGTATGAACCATAATAAATATTAGTCTACATCAGATAGACAGAGAACTGACTGTAACACTCCCATACCATTCCACTGTATACAATATTTTCTTTAAGCAAGATAACATCCATCCTGGCTATTTATTTATATAAAGAGGCTTTACAAGGAAAGACATGTTGGGATTCCTATCTCACTTTTCAAAGTCTCCTACAAAAAAAAACCCTGGGAGAAATGTATTTAGTGTAGTCGATTTTTGTTTCTTGTTCAGTTTTTATTTTGAAAATAGTTTGAGAAAAATAACATCACAAAAATACGAGAGCAAGTACTGTCAACGTGTTAACAAATAGTTATTGAAGAAAAGGAAGAAAGGAGAAAAAGAATAAAGTTACATGTTATACCAACATGACAGCACCATCTGTAACTAATAAACAAAAATATGTATTTATTTATTTCAGGTACATTTATAGTACCCTCAATTTACGCAGAGCTTTACATACAGTATCTCACAAAAGTGAGTACACCCCTCCCATGTTTGTGAATATTTTATTCTATCTTTTCATGTGACAACACTGAAGAAATGACACTTGTCTACAATGTAAAGTAGTGAGTGTACAGCTTGTATAATGCCCTGTACACATGATCGGATTTTCTGACAACAAATGTTGGATGTGAGCTTGTTGGTGGAAAGTCCGAGCGTGTGTACGCTCCATCGAACATTTGTTGTCGGACTTTCTGCCAACAAATGTTGGCTAGCAGGTTCTCAGATTTTCCGCCAACAAATTTTTGTTGTTGGACGTTCCAATTGTGTGCACACAAGTCTGTCGCACAAAAGTCCACGCATGCTTGGAATCAATTATGAGCCAGAAGCGCTCAGTCTTGTAAAACTAGCATTCCTAACGGAGATATCACAAACGTCTTGTACGTCACTACGTTCGCAATTGTTGGCCAACATTTGTGTGACCATGTGTAGACAAGTTGGAGCCAACAACCTTCAAACAAAAATCCATGGTTTTCTTGTCGGAAAGTCCGATCATGTGTACGGGGCATTACAGTGTAAATTTGCTGTCCCCTCAAAATAACTCAACACACAGCCATGTCTAAACCGCTGGCAACAAAAGTGAGTACACCCCTAAGTAAAAATGTCCAAATTGGGCCCAAAGTGTCAATATTTTGTGTGGCCGCCACTGCCTTAACCCTCTTAGGCATGGAGTTCACCAGAGCTTCACAGGTTGCCACTGGAGTCCTCTTCCCCTCCTCCATGACGACATCGTGGAGCTGGTGGATGTTGGAGACCTTGCGCTCCTCCACCTCCCAGTTGAGGATGCCCCACAGACATTGTAAACAGGCCTGGCTATTTATTTATTGTAACTGGAGTTTAACTTCTAATTCATTAAGAAACAGTATAGACTATAATCCATAATGGATTATTTTATTTTATTCATATTTCATTATATTATTTTATTTATTAAATTATTATTAAAAATAGAAACTGGTTATGAATTTGGTTTTATATCTGCCAAAGTCTGGCTCTCCCATGTTTTTTAATGACCATGATTCCTTTACCAATTTACTGAAGAAAGCTAATAAATTATACGTAGTTCTTAACTGCCCCCTCCAACACCTTGCAATCCCATGACTTTTCCTGACCATAGATATGTGGAAGATCCTGGAAAACTTTAAACTCTAGGCCTGGGACTGTCCCCCTGTTAGAACATAATAACTCAGTGGGGTAGATCGCTGTTCTACCATCAGATTGTTAGTACAGGATCTCCTCCGGAGCTCTTCCATTTTTTTTTTCATTCAGCTCGCTGGGTTGAAAAAAAAACTGATAGTGTCTACTAGGCATCAGGCTAGGTTTAGACCTGTGTCTAAAAAGCTATTTGCATTCGGATAGCTTTTCAGAGGCTACAGGAAAGTGGTGAGGAGGCATCAACATCCTTTTTTAAGAGTGATTCTAAAGTATTTTTTTGTAATAGCAAACATGTTATATTTACCTGCTTTGTACCCTGGTTTTGCACAGAGCAGCCCTGTTCTCGGGTCCCACGCTAGTGCCTCTGACTCCTCCCCCATGCCGAGTGTCCCCATAGCAAGCCACTTGCTATGGCGGCGCTAGTTCAGGCTCGCTTCCAAGCCAGCTCTTTGTGTCCATTGACACGCAGAGCACGGCTCTGCCCCACCCCCTGCTCACTTCTCACTGGTTGTGGTTGACAGTATTGGGAGCCAATAAAGGAGGGAGCGAGCCAAGAGAACGACTGCTCTTGTTCACATCGCTGGATTTGGGACAGGCTCAGGAGGGCTCGGGGGAGAGTTGCATGCAGAAGGTGTTTTACCTTAATGCATACAATGAATTATGGTAAAAAAAGCCTTCTGCTTTTAGAACCACTTTAGCTGCTGCTAACAAAGAATATTGGCATTAAAAAGGGGATTAACTCCAGAGATAAAGCGATAATTATCCCGCTCTACAAGACTCTGGTCCAGCTGCACCTGGAGTATGCTGTCCAATTCTGGGCGCCAGTCCTCGGGAAGAATGTACTGGAAATGGAGCGAGTACAAAGAAGGGCAACAAAGCTAATAAAGGGTTTGGAGGATATTAGTTATGAGGAAAGGTTACGAGCACTGAACTTATTCTCTCTGGAGAAGAGACGCTTGAGAGGGGATATGATTTCAATTTAAAAATACCGTACTGGTGACCCCACAATAGGGATAAAACTTTCTTGCAGAAGGAAATTTAACAAGACTCGTGGCCACTCATTAAAATTAGAAGAAAAGAGGTTTAACCTTAAACTATGTAGAGGGTTCTTTACTGTAAGAGTGGCAAGGATGTGGTCTCAACTGGGAGGGGGGGGGGGGGCATCGTTAGTTTCAAGAAACTATTAGATAAGCACTTGACCGACCGCAACATACAGGGATATACAATGTAATACTGACATATAATCACACACATAGGTTGGACTTGATGGACTTGTGTCTTTTTTCGACCTCACCTACTATCTAACTATGTAACTATGTGCTGTATGTTTTCTGATGCCTAGTAGGCTACGTTGTTATGTTTAGTCACCCTGAAAAACTGCTGTAAAAGAAAGTAAAGGTAGGACTATAAAAATGGAGGTTGTTAGCTCAATGTCTATCTGTCTACTTTCATGTCTTCAAATAGGCTTAAAGGCTTTGTAAGAGCAGAAGTTTTTTATCTTAATGCATTCTACGCATTAAGATAAAAAATAAAAAAAAACGTATGTGTGTAGCAGCCTTCCCAGCACACCTAATACTTACCTGAGCCCCATCTAGATCCAGCGATGTCCAAGAGTGTCTAAGCCATCTGGGACATTCCTCCTTATTGGCTGAGACACAGCAGCAACGCCATTGGCTCCCAAGTCAGTCAGCCAATCAGGGGAGAGAGGGGACGGGGCCAGGTTGAGGGTCTGTGTCTGAATGGACACACAGATCTGACTCAGCTCGGATGCCCCCATAGAGAGCTGCTGGCTGAGTGGTCACTCAACAGGAGGGAGGGGCTAGGAGCAGCAAAGAGGGACCCCGAGAAGAGGAGAATCGGGGCTGCTCTGTGCAAAACCAACTGCACAGAGGAGGTAAGTATAACATGTTTATTATTATTTCTACTTTTTAAACGAGCCTTGGCAATCACTTTAACCGCTTGCCGACCAGCCACTCTCATTGTACTGCGGCAGGTCGGCACGAGCCATCGTAGCTATACGTCGCCTCGTGGGATCGGGATAGCAGGCACGCGTGCCGCTGCACTGCAGGGTGCCAATGCTCATGGTCGACAGTCGCGATCACTGCCGGCCACGAGTGATCACGGGCACGAAGGGCAGAACACGGAAGAGTGTGTGTAAACACACAAATCCCTGTTCTGCTCTGTGAGGAGTGACAGATCGTGAATTCCTAATAGCTACGAACCAAGATCCGTCACTTCCTCTAGTCAATCCCCTCAATCCTTTAGTTAGAAACACGTAGCAGGGAACACAATTAACCCCTTGATCGCCCCCTAGTGTTAACCTCTTCCCTGCCAGTGACATTTTTACAGTAATCAGTGCATTTTTATAGCACTGATCGCTGCATAAATGCCAATGGTCCCAAAAATGTGTCAAAAGTGTCCGATGCATCCGTCACAATGTCACAGTCCCGATAAAAATTGCAGATCAGATTACTAGTGAAAAAAAATAATAATAAAAATGCTATAAATATATCCCCTATTTTGTAGACACTATAACTTTTGCGCAAACCAATCAATGTAAGCTTATTGCGATTTTTTTTTTTTTTTACCAAAAATATGTAGAATACATATCGGCCTAAACTGTTGAACATTCTGTACTAAATACTTTTTTTTTTTAAACTTTTGCTTTCTTTTTAAAGGCCACTAAAAGTAAAAGAAATTTCATGCTCAAAGAATAATGAGACTTATAACTCAAACCGGCCAATAGGGTTGTACCTACCTGAGTTTAAAGCAATAAGAACAAGTGAAGATTATTTTTAATTGGGTTTTTCTAAGTTATCTTACTACAATTTGCACTTCTTTATTAAAAAACAGTCTTATTTATTTTTATTTTTTTTCAAATGTAGGTGTCCCTATGTTTGAATTTTTTCTTGATGAAAAAAATGTCCTCTATATTCTGAAGTACTAAGGGAAGACATCCAACCTCCAGTTCACTCCATTACGCACAGTGGTATTAATTAGCCAATTAAACAGGGTGGAAGCTAATGCCAAATGAGAAGACCATTAAGATATGGCTATTTTTCCTTATTCTGTAATTAACACAGAAATGATGTAAATTGTATGCCATTTGTCTTTTGTGTATACTGATGCCCCTATTTCATTAACAGTAACTGGCATGCAATCACCCTTGAATACTAGGGAACTTGTCCCTGAAACATCTATTCCATGAAGTGCTTATGACTGCTGTGTCCTCTAACATCTAAATCAGCTGGGTGGTCTGAATGTTACCATTTAGGAAATAAACTACTAGGCCTATTTAATAACGTACTACAAAGAGCAACGATGATGTAACTTGTAACACCCATACAGATTTCTCCTTTTAACCACTTGCCCTCCGGAAGATTTACTCCTTTCCTGATCAGGCCATTTTTTGCGATACGGCACTGCGTTACTTTAACCACTTACAGACCGCACCATTTTGCTGGTCAAAGACCAGACCACTTTTTGCGATTCGGCACTGTGTCGCTTTAACTGACAATTGCGCGGTCGTGCAACGTGGCTTCCAAACAAAATTGATGTCCTTTTTTTCCCACAAATAGAGCTTTCTTTTGGTGGTATTTGATCACCTCTGCGGTTTTTATTTTTTGCGCTATAAACAAAAATAGAGCGACAATTTTGAAAAAAACGCATTATTTTTTACTTTTTGTTATAATAAATATCCCCCAAAAATATATAAAAAAAACATTTTTTTCCATCAGTTTAGGCCGATACGTATTCTTCTACATATTTTTGGTAAAAAAAATCGCAATAAGCGATTATTGATTGGTTTGCGCAAAAGTTATAGCGTCTACAAAATAGGGATAGTTTTATAGCATTTTTATTAATAATTTTTTATTATTTTTTTTTTTTTTACTAGTAATGGCGGCGATCTGCGATTTTTATTGTGACTGCGACATTGTGGGGGGACCCATCGGACATTTTTGACACATTTTTGGGACCATTGTCATTTATACAGCAATCACTGCTATATAAATGCAGTGATTCCTAGGGGCGTGTTACTAACTGTGGGGGGGTTGGGCTTTCATTTAGTGAACACTGATCTCTGCTCCAATCACATGGAGCAGAGATCAGCATCACTAGTTGCTAGGCAGAATGGAGAAATGTTGTTTACAATGGCACTTCTCCATTCGGCTGCTCCGTGAGACGATCGCGGGGATGCCCGTGGCGATCGAGTCCGCAGGTCCCGCGACCGGACTCACGGGGTTCCCGACCAGCCGGCGGCGCACTCCCGATGGCAGGGCGGCAAATTTAAAGGGACGTACATGTACGCCCATTTGCCTGCCCGTGCCATTCTCTCGACGTACATCGTCGTGCGCTGGTTGGCAAGTGGTTAACTGAAAATTGCGCGGCCGTGCAACGCTGTACCCATATAAAATCAATGTCCTGTTTTCCCCCACAAATAAAGCTTTCTTTTGGTGGCATTTGATCTCCTCTGCGGTTTTTATTTTTTTGCCCTCTGAACAAAAAAAAAGATCGACAATAAAAAACCCAATATTTTTTCTTTTCTGCTATAAAACATTTCCAATAAAACAAATTGAAATAAAAAAAAAAAACAAATTTCGTCATCAGTTTAGACCAATATGTATTCTGCTACATATTTTTGGTGAAAAAAAATCCCAATAAGCGTATATTGATTGGTTTGTGCAAAAGTTACAAACTATGGGATTTTTTTTCCTAGTAATGATGGCAATTAGCGACTTATTGCGTGGACAGTCAGAACACTAGCTGACACTTTGACAATTCTTGGGGACCAGTGACACAAATACAGTGATCAATACTAAAAATATGCACTGTCACTGTACTAATGACACTGGCTGGAAAGGGGTTAAAGCGGGAGTTTTTATTTTTTATTTTTGACCTGCAAAGGAAAAGGCATAGTGAGCTAGTATGAAATACTTACCTTAGAACGAGGCCCCGACATCTGGCCCGAACCACGCTGAGGGAGCTGACATGTTCCCTCGGCGTGTCTTCCGGGTATCGCGGCTCCAGCGCTATGAGTGGCCGGAGCCGTGATATCGTCACTCCCGCGCAGTAAAGGTAGGACTCCGGCGGATTTCTTTCCGGCAGGGTCCAGCGTCTGCCAGACTTTCAGCCGAGAATCCCCTGTGCAGTCAGCGGCGCATTGCGAGGGGAATATCTCCTAAACCGTACAGGTGCCACTTTGCCACCGTATATCCAAGTTATACAGTCAGCGCGTGGTTAAAGTGGTTGTATACCCCGCTTACACATTTTTACCTACAGGTAAACCTATAATAAGGCTTACCTGTAGGTAAAATGAATATCTCCTCAATCAGTACGGTTTAGGAGATAGTCACCATGCATGCAGCCGTTGACATCAGCAGCACATGCACTCTAAAGGTCCAGCGGATGCTGCCAGACCCTGTCAGAAACAGGATTCCCACGCGCATTTGCAGGAGTGACGTTATTGCGGCTTCAGCCACTCACAGCACCAGAGACGCGAACCCAGAAGAAACACAGAGGGAGCAAGTCAGCTCCCTCAGCGGTGACCGGGAGATGGTGCGGGCGCTTCGTTCTGAGGTATTTCATAATGAGCTAGTATATGGTGCATACTAGCTCATTATGTCTTTGCTTTACAATTTTTTGTTTGTGCTTTTTTTCTGGGCATACAACCGCTTTAATACTTAGAGTGTTTGTAAACCCTAAGAATAAATATCTTGTATTTCTCCCTTTAGGTCTGTTAAATATACTGTATTTATTGGCGTATAACACTCACTTTTTCACCAAGAAATCAGTTGCCAATAGTGCGTGGGTGTTAAACGCCAATATTTAAATTTTAGCTGCCTTGGAGGGGACAGGGAGGGGGGTGGGATGAGAGACATTCGATTATGTACAATGTGAGAATTTCCTGTTTACTTGGCGGCCTCTGTAATAGGAATTCCCGTCTCCTGGGCCACCATTGGACCACTGTTCTGTCTATAATAGGAGATTCTCGCTGTATGTAATCTGTCAGCACTTGTCCCGCCTCCCTCCCTGTCCCCTCTAGGCTGCAGTTGGGCATCGACCAGGCTGCACTGATGGCAATGGTGAGGCTGCCTTGATGTGGACTGATGAGGCTGCATTGATGGCACTTGTGAGGCTGCAGATGGACATTGATCAGGCTGCATTGATGGCAATGATGAGGCTGCAGATGGGCGCTGACCCAAAGAATTTTTTACTTAAACTTCCCTTTTAAAATTAATGTGCGTGTTATACGCGGATAAATATGTGTACTATTAAAGCATTCTGTTATATCTGTTCAATAAGTGCAAAAAATATATAATTTAGTGAGCTGATCAGGGCCATCCTAATAGCAAAGTAAACTGGGCAAAGTAATACTCTGGGGCCCATAGCAGCCTGCCCCGATTTATGCTCCTATTCTCAAGAATGAAATAATAAATAGTTGATAGAGTTAAACATAAGTTTATTAGTACTTTCAGTAAAATACATTTTAAACAATAAGAAAACATGCCATAAATCAAAGACTAATCAACATAAAGGATACAGTGCAGGGGGGTGGGGGCAGAAGGGCACAGTGGGGGGGGGGGGGGGCAGGATGACACAATACTGGGATCAGAAGTGCACAGTTCTGGTTCTAGGACGCTCCCCGAGACGCGGCTATCCTGGGACAGCTTAGTAAAAAGCGTGACTGTGCCAGAAAGTATGATGTAATGCGGGATTATCATGGGACCCCCATGCACCGTGGGCTCCTGGCAGTGCCCAGGGTTGTCTATGCAAAAACTTAAAGCAAAACTTTTTTGTTTTTTTTGTTTTGGATAGAGAAGAGATGGATTAGAACACTCGTCAGTTTTTATTGCTGTCTGTGTCCCTGTTAGGTAGATTCACACTCTCTGTTTGTCATGTTTATCATTATCATTGAAAGTGAAAGTAAAAGAAAATCACAAATTTTGGGATGGATGTCCCCAGAAAAGTAATACAGGGGAAATCCTCCAATGGGAACATTAGTTCTGGTGACCTGGGGGGTACTCAAATGATTTTCTTAATTTGCAGGGATTGCCTCTCTCACTTCCTGTTTGGCTATGGGACAGGAAGTGAAGGTAAATCTCCCCAATAGGACAAAGATAAGCCTTACATGGGTTATAACCCTCCCTTACCATATCCAAAATGAAAAAAACCTTTTGCCTATAGTTTTACTTTAGGACAGCCCTCTTTTACCGTGCTGTTCAGTTATCAGTTAGTATTGTTCCTGGCAATCTCTGTAAGCTAAAAAATAATTTTTTTTCCCCAGAAAAGATGAAAGAAGGAGGAATTTTATATCTTAACACACTTTCTGCCTGTAGAGCTCACCTCTGAAAGGGCCCGTTGATTTGCCACAGGTTAATTTCCCAGATTAGTGCATTAGCAGCCATGCACAAAGCAACAGCCACTCTTTCTGGCTCAATGAACAATCTAGGGGTTGCTTTCTTTTAAATTTATTACACCTGACCTTTTGGTTAGATTTACAGCAGTACTGCGCCCTCAGAATCCTAATCAGTGAGCCTCCTCTAGACCACTGCACCATTTTAATCTTCCCTAGATACATCTCACATCACTATCATTCATTTGTATCTTTCTCAGTATGAACTGTGTGAACTCTTAAATTGATCATATCCAAGATCCACGGCTCTGGTGCTGAGACACCCAGTCAATGGACCATACTGGACCATGCCGGACTGTTCCTCTGCAGGATCATCTGTCCAGTATTACACTAGCTAGGGGCCAGGGTTAAATAAAGATATAGGTTTTCTTCCACCACGTACCCCTTCCCCTGATCTCTCTGTCAAAATCGATGGCACAACTATCAGCCCATCCCCACATGCCAAGGTCCTAGGTGTAGTCCTGGACACTGAACTCTCCTTTAAGCCCCATGTCCAATCACTGTCCAAATCTTGCCACCTCAACCCCCGCAACATCTCCAAAATACGTCTCTTTCTAAACAATGACACAACAAAGCTCTTAATTCACTCCCTGGTCATCTCTCACCTTGACCAGTGCAACTCCCTCCTCATTGGCTTACCTCTACATAGGCTATCCCCCCTTCAATCCATCACGCCAGACTCATCCATCTTACCAATCACTCTGTGTCTACTACTCTTCTCTGTCAATCCCTCCATGGATTCTGCTCACCCAATGAATTACAGTCAAAATACTCTAATAATTCAAAATACTAACAACAACTTACAAAGCCATCCACAATTTAGCCCCCAGTTACATCACTAGCCTAGTCTCTAAATACCAACCTAATCGTTCTCTTCGATTCTCTCAAGACCTCCTGCTCTCTAGCTACCTCCTCCTTTGCTCGCCTCCAGGACTTTTCCAGAGCCTCTCGCATCCTATGGAACTCCTTAACCCAACCTGTCTGACTATCTCCTACTCTATTAGCTTTTAAACGATCCCTGAAAACCCTCCTCTTTAGTAAAGCCTATCCTACCCACACCTAACAACTGTATTTTCATTTTCTCCATTAGTTCACCCCCCACAGTTATTAACTTTTGTTTCACTTGACCCTCCCTTCTAGATCGTAAGCTCTAATGAGCAGGGCCCTCTGATTCCTCTTGTATTGAATTGTATTGTAACTGTACTGTCTGCCCTCATGTTGTAAGCTCTGCGCAAACGGTTGGCGCTATATAAATCCAGAATAATATTTATAATAACAATAATACCTGTGGTTTATATATATATATATATATATATATATATATATATATATATATATATATATATATATATATATATATATACACTGTATATCTGTGGTGGACATGGCTTTTAAATAGTATGAGTGAATATTATGTGATGTGGGTACCCGTTTTGTTGTTAGTCCTTTCCTTGCTTAACATTAAAAAAAAAAAATTCCAGTGGATACAGTGAGTTGAATTAATTAATATTATTCTTCTTCTTCACCAAGAGCTCCCCTATCCCATTCATAGTTAGCCTTCAGTATAGCTCAAGGGATATTTTGCAATACTATTAAGGGTAGTATCTTGAGGGTCATCCAATCTTAGCGTATTATATCTAAAAAGATGGCAGTCCAATCAGCAGCTTCATAACTGTTTGATAGAAGGGTGGTAAAAAATAACTTTAAATGATAGTTTAAAAACATACATTTTAGACATTTAATTTCCTTTCCATCAGCTGCCAAGGATCTTTGGAGGTTGCATGGCACCGGTAAGCAAATGGTTGTTTGCTGACCTGACTGTAGTCAGCTAAGTAGGGTGCAAATCATCCCATTTCCATGAAAACCTGCATGATGGTTTTAGGTTAGTAGCATGGACAATGCAGGCCACGATTTGAATGAAGAAAGTTACATTTAAACACAGTTTGAAAAGTCCAGCCTTTCATTGAGATAAAGGGCCATCTCCTGGTCAAGAGAAAACCCCTTTTCCAGTTACAAACTTTTCAAGGCTTTAGGGTACCTTTGATTGTGCCATTATCTGGCACTCCCATATTTGGCCATAGTTGCCCTATTTGGGATATTAATCTGTGTTTTTCAATAAAACTTTACAAAATTTGGGGGCCCAAAGATTTTCATGGGGACCCAACTTACATGTTGCACATAATGTTGTCATAGAGTGTTAAATGAATGTGACACATATACATATGCAATGTAGATAAATATTGCTTTCAATCGTTTTCTAGCTTTCTCTTTGTTTTGGTAATGGATTCCTAACTTAACATTATTATATTATCAATAGATAATAAGTTGTGCATTCATACTGTCTGTAAAACAACCTCAAGTGGAAGCTTTAAGCTTTAATATTCTACTTTTGGTTAGATTTTAAACACAGGAAAAGCCCTGATTTACTGGTGGATCATGTGTCATCATAGGCTGGGTAGTACATGACAAATCTTAGTTCATGCCAAATTTGACGATTACCCATCATACTAGTCCACTAAAAGACATAATAAGTGAAGTTCCTTTCAATTATACAGTGCCTTGAAAAAGCATTTATACCCCTTGAACTTTTGCACATTTTGTTACAACCAAAGATGTAAATTTATTTTATTGGGATTTTATTTGATAGACCAACACACAGTGGTACATAATTGTGAAGTAGAAAGGAAATGATAAATGGTTTTAAACATTTAAAAAAAAAAAAAAAAATATCTGAAAAGTGTGGTGTGCATTTGTATTTACCCCCCTATACTCTGATACCCCTAACTAAAATCTAGTGGAACCAATTGACTTCAGAAGTCACCTAATTAGTAAATAGAGCCCACCTGTGTGTAATTTAATCTCAGTATAAATACAGCTGTTCTGTGAAGCCCTCAGATGTTTGTTAGAGGACCTTAGTAAACAAACAGCATCATCAAGACCAAGGAACACACCAGATAGGTCAAGGATAACGTTATGGAGAAGTTTAAAGCAGGGTTAGGTTATAAAAAAAAATCCCAAGCGTTAAACATCTCACGGAGCTCTGTTCAATCCTTCATCTGAAAATGGAAAGAGTATGGCACAACTGCAAACCTACCAAGACATGGCCGTCCATCTAAACTGACAGGCCAGGCAAGGAGAGCATTCATCAGTGAAGCAGCCAAGAGGCCCATGGTAACTCTGGAGGAACTGCAAAGATCCACAGCTCAGGTGGGAGAATCTGTCCACATGACAACTTTTGGTCGTGCACTTCAAAAATTGGCCTTTATGGAAGAGTGGCAAGAAGAAAGCTATAGTTGAAAGAAAGTCAGAAGAAGTCCCTGCTTACAGTTTGCAAGAAGTCATGTGGGGGACACAGCAAACATGTGGAAGAAGGTGCTTTGATCAGATGAGTCCAAATTTTACCTTTTTGGCCTAAAAGAAAAATGTGGAAAACTAACACTGTACATCACCCTGAACACACCATCCCCACTGTGAAACATGGTGGTGGCAACATCATGTTGTGGGGGTTCTTTTCTTCAGAAGGGACAGAGAAGCTGGTCAGATTTGATGAGAAAATGGATGGAGCCAAATACAGGGCAATCTAAAGCCGCGTACACACGGGCGGACTGTCTGGCCTACTTAGTCCGCCAAAACACATTTCAGCGGACAGTCCGCTCGTGTGTGGGCTTCAGCGGACTTTTTCAGCGTGCAGTCTGGCGGACTAAGTATTTCGGAATTTCCGTAATACTGTCCGTCGGACTCGCATTTCGGCGGACAATCCGCCCGTGTGTGTGCCAGTCCGCCGTACTTTTGAAATGAGCGGACTTTTCCCGCCCGGAGAAAAGTCCGCTCATTTCGAGCGGGTATCCAGGTAGGCGGGGCCCGCGAAGGAGACGTCGCTGGCCCCGCCGCCTGGTATGGACTTAAAGGGGAATTCAAAACGCCGAAAAAAAACGGCATGGGGGTCCCCCCAAGTCCACAACAGACCCTTGTTCGAGCACGCTACCCAGCCGGCCAGGAAAGGGGGGCGAGCAAGCGCCCCCCCTCCTGAGCCGTACCAGGCAGCGTGCCCTCAACATGGGGGGGTGCCTTGGGGAAGGGGGGCCCCGCGGCCCCCCCACCCCAAAGCACCTTGTCCCCATGTTGATGAGGACAAGGGCCTCTTCCCGACAACCCTGGCCGTTGGTTGTCGGGGTCTGCGGGCGGGGGGCTTATCGGAATCCGGGAGCCCCCTTTAATAAGGGGACCCCCGGATACCGGCCCCCCACCCTATGTGAATGAGTATGGGGTACAATGTACCCCTACCTATTCACCTGTTAAATAAAAGTACAAAAAAAAAACACAACACACGAGATAAAATACTTTATTGCACAGCTCCGGGGGTCTTCCGTCTTCGGGGGTCTTCTCGCCGGACTCCTCCGCTATCTTCTTGTAGCTCTTTTGCTAGCGGAGGAGTCCGGCTTTCTTCCTCGCCGCCGGCCTCTTCTCCCGACTTCGGGGGTCTTGTCCCCCTCTTCGGTTCTTCTGCCGGGCCACCACGCCTTCTTATAGCTCTTTTACAGGTGGTGGCCCGGTCTTCTGTTGCCGCCGCCGCCTTCCGTTCTTCTTCTTCTTCTTCTTCTTCTTCTTATTCTTCTCCAGGAGATGTTGCCTCGACGATCTCTCCGGCCGGAATGCCAGGGACGCACTGCACGGCCACTTATATAGGGACAATGGGGCGGTGTCACATGGCTTTATGTCACATGGGTTGGTGTCACATGGTGACCCCGCCCCCTTACGATGTCATAGTCCCCATGTGACATCAACCCATGTGACCAACCCATGTGACATAAAGCCATGTGACACCGCCCCATTGTCCCTATATAAGTGGCCGCGCAGTGCGTCCCTGGCATTCCGGCCGGAGAGATCGTCGAGGCAACATCTCCTGGAGAAGAAGAAGAAAAAGAAGAACGGAAGGCGGCGGCGACGGCGGCGACAGAAGACCGGGCCACCGCCTGTAAAAGAGCTATAAGAAGGCGCGGTGGCCCGGCATAAGAACGGAAGAGGGGGACAAGACCCCCAAGTCGGGAGAAGAGGCCGGCGGCGAGGAAGAAAGCCGGACTCCTCCGCTAGCAAAAGAGCTACAAGAAGATAGCGGAGGAGTCCGGCGAGAAGACCCCCGAAGACGGAAGGCCCCCGGAGCTGTGCAATAAAGTATTTTATCTCGTGTGTTGTGTTTTTTTTTGTACTTTTATTTTACAGGTGAATGGGTAGGGGTACATTGTACCCCATACTCATTCACATAGGGTGGGGGGCCGGTATCCGGGGGCCCCCTTATTAAAGGGGGCTCCCGGATTCCGATAAGCCCCCCGCCCGCAGACCCCGACAACCAACGGCCAGGGTTGTCGGGAAGAGGCCCTTGTCCTCATCAACATGGGGACAAGGTGCTTTGGGGTGGGGGGCCGCGCGGCCCCCCCTTCCCCAAGGCACCCCCCATGTTGAGGGCACGCGGCCTGGTACGGCTCAGGAGGGGGGGCGCTCGCTCGCCCCCCTTTCCTGGCCGGCCGGGTAGCATGCTCGGACAAGGGTCTGTTGTGGACTTGGGGGGACCCCCACGCCGCTTTTTTCGGCGTTGGGGTTCCCCTTTAAGTCCATACCAGGCGGCGGGGCCAGCGACGTCTCCTTCGCGGGCCCCGCCTACCTGGAGACGCGCTCGAAATGAGCGGACTTTCCTCCGCGTGTGTGGGCGAGTCTGTTCATTTCAAAAGTAGGGCGGATAGTATGGCGGACTTAGTACGCCGTATTAGTCCGCTCAAAAAGTGGTGTGTGTGGTCAAGTCCGTTCATTCGAAAGTATGACGGACTGTCCGTTGGATTGTCTGACGGACTAAGATGGCCAGACAGTCCGCCCCGTGTGTACGCGACTTTAGAAGAAAACCTGTAAAGAGTCTGCAAAAGACTTGAGACTGAGGCGGAGGTTCAACTTCCAGCAGGACAACGACCCTAAACATACAGCCAGAGCTACAATGGAATAGTTTAGATTAAAGCATATTCATGTGTTAGAATTGCCCAGTCAAAGTCCAGACCTAAATCTAATTGAGAATCTGTGGCAAGACTTGAAAATTGCTGTTTCCACAGATGCTCTCCATCCAATCTGACAGAGCTTGAGCTATTTTGCAAATAAGAATGGGAAAAAAGAATGGGCAAAGAAGAATGGACAAAAATGTCACTCTCTAGATGTGCAAAGCTGGTAGAGAAATACTCAAAAAGATTGCAGTGAAAGGTGGTTCTACAAAGTAATGACTCAGGGGGGCTGAATACAGATGCACGCCACACTTTTCACATATTTATTCGTAAAAAAAATTGAAAACAATTTTCCTTCATTTTCACAATTATGTGCCACTTTGTGTTGGTCTATCACATAAAAATTCCAATAAAATACATTTACGTTTTTGTTTGTAACATGACAAAATGTGGACAATTTCAAAGGGTATGAATACTTTTTTAAGGCACTGTATTTGCATTGGCAATTTATCACCTGTTTAACTGAAATGCACTGCTGGCTGATGGCTTCAAAATTAAATAATTTTCTGAAAGTAATCCTTGCTATTTGTTCCTTTGTTTGAAAACTGGTATCTCACAAACATGTGCATGTGGGTGACAATTCAGACTAAAGTCGTAATGTACTGCAGAAAATTAAACCATCCAAGCAAGCTCCTGTAGCCAGATCTATGAATGCTAATGTTTCAGATACTTTTGTTTAGTGCTGTTGTTAAATTATAGTTAAAACTTGTATTGTAAAATTAATTTAAAATATGAAAAACATGATGACTTGCCATTTGTACATTTACCATGAATGTGCTCATTCCAGAGCAGCAACTTACTAAGCAATGAGACAAATGTTGAGCATCCATTGCAACATTTGTGGTCTTAAGAGATATGGATGGAAGCCTTACAAGGGGGGCTTATTTTACACAAGCGGGGAAGAGGGTCAGCTTCAGGCCATGCAAAGTAAAGCTAAGTGTAGGCTTTAATCTCGCTGTAAGTCTCCTAACCCCACCCCATTATCTCCAGCTACATCCTTAACCAGGCAGGTGACTCTTGCTAAGCAGATTGAATGTACTACTGAGCAGGGGTCAAGTCCTGAGATAAAAAGTACGGGAACTCACCCAAGATCCTCCACCCCCCACTTTCAAAAATACAAAATGTGTGTAACTATGCCCCTTCACTCTGCCCCCTAGGGTTCTCTGTATCCTTCACTCCCCCCTCCAGTAATGTCCCCTGTCCCCTTACCCCCCCGTAACACCCTCTGCCTCCCCTCACTCGCCCTCCCAGTTATGTCCTTTGCCCCCTTCACCCCCCCAGTAATGTCCTCTGCCCCCCTTCACCTCCCCCCAGTAATGTTCTCTGCCCCCTTCACCCCCCAGTAATTTCTAGTTCCTGGAAGAGTGGGGGCTGGTGATATCTCAACTGACCTGTCAGCGAGGTGATGAGCTGACAGCGGTGTGATGCTGTTCCTTCGTTGACCATGAGGTGGCAGCGGTGGCCCCGTAGAGCGGAGGCTAGGTGGTATCGGCAGTAGTGGAGATGTGTGTGCGGCAGCGGGGTGAAGGAGGAGGAATTGGGAAGGAGAGTGGAATGGGGCACACCTGTGACATCACAAACCAGGCATGCCGATCCTACGAGGTTTGCCATTACCCTGGGACACTCACAGCCGGTGTTTGGGACTCGGAAGTTGTAGTAGTGGTCCAGACTACAACTCCCGGAATGCAACGCAGCAGACTGCCCTCCCCGCTCAGCCCGCCCCTGTTCAAAGTCCAGTCCTGCTAAAGGTAACTGCGTTCCTACTATGGAAAAAGTACAAGAACTCAGTTCCCATGCATTCCCGCTGAACTTGAGCCCTGCTACTGAGTTACTTCTATGTGGGACTAAATGATGCAGACGTCCAGGGCATAATTATCGTGTACCTGGTGAAGACTGGAACATTGTGGAGGCCTCTCTTGCACCTCCTGCCAAATGCTCATAAAGGTATAGACAGAGAGTGTGGGGGCATAGAGCAGCTGGAGTGCTTGAGTAGCCAGCTGGTGATGTCTACTCATTAGGTGGGTAGAGCTGGAAGTCATAGTCCTCATGATAGGATGTTGAAGCTTGGCACCAAAGCAGAAGATGTAAGCAGGGTCAGGAAGCAGATGGCAGTCAGCAATAGCCAGGCAGGCAGTGAGGGACTAAATCAGCAGGCAGAGCAAGTCTAATAAGCAGATCAGGGATGGTAACAGCTGGGCAAAACAGTACAGAATCAGCAGGAAGAGACTAGTCCAGTAAACAGGCTAAGGTCAGGGTAACCAGATGAGCAAGGGTGAGGCAAAGAGCAGAGATGAAGTCCAGGGAGAAGCCAGATCATACACAGGTAGGCAAATAGAATGAATCAGGTCTCAGGACACACCGAACAAGCTGAAGACTAATTAGCAACTTCTCCCAGTGATACGTCTATTTAAAAAGCCTGCTGGGCACCAAGTGTGCACTGCAATTTCTACGTGCATGTGCACATGGATACGAGCATGCGCTGGGCAATCACAGCATGTCTGGTGTTGCCCTTTCCCCAGAAGAACAAGCAGCAATGGGCACGCGCATGAGCATAAGTCCACACTGATTTCCCGAGAATCCAGTTTACCTTACAATAATGTTGTCCTGTCACAAAATGGTAGTATTGGAGGAGACCTCCTCCCTTCCCAGATAAGTGCACATATTTGCCAACACACCAGGGATCCTCAAATGTTGTCCAATGGTTTTTATTGCAGAAAGATCACAAGTAAAATGTTTCGGAGCTGCGCAGGACCCCTACGTCTTCACATACCCGGCGAAGGAGTCCCGAGCAGCTCTGAAACGTTGCACTTGTTCTTGTGATGTGATCTTTCTTCAATAAAAGCCTTTGGATGACATTTGAGCATCCTTTGTGTGCTGGCGAATATTTGCATTTATCTGTGATGTTTCCAGTAACCAGCTGGTAGTCGCTTCAGCACCCATTACTGATGAGCCTTATTTCCAGGAACATGTGCGGTGGGAATATAGACAAGACTCCTCCATTCACAGTCTACAAAATAGCTTTACCTAGCTACTTCATATCCTTTCCAAGACACATTGAACAAAATCTCTTGGGAACCCTGACTTTTATGGGTAGGGGACCGCACATTGAAAAATCCCCAGTATTGACTCTTTCAAGCCACCTGACTATAGTACCAAAGCTACACATGAAGAGGAATGGCTGATTCAGAGATGTATCACATAGTAGGTGATGTATTCTACTTTACTCTAGAGTTATCCGCATCACAACGATCGCTCTACATGCCGTAGAATGAATGGTTGGTTTGTTATATGTTGTTTGTCTGTCATCTGTTCCTGCGTTTGGACTTGTTGTGAGGCTGCAGCCCATACACATCAAATGCAGGCCAAAGGCAGGCCTTCTGGGAGTTCTACAATCCTCCTAGCAGATTTCTGTCCTGTGTTGCAAGAGGAGTGCTAGCAGACTACTAGCACTCCTAGCAGACTATGGTAGTCTGCTAGCACTCCTCTTGCAATAGAGGACAGCACTCAGTTCGGAGGAATGCAGAACTCCCAGAAGGCCTGCTTTTAGCCTGCAGCTGACGTGTATGGGCTGCAGCCTCTCAAGTCCAAACGCAGGAACAGATGGCAGACAAACAACCATTCATTCTACGGCATGTAGAGCGTTGTGATGCGGATACCTCTAGAGCAGGGGTAGGGAACCTCGGCTCTCCAGCTGTTTTGAAACTACAAATCCCATCAAGCCTCTGCCTCTAGGAGTCATGCCTGTGATTGTTAGGGTCTTGCAATGTCTCATGGGACTTGTAGTTTCAAAACAGCTGGAGAGCCGAGGTTCCCTACCCCCTGCTCTAGAGTAAAGGAGAATACATCACCTACTATGTGATACATCTCTGAATCAACCATTCCTCTTCATGTGTACCTACCACACCCTACAGACTCTCTTTTTCTTCTTCTTCTCTCCAAGGCTCTGATGAAGAGGGAAAACCTCGAAACGTGTTAGCCTACCTTGATCATTTGCCCTTGTATGGGCATAACGAGTTATACATTTTTAATGAATATCTGGTAACCCATTAGAATGAATTCATAGTAATTTCTTTTTATTTATCTACTTTGTCTATGAATAAATCATATCACTTTGATTCATGCATTATATGACTTGCCTTCCACCCCCTTTTTTTTCACTTAGATTCCTTTCGGACCACCCCTGATCAGTCTAAGCAGCGGGACAAGCATGATCATTCTATACTACTTACCATTCAGAATTACTACTACTTTACACTAATACCGCCTGCACGAGTGCAGGAGAAATACTTTTTCTGTTTATATTTTAATTTTGAGGGGGTCACGGTCACCAGATTCAGCAGGTAGATGCACCACAGACTTATCAAAGCAAACACCTATGGGTGCGCTCAGTAGTGTATTTAGGTTTTGTGCTGCCCTAGGCCTGACTAAACTTGTGCACCCCCCTAATTTAAATATGGCCCACCCCTTCCTGTCAAGGACACACCCCTTGCTGTTTAAGACCCACCCTGACATTTTTGAGTGGGGACACTAGTTCTGAGGGCCTGGGGGGGGGGGGAATGGATTCCCTTAATTTGCATAGATTTCCTTTCACTTCCTGTTTGGCTATGGGGCAGGAAGTGAAGGGAAATCTTTGCAATGGGACAGGGATGATAAAAAATAAACTGAAAGGGGTTATAACCCTACCTTATTCTATCCAAAATGAAAAATGTTGCCTATAGTTCAACTTTAAGCACAAATTTCGAATAATTTTATGGAGAGGACTAAGATATAACCATGCCAACGGTGCAGCAGAAAACATATAGCACAGTGAGGAAGGTTTGTGGTCCAGAATGAGAGGACAGTCAAAATCTGAAGCGGCGCCCCCCCCCCCCACAGTTGTGGAATGCCGGCCGCCCACCTACAGGAAGCAGTGCAGCCACTTTATGGGGCGCTAGACTAATCTACCTCTCAGCCCATTCCACCCAATAAGACTGGTGCTACACTAATGCCGCGTACACACGAGCGGAATGTCCGACAGAAAAAGTCAGACGGAAGCTTTTCATCGTATATATTTCGATCGTGTGTATGCCCCATTGGACTTTATTTTATTTTTTGCAAATTCTGCCGGACCTAGAAATAGAACATGTTTTAAATATTTCCAACGGAACCAATTCCTATCAGGAAAACTGCTCATCTGTATGCTGTTTTCATAGACCAAAAAGGACGCATGCTCTGAAGCAAGTACAAGATGGAAGCTATTGGCTACTGGCTATTGAACTTCCTTTTTCTAGTCCCGCCGTACTTGTTGTACGTCACCGCGTTCTTGACGATCGGACTTTGGTGTGACCGTGTGTATGCAAGACAGTTTCAGCGGAACTCCGTCGAAAAAACCTTCAGAATTTGTAAAACCGGTCGTGTGTAAGCGGCATAACAGTGTAGCGCAAGTCAGTGGAGACTCTGTCCGTGCTGCCCTCCCCCCCCCCTGCAAAGTGCTGCCCTAGGCCTGGGCCTTGTCGGCCTAGGCCAGGATACAGCGTTGGGTGCGCTACATAATTTTGAGTTTTTAGCTGCTACTGGTTAGCTCTGTCCCGGTGGAGGGGAAAGTGGCAGGCCTTAGGACCTGTGGGAACAGCTGGGTTTAAGTGGAATGCTGAGTATTGCTAGTAAATTAAAGCCCTGTTATGAGAACACAGTGGTGTCCAACTGTAGAAATCATCTGGTTAAAATCAGCCAGTAATTCCACTAATTTTACAACCCTTCTTTTAGCCCTCAACGCCTCATTTAAGAAAAAAAAAAATGTTTATGTTCCCTTTCAAAGCACCTGCATTTTAAATTTGCACACACACACACCCAAAACCAATTACTTTCCCTATATATCTAGGTTTTTACATTCAAGGGAAACTTCCCCTGCCTTTATGGGCACCTGACTTATTTGGATTGTGAACCTGCTTCGCTCTGCGGGGAACCGCTAAGATCAGCCACTTTATTTCCCCAAATAAGTTGAAGCTTCCTTTTTAAGATTCCCACCACATGAGCATTTTGTTTACTAGATTATAATGCTTTTGGTAACTTGATGCACGAAAAAAAAGTAACTTTAAGAAACAAATGTGTAATCAAAGGAGACCGCAAATGCAGGCAATCCTACTTTGTTTCTGTTTTTCATTTTCTAATTATGATCATCGTGGGTAGCGCGCCAGTCTGTAGAGTTATGAATAGAAAAGGTGTTTATATTTCTAAATATAACTGATTAACATGTGTTTTGTAATTTTTAAAGTAGAGTGAGTTGCTAAAATGAAAATGACCTAATTATCTAATCTAAATGCTCAGAAAAGTTTGTCTGCTTTTGTCCCGCATTAAAAAATTTGTTAACCCCCCCCAAAAAGGACCCTGCTCCTTTAAAGCATGTTATATGACACAGTGCTTGTCTTGTGTCATTCGGCCCTCTGTAACACCTAAAAAACCTGGATGATCCTGCCAGTTTCTCCCCACCCCTTTGTACACTGACCACGGTGTATGATGGCTGCTGAAACCAGACACCGTGGTCAGTTTACATGTTTCCGTCATCAGCAGCCTGCTATCTGCTCTCCTCTCTGCTCCTGTGTCCTCCTCCCCCCACCCCTCTCTGTCGGTGTGTGAGCCGTCCCCCCCCCCTTACTGCTGCTCTCATAACACTAACCTGTATACACCATCAGCACTGCCTCCTATTGCAGTGTCCCACTCTGTGAATGATTTATAATAGGGCTGTGGAAATTAAATATTAATTCCTTGTTTAATCGATTAATTTTTTTTGATGATCAAAATTCTTTTGATCGGTACTCACCTCTACGCCCGCTTCCGGGTCTTCAGGGAGTTCTGTCGGAGATCCGGACATCAACGTCACTGGACTCCTTCCCCCTTCCCCAAATGCCTCTGTCTGCTAATGAAGGGAAGGGGGGAAGAGTCTGGTGACGTTGAAGTTCTGATTAAACGTAACACCTATGGGGGAGGAGCTAATCATGACATCACCCGCTGCTGCCCTATGGAACTAGCACGATTGTCAGCTTTACATGTTGTGTTTTTATCATCTTTATGTGAGTAGTTTGTGTTTGAACACAAAATTAAATCTTATACTTAAGCGGTGAGCACTTCGATCTTTTCTTTCTACCCATGACCTGGCGTCCTTGCTGAGATCTAGACGTGAGAGAAGTTTATGGTCCGTGTTAACCCATTTGATTCTCGCTTGCATGACCACCTGTTTGCACAGGGGTCCATGCCATAAGGTGAGAGTGATTAGTTAGACCGGAGGTGGAGGGATTGTCACGCTACTGTGGAAAAAAATTACTTATCTCAGTGCTACAGTTTGAATTTAAAACGTATTTGTGTGAACTGTGAAGTTAAGTCATGGATTGTGGAAACTAACTAGTGTCGGGTGATTGTATATAGTGTATACCACATTTACCACTGACTAATGCAGAGTTGCAATGCAAGGAGATCAGCTCAAAGTAGTTGGATCTGTATGTGCATTATAGTTAATCGAAATTAGTTGATTAATCGATTAAGAAAAAACGATTAATCGAACATGAAAATTTTAATCAGTAACAGTCCTAATTTATAAATATAAATGCTGTAAATACCTAATTTAAGAGCCGAGATTGTGATCACATGACCAGCCAGCTCTCTCCTCCTCTCCTCCTCCCCTCCAGACTGACATCAGTAGGGGAATCTCAGCCCCGCCCGCTGCATCTCTCAGAGGAGAAAAGGAGAAAACTGGCCAGTCATGTGATCACAATCTCAGCGGTGAGATTTGGTATTTGCAACATTTATTTTTATAAATCACACACAGAGGGGGGACACTACAGTAGGAGGCAGTGCTGATGGTGTATACAAGTTACAGTGGCTTAACAACCACTTTAAAGTAAAAGAGTACTGACCTCCTTCTGAATGTCTTAGTTGCCTAGATTCTCTGGCTTCAAAACTCTCTGGAAAGGGATGATCTTGGGCTTGGCTCCAGGTTGACACAAAATCCAGAAGGCAGTGCTAGTCAATACACTGCAAGTGGGGTAGTGCCTATAGGGTTGCCACCTTTTCTTCAAGCCAAACCCGAACACTTTTGGAACACAGGGAATTTTTTAATTTCTTTTTTGCTGTAAACACTATAGGATTATTAAAGACCTGGGATACATTTGGGTGCCCAAGGAGAGTAGTAATGTAATGCTACCAAATCACTCAGCCACAGCCTGGTCTGAATAATGTGTCCGGGTTTCAGGTGGACTGAAACCCGAACACATGATTCAAAACCCGAACTGTCCGGGTGAATCCTGGACAGGTGGCAACCCTAAGTCCCTACCCTGCAGCTGCACATGTGCAAAGGGGTGGAGATGCTCATGACATCATTGACTCAATAATATGTTCACTTGGCCATATTAGGTCAATGATGTCACAAGCATCCCAGTCACTTTCTGTGCAGTTGCAGAATGGGGGAAGTCCTGGTGAAAGCTGATCTTTTTTTTTTTGAGCCATGACAGCTGTGGGGGGTTAGCTCAAGTGGGGATCACCTTCCCTGGGGAAAAAGGCAGTCCAAAGGGCAGGTCTTTTCTTAAAATGCTGACTTGTATTCAGTGTCATAAAAAAAAAAAAATATATATATATATATATATATATATATATAATAATTGAAAATAAAACTGTTAAGGCCATCCAGCTACTAACTAAATAGTATAGATTCCTCTCTGACGTGTGAAGGGCTTCTCTCACTCATCCCCCCCCCCAAAAAAAAAAACAAGCGTTCTGCAAACCTTTTTTTCATAGGCGTGCGCACAAGGTATGCCAGGTGTGCCTGGTCACACCCTAATCACCCTGTGTGGTGCAGAATCTCCCTGTTTAAACCCCTGATATTTCACCAAAGCCCCCTAATGGGGCTCCTAAAACACAAAAAAAAAACATAATAAAATAATAAAAACAAAAAATTACTGACACCATCCACTGCCCTACTGACACCAATCACTGCCCTACTGACACCATCCACTGCTCTAAATATGCACATACACTTTTTTACCAAAAGTATTGGGACACCTGCCTTTACACGCACATGGAAGTTGGGAGCATGATATTGTCCAAAATGTCTTGGTATGCTGACACCTTAAGAGTTCTCTTCACTGGAACTAAGGGACCAAACCCAACCCTTGAAAAACAACCCCACAGCTTAATCTCCCCTCCACCAAATGATTTGGACCAGTGCACAAAGCAAGGTCCATAAAGACAGGGATGAGCGAGTTTGGGGTGGAGAAACTTGACTGTGCTGACCTCAACCCAATAGAATACCTTTGGGATGAATTAGAGCGGAGACTGCCAGCTAGGCCTTCTTGTCCACATCGGATCCTGACCTCACAAATGCTCTTCTGGAAGAATGGTCAAACATTCCCATAGACACACTCCTAAACCTTGTGGACAGCCTTGCCAGAAGTGTTGAAGCTGTTATAGCTACAAAGGGTGGGTCAACTCAATATTGAACCCTACGGGCTAAGACTGGGATACCATTAATCTTCATATGCATGTAAATGCAGGTGTCCCAATACTTTTGGTAATATGGGGTTTATTTACTAAAGGCAAATCCACTGTGCACTACAAGTGCACTGCAGGTGCACCTGGAAGTGCAGTCGCTGTAGATCTGAGGGGGACATGCAAGGGAAATAAAAAACAGCATTTATGCTTGCACATGAGTGGATGATAGAAATCATCAGAACTTCCCCTCATTTCAGATCTTCCCCTCAGATCTAGAGTGACTGCACTTCCAAATGCACTTGCAGTGTACTTGCTATGCACAGTGGATTTGCCTTTAGTAAATCAACCCTAGTGTGTATGTGTTTGAACTTTGAGGTACACACCTTAATGGAATAGACTGTGCACACCTATGCTTTTTCTTCTCTTATCCCACGTACACACGATCGGAATGCTCGTCAGAAAAAGCTCTGATGGTTTTCGTGAAGGAATTCCGATGGAACTCCGCTCAAGCTGTCTTGCCTACCCGCAGTCACACCAAATTCCGATCGTTTATAACGCGGTGACGTACAACACGTATGACGGGACTAGAAAAAGGAAGTTCAATAGCCAGTGGCCAATAGCTTCTGTCTTGTAGTTGAATCTGATCATGTGTGATTTTTGGTGTGTCGGAATTGCATACACACGATCGTAATTTCCATCTGGAAAATTGAGAACATGCTATCAATTTTTGGCTGGCGGAAATTTGGACAGCTAAATTCCGATGGAGCATACACATGATCAATTTTTCTGAGGAAAAGCTCTCATCGGCTTTTTCTGGTCGGAATTCCGAGCATGTGTACGCGAAATTACAGATGTTAACATATGTAGCTCTCTCTCAGATAGATTCCTGAGTCTCAGGCCAGAGCACCCTCTTTCTCCAGAATAAGGAAAGGGGAAAGGGGTGGTTGGCACTCAGGATGACATCCAAAATAGTATTCCTTTATTAAATACATGTACAGAGCTATGAAACAGCCTGCGGGTTCAACAAACGTCCAAAACGCTTATGCCGCATGCTGTGTACACACGATCAGACTATCCGGTGGACTTAGTCTGGCGGACAAACCGCCGGAAAGTCTGCCAAATTTTCCAATGAGTGGACCTGCCCACTATCCGGACTATCCGCCGTACTTTTGGAATGAATGGACTTGCCCACACACGGAGGAAAGTTCCGTTCATTTTGAACGCGGCTCCAGGTAGCCAGGACTAGCGAAGGAAGTCAATGTAAAAGAGCTGGAAGAAGGCACGGAGGCCCGGCAAGAGGAACCGAAGAGGGGGACAAGACCCCCGAAAACGGAAGAAGACCCCCGGGCAGCGGTGAAGAAGAAAGCCAGGCTCCTCCGCTAGTAAAAGAGCTAGCAGAAGATAGCAGAGGAGTCCGACGTGAAGAACCTTCTAGACGGAAGAAGACCCCTGGAGCTGTGCAATAAATTATTTTAAACCCTTGTGTGTTGTGTTTTATTTACATTTTTTTCACAGGTGAATGGGTAGGGGTACATTGTACCCCAATACTCATTCACATAGGGTGGGGGGCCAGGATCTGGGGGCCCCCTTATTAAAGGGGGCTCCCGGATTCCGATAAGCCCCCCTCCCGCAGACCCCGACAACCAACGGCCAGGGTTTTTGGGAAGAGGCCCTTGTCCTCATCAACATGGTGACAAGGTGCTTTGGGGCGGGGGGCGCTCACTCGTCCCCCCACCCTTTCCTGACCGGCCGGGTAGAGTGCTTGGATAAAGGTCTGATATGGACCTAGGGAGGACCCCCATGCCATTTTTTCAGTGTAGGGCTTCCCCTTTAAGTCCATACAAGGTGACGGGGCCAGCGACGTGTTAATCTCACCGCCGAAGGCGGCGACATTGATTTCCTTCGCTAGTCCCGGCTACCTGGAGCCACGTTCAAAATGTACAGACTTTTCTCCGCGCTGGAAAGTCCGTTCATTTCAAAAGTCCGGCGGACTAGCACACATACGGCCGACAGCTTTTGAGTCAAAACTACTTTCTAAGTCCGCCGGACTTTTCCGCCTGATAGTTTGATCGCGTGTATGCGGCATTAGGCTGTTTTACAGCTCTGTACATGTATTTAATAAAGGAATACTATTTGGGTCATCCTGAGTGCCGACCATCCCTTTCCCTTGTACATTTGTTCTTTGCAACACAAATTTTGACCTAACTTTATATAGTTCCCTAAATTTAAAACATGAACATGTTCAACTCCTTTAGCAAATCAAGCCAAATGTGTGAATCCATTAGTATTTAGTTGGCATTGTATGAGTAAAACTTATTGCTTGCACTTCAAGACTTGAGAGTAACAACAAATATATTTTAAGTATAAAAAGCTGGTCTGGAACCAAATATTTATAAAGTATGACTCACTTGGCCCTGTCAGATGGCTGTCCTTCAGTAAATCTTCTATTATGCTGGAGAAGACCAGATAATGAGACTGACACCCAGAAGAAATGAATCGAATGCAATAGATCAATATTAATTGCAAGGACAAAACCTGAGAATTTTACATGAACTCACAGCTCAGATCAAAGACTCCCAGTTGGCCTTGATATTAAAGCATAAATTAAAGAAAAAAAAGTTGTGTCAGTGAAGTTAAAGCGGAACTACAGACAAACAGCTAAATACACAGATTATTATTATTATACAGGATTTATATAGCACCAACAGTTTATGCAGAGCTTTACAATATAATAGGAAGACAGTGCAGTTTCAATACAATAAAATGCAAGAGAGCTAAGAGGGCTAAGAGGGCCCTGCTCTTACAACATAAGAGGGTATGGCAGGTGGTTCAAAAGTTTATAACTGTGGGGAATGAACTGATGGAAGTGATAAAAGATTAGTTGGAGGCAGGGCTTTTTTTCAGCTGGAACGTGGTGGAACGCAGTTCCGGCACCTCCAGCACTGGATGTATGTAATAGCAGTGGGTGCTGGGGTTTGCTGGAGGGTCTACAGATGCTAGGGAATCTATTGTTGTTGGAGGAGAACTATTTTTGGAGAGGTCTTCTCCTGTTGCTTGTGGGGGAATCTATTGTGGCTGGGGGTGGGTCTTATGTTGCTTGGGGGTCAATCGTTGCAGGGAGGGATCTACTGTTGAGGGAGGGGGTCCTTGTTACTGACTGCTTGATGGTCTATTGATGCTGGCTGTTGGGGAATCTATTGTTGCTGGAGGGGATCTATTTTTGCAGTGGGGTCTATTGTTGCTGGTGGACGATCTATTGTTGCTGGGTTGGGTCTTATGTTGCAGGGGTCAATCAGTGCTGGGAGGGATCTACTGTTGAGGTTAAGGTCTAATGTTCCTGGCTGTTGGAGGGTCTATTGATGCTGGCTTTTGAGAGACAATTGTTGTTAAGGTGAATCTATTGTCGCTGGGGTGTCCATTGTTGCTAGATTTATTGTACTGCCTTTCTTGTTATCATTAACAAATTCCATACAAAATACTTAGCACCAGAAAATGATACTTGGTTTTGTATTATTTAAAGGGGTAAGGGGTGGAAAAACGAATGGTTGCTAGGAGGTGGGTAGGTGGCGGAGTCAAGGGGTGACTCGGAAGCGAGGAAGGAACTAGTAGGAGCCCCTAGTCTCTGAGAAAAAAAAGCCCTGGTTGGAGGCATGATAGACTTCCCTGAATAGATGGGTTTTCAGGCACCGCCTAATGGCAGCCAGAGTGGGAGATGGTTGAACAGATTAAGGTTGAGAGTTCCAGAAGATGGGAGAGGCTCTTGAGAAGTCCTGGAGACAAGCATGGGAGGAGGAGACAAGGGAGCTTGAGAGCAGAAGGTCTTGGGAGGAGCAGTGAGGACAGTTTGGGTGATATTTGGAGACAAGTTTGGTGATGTAGCTCGGGGCAGAGTTGTGGATGGCTTTGCATGTAGTTGTTAGTATTTTGAATTTAATTTGCTGGGCAATCTGAAGCCAGTGTAGGGATGGGCGGAGAGGGGTATTAGACACTGAGTGGTTGGTAAGGTAGAAAAGTCATTCATGATAGACTGAACAGGGGATAGCCTATGGAGAGGTAGGCCTATGAGGAGTTGCAATAGTCAAGGCGAAAAAGGACAATGGATTGAATGAGTAGCTTGGTGGTTAAATTTGTTTAAAAAGGGGCTCATTTTAGAGATGTTAGAGAGGTGAAGTCTACAAACTCTGGCAATGATTGGGCTTGGGGCTGAAATGACAGGTCATCATTATACAGGATTTATATAGCGCCAACAGTGCTTTACAACATGAGGGCAGATAGTACAGTTACAATATAATTTAATACAGGAGGAATCAGAGGGCCCTGCTTGCAGAGCTTACAATCTAGGAGGGAAAAAGGGTAATAGCTGTGGGGGATGAGCCGATGGAGAAAATAAAAGTACAGTTTTGTTAGGTGGGGGCAGAATATGCTTCTCTGAAGAGAAGAGTTTTCAAGGGTCATCTAAAAGTGGACAGAGTAGGAGATAGCCAGATAGATTGGGGTAGGGAGTTCCATAGGATGGGAGTGGCTTGGGAAAAGTCCTGGAGATGAGCATAGGAGGAGGTGACAAGGGAGCTAGAGAGCTGGAGGTCTTGGGAGGAGTGAAGAGAATGAATAGGTTGGCATTTTTAGAGTAGGTTGGTGATGTAGCTGGGGGTGATGTAGTTGGTGTTTAGTATTTTGATTTTAATTTGTTCAGTGAGCAGAAACCAGTGGAGAAATTGGCAGAGAGGGGTAGCAGACACTGAATGGGTGGTAAGGTGGATAAGCAGCAGCATTCATGATGGATTGAAGGAGGGATAGCCTATGTAAAGATAAGTCAATGTGGAGGTAGTTGCAGTAGTCGAGACGAGAGAGGACCAGGGAGCTTAGTGGTGTCATTGATTAGGAAAGGGCATATTTTGGAGATGTTGCGGAGGTTGAGGCAGCAAGATTTGGACAGTGATTGGATGTTAGGCTGAAAGGCTAGTTCAGAGTCCAGGATTACACCTAGAACCTTGGCATGCGGTATAGTTAAGCCATCAATGAGCTCGGTTTTGGATAGATTGAGTTTGAAGAAGTGGTGTGACATCCAGGCTGATATGTGTGTAAGTAAATTAGTGATACAGGAGGAGACTGAAGGAGTGAGATCAGGGGTAGAGAGATAAATTTGTGTGTCGTCAGCAGTGCCAGGACAAGGTCATCCAGAGCCCAGGGCAAACACGCCAAACTGCGCACCCCCCCCCCCCCCGACCCCAATGTGTATGAGCATTATGTGTCATCAAAAATCCCCCCCCCAAAAAAAACTGAGCACTAATCTTTTTCACCCCCCAAGCATAAATTCCCCCTCCTTCCAGTGCAAATCTGATCCCCTGCTGAAATCCCCCCTCCCAGTACAAATCTTACCCCCCTCCATCCCCCAAATCCCCCAATTCAAGTGCCCCCTCCCAAAAAAGAAAAAAAAAATCACTCCTCCTAGCATATATTATCTACCCCTAAAATTGCCCCTCCCAATAACCCCACTGCAAATCCCTCCTTCCAGCACAAAGCGCCCCAATCATCCCTCCTAGCACAAATCTTCTTCCCCCATTCCTTCTCCCCTCAAATTTTAGCATACCCCCCAAATTTCCCCTCCTAGAACAATACTTACTCCCTGCTGCCCCCCAAATCCTGCTTTCCAACACAAATCCCCTCCCCCCAATTTCCTTGTGGTGCCCCCCCCCCCCACCTCACATGAAACCACAGTGCCCAGGGCAGCCGTCCCTCCTGCCCACCCCTTGTCCCGGCCTTGGTCGCCAGCGTAGAGATGATATTGAAAGCCATGGAAGGCTATTATCTGACCCAGGGCAGAGGTGTACATGGAGAATAGGTGAGGTCCAAGAACAGAACCCCGGGCAACCGCAACAGAGAAAGGAAGAGGAGAGGAGGAAGAAGAAATATATGTTACTCTAAAGGTGCAGTTGGATAAAAAGGATGAGAACCAGCGAAGATTACAATCAGAGACCAAAGGTGTGGAATTTTTTGAGGAGTAGGGGGTGGCTCACCGGCAGCAGAGAGGATAAAGTGCATACAGTATATGTATTTTTATCTATCTAGTTCTGAGATTTATACAGAGCAGTCCTGGCTATATTTTTTTTCTCTTGTAGTTAAAGAGGAACTGCAGTCTGCTCACATAATTTGTAATAAAAGTATCTTTGCTATTCTGAAGCTTCCCTCCAACCACTTTGCACATTATTTTATATATAGTGTGATTCTGTACTTGCAGAAATCTCCCTCCACTAAGTCTGTCTTCATTCATTTTAACTGTGGGCAGCTGCAGCTGCTGCCTGTTCACTTTATGGATTTACAGAGACACACAGAGGCACACCTCCAGCTCTGCAGCCCTGATTGGCCCTCCTATGACTCACCCCCCCCCCCCCCTCCTTTCCTGGCAAACTCTCACAAGAATTAGAGAGAGAGCTGTGCATGATGCCATAGGCCTAGGCTTTTTACCGGACAAGAAACAGGAAGTGAGCTGTATAAGGTATTTACTGGCAGAAAAAAAAAAATGTTTTGCTATCCAAAGTTAAAACAAGGGCAGAAGATTTAATAGATGGAAAATTGGAAAAATTGCTGAAGGTTCGCTTTCAATCATACTTACAGGTCCCCTAGGCTGGGGTGCTCAACCTTTTGAAGAGAATGGGCCATTTAAGTGATTTGGTAACTGGTCATGGGCCACAGAGGTGATCAGGGTTGATTTTGAGCGGCATTTTACCCCACATTACCCTCAATTTATTTGATATTTATGATGTATTTTCCTCTGTATTCTGAAGGCTGTTTTTTTTTTTTTTTTAACACATGACCAGCAACAGGGCACTAGAATCTCCTCCTTCCACTCTGTCCCTACAGAGAGGCTGGGAAAGAGATGGGTCAGGTGACAGCTGTATATCGATTAGGAAAAAAAGGTAAATTTTTGCTGCAGCAGGTTCTGTACATGCTACCAATGCTCCACTTTACAGGCAGACCGAGGGGACCCCCAGGCACTATGTTTAATGGCATTTTTCATTTTTATTATTTCACTTAAAGGGGATGCAAAATTTACATTTCTAAAGAAAAAAATCAGTCAAAGGTTGGGAATGTTGTGTGAAAACCTCAGGGAACCTCAGGCATTGAGTGGGAGGGTTCCAGGAGAGGTGTATTAATGGAGGAGATGTCTACAGAGAGCCCAATCCCATAAGTACTAATGACCCATGGTGGAAGGAGAGACAGTCAGAGGGAGATGGCTGTTTAAAGTGGAAGTAAACTCCCCTATCGTTTTCAGCCAAGGAAGCTGCCATCTTTGCCTGTTTAATCTTCAACTGCTATGGTGCTGCACATGTGATTCGTTATGACACCAGCCATTGGATGGTTTGATAGTTTGGCTGAGAGCACAGCCAATGTGCAGTTAACATTCCCGGCATGCTTTTTTTTTTTTAACTGTTTAAATCGATGGGTTTACTTCCACTTTAAAGTGCTGCATGTGCTTTCACATGTGACTACTGTGTAACGTACACTAAATGTGATTGACTATGTATCGTCAAATGACTCTGGAATGTATGTCATTTTGATGTGACATTTATGCCATTACCTAAATTCCATCAGTAAAGTGCAGCAAATCATTTATGTGGACATTCATTCCATGGGATATAAAGGTCAACGGCCATGTGGAGGCCTAAGGCATTAGGGTGGGCACAAGATAAGAAGAACATCAGTGCGCAATCTGGATGTAGTATATTAACAGATTTATTGTGGTGAAAAGACAAATGGCAACTCACATTGTGACAGATAAAATCAGGCTCAAGTTCCTCCACCCCAAATTCACTGATAAATGTCGTTAAGGACATTGCTTTGTGCACTGGTGCGCAGTCATGTTAGAACAGGAAGAGGCCATCCCCAAACTTTTCCGACAAAGTTGGGAGTATGAAATTGTCCAAAATGTCTTGGTATGCTGACACCTTAAGAGTTCCCTTCAATGGAACTAAGGGACCAAACCCAACCCCTGAAAAACAACCCTGAACCATAATCCCCCCTTCACCAAATGATTTGGACCAGTGCACAAAGCAAGGTCCATAAAGACAATGTTAGCGAGTTTGGGCTGGAGCAACTTGACTGGCCTGCACATCACTCATCCAAGTCTTTATGGACCATCGTTTGTTCACTGGTCCAAATCATTTGGTGGAGGGGGGATTATGGTGTGGGTTTGTTCTTCATGGGTTGGGCTTGGCCCCTTAGTTCCAGTGAAGGGAACTCTTAAGGCTTCAAGATACCAAGACATTTTGGCCAAGTTCATGCTCCCAACTTTGTGTGAACAGTTTGGGGATGGCCTCTTCCTGTTCCAACATGACTGTGTACCAGGGCACAAAGCAAGGTCCACCAAGACATGGATGAGCAAGTTTGGGGTGGAGGAACTTGACTGGCCTGCACAGAGTCCTGGCTTCAACCCCACAGAACACCTTTGGGATGAATTAGAGCAGAGACTGCGAGCCAGGTCTTCACATCCAACATCAGTGCCTGAACTCACTAGTTCATGTGCGTGTAAAGGCAGGCTTTCTAATACTTTTGGTCTGGTGTTGCTGACACGTGGGTTCATCAGCTCTGGTAAGAGTATCCACCTATATTGCTTCACCAATGTCATCGTCTTTAGAGGTTTACTCAACTGCTTGCCTTTTTCTTCTATAAACTGGTCGGCTTTGTGGCAGATCCATCAAGTATCTCAACGGACACTTTATGTACTCATTTATATTTATATCATTTTTAATTTTATTTTTATTTAATCACTGATTAGTGCATTTAGGTAGATGGTCACTTTATTATGTGCCATAAACATATGGTATTTTGACACTAGCGCTACATTAATATTTATTTTCTCTTTTCTAAGCCCTTGTACACACTGTCGGAGATTCCGACAACCAAATCCGTCGGAGTAATTCCGACAGATTAATTCCGGGAGAGGTCCGGAAGTGATGTTGCATACACACGGTCGGACTAAGTTGTTGGAAAATCCGATTGTACATAACGTGATGACGTTATTTCGTTACGATGGGACTACGTTCAGGCTAGTAGCCAATAGTTTTGGTCTAGGAATTTGATCTGAGCATGCGTGGCACTTTGTCCGTCGGAGTAGGCTACACATGATCGGAGTATGTCCGATCGGAGCATTTGGTCGGAAAATTTTACCGGCAAGTTGGAAAAGTTGGTCCGTCGGAAACAGTCCGATGGAGACCACACACAGTCGGAATATCCGACAAAACGGTCCGATAGGACACATTCCGACGGAATCTCCGACCGTGTGTTCAAGGGCTAATACTTTTGACAATTGCGTGTATGTATACGTATATTGGTCCAAGCTGGATCAATGTCCCCCCCCCCCCCCCCCGTATTGAATTGTATTGTAATTGTACTGTTTGCCCTAATGTTGTAAAGTACTGCGTAAACTGTTGGCGCTATATAAATCCTGTATAATAATAATAATAATAAAAATAATAATGTAACTATGCAAAATAATTCCTACCTAAACTTCAGCTTTAAAATACGACTGCGTGCAAAAACAACATTTCAAGTGGAATACATCACAAACTTTGGCTACGTATATCCACCTACACGTTGTTTTGATAAGTCTGTTTTTAGATTTATTTTAACAGGTAGACCGAACAGTCTTTCATCTAAATTGGACATTGGCTTTGGTCAGTAAATGTTAATTAGAGATAGCTGTGATATTTACAGATATGTGTCAGTCCTTGCATTCTGCAATACAGAAAATTACATTTCAGCACTTTAGACGCTCCCGGTGTACGTAATGGATCAGTTTTTTGCTTTTTTTTTATGTAAAAGAGGGAAGTCGGGGTAATTTGTCATGTGAAGAAATTAAACCTGTTGTAATTTGTCATGTTGAAAGGCTGCTTTTCCTACAGGTTTTGATATGTGACTTTGTGTGCTGTGAGTGTGAGCTGTAATACTTCACTCATGAGTTCGATTCCCCCTCAGGGAAAATGAACAATATTCATATTTATTTTGCCTACCCAAAAACATTTGTGACTGAACCCAGCTGGTTTTCATTTCAAGCTCGGTTCATTATATTCATGTATCTATGCGTTCTCATTTATCATTTAAAGTTATTAAGGCAGTCTGTGTATGAAATGCACACCATGTTCCTCAGTGGCAGTCCCATGTTTGGACTTTTCCGAGCTGCTAAATCTATTTAGATATTCAGCCCGTAATTCAATTTGTTGAGGATAGGCCTTGGAAAGGGTTGCGTTTTTTTTGGTTTTAGGGTACTTCCTTAATGGAGGTAAGAGCAACTTGACTGCAACATATATAACATGCTTCCAACAAACTCGTATAGTCTCCGTGACCTTATTTGATAAAACTTCAAATGAGGCAGGATTTGTTTTCAGTAGGCTAAATCAGTCATTCTTCTAGTCAAAGGCACGTCAATTAAATCACCGAGTTTTTGCCTTCCAGCATTGACTCTTCCAGCCATGATGGTTTAGCCTTAAAGTGATTAACCTAAGTTTTGTTTAGAGGAAATAGAACGCCTTCTGCATTCCAGCGTATTGCTCTCGCTCGTCGTTGTAAATGAGGACGGCGGTAAATTCTGGCAGTGACAAATATTTTGATAAAGACATAACAACTTTAATATGCTGTTCTTAAATTAGCTTTCGCAGAGGATTCTTTTACGGGTCTACGCCGGTGATGAGACACAGGTGCAAAGTGTACCAGAAGGGAGATGTTGTTATATTTTATTATTAGATACTGCTTTATGCAATAAAATAACTTTAGAGGAAAGAACCTGTCCAATACGCAGGTGTTGAATAAGCCTCCTTGGAAAGATGTGAAGATTAGTGGATTAGGGTGAGGCCTCGTCCAAGGACAATTTATATACCCAATACGAATGTTTATCGCCTATATCAAGGGATCAACGTAGATGGGATTTTAGAGGTGTGTATATACAGTATGTTCTTTGGTTGCTCAAAGGATTTACACATATATTACTTCAGATGTATATAACAAAAATCACATATATTTGTTTTCCAATTTTACATTTTAATAGAATTTATTATATAAATAAAAAATATTTTTTTATATATAAAAATAAAAATATATATAAAATAAAAAATACAGGATATCTATAAAAATAAAATAATTTCTAATTAAAAAAAAGATATACATTAATAATTCTAATCAATTCTAAATAAAAATAATTGATATTAAAAAAAGAATATATATACAGTGGATATAAAAAGTTTACACACTCCTGTTAAAATGTCAGGTTTCTGTGATGTAAAAAAATTAGAAAAAGATAAATAATTTCAGAACATTTTCCACCTTTAATGTGACCTATAAACTGTACAACTCAGTTGAACAACAAACTGAAATCTTTTAGGTGGAGGAAAGTAAAAAAAAATAAAAATAATAATAATATGGTAGCATAAGTGTGCACACCCTTAGCCACTTGCCGAGCACCGCACGCCGATTTACGTCGGTAGAATGGCACTGGCAGGCAAAAGGGCATACTTGTATGTCCCTTTGAATTTGGAACTGTTCCTAATTCCCTCTACCTTGACTAAGGCCCAACCACCATGCTCCATTGTGGGTTTGGTGTTCTTTCGGTGATGTGCAGTGTTATTTTTTCACCAAACATATCTTTTGGAATTATTATTTTTTTTTTTTTTTTTTTTTTTTAAAACACATTTTATTTGAAAAATAGATCAAGAAATACAGACGAACAGGCATTTCCAACAACAGGTAGGATACAAAATCGGCCTAGTTACATAGTAATAAAATATTCACAACACGGGAATATCTCGCAATGTACAGGACCAGCACTGTGTGTAAAACGAAGCCGATTAGGTGCATGTGCGGAGTACAGGTGGGTTGCAAATCATCAGAAGTGGTCCAAATCGTAATACTTAATGAAAAGTTGCCCCTAGGCTTATAAAGGGGCCAATTCAAAGGAAGGACAAGGGGCCAATAGCAATGTAAGGTGGGTTAATCTTCGCGGGGACAAGGGGTCAGAGCGTGTTATGAGATATCGCTAGGGAGAGCCCTAAAGGGGTCTACCTAGAGTAGGGAAAGTGACTCGTGGTTGGAGGTATGTGGTATTCGTAAGAGATCGCAGGTGTGAACGTCTGCAATGAGGTGGTAAGGTAGCGGAATGGAATGGGGGGATGGGGCAGGGGGGGAGGAGAGACGAGGGTGGAGGAAAGAGAGATATAGAGACAGAGAGGGAGAGGGAAAGGGGAGGAAGAGGGAAGGGGGGGTGATCTTTTGGAATTATGGCCAAAAGTTCAACCTTGGTTTCATCATACCATAACACATTTCCTCACATGTTTTTGGAAAACTTCAGATGTGCTTTTTCAAAATTTAGCCGAGCTTGTATATGTTTCTTTGTAAGAAAAGGCTTCCCACTTGCTACTCTACCCCATAGCCTAGACATATGAGGAATATGGGAGATTGTTGTCACACGTACCACACATGTATGAAATAGAGAAATGGAGCACTTAAAGGTCCTTGGTGACAAAGAAAATGTCCATCAATCCTGGGAGGCACCCAATAGGTGAATCGATCTTGATTAAAAGGTGAACAGTAATCTTCCATCAACACCACAGTGAGCCAAGCTTCTTACCCTCAGAGCTGGACCACTAGATTACAGGTAGTCAAAAACGCCAAAACCTCAATCCACCACGGACTGCTCCAGCATGGATCCAGGCATCACTCCTCAATGTTGAAAGGTGTAAAGACAAAAAACACTTCATGGTGTAGTATATCAAAACCATTTGAATTTATTAAAAGCACATATATGTATGAAAACTCCTGATTCAAACCGAAAAGATGGCCATGATTCTCATGCACAGCAATGCCACGCGTCCAAAAACTCCACCCATCTGAGCTCAGTATTATCTATTTTTCCATGTACCACACAGCCAGTACTTGCCAGATATTCCTGCAGCTCTTTGGTCTTGACAGCCTCCCTGACCAGTTTTCTTCTCATCTTTTTGTCTATTTTGGAGGGACGTCTAGTTTTTGGTAATGTCATGGTTGTGCTATATTTTCTCCACTTCATGATGACTGTCTTCACTGTGTTCCATGTTATATCTAATGCAGGGGTCTCAAACTGGCGGCCCTCCAGCTGTTGCAAAACTACAAGTCCCATCATGCCTCTGCCTGTAGGAGTCATGCTTGTAAGGGTCAGCCTTGCAATGCCTCATGGAACTTGTAGTTTCGCAACAGCTGGAAGGCTGCCTGTTTGAGACCCCCTGATCTAATGCCTTGGAAAATCTTTTGTACCCTTCTCCTGACTGATACCTTTTAACAATGAGATCCCTCTGATGCTTTGGAAGCTCTCTATACAAGCTGCACACTCGCTACTTTACATTGTAGCAAAGTGTCATTTCTTCAGTGTTTCCACATTAAAAGATATAATAAAACATTTACAAAAAATGTGAGGGGTGTACTCACTTTTGTGAGATACTGTATATGTATATATATATATATTTATATATATATATATATATATATATATATATATATATATAGAGAGAGAGAGAGAGAGAGAGAGAGAGAGAGAGAGAGAGAGAGAGAGAGAGAGAGAGAGAGATACATACATACATACCTAGAGAGATATATCTATAAAATCCAATGGTTGCCACTGCACACATATCTGAGATAAAAAATGGGCCAAGGTGCGCAGCAAAGCCTGTGCAACATATAATCCTAAAGAGAGAGCGGCGCTCACGGGTCTTGAAAGGTGAATGCACAGTGAAGGTGTGTGACGTTTCGATGTGGCACAAACGGGTCCTAAAGAAGACGAGATTGTGCCTCATTGAAACGTCAAAATAAAACTTTCATAGTTCACCTTTCAAGACCTGTGAGTACTGCTCTCTCTTTTGGATTCTATCTATCTATATCTATATATATATATATATATATATATATATATACACTATATATACACTAGCGGTCAGGACTATATATATATATATATATACACACACACTAGCGGTCAGGACTCTGTGAAGGCCAGTTAGATTCCTCCACCCCAAACCTGCTCAACCATGTCTTCATGGATCTTGCTTTGTGCACTGGTCCAAATAATTTGGTGGAGGAGGGATTATGGTGTGGGGTTGTTTTTCAGGGGTTGGGCTTGGCTCCTTAGTTCCAGTGAAGGGAACATTTAAACTTTTAAACCAAGACATTTTGGACAATTTCATACTCCCAACTTTGTCGGAACAGTTTGGGGATGACCCTTTCCTGTTCCAACATGACTGCGCACCAGTGCACAAAGCAAGGTCCATAAAGACATTTATGAGCGAGTTTGGGGTGGAGGAACTTGACTGGCCTGCAGAGAGTCCTGACCTCAACCCAATAGAACATCTTTGGAATGAATTAGAGTGGAGACTGTGAGCCAGGCTTTCTCGTTCAACATCAGTGCCTGACCTCACAAATGCACTTCTGGAAGAATGGTCAAACATTCCAATAGACACACTCCTAAACCTTGTGGACAGTGTTCTTTCCTAGTTCCTGGACACCAATAGACAGCTAAACAGGGCTGACAAACTCAACAAATGAAAGGAAACAAAGGGCAAAGACAAGAAAGAAAGATAACAGCAAAGTAAAGGGGAGAAAGGGAAGGTAGGGACCCGGGAGACACCTGTTATGCCATGTACACATGATTAGAATTTTGGTCGGAAAAAGCTCTGATGGTTTTCCCGACGGAATTCCGATCGTAAAGAACGTGGTGACGTACAACATGTACGACAGGACTAGAAAAAGGAAGTTCAATAGCCAGTAGCCAATAGCTTCCGTGCTTGAATCTGAGCATGCGTGAGTTTTTGCGCGTCGAAATTGCATACACACAAAAGCATTTTCGGATAGGAACTTTTTCCAACCGAAATATTGATAACATGCTCTCAATCTTTTGCTGGCCGAAATTTTCCAACCAAAAGCTCTCATCAGTCTTTTGCTAGCCGAATTTGCGATCATGTATACGTGGCATTAGAGTTGACCCACACTTGTCAGTGGGAGATCAGGGAAAGCATACATCAACCATGGTTTCCACATTTCTTAGGAACTTAGCGTGCGAGTCATTAAGAATACTAGACATTTGTTCATTAAAGAGGAAGTAAACCCTGATGAGTTTACTTCCTCTTTCATTCCCTGCAAAGGTAAAGCATTATGGACTACTGTGCATCGCATAGTAGTCCATTATGTGTCACTTACCTGACACAGGAACCAGCGATGTCACCTCTGACCCCATGTAGGCGCATCCATCTTCTCAGTGGGTCTCGCCGCTCCGCCGCTGTCATTTGGCGAAGCCGCAATGACGTCACTCCCGCGCATGTGTGCGGGAGCCGACACTTGCGGGATATCGCCGTTGACCGCGCCGCTCTCAGTGCGCCTGCACGCCGCTGTCTACGGCGCAGCGGTGCCTGTCTTTCGGCAAATATCTCCTAAACCGTGTAGGTTTAGGAGGTATTTCTTGGACCTACAGGTAAGCCTTAATCTAGGTTTACCTGTAGGTCAAAGTGTGTTGTAAGGGTTTACAACCACTTTAAGCATCGTGACCCTCAAACGGTCTCTCACTGCCTGGAAATTGACTTTTGGTTTCCTCCAGGCCTGAGCAATCATCCTTTTGGGTGCTATGAACAAAAAAGATGCCTAGTTCCAAAATTCAATGGTTCTAACATATCTTTGATGAAGTGGGAATAAAAACTGGAAAGTACAATACAGTAGTTGTCGTGCATGAGGTTGCGTATGTGCAGATTGGTCAGGTTGCCTATGCTGACCCATGTCCACAGCCAAAAGTGCCTACAATGGGCAAGTAAGCATCAGAACTGGACCACTGAGCAGTGAAAGAAGATTTTATTGTTTAATGAATCATGTTTTCTTTTACATCATGTGGATGCTTTGTTGCGTGTGCATCACTTACCTGGGGAAGAGATGGCACCAGGATGCGGCATGTGAAGAAGAGGCAGTGATCTGCTATTGATGGCCTGGTGCCAGATACCACAGCATCCCTTCAGAGGTCTAGTAGAGTCCATGCCTCATCAGGGCTGTTATGGTGGCAAAAGAGGACCTACATATTATTACTGGTAGGTGGATGGTCCTAATTAGGGATGAGCCGAACACCCCCCAGGTTGGTTCGAAGCAGAACATGCATACAGGCAAAAAATTTGTTTGAGCACACGAACACTGTTAAAGTCTATGGAACACAAACTTGAATAATCAAAAGTGCTAATTTTAAGGGTTAATATACAAGTTATTGTCATAAAAAGTGTTTAGGGACCTGGGTCTTGCCCCATGGGACATGTATCAATGAAAAAAAAACGTTTTGCAGAACATCAGAACAACCAAAGTTTGGCCCGAGCATTCGCCCATCCTTAGTCATAATGTTATAGCCGGTCGGTGCATAATAACCACAGCATAACATATCCCTTCAGATAGGCCTTGTAAAAAACCAAGCAGAGAACACCTTATTCTAGCTATGACATCAAAAGAGCAGAGTTCTCTAATGTTAGTTTTGTGTATAATATCTCCCAGGTTCTAATAAAACGATTGTGGCTTTGTTAAATTATAAAGCTGGAACAATTTATTGCAGTTACAAAGGGACAATGTGTCAATGTGGCATTGAACTTTTACAGCTTCACAGAACTCAGTGACCTGTGATACTACATAATATGATCGGACAATAGCTACATTACCCCATATATCAATATTATTCCTACAAATAAAGAATAACACTGTATAATCATTATATTCTAACACCAAAAGGTATAAAAATCCTGGATGAAAAAAAATATATTATTTAAAGGAAGACAAATAGTCTATGCCTTTCATTGTTATAACCAACACAATAGAGTATTTGTATTACTGCTTCCCAATCCAAAAGTAATATTTATTTTTATTTGGTGCCTCGTGTGCTGTGTCAGCCTTTGGCATCTTAACCACTTGAAGACCAGGCCTTTTCTGGCACTTTTTGTTTACAAGCAATTATCAGTATATTTTGCTAGAAAATTACTTAGGACCCCCAAATGCAATTTTTTTTATGTCACACGGTATTTGCGCAGTGATTTTTGGGGAAAAAATACAAATTAAAAAACAAAATATATAACCTAATTTTTTGGTAAATTATAAAAGATGATGTTACGCAGAGTAAATGGATACCTATCATGTCATGCTTTAAAATTGCATACGCGGCATGGCGACAAACTACGATACTTAACAATCTCCATAGGCGACGCTTTAAAAATTGAAGGCTGCTGCCTTCTCTTAAAATTGTTTCTTGTATCTGTGTGTGTATCCCACCAGAGCTGCTGCCTTGTTTTAAAGGTTTTTTTTGGCCAGTTTGGTCGATTTAGCAATAGATCAGGTACCAATTGGTTGGAAGGTTTGTCTAGCGCGGTATATCATTTTTCCATTTTTCCGACGCTTTAAAAATGTTTATTGGTTATCTGTTTAGAGTTACAGAGAAGATCTTGTGCTAGAATTATTGATTTCACTGTAATGCCCCGTACACACGATCGGACATTCCGACAACAAAATCCATGTTTTTTTTTTACAACAGATGTTGGCTCAAACTTGTCTTGCATACACACGGTCACACAAAGTTGGTCGGAAATTCCGAACGTCGAGAACGCGGTGATGTACAAGACGTACGTCGAGCCGAGAAAAATGAAGTTCAATAGCCAGTGCTGCTCTTCTGCTTGATTCCGATGCGCGGGAACTTTGTGCGTCGGAATTGTGTACACACGATCGGAATTTGCGCAAATGGATTTTGCTGTTGGAAAATTTGAGAACCAGATCTCAAATTTTGTGCGACGGAAATTCCGATGGGAACTGTGTGATGGAGCTTACACATGGTCGGAATTTCTAACAACAAAGTCCCATCGAACATTTTCTGTCAGAAAGTCCGACCGTGTGTACGGGGCATAATGTTCACAGTGATACCTCACATGTGCTGTGCAAACACCATTTACATGTGCGTGCGCAATCTACTTATGCACGTGCTTCTACGCATGAGCACGGAGGGATGTAGGCACGTTACTTTATTTTAAATACTGTTATTTTTTTATTTTAACTTTTGGCCGCGAGCTGTTTTATTTTTAGCCTTTTAAACTTTTAACTCTGATGCACAGAGGTCTCTAATGAGGACTCTTGATGTAAAGGGGGGACTGCGATAGAGATACCCGATATAAGAGGGCACAGATTCTGTTTAATCATCCTCATATTATGTCAGCATAATACATGCACTTTTTGTGGCAGCCATGTGGAGATGCAAGGAACTAATATTTACTGTTACATAGTTGGTAAGGTCGAATAAAGATACCAGTCCATCCAGTTCAATATGAGTTTGTGTGATTATGTCACTACCATTTCCCATTTTACCATTTTTTATTTAACCTTTTCAACTTATTTCCCATGGGAATATACTTTACATGAGTTTACATACAGTCACTTTGAAGAATTCCCATTTCTGTTCTGCATCCATTGATGCCAATATCCCCTCCCAGTCTAAATCTTGGAGGGAAGCCCTCATCCTTGGAAAATTTGCTCTCTTAAAGTTAACCGTATGTGTTTGTTGCTTACAGCTAACATTAAATGAAATCATGTTATGGTCACTGCTACCCAGATGCACTTTTATATGAATATTGGTAATAAGCTCTCCATGGTTTGAGATACCAGGTCCAACAGAGCATCATTCCTAGTCGGGGGCTTCAATAAACTGGACCATAAAATTGTCTTGCAATAAACATCAACTGCTCCCATCAGAGTATCCTACTGTCTACATCAGAATGCCTCCATTACATCAATTGCCCTCATCAGAGTGTCCTAATACATCAACTGTCTGCATCGGTGTGGCCCCTTACATTAACTCTCCACATCAGAGTGCCCCCTTATATCAATTGCCCTATCAGAGTGTCCAACTGTCTACTAGGGATTAGCCGAACACCCCCCCCCCCCCCCCCGGTCCTATTTGCAGCAGAGCATGCGGACAGCCAAAAAATGTGTTCGAACACAAACACACCATTAGTCTATGGGACACGAACATGAATAATCAAAAGTGCTAATTTTAAAGGCTTATAGGCAAGTTAATGTCATAAAAAGTGTTGGGGACCCGGCTCCTGCCCCAGGGGATGTGTATCAATGCAAGTTTTAAAAACTGAAGTTTTTTCGGGAGCAATCATTTTAATAATGCTTAAAGTAAAACAATAAAAGTGAAATATTCCTTCAATTTTGTACCTGGGGGGTGTCTATAGTATGCCTGTAAAGTGGGGCATGTTTCCCATGTTTAGAACAGTTGCTGCACAAAATGACATTTCTGAAGGAAAAAAAGTAATTTAAAATTACTCGCGGCTATAATGAATTGTCGGTCCCGGCAATACAGATAAAATAAGTCATTTAAAAAAACGGCATGTGATCCCCCCAGTCCATTACCAGTCCCTTTGGGTCTGATATGAATATTAACGGGAACCCCGCACCAAAATGTAAAAAAATAAAATTGTGTGGGGGTCCCCCCCAATTCCATACCATGCCCTTCAGGTCAGGTATGGATATTAAGGGGAACCCTGTGCCAAAATAAAAGAAAATAGCGTGGGGTCCCCCTCAAAATCCATACCAGACCTTTCAGGTCTGTTATGGATTTTAAGGATATCCCCGTGCCAAAATAAAAAAAATGGCGTGGGGGTCCCCCCAAAAATCCATACCAGACCCTTATTCGAGCATCCAATCCATACCAGACCCTTATCCATAAATGCTGGGGGCATGACTTTGGTTGTTAGAACACAACCAACCACTGCAGAAGAGAAATCAGGCGCTGGAAATCAGACACTGGGTCATGGCTCAATGGAATGCACTGGTCTTACAGACCTGGGGGGACACTACAAACATTTGGGGAAGGGTTGTTTAGCCAACCCCAGCATCCCCCTATATCCAGCCCTAGTAAACATGGTATCTACATGTCTAATTATTACACAACCATATGGAATATTTCATATTTACCCAACTGAAACCAAGAAAGGTAAACATTTCAAATGTACTTTTTTTTTTTCGTTTTGATAAAAATAAATAAATACACAAACACAATATACATCCCCTTTAAGTATAAACCAGCAAAGTTAGCAACTTAGCATAGATGTAACCAGTAACAATAATTCTGCTTCTTTTGCTTACTTATGTACACATCTTGAAGGAAGACAGATGAACTATCTTGTGTTTGAAAATATGTAAGGGAACCAAAGATCTTTAGCTTTGTAGTTAACTAAATAAACTAAAACATTTTTCTTGCCTTACCCCCTGAAGGTCTTGACAGCAAGTCTTAGTTCCCACTAAATCAGTACTGTATACAGTTGAAATGGTTTGAATTAAATTAGGGGGAAAAAAAAAAAAAGCCCACAGCTCGGAGGTAAAACCATGATTTTTGCTGGTTCATCAGTTAACTGCATTAAAAACAAAGTGCATGCATGCAATTTCGTACAGCGGAATCAGCCAATGCTTGCAGATGGAAGTTAAAATCGTAAAGAAAAAAAAAAAAAAAATAGGAAACGTTGTTTTGCAGTGTTCTATTTTCCTATTGAATACAACATATTATATGGGGACATGATTTCAGGAAATTCTAGTATCAGATATATTTTGGCACTATTCAAGATATATATTAATATTTTATTAATATATTAATATATATATTAATATATTTATATTATTATTTAATATTAAATATTTTTATATTATTATTTAATCTAAAAAAAAATAAAAAATAAAAACTCTTGGAACTAAACAAATTTTGGCAGCATATTGTTGTTGAGAAATACAAAATAATTTATCTTTTGCTAATGACACTTCTGCATGTAAAGAGCGGTCCTCAGATCTTTCAGAAGGTTCACGAATGTTCCGCCTATGTTCCAATTTTGGGGTTTAACCACATGAGCTCCTAAAAATGTACCCCTCTCCATGAACGGCACTGCGTTATTTTAACTTACAATTGCGCGGTCATTCGACGCTGTACCCAAATTTGTATCATTTTTTCCCCCACAAATAGATCTTTCTTTTGGTGGTATTTTGTTTTTTTTTATTGTTTGTGCTTTAATCACTTCAGCTCTGGAAGGTTTTACCCACTTCATGACCAGGCCAATTTTTTGCGATACGGCACTGCGTTGCTTTAACTGACAATTGCGCAACACTATACCCAAATAAAATTGATGTCCTTTTTTTCCCACAAATAGATCTTTCTTTTGGTGGGATTTAATCATCTCTGCGATTTTTATTTTTTGCCCTATTAACAAAGAAGAGAGACAATTTTGAATAAAAAACAATATGTTTTACTTTCTGCTATAAAACACACCCAATAATTTTTCTTTTTAAATCTAATTTCTTCATTAATTTAGGCCAATATATATTTTGCTACATATTTTTCTTAAAAAAAATCCCAATAAGCGTATATTGATTGGTTTTTCGCAAAAGTCTACAAACTATGGGATAGATTTATGGCATTTTTACCTTAATTCTTACTAGCAATGGCGGTGATCGGTGATTTTTAGCGGGATTGCGACATTGCAGTGGACAAATTAGACACTTATGCCATAAGTGTCTAATTTGTCCACTGCAATGTCGCAATCCCGCTAAAAATCACCGCATTTTTCCTTGTTTACATAGGCAGACCGCTGAACGATCAGTGGGTCGCGGCAGCCATCGCAGCCACCGGACCCACTGATTGGCTCCTGCTGTGTCTTTTTTTTTTATTCTTTATTTAATTTTATAATCTCACATCTTACAAAAATATACAACACACTTTACAAAATTCAGATTTCAAAATAGCCCTCCCACCCTGCACCAATATTCCTGTTAATATAGGCAATGGTACTTCTCCCCTCACTTCTACCTCTTCTCTCCTTCCCTTATCCTCCTGTATCCTCCTCTTTCTCCAGACAAGTCTACTGATTTATTTAATAAATTCAGTCATATACCTCCAGGAGTTTTTAAACGTATCCCATTCTAATCACAGCGGGAGCGGCACTGCACCCCCTACACCGAATGCACAAAATCATGTAAAAATGAAAAAAGACCGACAATTTTAAAAAATAAACAATATTTTTTACTTTCTGCTATTAAACATATCCAATAAAAACATAAAAAAAAAAAAAAAAAATTTCTCCATAAATTTATCTCATGTACCTTTCTGAACACTGAGCATTGTGTTTTTTTTTTTTTAAACTGTGAATGTTTCCATGTTTGTCACACATTTTTCCTTACAACAAATAAACATTATTTTTTTTTTTTTACGCACGTTTCATAAACACGTCCAACATTGTGTGCTTTTACGCATCTTCATGATATGGTAAAGAGTGAATGCAGTCCTATAAATATGGGGACATCAGATCCCAAGTAGTCACTCACACCTCCCAATTTTTTGAGATGGGAACGAGGGATACCTATTAGCAAAAGTTTGTAGGCATAGGACACACCCCCTGCCACTCCCCTTAACCACTTACCTAGTTGGCACTTATACCCCGTTCCTACCCAGGCCAACTTTCAGCGCTGTCACACTTTGAATGACAATTGCGCGGTCATGCAACGCTGTACCCAAACAACATTTTTATCATTTTATCCCACAAATAGAGCTTTCTTTTGGTGGTATTTAATCACCACTTTTTTTTTTTTTTTGCTAAATAAATGAATAAAGACTGAAAATTTTGAAAAAAACAAACAAAAACGGTTATATAGTTTGTTAGGGTGAGGGTTGGGACTGCACTGATGGGAACTGATGAGGTGGCACTGATGGGCATTGATGGGCACTGATAGGCTGCGCTGATGGACATTGATGAGGTGGCAGTGATGGGCATTGATGGGCACTGATAGGCTGCGCTGATGGACATTGATGAGGTGGCAGTGATGGGCATTAATGGGCACTGATAGGCTGCACTGTGAGCACTGCTGAGGAGGCACTAATGGGCACTGATAGGTAGCACTGATGGGCACTGATAGGTGTTACTGAAAGGCGGCATTGATGGGCACTGATAGGCTGCACTGGTGAGCACTGCTGAGGAGGCACTGGTGAGGCTGCACTGATAGGCAACACTAATGGACACTGATAGGCTGCACTGATGGGCATTGATGAGGCGGCACTGATGAAGTGGCACTGATGGTCACTGATAGGTGGCACTGATGGTCACTGATAGGTGGCACTGATAGGCGGCAGTGATGAGCACTGATATGCAGCACTGATGGACACTGTAGGCACACTGATATGTGGCTCTGACAGGCGGCACTGATAGGCGACACTGATAGGCGTCACCGATGGCCACTGGTAAGCGGCACTGATAGGTGACACTGATGAGGAGGCAATGAGGGGCACTGGCTGTCAGTACTGATGGGAACAGATTGGCAGCACTAATGGACACTGTTGGGACTGCACTGATAATAAGGACACAATCAGTGCCCCGATTATCAGTGTACATGTCAATTTTACAGAAGCCAGTTATAAGCTCTCTTTTTCTCTCCTCATGCTGTCCAGCATGTGGCAAGGAGTGCTGATAACCGGCTTTTTTTTAGATCCATTATCAGCTGTGATTGGACACAGCTGATCACTTGGTAAAGAGCTGCTGATTGGTTCTTTACCTCAATCTGTGAGCAGTGACCTCTGGACATTGCGACCACAGAGAGCACCGCCCACGCCCTGCATCGGGCAGTCGGCAAGTGGTTAAAGGAGAATTATATAAAAAAATAGATTAGTTAAACCCACAAGTGCTTTTTTTACCAATGCTTTTCCTTTCTACTGGATTTTAAAATTTACAAATGCAGCAATATAGAAATCGGATGAAATGTTTGGCACTGGGAAACACTTTTTGATAGATAAAAAGTGCATTTTATATACAACTATATTGATCGGATCAAAATGAGGGACAAATGAGGAGGAAAGAGGGACAGTCCCTCGAAATCGGTCGGGAGCTATGGTCACTGGCTGTGAATGTGCTGCTATGCACATTAATAAAGCTGTCACCATGTTCTACATTAAGATTCTTTGGCAAAATAAAAAGAATTTTAATTAAGAAATGAAAATCATTCAAATCCTTGAAGGAATGATAAAGGATATTTTTATACGCGGCCATCAGAGACGTCGTGTTCCAGGAACGGCAGTATGGTAAATGGGGCATAGATAAAGTCAACTCTGTGTCTTTATCACTCCCATGCCCTTTGTTCTATGACCTCGGAGTCCCAGAGAACCTTTTTCGTAGCCAAACATATGGTAATAACCGGGAATATGACTTGCTTACTGCAATGACAGTGTATGTGAAACAAGAAAACAGGGTGCTCTCACTGTGAGAAGCAGTTTGGACGGGGGGCTCGTGTTACAGTCCTACAGATTGCTATCTCCGGCTTTTATTTGTCGTGTTCCAACCATATAGGCTTCCAGCCTTTTGTTCCCAGAGAGGAAAGTGAGTTTTTCGAATGTGTCAGCCTCAGTGTAAATGCTGATGTATAGGCCACAGTTGTTTGTTTCCTAAAAAGCCATGAGACCCCTGCACTCCTATCCCTTCCCCCCCACCTATTGCCTTTAAGTTTGGAATGATTCATCAGATGGCCTTTAGCGAGAAGTAAGGCCTCCCTTGAGGCCTTGGTTCTTTGACCCCTGTGAACAGAGAGGTCAGACTATAAGCAACTCTGCAAGCTCCCTGTCCCATCAGATCCCCCCGGTCTCGAGACAGGAGAGAGAGAATAGAGTGTGGATGGTGGGAAAAAGTGAGAAGTGTTAAAAGTTACCAGTGCATTTCCAGGGGGCTCAGTACATCGGCTGACATGCGGGGTCAAGGGTCATATTTGTGCTTCATTCCCTAAGCATGTTACAGTAACATCTGCTTGTTAAGGGCCACAGGGGACCCAAAGTTTCTAACCTCCATTTACGAAAAAGTTTGCCCTTTAATGTTAGGTGTACGGTTTCACAAGTGCATTTGCCTGGCAGTATTAGGAATCCAAGCTTGACGTTTGATTTTAAGTGTTTTCATACTCAGTAATGTTTCATAACATTGGTTTACTTTATTATACGCTGCTAAAAATATAATACAATATATTATTATTATATAAATATAAATATTGCTCAAATAAAATTAATAAAACAAACATATATATATATATATATATATATATATATATATATATATATATATATATATATAGTATATATGTAGAATTTGTATTAATTGTATGATTATTATTATTATACAGAATTTATATAGCATCAACATTTTACTCAATGCTTTACTCATATTTAAATATTTACTTACTTTTGGATATATTTTATTTATTTTTTATATATTTATTCTCATTGGGTTCATATTTTAAACAGAATGTATACTACTAATAACAACAACAACAACATTTTTCATTATTATTATTATTATAAACTAGACATGTACATTAATTTTCATGTGAATGCATTTTCGTCCGAATTTCGGGTATTTTTGTTATCATTTTAACAAACGATAACGAACATGCAGAATCCGAAAACCAAAAAATCCAACATAAACAAATGCTTTATTTTCATTTTCGTTTTTTCGTTGCGACAACAGTTCGATATAGATAGGAGATTTGACATGACGCTGACAATAGCGATCTGTGGTCGAATGTGCCTAACCTAACTCTATTAGTCCAAGATTATTCGACATAGAGAGAAAAGATTCAATGTGAAGATTCGACGAAGCTATACACATATGAATTTTTAGACATACTTTATTTTTATTTTTTACTATTTTACTTTTACTAATTTAGATTTTTAGCTATTTATTATTAACTATTTATTCCTATTAGGTCTATACAGTATTTTAACCAGAACTGATACTGTTTTTTTTTTTTTTTTTTACCTGAAATGGTATGGTTTAATATTCATGTTCTCATAATTGTCAAAAGTTTTTGTATATTCAATTTGATAGTTCCAATGCTATTGGTTATTTGGTTTTAAATATGACCATGAGGAGGAAATATTGTATTGATATTGGATTGCTCTGAAGATTTCTTTCTAGCCCTGATGAAGAGGGTGCTCTTGGACCCACCCGAAACATGTTGGATATTCTTTGGATTGTCCCTCTGACTTTTATTGGAATAAAGTTGTATCTGGACCTCTTAGCAGTTGGTGTGGTGTTTCAATTCCAATTATTGTTACTTTACAACATGGGGACAGACAGTACAGTTACAATATTATTCAATACAAGAGGAATCAGAAGACCCTGCTGCTTAGAGCTTACAATCTATAGGGAGGGTCAAGTGATACAAAAGGTAATAACTGTGGAGGATGAGTTGAGGGAGAAAGAAAAAGTTCAGTTTATTAGTTAAAGGGAAGATAGGCCTCTCTGAGACACATCATTAGACTCTTATATGGGAAAGTTGGTGGGGGGGGGCAATTTTTTCCAGTATACTCTCCAGAAAAGCCCGGAGGAAATAAAATAAAATACATAGACAGAGTGCTGGCATGACAGGGTTAAAAGTATAAAATTATAACCCTTGGGCATCAGGTGTTGGTGTGGAGAAGCGGGGATTGGTGTTAGGAGGCAGGGGAGGAGCGCTGGGTAACTTAGCTGAGCGGGAGCCCCTCCCCAGCTCAGTGAGGCTAGGAGGAACAAGCTTCCCTCCCTGAAATGGGTAAGTAAAGGTTGGGTGTTACTGTTAAATTGTGTAATTTATTTCTACAGGGCATTGGATGTCATGGCAGAGGTGGGGGGTTGGTCTTTGCGGGTAAAGGAAGAAACCCCGGATGTGGAAGATTTCGGGACCCATTGGTGGGATGGGTCCCATTGGTGGTATTCCAGATAACGGTTTTAGCTGGAATTGGTTAACGGGGGCACTGCGGTAAATGTTTTTGTTGTCTCTGAGCTAGCATGTCAGCTGGAGGCCTGTTTTCAGTTTATGGTACCGCAGTGACAGAGTGGAGCAGTGGCAAGATTGGGGGGGGGGGGGGTTCCTGCAAAGACCAACGTGAGTATCTAACTGAGTGGGTGGTTATAATAGGTATTTTATAAAGTTAATGTAAAGTTTATTGAGTGTTAATAAAAAATGGCTGCTTCAGCCGATGTTACTCCAGCTTGGTGTGGTCTCAGTTATTGGACAAGAAGGTGGGTATTGGGAGGCTGTAGGGGCAGGCATGACAGAAAGGTAATAGGCAGGGTACATCTTTTATACAGCAGTCATGGTCATCTGTGGTTTTACTGACATTAGGTGTCGGCAAGTGGTAAATTGATTGCTAGGTTTCTTAAAGTGTATATAGTTTTGATTGTAGCCATATTAGTGCACTTTCAACAGAAACAATTGGGTACTGTCTGTGATAAAAAAAAAAATACTTTATTTTATATAAAATATCTAAAAATCAAAATACTTAATTGGGGTATATTCCACCCTGTACTGCGACGCAGCACATAAATGCACCTCGTTATAATACAGTCCCAATCATACAATAAATACATTCACCCGGCGGTATGATGCCTAACGTGTTGCACAGAGCAAAGTTCCCTTAAACACCACGTCATGCATGACACCACTTACCCCGAAGTGTAAATCTTCAGACGTCTTCTTCCTCCTCGAAATCCATCAGGATAACGTCTCTGAGAAGACTGCAGTCGGTCTGCACAGCACAAAACAATCTGCTGCGCTCAGGCACTTGCTCCATGTGTAGGTGGTGTAGCCAACCCTTTGGATAATGTGTGGAAAGTCAAAGGTCTTGCTGCCCTCCTCAGAACAATGGGTGTCCTTAAAGCTGAAACATATAGAAAAACAGGGAGGGCGCACCGACCTTGTGCATTACCAAAGATAATATTTATTTAAATAGTAAAAACAAAGGTCATACTCACAAACAAGCTTTTAAAAAGGCTTAGGCCCCTTTCACACTGACGTCCCGTTCAGGCCCGCCTGTCAGTTTTTTAGGCGGACCTGAACGGGTGCTCCATAGAGGTCTATGGAGCGTCGGATGTCAGCGGTGACATGTCCGCTGACATCCGACCCGCTCCGATCCGAAAAAGTGTAACGGAGGAAAAAGCTATTTTTCCATCCGTCTGCGGATCGGATCGGGTGACGACGGGCACTGCGGTCCGTCGTCATCCGATCTCCCATAGGGGAGAGCGGCGCTGTGACAGATCCGTCCCTGCGCAGTGTGCAGAGACGGACCTGTCATCTCCCTGCTCAGCGGGGATCGGCGGAGTGATTCCCGCTGAGCAAACGGACATCCACGGGGCGGATCAGAACTGATCCGCCCCGTGTGAAAGGACCCTTAATATTACTCCAATAATTAGGAGTCATGTCTTCTAGACACCTGCAACCTGGACTGGATGTTAGGAGGAACCAGATGGCATCGCAAAATAGCGTACGCGTTACGAGGGAGTACCCTCTTCATCAGAGCCTCAGTGATAGCTATAAAGCGTCCCCAGGTTCACAACATTTCCAGATCTCAGCATTCCAGGGATTTTTTTTTTTTTAGTGCAGCAGTCCTTTTAACCCAGAGGTTGAGTGCAACCTTCAAAAACACATCACCCTTCAGGCACCATTAGTGCTAGTTTACACTTGCTTCGAAACATAGCTTCAGACGCGCTTTGTTAAAGCTCTCTGAACGCCAGTCAAAGCTCCTGTCACTAAATAAAATGGTTAGTTTACAGTCCTGTTTGCACCTTGCTTTTGCTTGGTGATTCCATGAGGCTTCGGTGAGGCTTTGGTGGAGCTTCCTTGGGGCTTCACTGAACCCTTGGTGGAGCTTTGATGAGGATTTGGTGAGGCTTTGTGGGGCTTCTATGAGGCTTTGGTGGGGCTTCAGTGTGGCTTCAAGCAGTAGTGTATTTAGGTTTTGTGCTGCCCTAGGCCTGACTAAACTGGTACATCCCCTAATTTAAATATGACCAACCCCTTCCTGTCAAGGCCACACCCCTTGCTGTTTAAGACCCGCTCTGAAATTTTCGAGTGGGGACACTAGTTCTGTGGGCCTTTGGGGGGCAATTTATTCCCTTAATTTGCATAGGTTTCCTCTCACTTCCTGTTTGGTTATGGGGCAGGAAGTGAAGGAAATCTCTGCAATGGGACAGGGATGGTAAAAAATAAATGAGCAGGGGCTATAACCCTCCCTTATTCTATCCAGAATGAAAAACAAAGTGTTGTCTATAGTTCTACTTTAAGCACAAATTTCGGATAATTTTATGGAGCGGACTAAGAAAATATAACCATGCCAATGGTGCATCAGAAAACATATAGCACAGTGAGGAACGTTTGTGGCCCAGGATGAGAGGACAGTCAAAATTAGAAGCTTCGCCCCTCCCCCCACAGTTGCGGATTGCCAGCCACCGACATACCGGAAGCAGTGCGGCCTCTTTGTGGGTGCACTAGACTAATTTGCCTCTCAGCCCAGTCCGCCCCATAAGACTGGCACTAAACTAACAGTGTAGCACAAGACAGCGGGACTGCAAAGTGCTGCCCTAGGCCTGGGCCTTGTCAGCCTAAGCCAGGATACAGCATTGGCTTCAAGTGAGCTTTGCCATAGACTTCTATGGAGGCTTTGAAGATGCATTGAAGCACCACTAAAGTGACATGGGGTATAATTTTTGAAGCAGAGCCGATGCAAAACAAAAGCAAGGTGTAAACAGGACTGTAAGCTAACCATTTTATTTAGGGACAGGAGCTTTGACTAGCATCCAGAGACCTTTAACAAGGTCTGTCCAAAGCCATATTTTGAAGCAAGTGTAAACTAGCCGTTAATGTGTGTTGAAGCCGAAGCAAGTGTAAATGAGCACTTAATGTCCTCCTGAGTAAAAGTCCCACAGAATAGTCAATTCAGCAAACCAAAGTGTGTGATGGTTGTCTGTGGCACAAAGTCCTTGCACTGCAGGGCCGAGTCCTGCATTCTGTGTGAATGGACACAGATACAGTACTCTGGAGCGCGCTCTCATGGGTGTCCACCATAGGAGAGTCTTCTCCAACGTGGACACTCGATGCGGGGAGGAGCCACCAGCACCGCTGAGGGACCCCAGAAGCAGAGGACCGGGACCACTCTGTGCAAAACGAACTGCACTGAGGAGGTAAGTATGACATGTTTGTTATAAAAAAAAACAAAAAAACAAGGGTTTACAACCCCTTTAGGCTTTCAATAGAGAAGGGAAGGGTTTTCTGTGTTGCTTGTACCGTTTTCTATATACACAACACTTTTTGTTCTGGAAACCATCAGGCCTGAAAGAGGAAAAAAACAATTTTTGAGTTGTCACAAAAACTGGAATAGAGGGGAAATTGTGGCCAATTGTTCTTGTGACAACTGTGTAAAAACGAAAAAATATCTCAAATACTTACCGTAATTTTCCTTTCCTGACGCCAATCCATGGTAGCATACATATGGCTATGATATGACTCTGCCCCATATCCACCCAAAGGACCTGTTTAAATCTATAAAAGAAAATAAAGAGAGTATGTGTATGTATGAATGTGAGTTAGGGACAGATTGTAAGCTCCTTGAGGGCAGGAACTGATGTGAATGTACAATATATATTTGCAAAGCACTGCATAAATTGTCGGCGCCATATAAGTACTTGATATATACCGCCATATATATATATAGACCCGCCCCATTCTCCATCAAAAAAAATAACAAGATCAAAGGGAGGCTTTGTATGCTGTCATGGACTGGCATCGGGAAAGGAAATTAACCACTTAAGGCCCGAGTCTCTTTTTGTTGTTTACAAGTTTTTTTTTTTTGCTAGAAAATTACTTAGAACACCCAAACGTTATAATATTTTTTTCTAACACCCTAGAGAATAAAATGGTGGTCGTTGCAATACTTTCTGTCACACTGTATTCGCACACTTTTTTTGCAAAAAATACACGTTTATGAATAAAAAAATAAGACAACAGTAAAGTTAGCCCTTTTTTTTATATTGTGAAAGATAATGTTACGCCGAGTAAATTGATACCCAACATGTCACGCTTCAAAATTGCGCTCGCTCGTGGAATGGCGACAAACATTTACCCTGAAAAATCTCCATAGGCGACGTGTAAAAAATGCTACAGGTTGCATGTTTTGAGTTACAGAGGAGGTCTACAGCTAGAATTATTGCTCTCGCTCTAACGATTGCGGCGATACCTCACATGTGTGGTTTAAACACAGTTTTCATATGCGGGGGCTGCTCACGTAGGGGTTCGCTTCTGCACGTGAGCTCGGCACGGGCGCGTTTAAAAACTATTTTGTTCTTATTTATTTTACCTTTTATTTTTTATTTTTACACTGTTCTTTAAAAAAAAAGTGTCACTTTTATTCCTATTACAAGGAATGTAAACATCCATTGTAATAGAAAAAAATGACAGGACCTCTTAAATATGAAATCTGGGGTCAAAAAGATTTACACTAAAATGCAATAAAAAAAATGAAAAAAATGGTCCTTTAAGAGCTATGGGCGGAAGTGACATTTTGACATCGCTTCCGCCCAGCAATGGTATGGAGATAGGTGGGCCATCTTCCCCTCACTCGTCTCCATACCCAGCATGGATGAACAAATCCGATCGCCTCCGCCAACGGCTCCGGAGCGCGGCAGAAGGGCTACTCTCCCGCCTCCGATAAAAGTGATATCGCAGCGAATCCGCTACAAAGACCACTGTTATCGGAAACTGGACAGCCGTCTGAAAAAGAGGTTACCGGGGTTATGGCAGCTAGCTAGCTGCTGCCATAACAACGATATTCCTCTTCAAACTTAGGACATATATATCTGCGTGCGGCGGTCCGGAGGTGGTTAAGGTAAGCACTTGATACAATTTTCTGTTTTTCTGCCAACATGACAACATACATATAATATTGAATAAGCACAGGGAGGACTAAAATGTATATTCAAACTCTATTACAATGGGCATAGAAGCCTGAACCGTCGAAGTACCGGTAACCACTAAAATACGAGGCTCTGGATGTTCCCTGTAGGTGGCAGGTGCACAGCAGATTATTTTAGTTTAGTAAATAAGCAGAAGCTCTGCTGACTTCCATCATCCAATCATGTACAAGCAAAAATGCATTTTTTTAAATTTTCTTGCACGTGATTAGCTATTCTTTGCAAAGTAAAGCTTTACCTCATTTACTAAGCTCTGGACCAACTGCAAAGTACACAGTCTATTTCCCTTTAGTAAATTAACCCCAAAGGGTCACTAAACCCACAGCATAAAAAAATGATCAATATATGTTGTCTTACATGCTGTTCATACTCACTCAGTCACTAAGAGATCCCTTTTCTGCAAAAAAAAAACTGGTTGATCCTGCTGCTCTCTATCTCCCCCTTCTGTTCATGTCCCCAATTCAGCTAGGGATTTTGCAGTATTGGTGGCCTTTCTGCACATGCTCAGTTTTAAGTGAGTTTCTATGCTGATCATTTCCTCTCTATCACATCTGAGCAGCCCGTGTGACTACAGAGTCACACATGTGGGCGTATACACAGTGGTAAAGGACAGCCCCCTCCCTCCCTCCTCCTCCATGCCCGATTACCAGCTAAACACAATTCGGGAGGCATATTACATGTAGATTGATGGAGGCTTTACCTCCTTCTTATTCTAAGACAGAGGCTGGAGGGGGTGTGACTGGCAGAAATCCTCACACACCATGTTATTTCCACAAAATAATTAAGATTTAATCTCATGATGTCGTGTCGATGTCATGTCGATTAGGAAAAGAGTACTTATTTTTTTTATTTTTTTTAATAATTACAGTGCCACCATCCACTAACAGAAATAGAAGAGACCATGTAAATTAAACAGTGCCTGTCTAGTATCACTTTAAAGACATAAACATGAGGGAGAATGAGGAAGGTTACTTCCATTTATCGATTGAAACATGTCATGTGGGAGGAGATAAAGGCGGAGTTTTATCATATGTATGCTGCCATGTTGGCATTAGGCATGAGGATTTCCCTCACTTTGGAGAGATTTTCTCTTACTTCCGTCTGCATCTATAGAACAGGCTTTTAAGGAAAATCTCCCCAGAGGGACACAGATGGAAAAACGCAAAAAGCAAAAAAAAAAACGCTAAATTTCAACCTACACAGCAAAATTAAAAATTTGTTATAGATGTACTTGAAGTTTGCTAGAGAACTAATGATTATACTGCAGCTTCACATGTGTATATTGCCCCTGGGCTATCATTATTATTAAACCTCAAGATCATAATTTGTATGTGCAATTGTTTTTAAATGATTTCTAATATTATTTTAATCTGTCAATTTAAAAAAAAACGATTTAAAGAGGAGTTTCCACTAAAAAATAAAAAAATAAAAGTCAGCAGCTACAAATACTGCAGCTGCTAACTTTTAATAATTGGACACTTACCTGTCCCAGAGTCCAGCAATGTGGGGGAATGAAGCCCCGCTCGTCCCCTCTCTGCTCGGCGGCACCGGCAATGTAACTGTGGGAACCCGGCTGTGACTTCAGAGCCGGGCACCCACTGCACATGTGCGAGCGGCGCCGTGCGCCGTGATTGGCAGCGCAGTCATCTGGGACCTGTCACGTGTCCCAGATGACTAACAGGAGGGAGAGGGCAGAGCTGAGCCCTTCCTGTGCCGAAGGGAAGTGACGTCAGGAGCCCAGGCACTGAAGGAGGCAGACTACGAGGGGCCCCCTAGAAACATGCATTTAGAGGTGAGTTAAAAAAATTCAACATTTTTTTTTTTAATGTTTAGGAATTTTAATGATTTTATTTTATTTTTTTTGGTGTGCAACCCCACTTTAAGTCTGCCAAAAAACTGAAAAACAGGTGACCATACTTATTAAAAAAAAAAAAATCAACAATTTAAACTTCTTAATACATCATGTTACTGCTGCTCTTACCAACCAATTAGAATACGTTTCACTCTTCCTGTCAATTTTTAAAATAATAGTTTGAATTCAAGTTTTTTTTTGCTCTAATAGGTTAACTTAGTTCTTATTTCATGCAGTTTGATAGCTCATGAAGCCCGTTATGTCGCTATAAAAAAAACAAAAAAAAAACACATTAAACACATCCTATACATTTTAATGCTGCCATAATATAGGTAAAACAGTTGAAAACTTTTTTGTTTTCTTTTATTGTATTTTTCCTTTTTTTTTTTTTATGATGCCAAGAAAAGAATAGCACCGATATACTTTTAATTACATTCAATTTGTCATTTTTATATGCTTTTATGATATGAACATTTTTTCCTTGATCATTTTTATATGACGCCATAACTTTTATAAAATTGGTGTACAAGTAGTTTATGCAGATAAAAGATTTTATTATAGTGTAAGTGACTTGTGTTGAAACTCTAAATTTTTTTTTTATGCCTTACTTTGCCAGCGTGGAAAAGGTTAACATGCTCATGAAGTCTTTGGAAATTAAATTATATTTATCCTGTCGGTGGAGTATCTTCTTCGCAGATTTTTTTTTTTTGGGGTGGGGGTTATTTTTAGTTTGTTGCAAGATAAAAATAATAAACCATGTTACACATGTGAAGCATAGGATTACACGTCAGCGACAGAAAGGTCCTCATTGATGTACTCTTAATTTAATTATATCAAAAGCACGTATGGCATCCCGCCTTAATCAGTGCAGCTAATAACCTCCTCCACAACCTTCAAGCTCAAAGGTTAATGCTATACGGCCTAATGGGTTTGTTCGAAGGTGGGGCCTGGGCAGTACATGGTGTCGTCCCAAGCACTTCGGAGATTATATAAATAAAAAAATAAATAAAAAAAAATAAAATAATTAATTCGGAAGTGCATCCTGCCAAAACCGACAATGAGCTTCCTAGCAGGTCACCGACGATGCCTTAATCAGGGTCAGAACCAACAAGCTGTGGCCTGAACCCAACCGTTCAGTGGGGAAAAAAATGCATGCTCTCCTTATGCCCTTTCATTCATTTCTCTTTCAGTTAGAAAGAAGACCCTCATAAACATGCATAGCAATTTTCCAGTACATTAACCTAAGGGGATCCTTATATCCACTAGGACGAGAAAGTAGAAAATTAGAGGGATAGAGAAAAAAAAAAAAAAAAAAGAAAGAAGAGAAACACTAAGAGCCTACAGAAGAAGATGGATGGGTTCAGGACAAGAGTGGGCAGTTTTCCCACTGTAATGGCCTATATACCTCTAACAATGGCTTCATTGAGTACGGCGCTTGACATCAGCCCCATAAACTAGTAGCTGGGCACAAAAGATCTGACACTTGAAAGTGCCAATCCCTACCCTTTCTGGATTACAGCTGCCCACAGGGGCTGGGCCAAACAGTCATGTCCTTTTGTTGCCTGGAAAGACACAGAAGCTGGAGAATAAATTGGACAGGCTTCAATTTGGTTGCACAATTTTTGTGCATTTCCCCAAAGGCACCATTCTTTTTTTTTTTTTTTTTTTTTTTTTTTAAGCGGGCTGATAAAATAATAATAATAAAAAAAAAAAAAAAACAACTCTTTCCCTTTAGTAATAGCGAATGGAATCTTGTGGGTTTGCAACAAAGAGAATGGAGGCATTTCATTAGTATTTCTGTCACAGGAAATGGATTTGTCTTTCGCAGTGCTTTCCTTTTTTTCTTTTTTTTTTATTACGGGAATAGGAAAAAAAAAAAAAAAAGGCTACACCTGGAAAAACAAAAATACACGCGTGTTCCTGTATATCGTCTCTGTTACACACAACTGGCCTGATGAATGCAATAAAAAAAAAAGATTGCTGGTCATGTCTGAGTAATTTAAAGGAAAATTCCACTTTGAGACACTTTTTTCGGGACTGATATGCAGGAATTAAATCAGCTGAACTCGCACGCTTTTTAATCCTGCTGTCAGTGTGAACCTGGGCTAAGTGACACTTTTTTGGGGACCAGTGACACTAATACAGTGATCAGTGCAAAAAAAAAAAAAAAAGCACTGTCACTGTACTAATGACACTGGCAGGGAAGAGGTTAGCATCAGGGGCTATCAAAGGGTTTTGAAAAAAAAAAAAGGCTACACCTGGAAAAACAAAAATACACGCGTGTTACTGTATATCATCTCTGTTACACACAACTGGCCTGATGAATGCAATAAAAAAAATAAAAAAAGATTGCCGGTTATGTCTAAGTAATTTAAAGGAAAATTCTACTTTGAGACACTTTTTTCACTATCCTTCCTTTCACAACCCAAGTATGTTTTAAATATATATATATATATATATATATATATATATATATATATATATATATATATATTTTTTTTTTTGCAAAAAGCCCTGGAAGGTTTACTCCCCCTTCATGTCCAGGCCATTTTTTTTTTTTTTGCGATACGGCACCACGTTATTTTAACTGACTGATATGTGATTGGCGCTGTGTCCAATCACAGCGGGAGCGGGTCGCCCACGGCGCGAGCGCACGCCCCAGGCCCAATGCATGAAAATCATGTACAGGTATGTGATTTTGAGCAGGAGGGCCGCCCTGCTGCAGTATATGTGCGTGGGACGGTCCATAAAAGGTTAATATGCAAAGACCTTAATAAGAATCGCTGGCATTGATTGCATGCCTTGTATTTCAATATATTTATTTGGTTTCAATCAAATTACAGAAATTGAAATATATATAACACAACTTAGCAAGGTTGGCTTCACACATATGTGTAGCACTAACCCCCGAAGGAGCTGCTGGTTAAATTTAGGCTTACCGTTACCTTCTGTCTTCGTCGTTGCACGTCTAGGGGTGTCCCGTGGTAGATGGCCCAGTAACTTGAGAGACTGACAACAGATCCACTTGAATGGATTTTATTTTGCAAAATGTAGACAATGAACAGTCTCTTAAATTGGGATCAGAGGGTTGGAAAGGAATTCAGGTACTGAATTAGCCCTTGTACACACGGTCGGAGAATCCGTCGGAATGTGTCCTATCGGACCGCGTTGTCGGATAATCCGACTGTGTGTGGTATGCATCGGACTGATTCCGTCGGAATATCCGTCGGACCCAATTTTCCAACATGTTGGAAATATTTTCCAACCAACTGGTCCGATCGGACATACTCCGATCATGTGTAGAGAATTCAGATCGGACCAAGTGCCACGCATGCTCAGATCAAATTCCTAGACCAAAGCTATTGGCTACTAGCCTGAACGTAGTCCCATCGTAACTAAATAACGTCATCACGTTCTGAATGATCGGATTTTCCGACAACTTGGTCCGACTGTGTGTATGCAACAGTTTCAGACAAAATCAGACGGATTTGGTTGGCAGAATGTCCAACCGTGTGTACAGGGGCTTAGCCCTTGTACACACGGTCGGACATTCCGATGGAAAATGTCCGATCGGACCGCGTTGTCGGATAATCCGACCGTGTGTGGGCTCCATCGGACTGTTCCCGTCGGAATATTCGGCCGACAAAGTTTTAGTGCTGGGCTATAAAATTTTCCGACAACTTGATCTTTGTCCGATCGTTTGTAGATAATTCCGATCTGACAAAGTGCCACGCTTGCTCAGATCAAATTACGAGACCAGAGCTATTGGCTACTAGCCTGAACGTAGTCCCGTCGTAACGAAATAACGTCATCATGAAATGTCCGACCATGTGTACAAGTGCTTAGTGTCAAAGTCAAAATGTTGAAGAACTTGCTTACTTTGACTGCATCCAGAGAATAGCCATTCGCAACTGGATGAGCACTCAGGTTGGACAGTCCTTCTCTCACAAGGCTTAGCAGCCAACAAGGTGCTTACTCAGGAACAAGTCTTTGCCACAGACATTGTTGTAGAACGTACAAGATAATGTCTCTGCCACAGACGTTGTTGTAGAACACGTAGGGAAATGCTTGAAAACACTTGTAGGATACCTGGATCTTTCAGCCAGCTTGGCGATATCCACAAGACCGGATTCTCTGGGGTACTTCAGCCCTTCCAGGCTCTTACTAAGAAACCAACCCGTACGTGGCCTTCTTCTGAAGAGTCCTCCCCTGGATAGCTTGAAGTCACTGGGTCTCACCGGAGACGGCACCCATTCAACTCAGAATCCTTCTTTAGTTTCCTTGCCTCGGGCTAGCCAGACCCGAGACATCAAAATCGGGTGGATCCGCACCCCAGGCCATAGCCTTCCTGGGGGCTGGTCGGGGGGACCAGGACCATGAAGTCAGCACATCATTCTGGACCGGAACCCTGAACCACGTGACGTCTGCATCTTAAATACCCTCTCCCAGAAGGCTCTGCGAGAGGGCCACTCCCACTGGGCGGGCTCCGAGAGAGAGTAACTTAAGCACCCAACCAGACCATAGTTCCATGCCTGTCAGAAGAGACAGTGCCCCCTGTGGCCAGGCTGAACATCTCACAGTCCAGTCAGACTGATGCTGAAGTCTAATTTAGATAATTGTACTCAAACCAAACTGCAGTTTAGGCAATTATAACGTTGAAAAAAAATGCATAGCACGTGCTCTTCAGGAGCCGCCGTTAATATGCAAATTGGATGCATTTTTAACTGCATCCAATTCGCATAACATGTGAATGTGACCGACTTTCAATGGAGCTGGTTCGCACATGGGCGGGGCGGCTGTTGTGTAGTTTTGAAAAGGGTCCTGTGCGTTTTGGGTCTGGTTCAGGTGAAAATTCAAGTAAAAAGTCACACCTGAACTGGCGCATAGAAACGCAGCTGCATATGTGTCAACCCAGCCTTAAGGTTCTCTGAACAAGTCAAGGTGCATGCAATGAAACATCAATCACATGATCTCCGGAAGATTTACTTCCCCCTTCATGACCAGACCATTTTTTTCTTTTGGGCACTGTGTTACTTTAACTGAAAATTGTGTGGTCGTGCGACACTGTACCAAAATTACATTTATGTCCCTTTCCCCCCCCCCCCCCCCCCCCCCAAAAAATAGAGATTTCTTTTGGTGGTTATGATCACCTCTGCAGTTTTTATTTTTTGCGCTAGAAAAAAAGAGAACGACAATGTAGAAAAAAATATATATATATTTTTTACTTTATGCACAATCCAGAAACAGCAGGGGAAGGTAAGGGGATCACCGCTCCAGGTGGATATATGGATGTGAGACTTTCCTCGGAATTGAAGCGCCAGGTGCAGGCTAAGCATATACCAAAATTAAACAAAAAGAAAGTTCTGGACAGCCACAACCCGGAATATAGCCTTTATTGTAAAAATCCAACAGATACAAGCCACAGCAAAAAAATGGGACAATCGAGCTGACGCATTTCACACTTATCAGTGCTTAATCATAAAGGTTATATTCCAGAGTGAGGCTGTCCAGAACTTCCTTTTTGCTTCATTTTTTACTTTATGCAATAAAATATATCTGATAAAAAATTGTAAAAAAAAAAAAATTTAAGAAATTAAACAACAAATTAAACTCCTTGATTACCCCCTGATGTTAACCCCTTCCCTGCCAATGTAATTTATACAGTGATCAGTACATTTTTATAGCACTGATCAAGCATCACCTTGTTCTGCCTAGTGTCAGTGTCACTGATCAGCTCTCCCTGTGATCCGGAGCGCTGATCAGTGACGTGTCACACACAGCCCCTCCCCCCCACAGTTAGAATCACTCCCTAGGGCACACTTAACCCCTACAGCGCCACCTAGTGTTAACCCCTTCAATGCCAGTCACATTTACACAGTAATCGATGCATTTTTAATCGCACTGATCACTGTATAAATGTGAATGGTCCCAAAATAGCGGCAAAAGTGTCCGATGTGTCCGCCATAATGTCGCAGTCACGATAACAATCGCTGATCACTGCCATCACTAGTAAAAAAAAATAATAATAATAAAAATGCCATTAAGCGATCCCTTATTTTGTAGACCCTATAACTTTTGCGCAAACCAATCAATACACGCTTATTGTGATTTTTTTTAACCAAAAATATGTAGAAGAATACGTAACGGCCTAAACTGAGGGAATATTTTTTTTATATATATATTTTTGGGGGAGATTTCTTATAGCAAAAAGTAAAAAATAATGCGTTTTTTTTTCAAAATTAACGCTCTTTTTTTGTTTATACCGCAAAAAATAAAAACCTTAGAGGTGATCAAATACCACGAAAATAAAGCTCTATGGGGAAAACAGGACGTCAATTTTTCTTTCAGAGCCACGTCGCACGACCGCGCAATTGTCAGTTAAAGCAATGCAGTGTCGGATCACAAAAAGTGCTAATCAAGGTGAGTAGAAAATTCTGGACAGCCACACTCCAAATGAAATTTCTCGTGCCTTTATTAGAACATCAGGATCACACTGTACATGTCACAGCAAAGTAATACAGAACCAAAAACCACTGACGCGTTTCACACTAAACATAGTGCTTACTCATCACAAAAAGTGCTCTGGTCTTTGGCCAGCCAAATCCTCAGGGGCTGAAGTGGTTAAAGAAACTTTAAAAAACTTGGTTCCAGGTGTTAGGCAGCCCCATCTTAAGTATTGTTTTCTGAGTCCACAGTGGAGTGTATTTCCGCCCTTACATTGAGCACTTCCTGTACTGTTAACCAAGCCTCCTTCTCAATCCAACAATTCTATGGCAACCCTGCTTCCCCGCTCATAGCTGACTTTTATTTCATAGTATTTACTTGTGCTGATTATCTAGTGTCTGCCTATGTCAGTCTTATCAGCTTCAGCTGATAAGACTGTAGTAATGCTGTCTGATGCCTTTTTTTCCACTCCATGTGAGGTCACATGGTCACATGGGGAGTAGGAGGAAGCTCTGAGTGATTATGCAGTCTTGTGGGATTTTAGTGTTGTAACGTAGGAAGTCCTGATAATAGACAGACAAACACACAGAGTGTGCCATAAATCAGGGGAGATCTGGGCATGCTCCAGTGATGTCACATGGTCACATGGGGAGTATTAGGAAGTTCTGAGTGATTATGCAGTCTTGTGGGATTTCAGTGTTGTGTCGTAGAAAGTCCTGATAATAGACAGACAAGCACACACAGTGTGCCGTAAATCAGGGGAGATCTGGGCATGCTCCAGTGACATTATTCTAAAGAACAAAAAGGATTACAACAATACAGACATACCCCACTTTTAAGTACACAATGGGATTTATTTACTAAAGCTAGAAAATGCAAAATCAGGTTCACTTCTGCATAGAAACCAATGAGTAGGGATGAGCTTCGAGTTCGAGTCGAACTCATGTTCAACTCGAACATTGCCTGTTCGCCTGTTCAGCGAACAGTGAACAATTTGGGCTGTTCGCAGCAAATTCGAAAAGCCGGAACACCCTATACAAGTCTATGGGAGAAATCTAAAGTGCTCATTTTAAAGGGTAATATGCAGGTTACTGTCCTAAAAAGTGTTTGGGGACCCGGGTCCTGCCCCAGGGGACATGGATCAATGCAAAAAAAAGTTTTAAAAACGGCCGTTTTTTCAGGAGCAGTGATTTTAATAATGATTAAAGTGAAACAATAAAAGTGTAATATTCCTTTAAATTTCGTAGCTGGGGGGTATCTATAGTATGCCTGTGAAGGGGCGCATGTTTCTGGTGCTTAGAACTGTGGCTGCACAAAGTGTCATTTGTGCAGGAAAAAAAGTCTTTTAAAATCACTTGCGGCTAAATTGTCGGGTCTCCGTAATACAGAGAACACTCAATGAGTGTTCTCTGTATTAGCCGACAATTCATTCATTCATTGATAAAAAAAAAAAAAAAAAAAAAAAAGCGTGGGGGTTCCCCTAAATTCAATCAAAAGGCCCTTCAGGTCTGACATGGATATTAAGGGGAACCCCGTGTCAAATTTTAAAAAAAAATTGACGTGGGGGTCCCCCCAAATATCCATACCAGACCCTTCAGGTCTGATATGGATATTAAGGGGAACCCCGCATCAAATTAAAAAAAAAAATTGACGTGGGGGTCCCCCTAAATATCCATACCAGACCCTTTATCCGAGCACGCAACCTGGCAGGCCGCAGGGGACGAGAGAGCGGCCCCCCCTCCCTCCTGAACCGTACCAGGCCACATACCCTCAACATTGGGAGGATGCTTTGGGGGTCTGTGACCCCTCAAAGCACCTTGTCCCCATGTTGATAAGGACAAGGGCCTCATCCTCACAACCCTGGCCGTTGGTTGTGAGGGTCTGCGGGCGGGGGGCTTATCAGAATCTGGAAGCCCCCTTTAACAAGGGGACCCCCAGATCCCGGCCCCCCCCCCTGTTTGAAATGGTAAGGGGGTACAAAAGTACCCCTACCATTTCACAAAGAAAGTGTCAAAATGGTTAAATAAGACAAACACACTTTTGACCCTCACAACCAACGGCCAGGGTTGTGAGGATGAGGCCCTTGTCCTTATCAACATGGGGACAAGGTGCTTTGAGGGGTCACAGACCCCCAAAGCATCCTCCCAATGTTGAGGGTATGTGGCCTGGTACGGTTCAGGAGGGAGGGGGGGCCGCTCTCTCGTCCCCCCCTCTTTTCCTGCGGCCTGCCAGGTTGCGTGCTCGGATAAAGGGTCTGGTATGGATATTTAGGGGGACCCCCACGTCAATTTTTTTTTTAAATTTGATGCGGGGTTCCCCTTAATATCCATATCAGACCTGAAGGGTCTGGTATGGATATTTGGGGGGACCCCCACGTCAATTTTTTTTTTAAATTTGACACGGGGTTCCCCTTAATATCCATGTCAGACCTGAAGGGCCTTTTGATTGAATTTAGGGGAACCCCCACGCTTTTTTTTTTTTTTTTTTTTTTAATCAATGAATGAATGAATTGTCGGCTAATACAGAGAACACTCATTGAGTGTTCTCTGTATTACGGAGACCCGACAATTTAGCCGCAAGTGATTTTAAAAGACTTTTTTTCCTGCACAAATGACACTTTGTGCAGCGACAGTTCTAAGCACCAGAAACATGCGCCCCTTCACAGTCATACTATAGATACCCCCCAGCTACGAAATTTAAAGGAATATTACACTTTTATTGTTTCACTTTAATCATTATTAAAATCACTGCTCCTGAAAAAACGGCCGTTTTTAAAACTTTCTTTTGCATTGATCCATGTCCCCTGGGGCAGGACCCAGGTCCCCAAACACTTTTTAGGACAGTAACTTTCATATTACCCTTTAAAATGAGCACTTTAGATTGTGAACGTTCGAGTCCCATAGACTTTAATAGGGTTCTAAAGTTCACACGAAGTTTAGGTCTGTTCGCAGGTTCTGGTGCGAACCGAACAGGGGGGTGTTCGGCTCATCCCTACCAATGAGCTTCCAGGTTTTATTGTCAAAGATAATTGAACAAGCTGGGGTTAGAAGCTCATTGGTTTCTGTGCACAAGTGAGCCTGATTTTGTACTTTCCAGCTTTAGTAAATAAACCCCATTGTGTACTTAAAAGTGGGGTATGCCTGTACTAAACAAGTAAGGAGATATCTACAAGCAGTGTTCATTAGGGTTTTTTTATGCTGATTTACATGGGACAAAGTTGTGGGGGAGAGTTTACAACCACTTTAAAGTAGTGCAGTGTTGAACAGCAAAAAATGGCCTGGTCATTCAGGGGGTAAAACTTTTCAGAGGTCAAGTGGTCAAATTATGTTACACTGTTACAAATGCAACATAATCCACATCACGGCTCTCACTTATCTTTTACGTCATGGGCAATGCTAATATTAAACAGCACAAGTTAAAACGATTGTCACGCTATGTTCTTTAGTAAATTTATCCTAAATATCTCCAAGAGTGATGGCGTACATGTAAGAACGGTGTATGCAGCTGTTTGGGCAAGGCCAGGACATTGCGTCTCTGGGCTGCTCACGCTTACTGCAGCAGCTCACTCAACACCAAGGTTGTCACTTTCTGTTTCCAAGTTCCACGAGTTGTGCAGAGGCCTGAAACTCTGGTTCTGAATACAATAAACAAGTAGTTAGCTGGGAGAAAAGGTTATATGAACAAATATTAACAAGTAAACTATTTAGACATGGCAGATTTGTTATATCAACAATATGTAACTTGAACAGTCTCTGGTTATAGGTCGTTTCAACAACTTGCAGTCTTGGCAGAGGAGCGGTGTGAATTTAAGAGGCCAGGGCATGAAGACCTGCGTGACTCTTGCTTTCGTATATTGATATTATATGTCTGGCAGAGAGTAAGTCAGACTTTCCACATGCCAGATTGGAGAATAAAGACTGGTTCAAATATATAATATAAAAATATTTGAAAGCAGAAGTTTACATATGAATTTTATTGTATATGGTAAAACCTTGGATTGAGAGTAACTTGGTTTGAGAGCGTTTTGCAAGACAAACATATTTTGTAAATACATTTTGACTTGATATACGAGTAGTGGCACATCACAACTGAGTATAAAAGAGAAGAGAGACGTTTCTAAGTGTAGCAAAACGGTTACATATAACCACTTTACGACGAGCGCACGACGATGTACGTCCATTTTTTTGAAGAGGGATATCTCGGAAATGGCAGCAGCTGCTGCCACAACCGAGGTGTCCATCTCTTCAGGAGCCGGTCGTGTTTACGATAATGGGGGTCTCAGTTATCAGCGGCGGGAGAGGTGGAAGCAATCGGGACCTGCCTAGTCTGTGGTATGGAGACGAGTGAGGCTAAGATGGCCCCCACCGGTCTCTATACCATAGCAGGGCGGAAGCGAAATCAAAACGTCTCTTCCGCCCATACCTAAGGTTGCAACCTTTTCTTCAAGTCAAACCTGAACACTTTAGTGGCGCACAGCAATTTTTTTTTTATATTATAAACTATATATATATATATATTTTGCTATTAGATAATATTTCTAATCATAAGAAATTAATAACAAGAGTCCCCCTTTACATCAGAGTCCGCAGAGTTCCCCTTTTACATCTGAACTCGCAGAGTTCCCTTTCACTGTAAGGGGGGACTCTGCAGACTCTGGTGGAAAGGAGAACTCTGGGGATTCTTATATAAGGGATCCTCTGGGAACCCGGATTTAAGGAGGAACACTGAGAACTCTGATGTATGGAGAGGAAACACTGTGGCCTCTGGTGTAAAGGGGAACTCTGATGTAAGGGGTGCTCTGAGAACCCTGATATACCTTAATGTACTCTCTCAGAGTCAGGAGAGAGAAGGAGGGAGACTTCAGTCACAGACTGGGATGGATGGTGAGCTCACTCACCCCTTGGTAATCATTACCTCTCATCCAGACGTATCTGAGGCTGCTGGACTTCAAATTTCTAGCCCCCACTTTCCTTTTCTGAAGTACAGCACTGGGGATTGGAGTGTGGGCAGACACAGAGGGGTAGGGAGTGGGGGGAGAGATCGAGCCCTCTCTCCTCTCCCGTCTGTGTGTGTGTTTGGGTAGGTTGTTAGTGCTGGCTTTGGGCAGCGTGAAAGAATGTAACAGACACTCTCAGGTTAGACAACTGCAGCCAGCAACCCTGCTGGGAAGCCATAGTCCAGTCTGAATAATGTGTCCGGGTTTCAGGCAGTCTGAAACCCGGACGCATGGTTCCAAACCCGAACTGTCCGGGTGAATCCTGGACAGGTGGCAGGTGGCAACCCTACCCATACCACTTAAAGGCACATTTTTTCAATGTCATTTTTTCAAATGACAATTTTTTTAAATTTTTTTTTGCATTTAAGTCCAAATATGAGATGTGAGGACTTTTTGACCCCCAGATCTCATATTTAAGAGGCCCTGTCATGCATTTTTCTATTCCAAGGGATGTTTACATTCCTTGTAATAGGAATAAAAGTGATCCAATTTTTTTTTTTAAACAGTGTAAAAATAAATAAAATCAAGTAAAATAAAAAAAAATTTTTTTAAAGCACCCAGTCCCGACTAGCTCTCGTGCAGAAGCGAATGCATATATGAGTAGTGCCCGCATATGAAAACGGTAGCCAAACCACACATGTGAGCTATCGCCGCGAGAGCAATAATTCTACCCATTGACCTCCTCTGTAATGTAAAACATGCAACCTGTAGAATTTTTTAAACTACGCTCATGGAGATTTTTGAGGGTAAAAGTTTGACGCCATTCCATGAGCGGGCGCAATTTTGAATTTTTTGAACATGTTGGGTATCAATTTACTCGGCATAACATTATCTTTCACAATATAAAAAAAATTGAGCTAATTTTACTGTTGTATTATTTTTTTATTCAAAAAAGTGAATTTTTTTATTCAAAAAAGTGGAGAGCAGGGGAAGTATGACAGTACTGGACCGAGGGCGGGAGCGGGAGTTGCCGGAGTTAACTTTTTACATTAACAAGCTGATGATTGGTTGCTGAGACTGCCCGGCAACCAATCACCTGCTGGATAATGGGAAAAGTTAATTCCAGCAGCTCCCCCCCCCGCCCCGCCCTCTATCCAGTACTGTGACTCTTCCCGCTCTACGCTTTGCAGTGAAGAGCGGGAACATCCCATTGGCTGCCTATGGTTACTGGGGTTAATCACGTTTAAGGGCTTGCCTACCCCCTGGTCTAGAGTGTAGAAGAACAGACATTATTATTTACCCCATTCCCCCCCAGCACTGCCCTTTTCTCCCCAAAGCTCCATTCTTTGGGTCCCTCAGCATCATCATGTACAATGCAGGGCTGTTAACCCTGTATTGTATGTGGAGGAGGCCAGCATGTGACCAGGGATGTGGTCTGCTTATAGAGGAGGCTGCAAGGTACCAGTCATACTGCTGGAGGGATCCTGCTGGAGTGCAGAATAAAGTATTCCTCCTTATTCCGGCACCGCTAGACAATAATGAGCATTTAACTATTGCAGTGCGAGGGGGCCTCACTGCAAGATTTTTTTTTGTTTTGCATAAAGTGCTACTACTTTAGCACTACTTTGCTCCGGGGGTCAGCGAGCCGTCGAATGCAATCGACCAGTCGACAGAGGGGAGCCGACAGGTAGATCGTGACAATGGCTCTGTCTCCCCCCTGTCTCCGACAGTCTCATGTTAACTGCAGAGAGGAGAGCAGGAGGCAGCATAGTGCTGGATGGAGGGCAGGGATGGAAGCTGCCTCAGTGATTGGTTAGTAGACGGTCCTAGCAACCAATGCCCAGCTTGTTATTATGAACTCTGGCAGCTCCTGCCTTCCACCCAGCTCTGCTGTACAGATGCTGGTGGGTAGGAAGTGCTACCCATGCAGCGCTGTGTGTATGTTAGAGGGGAGATGGTGTAAAGGAAACAGAGGAGACACTGTTGGAGGGGGGGGGGCAGAGGACCCTACAGTGTCTGTGGGGGGGAGGGGGTATTGTGATGAGAAATGGACAGAGGACACTGCTTTGGGGGATGGGGAGGCAGAGGACACTGCTTTCAGGGGTAGAGGACACTGCTATGGGGGCTAGAGTACTCTACAGTGGGGCGGGATGATGTGAAGGGGGCATAGGACACTGTTTTGGGGGGGTGCAGGACACTACTGGGGGGGAGGGGTGATGTGAAGGGGGGCAGAGGACACTGCTATGGGAGGTAGAGTACTTTACAGTGGGGGGGGGTTGATGTGAAGGGAGCACAGGACACTGTTTTGGTGGGTACAGGCACTACTGGTCGAGAGCGGTGATGTGAAGGGGGGCAGAGGACACTGCTTTGGGGAGGGGATACAGGGCACTGGTGTGGGGGGAAGGGGCAGAAGATACTGCTGAGGGGGTGAGGTGAAGGGGCACAGGGCACAGCACAGAGGGCACAGCATGGGGGAGGGGGCAGAGGACCCTACAGTGTGGGGATAATGTGAAGGGGGCAGAAGGCACTGTGTTGGGAGGGTACAGAACACTACTGTGGGGGGAGGGAGGCATAGGACAGTGCAATGGGGGGCAGAGGACACTACAGTGGGGGGGGGAGGGGGTTGTGAAGGGGACAGAAGACCCTGCTGGGGGGCAGAAGGGCAAAGGACACCCCCCCCAGGATCTCCTCATGTTTTCATGTTGTCCAGGTAGATCTCCACCTCTGAAGGGTTGCCTACCCCTGCTTTAATCAGTATGTGTGTAAGGGGGTTCACAGTTGTTTGCAAACACTCATTATTGTACCGCTCTCCAGCCCTTCATGAACAAACTGCCTCCTGCCACAGCCAAATATTTCAAATTTTGACTCATCAGTCCAGAGCACCTGCTGCCATTTTTTATGCACCCCAGATCCTGTGGTTTCATGCATAAGACGTGGAAACCAGGCTAAGTGACTCAACTATGCATGAAAACATAGGAACTGGGGTGCAAGAAATTGGCAACAGGTGCTCTGGATTGATGAGTCAAAATGTGAAATGTTTGGCTGTAGCAGAAAGCAGTTTTTTGGTGAAGGGCTGGAGAGCCGTACAATAATCAGTGTCTGTAGGCAACAGTGAAGCATGGTGGAGGCTCAATGCAGGTTTGAGGCTGCATTTCCGCAAATAGCGTTCTAGATTTGGTCAAAATCAATGGTGTCCTCAATGCTGGGAAATATAGGCAGATACTTATCCATCATCCCATACCATCAGGGATGCGTGTGATTGGCCCCAAATGTTTCTCTGCAGCAGAACAACCACCCCAAACATACAGCCATTGTCATTAAGAACTATCTTCAGCGTAAAGAAGAGCAAGGAGTCCTGAACTCAACATCATGGAGTCTGTCTGGGATTGCATGAAGAGACAGAAGGGTTTGAGGCAGACTACAGCCACAGAAGATCTGTGGTTAGTTCTCCAAGATGTTTGGGACAACCTACCTGCCGAGTTCCTTCAATAACTGTGTGCAAGTGTACCTGGAAGAATGTATGCTGTTTTGAAGGCAAAAGGGCGGTCATTTACTTCTGTTCTTCTGTTCATTTACTTTTTTTTTATGATTTTGTTATAGCGGTAGTAAACCCATTCTATTCAGTTTCTGGCATAGTAATCATTGCAAGCTTGTGAACTAGGTGCTGTTGATGGCTTCCTACCTTCTTTCTTTGTTTTCTAAGCAATGACGTCACCGGCGCATGCGCTCATAGTCCCATTTTTCCAGTATGCTCTTCGTACTGGAAAATTTTTGTTTACAGGCCATGTCATTTCCTTTGCTCGGCGTCAGCCTCCCATGATCCCACGATACTACTTCCCCATTCAGAAACAGGTCGGCTCCGATTCGCTGAACTCGGTTGTCATGGTAAATCCATAACGAAAACGAGGCTTGGCTTGGGAAGTACCGTGCACGTGCCGGATTATGGCCTTGGAAAGGGAGCAAGGGCGGAAATAATAGAGGATTTGGACGTAGAAGACAGAAGTTACTATGGCGGCGGCTGCAAACGAGCAGGAGCTTTGAAAAAAATATTATTTTATCAATTAGGAGGCATTCTATTTGCCTTCCCTATTCGACTAATTGCTTCACACTAACTACCTTATTCGTAATTTGTGGTGGAATGATCTGAGTTTACTTCCCATTTAATTGATAAAAAAAGAAACTATTAACACTCCATTGCTGAAAGCTTTCAAAATTTGCAGCATTTTTCACACCTGCCTAAAACTTTTGCACAATAATATATATATATATATATATATATATATATATATATATATATATATGCAGTATATATAGTATGTATGTCCTAAATTATTTACGTTGACTCTTGTAAACCGACATTACCGTGTTCTAGACATCAATCATGTCTTTGTACATTGTGCTTGTTGGTATAAACTTTTTTCAGCTCTTGCTAGTGTCTTTCAGCGAGTGAAAGGTTAAATTAAAAGTGATTCAGATGTTTCCACAATGCTTTGCTATCCAGGGGAATTTAGCTTATGGTGAAGGACATTCAATTACATAGAACACTGCACATTAATATATTGTAGATTAGCCTGCCAAAAAATGATAATTTCTTCCAATATCTTTCCTTTTGGAAACTCAGTAATGACAATTGGCTGCCCTCCTGGTTGCATGTTCGGAAAGTCTCAAGGCTGTTTATATTCATTAAGGGTCCACAGAGTTTTCTACTTTTTTTTTTTTTTAAAATCTAAACCAAAGTACTTTTTTGTTCACGACAGAGCAGTGATTAACACTGTGGCATTGTAGAGTTGGGATTTTAGATTCAATTCCAACAGGGGCTTTACTTCTGTGGGCTTTACACTTTTGTTTGGTTGATGTTAATGTGTGTAATATCTGGGAGTTATCTCTCAGTTCAAAAACAGATCAGTAGGTTAATGGTCTTTTGTCCTTTTTGGCCTAGTGTCTGTGTGCGTCATTGGCATTTCTATCTTCACCACGCTCTTCCTTCTGGGCTTGTGGACTGCGTCTCTGTGAGTGGCCGTACATATATATTTTGTATATATTGTACATTCACATCAGTCCCTGCCCTCAAGGAGCTTATAATCTAAGGTTCCTAACTCACATTCATACATACACATACTAGACAGGAGACAATCAACCTACTAGCATGTCTTTGGAGTGTGGGAGGAAATCAGAGTACCCAGGGGAAGTCGATGCGGGCACAAGAAGAACATCCAAACTCTGTTCAGGAAGTGCTGTGGTCGGGATTCGAACCGACAACCTTAGTACAGCAAGGTTGCTAACTACTAAGCCACTGTGATGGCCACCTTTAGTGTATTATGCAAAATTCAACCTAGAAGCTCAATTTTCATGAAATAAATTAAATGATTCATTAAATAAGGACACCTTTTAGTAGGCCAGCAAAAGCCACATCCATACAATTGTAGCGCTTACCCCTGGAGGGGATGTGGGAAATAACCCAGGTCTTCCTTATCCATCCAGAGGCTGCCAGGTCCAGATACCAGTTCCTGAGCACACCAACAAGCACAGGCTCAGTCTTGGGGTCTCCTCTTGTGGTTTTAGTGCAGTACTTGAAGAGGTGAGAGGAATGAGGGTGCAGGATACTAGAAGACAAATCTTTAAGCAGCCACGTTAAATATTGCTGAAGATAAAGGGGACAGACAGTCCAATTGAAGACTATAAGAGCAGTCACAGTCCTTGTAGCAATCTCTGGAGTCTAACCCTCAAAGCATAGGCACACCCAAAGCTCTAGGAAAATGTCCTAATCACATTGTCTAGAGACAGCTCTCCAATCAGCTTCCCTGTGATGCTCTTCAGTGAAAGGAGGTCTTTCCCCAGCCTAGCTTCATAAGTTAGTCTCCTCCAACAGATGTCTTTCGGGCCCTCAGGCCTACCTCTACACAGGCTGCTCCCCCTTCAGTCAATCTTGAATGCTGCTGCCAGACTCATCTACCTTGCCAACAGCTCAGTGTCCATCATCCTCTATGCCAATCCCTCCACTGACCTCCAGATAAAATTCAAAATACTAACAAAATAAAAAGCCATCCACAACTCTGCCCCAAGCTACATCACCAATCTTGTCTCAATCACCCAAACTGTCCTCTCCCCTCCTTCCAAGACGTTCTGCTCTCTAGCTCCTTTGTCTCCGACTCCCATACTCACCTCCAGGACTTCTTCAGAGAATCTTCCATCCTCTGGAACTTTCTACCTCAACTGGTCTGGCTATCTCCTACTTTATCCACCTTTAGGCAATCCCTGAAAACCTATCTCTTCAGGGAAGCCTATCCCTACTCCATCTAACAACTGAACTTTGGTTTCTTCCATCAGATCATCCCTCATTGTTATTACCTTTTCTACCACTGGCCCTCATAACCTTCTTGCATTGTATTCCAACTGTCTCCCATTAAATTGTAAAGTGTTGTGCAAACTGTTGGCACAATAGAAATCCAGTATAATAATAATAATAATGGTGATAAAAATACAATACAATATTAATAATTCAATGGTTATAGTTTATTATTGATTTTCCAACAGCCACTTGCTCCTGCACCAGATTAGGATAAACTGAATTGTCTGATGGTGTTTTTTCAAGGTTACTCCACAGCCTGACTGTATGTTTCAGTCCATTAAGACCATAAGAAGCTTTGTTGACCTGCCCACCCAGGTAAGGTTTGTTTTCCATGTCAGATAAGACCTTGGGCATTGTTAATTCAGGCAGCATGAGAAGGTGATGAGTGACACACATTTCACACAGGGCAGTTTTCAGGTCTTGAAGAGACCTGTTGGAGAGACACATTCTGAGATAATAGCATTGAAGCAGCACAAAGACTGTATCCGTGTAAAATGTTACCAGGATGAAGTATTTTGATGGAAACTGCACACAAACAATGGCGAGAAAAGTGCCTAATGCATTGTGTAAAGACAGCAATAATCGTTAATGGAAACTGTAAAATGAAGCATTATGTTAGAGAAGAGGAATAAAAATGCAAATTGCTTTTTTTTTTTTCGTTTGGATTTAAGTGCTTATCAAGGTTCGTTGTGTGGGCCTTGAGACCAGAGAGATTTTTATTTTCCTTCTAATAAATGTTCATGTTACTATTTTCTTCCAGCTTTTCAAGGCCACACAACCATCAAATTCCTATTTTCTTGATCAACATTTCTGAAAAGTTACACTTTAGGGGCTATGAATTGCAGTCTTCAGAGATAATACACTGGATTTAGGGATGATGAAACTGAATCAACTGTTCAGCTTTTTTGTTTGTTCTCTGAGTGTCTCTGTGTGAATACCGCTCAGAGTTTTATACACTAAGAGTGTACATTTCTCTTTATATAAGCCTCAGATTGTATGCCATCAAATATGGTTATGTTAATCCAATCCTGGATGGAGTGATGTAATAGCCACAATCTGCCTTAAATGCTAAGTTGAATAGAGAGGCAGTTAGTATTTTATTGAAAGTATAAGCAAAGTATCGGGGAAACAGAACAGGGAGAATATACCTAGCATTTCCTAAAAAAGGGATTCAACACTAGAAAATTAAAGTAGATATAAACCCTTACCAAATGACATGAAGGCAGAAAAGAGACGTAAGTAGTCTATCGAGTCTGCCCCATAATAAAAAAAAAAGTGTATATATATATATATATATATATATATATATATATAAATAAAAAAAGTGTATATATATATATATATATATATATATATATATATATATATATATATATATATATATATATATAAATATATATTTATATATAACTTTTTATTTATTATTATTATTATTATTATTATTATTATTATTATTCAGGATTTATATAGCGCCAACAGTTTGCGCTGCGCTTTACAATATGAGGACAGACAGTACACTTACATTTATTTATTTATTAATTTTTTACTTATTGTCTATGTTTGTACCAAGCCTGTTTGAAATCACTTACTGTTGACTGACTCACTGGCTCTGCTGGAAGCCTATTCTAACCATCTACTACTGTACCTGTGCAGAATACAATGATCACTGCTGCTGGCTATAGCCATCGGTAGTGATTGTATGAACAAAAAAGCTAGTAATACTGAAGTTGATGGATAGATCTACTTCAGTATAACTAGCCTGTCCATGGATGTGTTGAAATTCGGTTAATCTATGGCTGGCTTAAGATCTATTTAGAAGAATCAGAACCTCCTTCCACGTGCTGGTGATCCCTGTAGTGGCAACTGAAGATCTATATAGAGGAATCAGGACCTCTTTCCTCCTGCAAATGATCCCCCTAGTAGGGTTGCCACTTTTTCGTCAAGCCAAACCCAAACTCTTTAGCAGCACATTGTTCCCAGCTCTACAGAGTTCAAAAATGACAGTATATGTTGGAGGCAGGGAGGAAGCAGTTGTGGATAGCCCTGTGCTCAGTACACTGAGCAGCAGTTTAGCGATCTTTACCCTGCACTCTCTAGGACATATACCGGGACATAGCAGTGGTGGGATAGTTGTCATGTATGCTTGAGGAGCCACAGTCCGGTATAAATAATGCGTCTGGGTTTTAGGCAGACTGAAAACTGGACACATGATTCAAGACCTGGACTGTCCAGGTAAATCATGGACAGGTGGCAACTGTACCCCCTAGTGACATCTAAGAATCTATATAGAGGAATCAGGACTTACTTCTTCCTGCTGGTGATCCCTCTAGTGACAACTAAAGATCTATATAGTGGAATCAGGACATCTTCCTTCCTGCCAGTGATTGCTCTGGTGACACCTAAACATTTACATAGAATAATCTAGAACACCTTCTTCCTGCTGGTGACCCCCTCTAGTGATAACTAAAGATCTATATAGAGGAATCAGGACCTCCTTCTTCCTGTCATCCCTCTAGTTACAACTAAAGATCTACAACTCTTTAGCAGCGCATGCTTCCCAGCTGTAAAGAGTGCAACAAACACAATTCATGCTGGAGGCAGGGATCTTTATAGGAATCAGGACCGCCTTTTTCCTGCCGATGACCCTTGTAATGACAACTAAAGACTCGGACATCCTTTTCCCTGCTAGTAACCCCTATAGTGATAACTAACGATCTATATAAAGGAATCTGGAACTCCTCCCCGCTGGTGACCCCTATAGTTATAACTAAAGATCTACATAGTGAAATCAGACCCTCTTCCCTCCTGCTCATGATCTCTCTACTGACAACAAAAGATCTACATAGTAGAATCAGGACCTCCTTCTTCCTGCCGATGATCTGTCTAGTTACAACTAAAGATCTATATAGAGGAATCAGGACCTCCTTCTTCCTGCTGGTGATCCCTCTGGTGACAACTAAAGATCTATATAGAGGAATCAGGACCTCCTTCTTCCTGCTGATGATCCCTCTGGTGACAACTAAAGATCTATATAGAGGAATCGGGACCTCCTTCTCCCCGCTGGTGACCCCTATAGTGATAACCAAAGATCTACAGTATATAGAGGAATCTGGACCTCCTTCTCCCTGCTGGTGACCCCTATAGTTATAACTAAAGATCTATATAGAGGAATCTGAACCTCCTTCTTCCTGTTGTTGATCCCTCTAGTGACAACTAAAGATCTATATAGAGGAATCAGGACCTCCTTCTTTCTACCAACGATCCCTCTAGTGATAACTAAAGATCTATATAGAGGAATCAGGACCTCCTTCTTCCATCTGATGATCCCTCTAGTGACAACTAAAGATCTATATAGAGGAATCAGACCTCCTTCTCCCTGCTGGTGACCCCTATAGTGATAACTAAAGATCTATAATATATAGAGGAATCCGGACCTCCTTCTCCCTGCTAGTGACCCCTATAGTTATAACTAAAGATCTATATAGTGGAAGCAGGACTTCTTTCCTCCTGCTGGTGACCCCTCTAGTGATAACCAAAGATCTACATAGTAAAATCAGGACCTCCTTCTTCCTGCTGATGATCCCTCCAGTGACAACTAAAGATCTACATAGAGGAATCAGGATCTCCTTCTTCCTGCTGATGATCCCTCTAGTGACAACTAAAGATTTATATAGAGGAATCAGGACCTCCTTCCTCCTGCTGGTGATCCCTCTATTGACATTTAGTTTGCTAAATTGTAATTTAAAAAAAAATACCTTGTTACCCTTTTTTCAACCATTGTTGCATAGCAGGGCTGCTGATCTCCTGCAGCCACTTCCTGTCTACATGCACTTCACTCCTGCCATGACTGCAGGCCATTTTTCACAAACGTTTTCCTGATGTTAACCACAGTGACTCATGTCTGCATACTTTGCATTGAAACAGCCCCTTGTAGTCTTCAGCAGAACTCTGTGTGACAGGGCAACACAGGAACAAAATTGGAAGTCTGGGAGACAGCACTGTCACCCCGTAATCCTCATTCATAATGGGCATACTTGTATTTTCTGCACAAAACCCAGGTTCTTGCTGGCAGAGCTAGCAGAAGATCCTGCTCAAAATATGCATCTAAAGTACTCCCGTTTTGATGTGTACAGCATTTAGACAAGTACAATTCATCTTTCATTCAAATGAATGTCTACACATTTACGCACGTACAGGTTTACGTACATTTAGGCATTTTTATGTGCATTTAGATGCATACGCATGTAAAATTTGCAAATCTATGCGGCCCTGGACTCAGAGCCTACTTTTGTTCTGCGTAGCTAGAGGCAGTGCACATTTTCACATGTACATGCAGCTATGTGTATGGGCTCATTGATTACTATAGTGCTGCATTTAGATGCCTAGAAAACAATGTTCGTATACAGGAAATCTCCCCAGTTGGACACAGATGACCAAAAGAAAAAAAAAAAAGTAAGAGGGTCTATAACCCTCTCTAGCTTTTTTATTATTATTATTGTTATTATTATTATACAGGATTTATATCGCCCTGACAGTTTACGCAGCGCTTTACAGTATTAGGGCAGACAGTACATTTACAATAGAATTCAATACAGAGAGCCCTGCTAATTAGAGCTTACAATCTAGGAGGGAGGGACAAGTTATACAAAAGGGTAATAGCTGTGGGGGATGAGCTAATGAAGAAAGTAGTGCAGTTGTTAGATGGACACAGGATACATTTGGAGACAATCTAAGCCCTTGTACACACGGTCAGACATTCCAACGGAAAATGTCCGATCGGAGCGTGTTATCGGATAATCCGACCGTGTGTGGGCTCCATCAGACTGTTTCCGTCGGAATATCCGATGGACAACGTTTTAGAGCTGGGCTATAAAATTTTCCGACTACATGGTCCGATGGGACTTTGTCCGATCGTTTGTAAAGAATTCCGATCGGACAAAGTGCCACGCATGCTCAGATCAAATTCCTAGACCAAAGCTATTGGCTACTAGTCTGAACATAGTCCCATTGTAACGAAATAATGTCACCACGATCTGAGCGATCAGATTTTCCGACAACTTTGTCCGACTGTGTGTATGCAGCACAAGTTTTCGGACAAAATCTGTCAGACAAAGTCTGATGGATTTTGTTGTCGGAATGTCCGACCATGTGTACAAGGGCTTACAGATTGGGGTAACAAATTCCAGAGGATGGGCGAGGCTTGGGAGAAGTTCCGGAGGTGGATATTATTATTATTTTTATTATTAATTTATTATTAATTTATTATTAATTTACAGGATTTAGATCAACCGTTTGTGCATCGCTGTACAACATGAGGGCAGACAGTACAGTTACAATACAATTTAATACAGGAGGATTTAGAGAGCCTTGCTCCTTAGAGCTTAGAATCTAAAAGGGAGGGTCAAGTGAGACAAAAAGTGTTTACTGCGACTCATGTAGCCAGAGACCGCGAACCCATAAGGAAGAACAGGTGAAGATGGAAGTGGTAACAGTATGGAGACTGTCAGGTCACCTTGAGGCCAGGTGACAGATGCACACTGTAGGGATCAGGAGTGCACCGCAAGGTAATGGACCCTACGGCTGACTGCTGCAGACGGGGGTCAAGGTGATAGGAAGGCAAGGCCGCCAGAACACCAAGATGGATCCCACCGGGGTTAGAGCGTAAGATTCCCTGGGGCGCGGAGTCTAAGAGCCAGCAGGTGTTCACCAGAGCCTCTAGTGGTGAGGATGGACTTGGCTGCAACTGGCTCCAGGTCACGACCCCCAGGGTCCCCCAGCTCACACCCACAGTAGGCAACAGGAGGATAGGGATGGTGAGGGACAAAGCCAAGGTCGGGGCTACAAGCAGACAGGAATAGTAAGGGACACGCCAAAAGGTCAGGATCACAGGCAAACAGGGATAGTCAAGGACACGCCAAAGTCGGTAACGGAACAACAGAAGAGCACACGGAAGGTAACAGGAAGCTAATACACAAAGGTTGATCAGCAGGGTTGGCCTGCAGTGCACAGGTTAATATAGAGTTTCATAGTTTCATAGTTTCATAGTTAGTAAGGTTGAATAAAGACACCAGTCCATCCAGTTCAACCTAAGTGTCTACAATTGTCCCTGTACATTGCACACTCACATCGGTCCCTACCCTCAAAGAGCCCACAATCCAAGGTCCCCATTCATATACTAGGGCCAATTTTGGACAGAAGCCAATTAGCCTACCTGCATGTCTTTGGATTGTGGGAGGAAACCGGAGTACCCGGAGGAAACCCACGCAGGCACAGGGAGAACATGCAAACTCCAGGCAGGTAGTGTCGTGGTTGGGATTTGAACCAGCGACCCTTCTTACTGCTAGGTGAGAGTGCTAACCACTACACCACTGTGCCGTCTCTGATAGGAGCTAGGGTGGAGTCATGCCAGAGGATGGATTACAAAAACAGGTGAGGGTCGGCTGGTCTAGAGATGAACACATGGAGACAGGTAAGCAGATGAACTCTATTGCATAACCATAACAGAGACACTGGAGGACTTAATTTTAAGGTAAGTCTCCCATAATGTGCTAGTATGCCTTTGCAGGGGATTTGCTTTAACTTTAACTACCGCTTTAACTTTATCCAAAAAGAAAAAAACAAAATTGCCTTTAAATAAGTCAATTCATGGTGCTAAGGGTGCTAGATGCTTGCCAAGAGGCCAAGGTGCGACAAGCTTGCCAAGAGGCTAATGTTCTACATGTTTGCCAGCAGTCCCAGAACTCTCTTTGGTACCAGTTCCAGAAGTAGTCAGAGAATGGGTAATATATTCTTTCTTTTTTGATATGACCTTTTTTGCCCCCGTGAATGTTGGCAAGTGTATCATTGGCATGTACTCAAGCACTTTATTTTCCAATCACAGAGAATACTGATGATAACCATCAACAAGTTGGATTGTATTTGAGACAATGTGAGTCAGAATTGCTCTCGTTCTCAGCTATGTCCTAAAGCCCTGATTTATAGTCATTGCTTTATGTACACTATTCTTGGGGATAGTGTGGACAGGGTCATGGATGTAGTGCACAGTGGAAACAGATGCCTGGCTCTGCTAACCTCTGGGACATTTTACTTCCAGTATCTGTTTGGACAGATTTGGATAAGAATTAAGGTCACCGCTTTGTCAGAGAAATATGTCAGTGATGTATGTCAGATTGTGGAAATGAGGCAGAGTGAACTTTTATTTTCCATTTCCAATGATCTTTTTTTTTCTTTTCGTTATTGTTTCATTAGTCTTCATTATTTTGTCCGACTAGGTTAGAGTTCAATCATCTAAATTCCAACAGGTTTTCCGCTTGGGACACGAGAGGTGTTGGAGGGCTCATCCAGAAACCGTTTCTCTATTTTATTATTTTGATAACCTTGAACGAAAGTCAGTTTTGTCAGGCTGTGATGTCCCTTTTGTATGTGAACTCACAAGAGAACAGGAAGTGACACAACACACGTTTATGACTGATGCTGGCTGTCAACTAATAATGTCTATTTCGGTTATTGTTTGAGTGACAAAATGTACCGCGCAGAGGTTTGCATTGTATGATAAAAAAATAAAATAAAACATTTCCATGAGATGAGTTGTTTTGTAATGTTGAAAAAAAGATGACAATTCCTACAAAATTTCTCATATCCTGTTTACTATAGGCAATTAAGTGGAACTCTGTAAGAGGCTTCAGACAAAATATTCTCTGTGTATTGTACAGAAATCAGCGTCACTACACATTTCTTCCAGCTTGACAAAACGACATAAAAATGTATTTAAAAAAATATGTTTTTTAAAATACGTGAGCCACCATTACAAGTTCCTTTTGCTACATGGATTGCCCTATCTATATTATGCTACAAGTCCATACCTTTTACAATTTACATGTGTCCTTACTATTCTACTGTCAGACAAGATATCATGGCAGATATTTTTATTTAAATATTTGATTTGAAGTAGATATCCACTTTTATTCAAAAAGTGGGACACACCTTGGGGTAAGGGAAGCAAAAACTCTGTTGGATAATGTCATACTTTGCTGTTCCATGCTCCTGCACTGGGTTTTTCTGTGTGCATTCACCAGTTCTCAGCTATTCACAGAGGAGTGTGCAGGTTGGGGGGTTAGGTTTGGGGTTTGGGTTTCCCCTAGAAGAACAAGGCTAGGACTCAGGGATTGGAATAGGGACCTCCCCCAAAGGTCAGCAGGCGTATCCCCAGAGGTCAAAGGTCAAGTGTCGGGGCTGACCCACCCCCACCAAAGTGTTCCGCCTACCCCAACTAAGTCAGGGTATGAACAAGTCGGGGCTTAAACAAGTCGGGGCAAGCGCTTTGCTTGCCCCGACTTGTCTGGACCCCCTTGTGTTCTCTTCCAGTGTTTTCCTGTGCTTCCTGTGATCCATAGTATTGCCTACAGTCTTCAATGTGTACTAGTCTGCCTCCAGCCTTGTGTTTCTAGTGTGTCCTAGCCTGCTTCCAGCCTGGTGTTCCCAGTGAGCCCCAGCTTCCTTCCAGCCTGGTGTTCCCAGTGTGTCCCAGCTTCCTTCCAGCCTGGTGTTCCCAGTGTGTCCCAGCTTGCTTCCAGCCTGGTGTTCCCAGTGTGTCCCAGCCTGCTTACAGCCTTGTGTTCCCAACGTATCCTAGCCTGCTTCCAGCCATGTGTTTCCAGTGTTTCCCAACCTGCTTCCAGCCTTTGGTGCTTAGTGTGTTCCAACCTGGTCCCAGCCTTGTGTTTCAAGTATCCCTCAGTCTGCTTCCAGCCTTGGGTTCCCAGTGCATCCCAGCCTGCTTCCAGTCTTGTGTTCCCAGTGTGTCCCAACCTACTTCCAGCTTTTGGTTCTCAGTGTGTCCCAACCTGCTTCCAGCTTCGTGTTTCAGGTATCTCTCAGCCTGCTTCCAGCCTTGTGATCCCAGGGTGTCCCAGCCTGCTTTTAGCCTTGTGTTTACAGCAATGGCAGCCACTCCATTACGGGCACACGGGTGCCGCCCCCTAATCCATGTGCCTGGCCCCTAATCGACATGCAGGGTGCCATATGGATTTCAATGGGGTGTTTTTTTTTTTTGAAGCACATGATTAGAGCCCGGGACTCTGATTGGCTTCAAAAAAGGGTGGGCTTGGGGTGCAAAGCACTGTGCCCTGGGCCCACCCATTTGTGTGGCAATAGCAAAGTAACATTCACTATTGTCTTCCTACTTCTCTTCCCAGCCAATCACGAAGTGGGACTTAGGACCCGATTAGCAGAGAGGAGAAGTGACATTGTTGTAAATATTTTATTATATCTTTTAATGTGACAACACTGAAGAAATGACACTTTGCTACAATGTGAAGTAGTGAGTGTACAGCATGTATAACAGAGTAAATTTTCTGTTCCCTCAAAATAACTCAATGCACAGCCATTGATGTCTAAACCAATGGCAACAAAAGTGAGTACACCCTTAAGTGAAAATGTCCAAATTGGGCTCAAAGTGTCAATATTTTGTGTGGCCATCATTATTTTCCAGCACTGCCTTAACCCTCTTGGGCATGGAGTTCACCAGAGCTTCACAGGTTGCCACTGGAGTCCTCTTTCACTCCTCCATGACAACATCATGGAGCTGGTGGATGTTAGAGACCTTGCACTCCCCTACCTTCCGTTTGAGGATGCCTCACAGATGCTCAATAGGGTTTAGGTCTGGAGACATGCTTGGCCAGTCCATCTCCTTTATCCTCAGCTTCTTTAGCAAGGCAGTGGTCATCTTGGAGCTGTGTTTGGGGTCATTATCATGTTGGAATACTGCCCTGCGGCCCAGTCTTGAAAGGGAGGGGACCATGCTCAGCTTCAGTATGTCACAGTACATGTTGGCACTTATGGTTCCCTTAATGAACTGTAGCTCCCCAGTGGCGGTGTCCTGTCGGATAGTGTCCCCCGTCGGATTGTGTCCACTGTGTACTGCGCATGCGCAGTACACAGGACAAGCAGATTCCGAAAATAGCCAAATGATGAATGGCACCTGCACCGTGAGTCCAGGTTTTAGCCCCACCATCCAAGTGGACATAGAGTTAGAATAAAAAGAGCCAAGCGAAGCAAGGCCGTGTCCGAAGCTTGGCGAGCGAAGCGAGCCCACGAGGGGCCCTCTAATATGTGCAGCCCTATGTCCACTTGAATGGTGGGGCTTGCACCTGGACTCACAGCGCAGGTGCCGTTCATCTTCAGAGATTTTCCGAATCTCCTTCTGCTCAGTACTGCGCAAGCGATGCGCCTGTGCAGCAGTTCAGAGTGGACACTTTTCGATGGCCGGACTGTATACGTCACAACACTGGCAGCACTTATGCAGCCCCAGACCATGAAACTCCCACTACCATGCTTGACTGTAGGCAAGACACACTTGTCTTGAACCTGGTTGCCGTCACACACTTCTGACACCATCTGAACCAAATAAGTTTATCTTGGTCTCATCAGACCACAGGAGATGGTTCAAGTAATCCATGTCCTTAGTCTGCTTTTCTTCAGCAAACTGTGGGCTTTCTTGTGCATCATCTTTAAAAAAGATTTTCAAGTGGGACGACAGCCAAGCCGACCAATTTGATGTAGTGTGCGGCGTATGGTCTGAGCACTGTCAGGCTGATCCCCCACTACCTCACCCTCTGCAGCAATTCTGGCAGCACTCATATGTCTACTTCCCAAAGACAACCTCTCGATATGACACTGAGCACGTGCATTCAACTTCTTTGGTCGACCATGGCGAGGCCTGTTCTGAGTGGAACCTGTCCAGTTAAACCGCTGTATGGTCTCAGCGACTGTGCTGCAGCTCAGTTTCAGGGTCTTGCCAATCTTCTTAAAACCTAGGCCATCTTTATGTAGAGCAGCAATTATTTTTTTTCAGATCCCCAGAGAGTTCTTTGCCATGTTGAACTTCCAGTGACCAGTATGAGAGAGTGAGAGTGATAACACCACCTTTAACACACCTGCCCCCCATTCACACCTGAGACCTTGTAACACTAACGAGTCACATGACATCGGGGAGGGAAAATGGCTAATTGGGCCCAATTTGTACATTTTCACTTAGGGGTGTACTCACTTTTGTTGCCAGCAGTTTAGACATTAATGGCTGTATGTTGAGTTATTTTGACTGGGCAGCAAATTTACACTGTTATACAAGCTGTAAACTCACTCAAAAATGTGAGGGGAGGGGGGTGGCGGATGGTTTGTTTGCCGCCCCCCCAAAAGATGGAGCACCAGCCGCCACTGGTTCTCAGCATGTCCCAACATGATTCCAGCATTGTGCTCCCAGGGTGTCCCAGCCTGCTTCCAACCTTGTGTTCCCAGTGTGTCCTAGCCTACTTCCAGCCTTTTGTTTCCATTGTGTCTTAACCTGCTTCCAGCCTGGTGTTCCCAGTGCGTCCCAGACTGCTTCCAGCCTTGTATTCCCAGGGTGCCCCAGCCTGCTTCTAACCTTGTGTTCCCAGTGTGTCCCAGTCTGCTTCCAACGTTGTGTTCCCAGTGTGTCCTAGCCTGCTTTCAGCCTTTTGTTTCCATTGTGTCTTAACCTGCTTCCAGCCTGGTGTTCCCAGTGCATCCCAGACTGCTTCCAGCCTTGTATTCCCAGGGTGGCCCAGCCTGCTTCTAACCTTGTGTTCCCAGTGTGTCCCAGTTTGCTTCCAACGTTGTGTTCCCAGTGTGTCCTAGCCTGCTTTCAGCCTTTTGTTTCCATTGTGTCTTAACCTGCTTCCAGCCTGGTGTTCCCAGTGCGTCCCAGACTGCTTCCAGCCTTGTATTCCCAGGGTGGCCCAGCCTGCTTCTAACCTTGTGTTCCCAGTGTGTCCCAGTCTGCTTCCAACGTTGTGTTCCCAGTGTGTCCTAGCCTGCGCTCACCCTTGTGTTCCCAGTGTTTCCCAGCCTGCTTCCAACCTTGTGTTCCCAGTGTGTCCTAGCCTGCTCCCAAACTTGTGTTCTCAGTGTGTCCTAGCCTGCTCCCAACCTTGTGTTCTCAGTGTGTCCTAGCCTGCTCCCAACCTTGTGTTCTCAGTGTGTCCTAGCCTGCTCCCAACCTTGTGTTCTCAGTGTGTCCTAGCCTGCTCCCAACCTTTTGTTTCCATTGTGTTTCAACCTGCTGACAGCCCTGTGTTCCCAGTGTGCCCCTGTCAGCAGTGGCGTAACTAGAACCTTCAGGGCCCCGATGCAAGAAACCATGAAGGGCCCCCCTGAACCCCAGCCAGGGCCCTTCCCTCCGAGTCCGGCAGTGGAACTCCAGGGCGTGGTCACAGGTATGACCTTTGTGAGCCCTGTAGTTCCACCACTGGTATCAGTAGTTTTTATTTATTTATTTTTTTACATTTTTAGGTGCCCCATTGGGGGACTGTCCCTAGGCAGGATTAGGTCCCCATCCCCAGAAGAGATAAGGTCCTTTTCTCCAGGGCAGATGAAGTTACTGCCCCCAGGTGAGAAGGGGTCCCTGTCCCCAGGGGAGGTGGGAGTCCCTGTCCCCAGGGGGATATGGAGGGGGTATGTAATAGTGTGTGCTAGCTGCCTATGCTGCTGCTGGCCATATGTAGAGGGGGCTGCATGGGCCCCCTGCATCACAGGGCCCAGTTGCGGATGCGACTGCTGCACCCCCTATAGTTACGCCCCTGCCTGTCAGTTTCAGCAGGCCTTGTTATCAGCACCTATGCACTCTTAGCCTGTGTGTCTTGTCTATCTCTCTGTGAAATTCTGTGCACCCTTGCTGATTCTCCTATGTTACAAGCTGCTTTGTTGGTCCGGTGCTCCAGAGCTGCAAAGGAGCAAGTCAGCGCACTTACAGACTGCTTAGTTGAGTCTAAGGGCCACAACCTAAGTATCACCTGCAGTCTAACTTCTCCACCACTAGGAGCTCAAATGAAGACCAGCTGGTACCTTAGATTCTCCTTGGCCCCTTTCAGGGCTCTCACCCTCACTAAGTGAGCAGGTATTATTATTATTATACAGGATTTATATAGCGCCAACAGTTTGCGCAGGGTTGTACAATGTTAAGGCAGACAGTACAGTTACTATACAATTCAATACAGGAGGAATCAGAGGCAATCTAAGACATACCAAACATTCGGTGTCAAATCTATGTCATCCGCCACCATCTGCCCCATTGCCTCAACCAGTTTTGGTCAGTCACTCCAACCCTAAATGGGAGCGAATTCCCAAATCATGACAGATATCTTCAAGCTGGCCATCGATGGATCGAAATTTGGCTGCTTCAGCAGGGACCGGAGGAATTTCAGTTCATTTATGGCCACTCCTGCCCGACATTAAATTATCTTCTATTTATTGGGAATGTTAAAAAAAATGTAATTAGTCCACTAGCTGCAGCCAATCGAGTGCACAATTTGCTTGTGTGGATGGGGGAGTCTGGTTATTTTAAATTTCAGCCAGTCTGCTGGCTTATTAAAAGAAAAATAATTAAATCTTTGGCCAGCTTTAGAGCTGAAGATAGTTGAAGTCAGATTAGTTTGGAAAATGTCCCTTTCCATTCCGAAGCAGTTGCATGTTCTGGCATTCAGAGGAGATCTTCCTGACTACAAATGAGTGAAATTAAGTATTTTCCTTTTGCCAAAATTTTATTGAGAAATTTAAAGATTTATGTGCAATGCATTTTTGTGTCAACGAGAAAGGCCAAATTACATTGTTTTCTTTTTAAGGGTAAAATAGAAATGATTCAAAAAGTCTATGGATTCTCCTTTCAACTATACTTGACCTGTTCTGACAAAAAAAAAAAAAAAAGAAAAAACAGCCAAAAGGTAAAATAAAAAATATACACACAAAAAAGGCCTAAAAAAAAGACAAATACAAAGAACACACAAAAAAAAAATCTTCCCCCAAAAACACCCTGTCTTAATAAAAGGGAAAAAAAGGGGAGACCTCTTTTTTTTTTTTTTTTTCCAGCCACATTTCAGCAAAATTGTGAATTTCCAACTTGCCAAAGTTAATAATTTAATAAGTCAATAATTTTAATAAGTCAATAATTTTAGGTAAATTCTGTTAAAATCACTCAAATCATTTTTATTTCTGGGCAACAACCTGTAAAAAAAAAAGGGAGGGAGATCCATAAGTAGACATATTCAACACTAGCTTATTTCAGAGAGACCAACAGAGATAGGATACCGGTAAGCTTTTTTAAATATGTCCAGTCCATTTTTCTTGGTGAGCATTGGATGAGAAGTGGCTTTTAGTTTCATAGATACAAGCGAGAGAAGATCACCTGATTTGGCCAAACTTGAAGATGTTAATTTCATATCTGAGGCTAATGTAATGTAGCGGATGACATTTAGGATCAAATGTCACACACATTGTAAATTTTGTTTTTGGTCTCAGGACAATAAAGGTTCTGAGGGTTAATTATGTAGGTAGGCCTAACTCCAGTCTGGCCAGGCTATGTTTAGAAGTTCTGCCTGGTCATGTGAACAGTGGGATGCACATGACAGACCAGAACCAAGTCTGGTTGGATGTTTGGGTATCGGCCCTCTCAGAGCCAATCAGCGGGAGTGCCGGGCCCGCTGAGGAGTCTGGGAGGGGGTACTTAAACAGGTGTGGGTCACATGTTCGGGGTTCTGGAGTTGTTCATGAGACCCGTGTGGTCTGTTCTGGTTCCAGGACTGGGGTAGCCCCGTGAGGGGTCCTGGTCACGGGGTGTTTGACACCCCGCAACATGTTCCTGTCGATGGCCCCTGATAGACCTGCCTGGTCTGGGTTTGGGATCCGTCTGTTCCCGAGTTTCGCAACCGGCTAGTCAGAGGCGCAGTAACTGAGGAGAATTCAAGGTGTCCGGGTGTGCTCTCAGCTTGGAGGGACACCATAGCTCCTGGAAGTGATCAGGGAAGGACTCTTCTATTTAACCAAAGATTTTTATTAATTTTTGAGTACAAGTAAATTAAAGAAACAAGCCAGTATACAATAATGTCAATACATTGCATATTCAATAGGACACTATGTTGTAGCTATTATTTCAAGTTCTAATAACAGTGACTTACACTAACATTAACTGGAAGGCCTGAGGGAGTATTGTAAATTGGAATAGGTACTACAAAAAGCCTGTCACCCCAAACGGGAGCAAACTGTGAGCAGGCTATCTCAATATGATCTCAGGATATATGGTTACGGCCCAGGTCTTGGCCAACAGTAGCAGAGTAAAGCATACTAGTATAATACTATTACTCATAGCAAATGACGCATTAACAGAGGGAGGAAAGGCTGCCTGTGATTCAAGGATACAGGTAGGCTTGTATACCTAGTAGATGTGTAATCAGAAACCAAATAACCAAACAAACAACAGAAACAGAAACAGATCAGCATTGTCATGTTCAATACCTCTGCAATGTTAATATAATTTCACCAAAAGATACTATTAATTATCCAATACTCCAGTATGTCTTGTTAGTAGAATATCAACCCTAGAGGTTCCATTAAGATGAGGTCCAACTATCCCAGAATTTATGGAAGGTACTTGCTCTTCCTTCCTTATAGGCTAATAATTTTTCCATTAGGCATTGTGAGTTCACTCTATGAATAACTTCTGCTATGCTTGGGGGAGTGGCGGATCTCCATTTGGCTGCTATTGATATACGAGCCGCATAAAGAATGTTTACTACCACTTTCCGTTGTCTATATGGGAAAGAATCTATCCCCAAACTTAACAGTGCTAGTTCTGGGGAGGGGTTACACTTGGATTGAATCGTTTTCGATATAAGAGAGAAAATGTCCCCCCAAAATTCTTTCAGAGCCTTACATAGCCACAAGACATGTAGTAGATTACCTGCGTGATTGCAATGTCTCCAGCATAAGTGAGAGAGAGCCGGGTTCATGGTGTGTAGACGCATTGGAGTTAGGTACCATCTATGGAGGATCTTATGGGAGTTATCCCAATGATCTACACATGCCGAGGATCTATTGTTATATTTAATAGCTACTAACCATTGTGGAAGAGCAAAGGATCTACCTATTTCCGCCTCCCACTTGCGCATAGATGGGAGTTTGGAATGCATGGTATGGAAGTTGGAAAATTTGTAGCACAGTGATATGCCTTTAACATGTGGACCACTTTTGTTCCTTAGGAAATCCCAAATTTTTAAAGGTAGTACTATAGATGTAATTGGATTTTTCATGTGGTAGTGTTTAATTTGTTGTATCATAAAGGTGTCTAATGCGGTGGGTTGCCGTAATTCATCAATGGTATAGTGGATGCCCTTTTGTTTCCAATGATGTGTAGAGAAGTTTTCTATAAGGTAAGCATATGTTGTCAGGGGTATATTAAGGGTATGGAGAGTTTCATCTGGAAATGTATGTTTGGTTAACAGGGACCAGGCTTCTAGCGTTGCTTGGATCGTTGGGTAAGCCGGAACATGAGGTCTATGGTGAATGTTGATTGCCATCAGTAATGCTGTAAGGTCATGCCCTGGAGTCACTTCATGTTCTATGCAGGACCATAGTTTATCCTCTTGACACGAGAACCAATATTTTAGTTGATCCAGTAGTGAGGCCTGATAATATGCATAAGCATTGGGTAGGCCTCCTCCACCTATTTTTCTATGTTTGTATAACGTTGCTAAGGCTATTCTGGGCTTCTTATTTTGCCATATATATTTATTCAGGTTTGAGGCCAATTTGGAGAAGAACTTTTGTGGTATTGGGATCGGAAGGGCCCTGAAGAGGTAGAGTATCTTGGGAATAATTTGCATTTGATAAGCAGCTATCCGGCCAACCCAAGTGAGGTGAATTTTGGAGAGCTGGGAGAGTTCTACTTGTATTTGTGCTAGGAGAGGATGGAAGTTGACCTCATATAGTTTCGAGGTAGGGTATACCAACTGGATACCAAGATAGGTAATGGACGGTGAATTCTAGTTACAAGAAAATATGTTTTGTAGTCTACGTTTTCTGTCTTCAGATATATGCAGGGGAAGGGCATAGCATTTAGTGGTATTAATTTTATAATACGTTATTTTACCAAATTCATGTAGTATTTCCGTGGCTTTGGGCAGAGAGGTTTCAGGATTGGTTAAAGTTAGAATGATGTCATCGGCAAATAGTCCAATTTTGTGTTCTTTCTGTCCTATTTGAAGACCTTTTATGTCAGTAGTAATTCTAATAAGTTCAGCTAGGGGTTCTATGACCATGGAGAATAATACTGGGGATAAGGGACAGTGGGGTTTGTATAGAGGGACATAATCGCAGAGTGGACAAAACCTCTCAGTCCAAATTTGGAAAGTGTTTCGGATAGATACTGCCAGTGCACTCTATCAAATGCTTTTTCCGCATCGAGAGCAACAAATATACTAGGCGTCTTATTGATTTCCACGTACGTCATCAGATTAATCATCCTTCTCGTACTATCTGGGGCCTGTCTACCTTTAACAAAGCCTACCTGATCCAATCCAATAAGAGCGGGGATCACTGTCATTAGTCTGTTGGCGAGTGCTTTGGCATAAATTTTGAGGTCAGTATTTAACAAGGAAATGGGTCTATAATTCTGGGGATGGGAGGGGTCTTTTCCGGGTTTTGGTATTGTCACTATTATCGCTTGCAACATTTCTTTGGGAAATGTACCAGTTTGTGCGGCTAAATTGTAAATCTCTACTAATCTGGGAGTGAGTATTTGCTCAAATGCCTGGTAATATTCGGCCGAGAAGCCATCCGCCCCCGGGGATTTATGTTTAGGTAAATTTTTAATCACCGCCTGTATTTCGGCCTCTGTAAAGGGTGTGTTCAGGTGTTGTAGTGATTCCTGATCCAGAGAGGGAAGGGCAATATTATGCAGAAATGTATTAATGTCTGCCAATGTGGGTTGGCGAACTTGTTTATCTAAATTCAAGTTATATAACGATTCATAAAAATCTTTAAATGTGTTGGCAATGTCTTTGGGGTTGTGATGTGGTTGGTTGTCAATATGATGTTTAAGCACCGAAATATTAGCACGGTTCCCCCGCTTCTTTAGTTGTGAGGCCAACAGTTTGCCAGCCCTGTTGGATTGGGAATAATATGTTAGTTTGAGTCTCTTAAAGTAGATGTCATAGTCATGTTGTAATATTTGTCTAAGTTCCTCTCGACAGGAGTTTAATTGCTGCAGTATGGAATGGTCTGCTGTGCGTTTATGTTCCGATTCTAGGTCAGAGATTTGAACCTGCAGTTGTGTAATGCATTGCGACTTTTTCCTCTTTTCTCTGGCAGCAATTTGAATCAATGTGCCCCTGGAGACTGCCTTGTGGGCACATCAGATCATATTTCTGGGTGTTCCTGGTTGGTCATTCAATCTAAAATATTCTTCAAGTTTAATTTTTATTTCTGACTGAATTTGAGGCTTGGAGAGAAGGTAAGTATTATTTCGCCATAAGGGCACAGATTTTGATTGATGTGAGTCGGTTATTTCGATCGTAATTGGGGCATGGTCAGACCATGTAATATTATGTATATTAGCTTTTAGTATGCTTTGTAACAGATATTTGTCGGTGAGAAAAAAATCAATTCTAGAATAGTGTCGATGGACCGGCGAATAGTATGTGAAATCTCTTTCTGTGGAGTGGAGGCATCGCCATGGGTCATACAGCTCTTCGGATAGGCAGTACTGTCCCAGAGATGGTCTGTGTCTCCGCCCCACAGAGGAGGAATCCATTGCTTCACTCATAAGCATATTAAAATCCCCACATATCAGTAAACTACCCTTTTGTAATGCTTTAGCTTTTTGTACTGTCTTACGAATAAATTTCATCGATTTCTTATTAGGTGCATAAAGATTTACCAAGGTATAGAGTTTGTGATTGATTTCAGCAATAATAATAATAAACCTACCACTACTGTCTATCAATTTGTCTATGAGATGGAATGTAACGGAGTCTCTGATGGCAATCAAGACACCATTATGTTTGCCAAAGTCATTCGCCGTAAAGATGTGCGGATATTTATTGTGAGAGCATCTGGGGGGATTCTGACTTGAAAAATGCGTCTCTTGCACGAATAGAATGTCACATTTCTGTTCCTGAGCCGTCTTCCACAGTGTTCGTCGCTTGAATGGGCTATTGAGTCCTCTAGCGTTGATGGATAACATTTTAATGGACATAGCTGTTTTCGGAGAAGCCTAGTCGGTATCTAGTGGTGAAATCGGATAAGCGCAATGTAAAGAGAACATTTTCCAAAGCAGAGGATTGGAACAAAGGGCATGCCAATGCAGGCATAGGAAAGATCCAAGAACCTGGATGAGTCAAACACAAACTGTTTAAAACTAAGAAAGGAAAATTAGAGAGAATCAAAGTCAATCGAATGAATTTGGGATAATCCCAGAAACGGAATTGGGGAGAAATAGTTCTGATACGGTCCAATACAGCCGAACATCAGGAGTATTCTGTTTCAGTTGGAAATGGCGTGTACTGCTGTAGTGAAGACGAGGGATGTTGTCACCTCCATTTCAGGAGAGGCGATCAAGCTGGAGACTAGCCTGCTCCATTTTCCCTGGCATTGCGATAATCAATAGAACTAGGCCTGGAGGTGGCAGGGCTTGAGGAAGTATGGCAAGCATCTTTATGGATCAGTCCCCATCTTTGCAGGAGCTCCAATCCAGACTCCAGAGACGAAATGGTAAACCATTTTCCTCCACGTTCAAGCAAAAGTTTCGCAGGAAAGCCCCATTTGTACAAAATTTTATTATTTCTTAATGCTTTAGTGATTGGAACCAAGTTGTTCCTGGCTTTCATGGTGGCTTGTGAGAGATCAGCGTAGATGGCGATCCTTGAATACGGATCAGGGAGGGTATTATGTTGTCTGGAAACTCTCATAAGTTGGTCTTTCACGTGTAAATAGTGAATTCGGGCAATGACGTCTCTAGGCACCGTGTCAGGGAGATGAGGTGGTTTCTGTAGCCTGTGTGCCCTATCTATGATGACATCCGCAGGTGTGAGGGATGGTAATGCCGTTTTCATCAGTTGTTGGAGGAACGGACGCAGTTCAGCAGGCTTCACTGATTCGGGGATCCCCCGAAACTTTACGTTGTTCCTGCGTGACCTGTCCTCGAGGTCGGTGACCTTTAGGCGAAGGGCCTTAAGCTCATTTTCTAAATCCAGATGCGCATCTACTAATTCATTATGAGCCGCAGAGAAATCGCTCATTTTTGTTTCCACATGGAGGACTCTGCCACTCAGGGCCTTTATCTCTTTGTGCGCTGTGCGGGAAACCTTTGTCATGTCTTGCTGTATAGCCCCCCTCAGGGTGAGGATCATATCTTTCATAATAGTATCAGTCAGGGGCTGACCAGAGGCAGGAAGAGCGTCTAATTTCTGAGTATATACATCAGACTGGTCCATCTCCTGCCCTTCATCCCCCAGCTCACCTCCTTCTTCATCTGGAGAGCAGAGTCTCCTTTTTTGTTTCAGGGGACTATTGGAGGCTGACAGGGGAGATAGCGGGGTAAAACTGCTATCAAGGGACTCACCATCCCCCTGAGTTGCCGCGCCACTGTGATGAGGAAGCAGCCGTGAGGTAGAATGTTCTGCACCGGCGCCATCTTGGATGATCCCGGCCGAGATCGCGGAGTAAAAATCCGTCAATTTTCTGGGTCCTTCTCTGGTTTTTCTCTTGGCCATCACGAGGATTACAGTGATCTCGTCTTCCGCCGTGGATGTGAGCCGGTTTAGGCTGTCACAGGCTGCTGTGAGTCGCTTCTATTCTCCTGATGCGACGGAGCTCTTCTCTCACCGCACCATTCACTCCGGCCGCCTGGAAGGACTCTTCTGAGGAGGGCCGGCAAGTGGCATCCTGAGAAGTGCCTGGTTACTGAGTTGAGAAGGACATTGACAAATTCACACTTTTCCAGTACCATAGAGGAAGCGGGAAACGTTCCAGGTACGGTTGGAAAAAGATTCCTGTTCATCCTCAGTTGATTGTTAGAGTGTTTAACCACTTGCCGCCCGCCCTATTACAAAAAGACGGCGGCAAAGTGGTTTGATAATCCTGACCGGACGTCATATGACGTCCTCAGGATTATGAGCTGCTGCGCGCCCCCGGGGGCGCGCATCGCGGCGATCGTTGTTGCGGGGTGTCAGTCTGACACCCGGCAACTACGATCTCGGTAAAGAGTCTCCGACGGAGACTCTTTACCACGTGAACGGCTGATCACAGTGTAAATGGGAAGAACCGGTGATCGGCTTTTCCTCACTCGCGTCTGTCAGACGCGAGTAGAGGAGAGCCGATCGGCTGCTCCTCTGACAGGGGGGGTCTGTGCTGATCGATTATCAGCACAGCCCCCCCGAGGATGCCCACACTGGACCACCAGGGACGCCACCAGACCACCAGGGAAAAGGTAATCCTCCCTAGACCACCAGGGATGCCAATGGTCAGCACAATGGATGCCAATCAGTGCCCATAATGGATGCCAATCAGTGCCCACAATGGGCATCACTGATTGGCATGCATTATTGTTTGGCACTGATTGGCATCCATTAGTACAGTATAACACCAATGCCGCCTATGAGTGCCCACCTGTGCCGCCTATGAGTGCCCACCTGTTATGAGTGCCCACCTGTGCCGCCTATCAGTGCCCACCCATGCCCATCTGTGCCTCCTATCCATGCCCATCTGTGCCGCCTATCCATGCCCATCTGTGCCGCCCATCCATGCCAATCCGTGCCAGCTATCAGTGCCAATTTGTGCCACCTATCAGTGTCCATCCATGTCGCCCATCCGTGTCGCCCATCCGTGCCGCCTATCAGTGCCGCCTGTCAGTGCCGCCTATCAGTGTCCATCAATGCCACCTCATCAGTGCTACTTCATTGGTGCCCATCAGTGCCGCCTTATCAGTGCCCATCAGTGTAGCCCCATCAGTGCCCATCAATGAAGGAGAAAACATACTTATTTACAAAGTTTTGAAACTGAAACAAAAAAAACATATTTTTTTTCAAAATTTTCGGTATTTTTTTATTTGTAGCGCAAAAAATAAAAACCGTAGAGGTGATCAAATACCACCAAAAGAAAGCTCTATTTGTGGGAAAAAATTATAAAAATTTCATTTGGGTACAGTGTAGCATGACCGCGCAATTGTCATTCAAAGTGCGACAGCGCTGAAAGCTCAAAATTGGTCTGGGCAGGAAGGTGTTTAAGTGCCCTGTATTGAAGTGGTTAAGCCAACGTGCTGCCATGATCTCTGGCTAGAGATCTGTTCAGCCTTGAAGTACCCAGCTGCGAGTGGCTACTCTCTGGGTGGAAATAGAGACTTTGCTAAACCTGCAGTTCAAGGTGCCTGAGTTCTTCACCCGTGCCCTCCGTTCCCTAAGAGACTGTGTTTGTGAAAGTTCTACTGCAAAATAAACCTTTTAAAAGGACTTCATCTGTGTCAGTGTACAAGTCGTTGGGTATCAACCCTGGGAACCCCTAGACGCAGAGGAGCAGGCCAAGAGAAGGTAACCGGTAAGCCCATTAAGTCAAGGCCACCCTGCAATGGGTTATGGCCACTACAGTAAGTACTGAAATGCATTCATGAAGCTAAAGACCTGGGATTAGGTCTTCCTTCATTTAAGTAGAAGGAAATGCCATAGATCTAATTATAGACCAACTTTTAAAAAATGAAGAGAGGGTTTTGTGTTGCAGCAAACAATGTAAAATAGTTTATAAAAATATATTTATTGCAAAAAATAGTATACAAAAGCACAACTGTCTGTTAAGACATGAGCTCTATGACACACATTGGCAGACATATAGGATTTGCATAATTATACAGTTGTACAATAAACATTAAAAAGTGGCATAGTAACTGTAGAGAACTATACAGGAAAAACCCTGACACGTTTCAATAATATATAGTAGAGGTCTTCTTCAGGGGGAATACATACGAATTTCTAAAGAATATAATATATAAGTAAATACATTCAAAAACAAACAGTAAGATATGCCGATTCCAAAAAAGTACAAAATAGGTCCAGAAATTTATATTTACCACTGATAGCGGTCCATCATGCCTTCCAGAAATTATGCCTAAGGTTGTTGCCCAATGATCCAGACAGCGCAGCGGAACTAATGAGGCTTCCACACCACAGGAGGATGGATACCCACCAGGCCGAGATGGAGACATACAAGAGGCCACGCTTATTAACTAGAGAAGCAAGAGGGAAGGGAGGAAAAGGGGAGAGAGGGGGGCGTCAGAAAAAAAAGGGTGCGGGAAGACGTCACAAGCAGGTCGCCGGGCCCAAAGGGCTCCCAATTCACTGTCAAAATTAAATAATAAATCCAATGAATGATTTGGAGGATAAACCTATGAACTAAAGTGACTATGTGCTGTGAAAGAATGTGAAAAAAATGGGGGGGGGTGAAGGCCACAAACAGAGGAGTGTTGAAATGGTGCGTGAGAGTTATGCCCCGTACACGCGGTCTGATTTTTAGACGGAAAATGTTCGATGGTATCTTTTTATCGGAAATTCCGACTGTGTGTTGGCTCCATCGGTCATTTTCCATCGGAATTTCCGACACACAAAATTTGAGATCTGGATCTCAAATTTTCTGACAACAAAATCCGTTGTCAGAAATTCCGATTGTGTGTAAACAATTCCGACGCACAAAGTTCCATGCATGCTCGAAATCAAGCAAAAGAGCCGCACTGACTATTGAACTTCAACTTTCTCAGCTTGTCGTACGTCACCGCGTTCTTGATGTTTCGCAATTTCCGACAACATTGTGTGACCGTGTGTATGCAAGACAAGTTTGAGCCAACATCCGTCAGAAAAAATTCCATAAGAGTGCTGAGAGACACTTGTAATGGACAAAATACAGTGGGCTGAAAATGGATAAACCAACCACCAAAGTGAGGAGGGGAGAAAGTGAGGAACACCTAAAAGTGCCGTGAGAAAAGGGAAACAACAAAGGTGGACTCAGAGTGAGCCCACCACGAAAAGGAGAAACAAATGTACTGAGAAATTTTAAATGTGGCCTATGCATGCTCCCCATTGCTCCTCATACATTCTTTAATACGGTACAAGAAAAAAACATTTTTATAACTTCTTTTCTTTCCATGTGTTGCAAAGTTCTCTCCCCAACTCCTGATTGTGGCGTTTGGTAGTGAGCTCTCTTCTTGCGTACAACTGCTGAGAGCAAAGGCGAGTGACATCATTGATGGAATTCTGAAGCATTGTTGGCTATCCACATTTACACAGGTGAACAAAAGTTTTGCAGTCATGTGACTCCATTGAACTGATTTTTACTCTTGCCCTGAAGTTAGAAAATGACCGTATGTAAAAATTTTCTTAACGAAGGCTTATTAGAAAAATAAATATGGTGTAGCAAAAAAATAATAAAAAAATCATACTGTTGCTAATAGCAAACCAGTCCATCAACAATTCCCTAAGGAAATCTAGAATATTACTGCTGCTGATTTTCTTTTTTCTCCACCTTTAAAGGGGTTGTAAAGGTAAATGTTTTTTCACTTTAATGCATTCTATGCATTAAGGTGAAAAAACATCTGCCAGTGCCTGCGCCCCGAGCCCCACCCCCCCCCCCTTTACTTACATCACCCCTCGAAAATCCCACGCTCGCCCCCGCCGTTCTTCTTCACCACTCAGCCTGGCCGCTGATTGGCTGGAGTGGATGGATGGAAAGCAGCGCAGCCATTGGCTCGCACTGGTGTCAATCACATCCAATGAGGCGGAGCGCCGGGGGGCGGGGCCGTGTGATACAGCGAGCGGATATAGCCGCAGGCTGCATCACGGGAGCACGCCCGCAGATGCTTCTCACCATGCGAGGGAGCTTGCATGAACGTGAGAAGTACCTGCGGGAGGAAGCAGAGACAGCCGCCGAGGGACCCCAGAAGACCAGGTTTGGGGCCACTCTGTGCAAAACGAGCTGCACAGTGGAGGTAAGTATAACATGTTTGTTATTTAAAAAACAAAAAACAAAATTTACTTTACAATCCCTTTAATTCATTGGGGATTAGGGTACACCTCTTGAAAATTTAAATCCAGCTATTTATTAATCCGTTAGTGCCCTGGTTGGTATTTACCAATGTACTAATAATAAATTATAATATAATATAATATAATAATAATAATAATAATAATATGTTGTAGCCTTGTTAGATTTTGGAGGGTTCCTAAGATGATATATAAGGGAACATCGTATTTATACTCAATATAACTTACATATTGTATCCTTAGTTCATGGCTATTTTTGGCGCTCCTTAATTCATTGTGGGTCACATTGCTCCTGCTGCAGCTGCTTATGGTCTCCACGAGTCTCGAGACAGGGATTGTTTTTATTCTTGGCTGATAAGCAGTTGTAACACCATATACTGTATATATAAATGGTGAATCTATCCGGAGTATTTTGGAAAATAAACTGATTAGCCATAACTTTAAGAATACTCCAGAGCACCACCAGAGAGAGCCATGTTGTACCCGCACCACCAGAGAGGGAGATACTCTGTATGCACACCACAAGAGAGAGAGCCATGCTGTATCCACACCACAAGAGAGAGCCACGCTGTATCCACACCACCAGAGAGAGAGACACACTGTACCCGCACCACCAGAGAGAGAGCCACGCTGTATCCACACCACAAGAGAGAGAGCCACTCTGTACCCACACCACTAGAGAGAGAGACACTCTGTATGCACACCACAAGAGAGAGAGCTATGCTGTATCCACACCACCAGAGAGAGAGCCATACTGTACCCGCACCACAAGAGAGAGAGCCACGCTGTATCCACATCACAAATGAGAGAGCCACGCTGTATCCACACCACCATAGAGAGAGTCACACTGTACACACACCACCAGAGAGAGCCAAGCTGTACCCTCAGCACCAGAGAGAGCCATGCTGTACCCGCACCACCAGAGAGAAAGCCACGCTGTACCCGCACCACCAGAGAGAGAGCCACGCTGTACCCGCACCACCAGAGAGAGCCAAGCTGTACCCTCAGCACCAGGGAGAGCCATGCTGTACCCGCACCACCAGAGAGAGCCAAGCTGTACCCGCACAACCAGAAAGAGCCACCAGAGAGAGAGCCACACTGTACCTGCACCACCAGAGAGAAACACTCTGTACTGCACCACCAGAGAGAGAGCGCCATGCTGTCCAGCACCACCAGGTCAGTGTCACTGGGCAGTGTGGACACAATAGGAGACCGACAGTACAAGCATTGTATGGCCAATACAATAGAGTTATATGGACACAATAGCATCTTTATGCTATTGTGCCCATATAGCTGCTATTGTGCCCATATAGATGCTATTGTGCCCATATAGATGCTGTTTCGCTCATATAGATGCCTTTGCGCCCATTTAGATGCAAAACAGCAGATATATGCGAACTATAGCATAAAGATGTTTGTGTGCCCATAAAGCTGATATTGTGCCCATATAGCTGCTGTTGTGCCCATATAGATTGCCCTCCCCCTTCATGACATTGTCGAAAAGGGGCGGGGCATGGGTGACCGTAAAATTATGCCCCCCCTGAAAAAAGTTTTGCGGACCCCCATGCTCCCAGCTCACCCTAAATACTTACCTGAACCCAATCCCGATCCAGCGCTGTGACGAAAAGTCTCTCTCTGTCCTCACTGGACATGGAGGCAGGGGTGGAAGCCATAGGCTCCTGCTGCTGTCAGTCTAATCCAGTGAGGAGGGAGTGGGGGGCAGGGCCAAACCACGTTATGTATATCTATAGACACACGGAGCCTGGCTTTGGAGCAAGCCCACGCGAATGCCCTCAGGTACAGCCACTGAAGAGGAGGAGTAGACAGCACCAGCGGGGGGCCCAAGAAGAGGAAGTTCAAGGCCGTTCTGTGCAATACCATTGCACAGAGCAGGTTACTATAGCATGTTTGTTATTATTTGAATTTATCATTTTAAAAAATTGCCTTTAGTAATGCTTAAAGTCCTGCAGGTTGTGAGGTGAGGCCTTCATGGATCAGACTTGTTTTTCCAGCACATCCCACAGGTCCTTAATTAGATTGAGATCTGGAGAATTCAGAAGCAAAGTCAACACCTGAGAGGCACCTTCTGTCATTGTTCTGTGGTCCCATTCTGATGCTCACATGCCCATTGTAGGCCCTTGTGGCTGTGGACACAGGTCAGCATGGGCAACCTGTCCAGTCTGTAGATATGCAACACCATACACAAGCTATGATGATTTGTGTGTTCTGACACCTTTCTATGGGAACCAGCATTAACTTTTTCAGCAATGTGAGCTACAGTAACTCTTCTATTGGATTGTACTACTTGGGCCAGCCTTTGCTCCCCACGTGCATTGAAGAGCTTTGGCCGCCCATGACCATGTCACCTGTCTGGTTTTCATTTCTTGGACGACTTTTGGTAGGCTCTGACCACTGCAGACCAGGAACATCCCACAAGAGCTGCAGTTTTGGTGTTGCTCTGACCTATTCATCCAGCCATTACAATCTGGCCCTTGTCAAAGTCGCTCAGATCCGTACGCTTGCCCATTTTTTTCTGCTTTCAACACATTCATTTCAGGGGCAACATGTTCAGTTGCTGCCAAATATATTCCACCCACATTGCCATTGTAACAAGATAATACATTGTATTCACTTAACCTGTCAGTGGACATAATATTGTATATTGGTACATCTATCAATTATGTGCTAAACTGTAACTGTATTACAATACATTTCTTATAGATAAACTCAATTCAGTCCCTGAAGAAGATTGTGATTGGTGGTGTGGTGTGTTAGTCTGACACACCGCATCTCTGATCTAGGTAAAGAACCTCTGATGAAGGCTTATTACCATGTGATCAGCTGTGTCCAATCACAGCTGATCACAGTGTAAACAGGAAAACCCGTGTATTGGCTTTTCCTCTACTCGCACTGACAGATGTGAGTAGAACAGAGCTGATCGGCTGGTCTCCTGATAGGGGGAGTCTGAACTGATTATTAGTGCAGCCCCACGAGGATGCTCACCCAGGACCACCAGGGATGCCCACACATGACACCAGGTAAATCCACTAGAGCATACCAGGGATGGTAATCATTGCCCATTAGGGATGGCACTCTGTGCCTATCATTGATGTCTGCCAGTGCCTCTGATCAGTGCTGCCTATCAGTGCCGCCTATACATTCCCTCCATTTCCACCTATCAGTGCCACCCATGAGTGCCCATCAGTGGCACCTATGAGTGCCCATCAGTGCTGCCTATGAGTGCCCATCAGTGCCCATCAGTGCCACCTATCAGTGCCCATCAATGCTGCTTATCAGTGCTGCCTATCAGTGCCATCCATCAGTGCCGCCTATACGTGCCCTCCATTGCCTCCTATCAGTGCCACCTATGAGTGCCCATCAGTGCCGCCTATGAGTGCCCATCAGTGCCACCTATCAGTGCCCATCAGTGCCACCTATCAGTGCCGCCTATCAGTGCCTAATATAAATACCACCTCATTTGTGCCAATCAATACTGTCACTTCAGTGCCCGTCAGTGCAGCCTCATCAGTGCCCATCTGTGAAGGAGAAAATATACTTATTTACAAAGTTTATAACAGAAACAAAGAAAACTTTTTTTTTTTTCAAATTTTTTTATTTGTAGTGCAAAAAAAAATCCCAGAGGTGATCAAATACCACCAAAAGAAAGCTCTATTTGTGGGAACCAAATGATAAAGATTTTGTTTAGGTACAATGTCACATGACTGCGCAATTGTCATTCAAATTGTGAGAGTGCTGAAAGCTGAAATCTGGTCTGGGCAGCAAGGTGTATAAGTGCCCAGTACTGAAGTGGTTAAAGCCAGCAGCGTGATCCACTAGTTGCTGGCTGATCTTCAGCCTCCCCCATGTGTTCCTGAGTTCCTGTTCCTGATATTATTGGATTCCCCTGTTACCGTCCCGGCTTGCCTTTGACCTGTCGTGTCTCCATTCCTGGCTTTCACCCTCAGCTTGCTCCATTGACTCCGCTTCGGCCTGCCTGATCCGTGTATGGCCTTCCTTTGGCTTGCTCTTTGGACTCTGCTGCTGCCTGATTACCAATCTATAAAACTTGTTATACTCCTGATGATGCATGTGTGTGCGAAACAGACGAAGAGGTTCACTACTAGACAACGCCTGATGTCCTGGCTGCCGATTTGTTTCAGATTGGTGGCGCTTCGTGTAACTGCAAGCTTGCTATTTCACACATGATGTTTTGCATTTGAGGTCCTGCATGGATATTATCATATGCGATTTTTGCTGTTCTATTCATTAGACTGCAACTATATGTGTACACTGGACTGTGCATGTTTCTGACATCGTTGGAGGTCGCACTGGGTGATTGATGCAGGAAATCACCTGAATCCTATCACTTGATACTTGTGTTTGATTATTTAGAATATTTTCAATGTTGAACTCAGGATCATAACACTTCAGGTTTTTGGGGATTTTTTATATTGTTTGTTTATGTATGACTACTGGCCTGGCTCTGCTTCTGGCTCTCCCTCCTGCTAAGTCTCATCTGGTACATCTGAGGGACATCTGCCCAGCAGTGCATCACTCAGCCTGTCGCAATTGGCTACCCCTGCTGTTTTATGCATAGCACTCCCCGTCACCACCTCCAGGGGTGCCCTGCACTCAGCTGCATGGGAAGCCCTCTTAGCACTTCGGCCTCCAGCCAGGTATGTGACTATAACCTTCAAGCACGGGAAGTGGAGAGGGTATATAAAATAGGTGATAGAATATAATACTATGTCAGCCAATCTTTAATGACATAATAAATACATATATATATATATATATATATATATATATATATATATATATACACATAAACATACAGAGAGAGAGTTACAGGGCTCAAGTCCTGCAGGAATGCATTGTAACATTGTTCCTGTACTTTAGCAGGAACGATGTTCCCTTTGTGCTGTGGCTGCAGAGAGCCAATCCTCGGAGACACAGGTGCAGAGTCCACCCCTCCCTCCTCCTCTTGTGTAAAATATGATGTCCCTGTCAGTGGCACACCGGGAGTGGCACCTGTAGTCCCGCCCACCACTCTCTAGCGGTGGGCGGGCACTACGGGCGCTGCTTTTGCTGTGTTCAATGTTCCTGGCAGTATAGAACCATGACAGTCACTCTGAGCCCAACAATTCGTCGGTGAACAGTGTGAGCTTGGCGAGTGCCCAATGATCTATTAACCCTTGCTGTAGCACTACACATGCTACACTCTGCCACTGATAAGGACATCATGTGTTTAGATTTGTGCAAATTCCCATTGGCTTACAGAGCTTCTCACCTTGGGCTTGGGGGGATGCAATGATGGGCACAGTGAGGCTGCAATGATGGGCACAGTGAGTCTGCATTGATGGGCACAGTGAGGCTGCAATGATGGGAACAATGAGTCTGCATTGATGACCCCAGGTGAGTCTGCATTTCACGGGCACAGTGAGGCTACATTAATGGGCACAGTGAGGCTGAAAGGATTGGCACAGAGAGGCTGCAATGATGGGCACAGTGAGGCTGCATTGATGGGCACAGTGAGGCTGCAATGATGGGCACAGTGAGGCTGCAACAATGAGCACAGTGAGTCTGCAATGATGAACACAGTGAGTCTGCATTTCATGGGCACAGTGAGGCTGCATTGATGGCCACAGGTGAGTCTCCATTTCATGGGCACAGTGAGGCTGCAATGATGGGTGCAGTGAGGCTGCATTGATGGACACAGTGAGGCTCCAATTATGGGCACAGTCAGGCTGCAATGATGGGCACAATGAGGCTACATTAATGGGCACTGTGAGGCTACAATAATGGGCACAGTGAGGCTGCAATGACTGGCACAGTGAGGCTGCATAGATGGGCACAGGGAGGCTGCATTGATGGGCACAGTGATGCTGCAACGATGGGCACAGTGAGTCTACAATGATGGGCATGGTGATGCTGCATTTATGGGCACAGTGAGTCTGAATTGAACCATTATCACACATTGTGGTGTGTTTTTTTAGTATAGCATACAGGTTCAAATATTTTGTTATTACATCTATTCTATTATTATTATTATTATTATTATTGTTCAGGATTTATATAGAGCCAGCAATTTACGCAGCGCTTTACAATATAAAAACGAGACAATACAGTTACAATACAATAAAATACAAGAGGATTAAGAGGGCCCTGCTCAGAAGAGCTTACAATCTAATAGGGTGGGGCAGGTGGTACAAAAGGTTCCAACTGTTGGGAATGAGCTGAGGGAAGTGGTAGGAGATTAGTTGGAGATGTGATAGGCTTCCCTGAATAGATGAGTTTTCAGGGATCGCCTGAAGGTAGCAAGAGTAGGGGATAGCCGGACCAGTGGAGGTAGCGAGTTCCAGAGGATTGGAGAGGCTCTGGAGAAATCCTGGAGACGAGTATGGGAGGAGGAGACAAGAGAGCTTGAGAGTAGGAGGTCTTGAGAAGAGCGGAGAGGACGATTTGGGTGATATTTGGAGACAAGATTGGTGATGGAGCTCGGGGCAGAGTTGTGAATGGCTTTGTATGTTGTGGTTAGTATTTTGAATTTAATTCGTTGGGTGATTGGGAGCCAGTGTAGGGATTGGAGGAGAGGGTTGGCAGACACTGAGCGGTTAGTGAGGTGGATAAGTCTGACAGCAGCATTCATGATAGATTGAAGAGGAGATAGCCTATGGAGAGGCAGGCCAATGAGAAGGGAGTTGCAATATATTCTACATTTATTTGTTTAATACATGTGAATTTTGGAGGTGTCACCGTAAACTGGCACTTCATAATAAATGTTGCACTTTATTTGTTAAAAAAGCAGTATGTAAAATATATACACACACACATTTTTTTATTTTTGAGGTTGGGGGGAATGTTGGGTGAGTTCCCACACTTGTTTTCCCAGGACTTGACCCCTGGAGAGATATCATACATAATCAAAACATAATATTATTTTAATGACTGTTGTATAAATAAAATCTGTTTTGGAACTTTATTATGGCTGTAGTGGCGAAAAGTCTTGCTGTTATTAGGTTGTTGTACTGTGTTTAATCAATTGGACTATATGCCATCATGCTAACAATACAACATGGGTATTTTTATTTGCCACTTACACATTTATAGGCAATATAAAGCCCTTTGCCACCTAAGAATCTCTCTCCCAAGATTTCTTTCTCCTGGCATCCATGTTTGATGTTCTCTGAATCTTTGTGTAGCAAAGGGATGCATTGCTGGCAAGTAAACAGTGAAAGCGGATAGTGTAGACTTGCTGATAATACGTCTAGGTTTCCTTTTTGACTTGACTTTATCGTTTACTAAAGGATATTGTTAGTGTGAAGGTGATAGCTGTTGCCTGACGTAGATCTGAAAAGACAGACAGTGAAATTTATCTCAACAAACATCCACCCTAGTGAATTTTTATCCTATGGCATGTTAAACAGAGATGGGTAGAACTGGGTCAGCGCTGCTCGAGATCCCTAAGGAGATCCTTAACCAGGAGTTGAGTGCCCTTTGGGCTACTGTCCCCGTTTTTTTTTAGTGACAACTAAATACAATGCCTGTATCAAAGTATTGCAACTCAAATTGCCACATTTAGGCTGATTTTTATGGGAACCAAGGGTCAACGAGAACAAATAGCTCATGAGATGGCTTCCAGTCTCTCACACAGCCACTGAATCAGTCCTGTTAGCTAACTCTACCCTTTGACCTTCCAATGTCAGCCGTAGGGAGGGTGTTGAATTCTTTGGCTCAGCTAGTTAGCTGAAACCTTGCACTAAAACACCACATCATTCTTAAGGCAGCTTACTTGATAGAGTATTATTGTGTCATAAGATAAAGTTGGCTGTTGGCTATTTAGCCACGTAAAACAAGCAGTGACCTTGAGTCTCGCTGACAGCCAGATCACAATCATGCTATGGTCTCATAATTTCATTCAGTTTACGCTGGTGTGTGCTGTCTTTTTCTGCTGCATTATAAATAAAGTGTACGGTACTGCATTGAAATGGTAACACTTGGAATATTATTTTATTTGTGCGTTATTATTTGATATTTTTATTATTACTATTATTATTATTATTATTATTATTATTATTAATAATAATAATAATAATAATAATAATAATAATAAAGTGTACGGTACTGCATTGAAATGGTAACAATTGGAATATTATTCTATTTGTGCGTTATTATTTGATATTTTTATTATTATTATTATTATTATTATTATTATTATTAATAATAATAATAATAATAAAAATAATAACAATATTATATAGCTTCAAAACCTGGGTGCACATAAGTAGCAACCACTAGCATTGAATAGTTTAAAAACCTGGGTGCACAAGAATAACAAGAGTATATAATAATGTTATCACCATGCATCCAAAAATAGCAAGATGGAAAATTGCTTAACTACTTCTTCAAGAAGCCCATCTGGTTTTATTTATTATTATTTTTATTATTATTATTATTATTATTATTATTATTATTATTATTATTATTATTATTATTATACAGGATTTAGATAGCACAGACAGTTTGCACAGAGCTTTACAACATTAGGGCAGACAGTACAATTACAATTTTTACATGTACATGCAGCTATGTGTATTAGCTATTGATTATTATATTAGATATTGATTAGTATAGTGCTGCATTTAGATGCCTAGAAAACGATGTTGTACACAGGAAATGGACACAGATGACCAAAAAAAAAAAAAGTGAGAGGGCCTATAACCCTCTCTAGCTTTTTTATTATTATTATTGTTATTATTATTATTATTATAATACAGTATTTATATAGCGCCTACAGTTTACGCAACGCTTTACAACATTAGGGCAGACATTACAATACAATTCAATACAGGGGGAATCAGAAGGGCCCTGCTGCTAAGATCTTACAATCTAGGATAATAATAATCTCTTGCATGTCACCCTACATAAGTAATTCAGTAAACTCAGAGGGTCTGTCCTGGGCCCTCTGAGCTTCCGGTTTCACCTACACAGGGTGACGGAAAAACAAGCCCTTTCCCCAGCAGCGCACTTTCTGCTCAGCCCCCCTTCCCCCAGCAGCAGCTGATGTGCATTGCAGGGAAGACAGTGCTTATCCTGACATATCACATCGCTCCCTTTTTTTTTTAAACAAACGTTATTGAAATTTCACACAGTGACATTTCATAAAGTTCTATAGGCTGGCTTGCCGGAGTGTGCTGCTCTGGAAAAAAGTACTGCATGCAGCATTTTTTTCAGTACACTCCGCTGACAAGGGCAGAGCGGTGGGTGGTAGTGGGAGGGGCCCAGGTAAAAATTTTCATCCAGCCCACAAGCTTCAAGCTACCTCTGACCACCGGCACACCACTGCAGTGCAGTGGTGTGAACCGACCACACCGGAGACAAGGCATTTTGCCTTGTCTTGTGGTGGAGGCGTAGTGGGACTGCACTGGAATATCCAAGGGCCATTGATAAGGCAGTAAAACCAGCCCCCCTGTACTGGGCCCAGGCCTCATCAGTTTGAAAGGGGGGCCTAGGCACCTGCCAAGCAGGAGGCCCAGCAGTGTTTTTTGGCGATATCTGGTCTCTGAGATGGGATCAGTTTAGCTGGTAAGCGGCAGCAGTGTTGGTGATGGAAGCCTTTTTTTTCTGCAAACTCTGATGACACTTTTCCTATATCGGTGTGGTGTGTTTAAACACGTTGGAGATTACAAGCAGAATCTTTTGTTGATGGGAAGATGGACTAATATTTGAACACTAGTATATGCATTTTTCTGTCTGCGTTCTGGCAAATTTTTTGTTTCATCTTTTATTTATTTATTTATTTGTTTCACATAGCATTTATGGGATCAGTATAGCGCAGCTTATTTGGAAAAAGTTGGAAAAGTTGGTCTGTCGGATATTCCGACAGAAACAGTCCGATGCAGACCACACACAGTCGGAATATCCGACAAAACGGTCCGATAGGAAACATTCGGACGGAATCTCCGACCGTGTGTACAAGGGCTAACAGGTTTTCTTGTAAGATTGCCCTGTATTTGGCTCCATCTTCTCACCAAATCTGACCAACTTCCCTGTCCCTGCTGAAGAAAATCATCCCCACAACATGATACTGTGTTCAAGGTCAGATTTGTGGAGAGCACGACTAATAGTTGTCCTGTGGACAGATTCTCCCCCCTGAGCTGTGGATCTCTGCAGCTCCTCCAGAGTTACCATGGACCTCTTGGCTTCTTCTTTAATTAATGCTCTCCTTGCCCGGCCGGTCAGTTTAGGTGGACGGCCGTGTCTTGGTAGGTTTGCAGTTGTGCCATACTCTTTCCATTTTCAGATGATGGATTGAACAGTGCACAGTGAGATGTTCAAAGTTTTAGATATTTTTTTTATAACTGAACCCTGCTTTAAACTTCTCCACAACTTTATCCCTGTCCTGTCTGGTGTGTTCCTTGGCCTTTATAATGCTGTTTGTTCACTAAAGATCGCTATCAAACCTCTGAGGGCTTCACAGAACAGCTTTATTTATACTGAGATTAAATTACACACAAGTGGACTCTATTTATTAATTAGGTGACTTCTGAAGGCAATTGGTTCCACTAGATTTTAGTTAGGGGTATCAGAGTAAAGGGGGCCAAATACAAATGCACACCACACTTTTCAGATATTTTTTTTCTTTTTTTAAATCGAAAACCATTTATCATTTTCCTTCTGCTTCACAATTATGTGCCACTTGTGTTGGTCTTTCAATATAAAATCCCAATAAAATACAGTAATAAAATTACTGTTTTGGTTGTAAAATGCCAAAATGTGGAGAATTTCAAGGGATATGAACACTTTTTTAAGGCACTATATTATTATTACTATTATTATTCAGGATTTATATAGGACCAACAGTTTGCGCAGCACTTTACAACATGAGGGCAGACAGTACACTTACAATACAAATCAATACAGGAGGGATCAGAGGGCCCCACTGCTCGTTAGAGCTTACAATCTAGAATAGGGTGACCAGACATCCCTGGTTTCCGGGGACAGTCCCCAGATTGAGGACACTGTCCCCGATTCAAGTCTGTCCCCGGATTGGATTTGAACAGGGGCTGGGGCAATTTCAAAGACAGTCAGTGCAGAATAAAAAACAAAAAAATCAGAATTACACCCCCCCTCCGACCCCGACCCCCCCCCCCACGCTCTGCCGCTCCTACTAGCTTAGGGGAGTGTATTTTTTTCCATTATCTGTGCCCCTTTTTGATGATCATGTGCTGGTCGGAGCGGAGGGAATATTTCTTCAGTTTCAGGTGCATGCCCATCCAGCTCTGCTCGCATGTTCTTCTGCCTTGGCGCAAGTCCCGGCCAACCGCCTACCTGCTTATCTCCTTGCCTTCCCTGGCGGAGTGATTTTCCTCCGCTCCCCACCCAGTAGCAGCCGGGCCCGGAGAGTAAGCCCTAGTACACACGGTCTGAGATTCCGACGGAATATGTCCGATCGGACCGTTTTGTTGGATATTCCGACTGTGTGTGGTCTCAATCGGACTGTTTCTGTCGGAGTATCCGACGGACCAAGTTTTCCAACTTGTTGGTAAAATTTTCCGACAAAATGCTCCGATCGGACATACTCCGATCATGTGTAGAGAATTCTGATCGGACAAAGTGCCACGCATGCTCAGATCAAATTCCTACATCAAAGCTATTGGCTACTAGCCTGAACGTAGTCCCATCATAACAAAATAACGTCATCACGTTCTGTTTCCGACAACTTTGTCCGACCGTGTGTATGCAACAGTTTCGGACAAAATCCGTCAGACAAAATCCGACGGACAAAATCCGATGGATTTGGTTGTCGGAATGTCTGACCGTGTGTACAAGGGCTAAGACTTGACAGGCTGTGAGGCAGGGGTCAGCGGCGATGGGCAGAGAGCGTGCTGATTGCCGCCATTACTAGTAAAAAAAAAAAAAATATGTCCCCGGATTTCATTTTAAAAATCTGGTCACCTTACTCTAGAAGGGACAGTCAAGTGGAAACAAAGGTTAAATGACTGCGGGGGATGGGCTAATGGAGAAAATGAAAATACAGTTGTTAGGTATGGGTAGGGTAGGCTTCTCTGAAGAGAAGGGTTTTCAGGGATCGTCTAAAAGCTAATAAAGTAGGAGATAAGCGGACATATTGGGGTAGGGAATTCCATAGGATTGGAGAAGCTTTGGAAAAGTCCTGGAGGTGAGCATGGAAGGAGGTGATGAGGGAGCTAGAGAGCAGGACATCTTTAGAGGAACAAAGAGAACGAGTAAGTTGGTAAACATATTTACAGGTATCGAAAAATAAGTGAATACATGAATCCACTTTGAATGTCTGAACTTAATAAAGTCTATTTTATTTTTATAATGTCCACCACTTGCCTTGAAAAAAAAAAAATAGTGAAGTTTTCAAAACTTTGCATCTCTTTTTATAAAGTCTTCAATAATACGGCGTTATCTGAAGAACATCATAGAAAACAGTTTAATATTTTAGGTAATCTAAGTCTGACATGTGAAGCTGCTATGAATCATTTATATAACCTACAGCAAACACATCTAGAGAGTATTAAGCCAGAGATACTTATCAGGCTTTTTCTTAGATATTATTTCTCTCTTGCTGACTAACATGCGCTTGTTTGTTTCATCTGTCTATCCGATGCATGGAATCCAAGCCCTTGCATTTATTTTAGCAATGCCTCAAGGCCAGGAGATTAACACCAGAGTCAGTTGGGTCTCACGTGACTATATTAAATATAGTAATAGAGCTGGCATTGAAAGGAGAAGGGGAATCTATTAGTTGTGACACAGGAGGCTCCGTGTTGGTTAACACATGCCAGAGACTAGAGAGAAAGATCAGATTCCTGCTGAGTAATTAACAGAATACGTACTCTGCCCTTATTGTCCTTAGGATGAGGCTGCTAAGGTGCGGGGTTAAGACATAGAAAGGGGAGCCGATATATTTCTTGGGAAAGTAAGGTCCTGTCGTTTGGTTAGAAAGGGGTTTGACACATTGACTAACTTGTCCTTCGAATGCTACCAACATAAAAAGGTCATCTATTTCCGCTGTTGATTGCTTAGTACATAGCATTGAAGTAAATCACTTCACTATCTAAAACCAGAACTTTTTTTGTATTTTTGGATAGGGTGTGGAAGGGTTATCAGTTTTCTCAGGGTATAATTTCTGTCCGTGATGCAACTGGGGAGATTCACTCTATGTGACTAGTGTCATTGGGGCAGAAAGTTCAAGGATAACTAAAGGTTTGTTTTAAAAACAAAACAAAAAAACAAAAAAAACGTTTTTTCACCGAATGGCCCCAATCCATAAAGTTCAGAAAGGCAGCTTGTTCAATATGAAACCAAAATCAAGAACACGGGGACATAACTTCAAACTAACTGGAGGAAAGTTCAAAAATCTTTCTAGAAAGTATTATTTTACTGAAAGGATAGTTGATACTTGGAATAAACTTCCAGAAGATACAGTGAGACAGTCAACTGTAAATGGCTTCAAACCTGTTTGGGACAAACATACTGTAGATCCATACTCAGACAAAAAAGTTAAAGAGGAAGTAAACCCTGATGGGTTTACTTCCTCTTTGATTCCCTGCAAAGGTAAAGCATAATGGACTACATTGCATAGTAGTCCATTATGTGTCACTTACCTGACACAGGAGCCAGCGAAGTCACCTCTGTCCCCTGTAGTCCGGCGCATCCATCTTCTCGGTGAGTCTCGGTGGGTCTCGGTGGGTCTCGGTGGGTCTCGGTGGGTCTCGCTGCTCTGCCGCTGTCATTCGACAAAGCCGCGATGACGTCACTCCCACGCATGCGCACAGGAGCCGCCACTCGCTGCATATGCGCCGTAGACAGCAGTGCCTGTATTTTGGCAAATATCTCCTAAACCGTGTAGGTTTAGGAGATATGTCTTGGACCTACAGGTGAGACTTAATATAGGCTTACCTGTAGGTCAAAGTGGTATGTAAGGGTTTACAACCACTTTAACAAAAAAAAGCTAAAAAACAACAAAAATACCCCCAAAAAAAACTCTTTAAAAAACGGGCAGACTCGATGGACTACTCTGTCTTTTTCTGCTGTTGCTTTTCTTGTTTCGATGTTTGGTATCTTTACCCATGGCACTAGATGACCTTGTCCTGGAACTGCAGATCATGCCCACTTTTATCGGGGCGTGGCGGGAGCAAGAGTGGGGATAATAGCGACATGCAAAGCACCTGAGCCTACTTTGCTCTGGATCAAGAGTGAAGGCCCAGGTGCACACTGAAGGTCACATCACAAGCAAGGGCAGGGAGGTAAATAATCCATATCATTGCCTTACAAAATCTGAACATTGTAAAATTGATTTATGATATCATCAGTCACCTTGGACACACCTGGGAGCAAACACACCCCTCTCCTCCCTCTTCCTGCTCCAGGTCGATCACAGAAATGTTGCCAAGATGGAGTACACTGCAGCCACCAGAACTAGGGACACCATTTTTAAAGCATTTGTTTAAAAGTTAGGGAAACATTCTTTTAACAGGGGCGTAATCAGGGACATTTTTTCCCCATTACAGCCCCCTAAAATTGGGGGCAGTGCCCAAGAACGTGGGATGTCTTTTCACCCTATGTTACAGTAACAGCAATCTAATAGGGGTTTCCTCCACTTTGGAGAATTTTCCTCTCACTTTCGGTCGTGTTTACACAACTTTCAGATAATCCATGAAAACTCATCTGTTCAGACAACAGTCCTAACAACTCTACTTATTTTTCTACATCAGCCCATCTCTTGACCCTTAGATTGTAAGCTTTAACGAGCAGGGCTGTATTATTATTATTATTATACAGGTTTTACATAGCGCCAACAGTTTTCTCAGCACTTTACAACATGAAGGCAGACATTACAGTTACATTACAATTTGGTACAAGAGGAATCAGAGGGCCCTGCTCATTAGAGCTTACAATCTAAAAAGGAAGGGGCAATTGATACAAAAGGTAATAGCTGTGGGGGGATGAGCTGATGGAGGAAGTAAAACAATGTTAGTTAGAAGCAGGATAGGCTTCTTTGAAGAGAAGGGTTTTCCGGGATCGTCTAAAGATGGACAGATTAGGGGACAGTCGGAACAGGTTGGGGTAGGGAGTTCCAAAGGATGGGAGAAGCTCTGGAGAAATCCTGGAGGCGAGCATGGGAGGAGGTGACAAGGGAGCTAGAGAGCAGGAGGTCTTGGGATGACCGAAGAGAGCGGCTTGGTTGGTATTTTGGCACTAGGTTAGTGATGTAGCTGGGGGGCAGAGTTATGGATGGCTTTTTAAATGATTGTTAGTACATTGAATGTTATGCGTTTTGTGAGTGGAAGCCAGTGGAGGGATTGGCAAAAAAATAGAATAGAAAATCAAAGAATAGAATAAAAAAAAATAGAATAGAAAGTCAAAGAATAGAATAGAAAAAAAATAATAGAATGGAATAGAAAGAGTATAACCATCTTCCAAAATTCAAATTTCGAATAGAATAAATTTGATTTAGACTGGAATTTAAATGTAATTAGAAAAATGTGAATAAATTAGAATTCAAAATAACGAAACAAATCCGAGAACAATTTAAACGTAACAAATTTATGTACACAACGAATCGAAATGAAACACATTTTTTTATTCTGTACATGTCTACCATTTATACGGTGTAGATCCACATTCCCATGCTATAGAAATAGTTTGCAGTTGTCAAAACCATCCCTTGGGTTCTCTACATGGGAAAACTGTAATGCCTCGTACACACGATCGGACTTTCCGCCAACATTTTTGGATTTTTGTTTGAAGGATGTTGGCTCCAAATTGTCTTGCATACACACGGTCACACAAACGTTGGCCAACAATTCCGAACGTCAAGAACGTGGTGGCGTACAAGACGTACGAGAAGCCGAGGTAAAGGAAGTTCAATAGCCAGTGCGGCTCCTTCTGCTTGATTCCGAGCATGCGTGAACTTTTTTTTCTGGAACTATGCCATTGAAAACCATGTAGCCTACTATCCATGCCTTTTTGGTGCAGAAAAAACCCCAAAAAAACACTGGACTGCATGTGGTGTGAAATGGCACTAATGGTTTACAACGACTTTAATTCAGGGGTCCCAATGTCAGGGTGCAAGTCCAGGATTTACGTGGAGGGTTGATATGAAAACCAATCTGTCTATTGAAAAAAAACGATTTTTTATACATTGGAAACATTTGTGCTACAAAAACGATTTGAAAACGAAACGAAAAAAATGGCGCACAATTCCTCTTAATGACACACACACAATGGGGCCCAATGATATCAATGATGGGGCCCAATTCCTCCCATTTTCTGTACATCAATAATGAGGAGCAATTACCCTCAATGAAACAACGGGGCATTATTTTTCCCCAGCGATGTCAGGACCTTTTCTACTCCCACTGGCCACAATCCGGCCCTCATAAAGTCTGATTGACAGTTAACTGGACCTTTGTTTAGAAAGTCTGGAGACCCCTGGTCTAGGGCATTGGAGAAGGTAGGTAAATTTACCTAATCCTTCCAACACAAGACCGGTGCCTGTAGCTAGTTTTGTTGGCGGAAAATTTGAGAACCTGCTATCAAACATTTGTTGGCAGAAAGTCCGACAAAATATGTCTGATGGAGCCTACACACGGTCAGACTTTCCGACAACAAGCTCACATCCAACATTTCCCGTTGGAAAATCCGACCGTGTGTACGCGGCATAAGACCCCTTTCACACTGAGGAGCTTTTCAGGTGTTTTAGCTCTAGAAATAGCGCCTGAAAACCACCTCCCATTCTCTGCGGTGGGTGTTTTCACACTAGTGCGATTCGCTTGCGGGATGTTCAGAAAAGTCCTGCAAGCAGCATCTTTGGGCGGTTTGGGAGTGCTGTATTTAGTGCTCCCAAAAGGACCCCGCCCATTGCAATGAATGGGCAGTCTTCTGAAGCGCTTCAGAAGGGCCGCAACACGGGAGTTTTTAACCTTTTTTGGGCATTAAAAGCACCCTTGCTAAAGCGCCGCTAAAACCAGCAGTGCATTAGCATGAACGGCCGATGCGTTCGGTGTGAAAGCGCTCTTAGGAAGAGTTTTTAGATATGGTTCGATTCCTTAGCACTTAGCCCAATCCCACACCAGTTGGATTTATAGGAGAACTCCGCAGTGGAGATTGTTATTTCTAATTCAGCCTGTTTTTTTCGATGTAAGCTCTTATTTAGAGCAGGTAGTGGAGTCTTAGCAGATCAAAGTGGAATTAGCTGGTGTTGGCAGGTGGAGAAATTTGTCTGGGCTCCAACCCAGGAAAGCAGAAAAACATAAGAAAACTCACAGAACAGAAGGGAAGGGTGGTTAAACCTGTGATTTCCTTTTTCTTTCCATAATTTTTTTTTTCATATAATATATGGCTGTGCTGGTGCTGACAAGCTTGTAAGCGCTTAATTTTTCTTCAGCTCTAATTATTTTATCCATTTAATTTAATATACAAGCAGGGAGACGACAAGGAGTGCCTGTTTTATTAATGAATGTACACTTTAGTGCTGCTTATACAAGTCTTTCCTTGTAAATCAAAACAATGTAATGACATGGTTCGTAGTGTTATTAGTTTATATATTTATTTTAGTTCTGCCATCTGATACTACCACATTTTCTTTAAGGATTCGGCAGCTAATGTGTGCCAAAAGGTAAGCTTTGTACAGGATGGCTTACGACTAAGCAAACAGAGAGACAATGGTCTGTTGTTCCATTGGTGGCATTCAAAGTGGGAGATCCAGACACTTCTTTGTTTGTGGAGTTCTATATATTTTCAGACTAGTCTAATAAGATATATATATATATATATATATATATATATATATATATACTCACTGGCCACTTTATTAGGTACACCTTGCGAGTACTGGGTTGGACCCCCTTTTACCTTCATTCTTCATGCCATACAGTGCCTTGAAATATTATCCATACCCCTTAAAATTTTCCACATTTTGTCACGTTGCAACCAAAAACGTAAACGTATTTTAGACTACTGATGGTGAACCTTGGCACCCCAGATGTTTTGGAACTACATTTCCCATGATGCTCAACTACACTGCAGAGTGCATGAGCATCATGGGAAATGTAGTTCAAAAACATCTGGGGTGCCACGGTTCGCCATCACTGTGCCAGACCAACACAAAGTGGCACTTCATTTTAAAGTGGAAGAAAAATGATAAATGGTTTTTCAAATTTTTCGGCAAATAAAGATCTGAAAACTGTGGCGTGCATTTGTATTTAGCCCCCCTTTACTCTGATCCCCCCCCTAGATAAAATCTTGTGGAACCAATTGCCTCCAGAAGTCACCTAATTAGTATCCACCTGTGTGTAATTTAATCTCAGTAAAAATACAGCTGTTCTGTGAAGCCCTCGGCATCATGAAGACTAAGGAACACACCAGACAGGTGAAGGATAAAGTTGTGGAGAAGTTTAAAGCAGGGTTAGGTTTTAAAAAAATACCCCAAGCTTTGAACATTTTACGGAGCACTGTTAAATCCATCATCGGAAAATGGAAAGAGTATGGCACAACTGTAAACCTACCAAGACATGGCCGTCCACCTAAACTGACGGGCAGGGTAAGGGGAGCATTCATCAGAGAAGCAGCCAAGAGGACCATGGTAACTCTGGAGGAGCTGCAAAGATCCACAGCTCAGGTGAGAGAATCTGTCCACAGGACAACTATTAGTCGTGCTCTCCACAAATCTAGCTTTTATGGAAGATTGACAAGAAGAAAGCCATTGCTGAAAGAAAGCCATAAGAAATCCCGTTTGTAGTTTGTGAGAAGCCATGTGGGGGACACAGCAAATATGTGGAAGAAGGTGCGCTGGTCGGATGAGACCAAGATTTAACATTTTGGCCTAAAAGCAAAAAGCTATGTGTGTGCAGAAAACTAACACTGCACATCACCCTGAACACACCATCCCCACTGTGAAACATGGTGGTGGCCAGGGCAGGACTTACCATTGGGCTTGACTGGGCTGAAGCCCATGGGCCCCACCCAATAGGGGGCCCCGCCAAGATACATAGCCGAGTGTACCCGGCTCGGCTCCGCTCACAGTTATGCCCAGTCCCGCCCTATAATGGACATAACACAGGGACTGGGCGTAACTGTGAGCCTAGCCGAGTACACTCGACTACTCTCGGCTCCGCTCGGGACTGTGAGAGGGCCAGAGAGCTGCCGAGATACACAGGACTCTGTATCTCGGCAGCGCCATTTTTAAACTTCAAGACTGCAATGACAAGCCTGCAAATTACACTGAAAAGGCTGCAATGACACTGGACAAGGCTGCAGATGGATGGGCAAGGCTGCAGATGGACACAGATAAGGCTACATTGATGGGCATTTAAATGTAAGTTTTCCTTAAAATTCCCTCCTAAAAGTTTTTTCCTTAAAATTCCCTCCTAAACTTGGGGTGCGTGTTATATGCGAGCACGTGTTATACGCTGATAAATACGGTAATGTATAGAAGGTAGGGCCCCAAAGTGACTCAAGCCCAGGGGCCCCCACCACCCTAAGTCCTGCCCTGGTGGTGGCAGCATCATTTTGTGGGGATGCTTTTCTTCAGCAGGGACAGGGAAGCTGGTCGGAGTTGATGGGAAGATGGATGGAGTCAAATACAGGGCGATCTTAGAAGAAAACCTGTTAGAGTTTGCAAAAGACTTGAGACTTGAGAAGGTTCACCTTCCAGCAGGACAACGGCCCTAAACATGCAACCAGAGCTACAATGGAATGGTTTAGATCAAAGCATATTCATGTGTTAGAATGTGTGGAGAAGTGGGTTAGGTTATAAAATAAATATCTCAAACTTTTAACATCTCACGGAGCTCTGTTCAATCCATCATCTGAAAATGGAAAGAGTATGGCACAACTGCAAACCTACCAAGACATGGCCGTCCACTTAAACTGACAGGCCGGGTAAGGAGAGTATTAATCAGAGAAGCAGCCAAGAGGCCCATGGTAACTCTGGAGGAGCTGCAGAGATCCACAGCTCAGGGGGGAGAATCTGTCCACAGGACAACTATTAGTCGTGCTCTCCACAAATCTGCCCTTTATGGAAGAGTGACTCAAAAATGTATAAAAAGACACCCAGGCAGACTTGATAATTGGTTGATGCACAGAGTGGTTCAAGGTCAGAACTGTATCCCTATACTTGGGCCCCCACCTAAATTAACAGATGTGGTTCCTTAAGGTCATGCATAAACTGAAAAAAATGGAGATTGAAGATCACCAACAAACCTTATTAACCACTTGCCGACCAGCCGCCGCCATCATTATACTGCGCCAGGTCGGCACTATCCGGCGAACGGTCATAGCTATATGTCAGCTCGGGGGATTAGGATAACAGGTGCACGCACGTGCCTGCTGCACTGCAGGGGTGCCGATGGTCACAATGACCGTCAGCCATGGGCACGAGAGGCAGAACAGGGACGCGTGTGTGTAAACACATAAATCCCTGTTCTGTTCTGTGAGGAGTGACAGATCGTGAATAGCTAGGAACCACGATCTGTCACTTCCTCTATGTCAGTCCCATTCCCCTACAGTTAGAAACACACACCAGGAACACAGTTAACCCCTTGATCGCCCCCTAGTGTTAACCCCTTCCCTGCCAGTGACATTTTTACAGTAATCAGTTATAGCACTGATCGCAGTATGAATGCCAATGGTCCCAAAAATGTGTCAAAAAAATAATAATAATAAAAATGCTATAAATCTATCCCCTATTTTGTAGACGCTATAACTTTTGTGCACACCAATCAATATACACGTATTGTGTTTTTTTTTACCAAAAATATGTAGAAGAATACATATCGGCCTAAACTGAGAAAAAAAATTGCTTCTTTAAAAAAAAATGGGGATATTTATTATAGCAAAAAGTACAAAATATTGTGTTTTTTTTTCAACATTGTCGCTCTTTTTTTGTTTATAGCGCAAAAAAATAAAAACTGCAGAGGCGATCAAATACCACCAAAAGAAAGCTCTATTTGTGGGGAAAAAAGGACGTCAATTTTGTTTGGGTACAGTGTTGCATGACCACGCAATTGTCAGTTAAAGCGACGCAGTGCCGAATCGCAAAAAATGACCCGCTTCTTCAGCAGCTAAATCTTCCAAGGCTGAAGTGGTTAAGGAACACTCTGGACTTAAAAAAACAACTTTAATGAAAATGATTAAATTAATTGATATAAAAAACTACCACTAGTGCAAACATTAAAAAATGACAACATTGTCAAACATTGTCAAACAACTCAGATATCTGCCAGCAGCACAGCTCATACACCCACCACACACAGTCCACATTACAGTAGGTCTCTTCCACAGACAGTGGGATAAAAAGGATGAGATTATTTTAATGGAAGTCACTCTATCCACAGAGACCAACCCTGGAATTTCTCCAATCGAAGGGTATAACAATCCACATAGAATGCAGCTGAAGCTGAGTGTTCAATAGAACCGCAATGAGGGTATTGCAGGCTGGATGGGGAGATAAGGGCAGGATGGACATGGGGCTAGCTGGCTATACCTTGAACGAGGTCTATGGATGAAGAGCAGAACCAGTCACAAAAGTTGGTGTAAGCAAACCCCCCCGACAGGAGATTCACAGCCACATGTTGCTGGGTGAATAAAGACTGGCTAGGATGCAACACATAATCCCATATAGCAATCACTGGTCAGAATGTAGCCGCTATTCATCAGTATGCTTACCACCTCTTATCTCACAGAAGAGGGGGTTGTAGCAAATCCTTATGCTGTGTGTAGTCCATGCTTGCCAATTCCAGTGTATAGTCCAATAGCCCGGGAGGATTGAAGTCCTGCAAAGACAGCCTGCTTTCTAATAGTTGGGCGGGGTGGCAGGGTGGGTCAAGCAAGATCACCTGAGTTGTGTGGTGACATCATGATGACCGGTTTCATTCCACTATCAGCAAACTTCTTCAGCTTTATAGAAGAGTGGCAAGAAGAAAGCCGTTGTTGAAAGAAATCCATAAGAAGTCCCGTTTGCAGTTTGCATGAAGCCATGTGGGGGACACGACAAATATCTGGAAGAAGGTGCTCTGGTCTGATGATACCAAAATTTAACTTTTTGACCTAAAAGCAAAAGCTATGTGTGGCGGAAAACTAACACTGCGCATCACCCTGAACACACCATCCCCCTCCCTGAAACATGGTGGTGGCAGCATCATGTTTTGGGGATGCTTTTCTTCCGCAGGGACATGGAAGCTGATCAGAATTGATGGGAAGATGGATGGAGCCAAATACAGGGCAATCTTAGAAAAAAACCTGTTAGGCCGCGTACACACGGGCGGATTGTCTGCCCAACTTAGTCCGCTGAACCGTGTTTCAGCGGACAATCCGCTCGTGTGTGGGCTTCAGCGGACTTTTTCAGCGGACAGTCTGACGGACTTTGTCTTTCGGAATTTCCGTAATTTTGTCCGTCCAAACTTGGTTTTGTCCGTCCAAACTTGGTTTCAGCGGACAGTCCGCTCGTGTGTAGGCAAGTTGGACGGACTAAGTATGGCGCATGCTCAGAAAGGATTTACACGGCCGAAGGTTGCATTGCAGTGTATTGGACGTCGTTTTTCTAGTCCCGTCGTACGTGCTGTACACGTCATCGCGCAAGTTTTCAGCGGACTGTCTGTTCATCGTGTGTGGTCAAGTCCGTTCATTGAAAATTTGGACGGACTGTCTGTCGGATTGTCTGACGAACTTAGTTGGGCAGACAATCCGCCCGTGTGTACGCAGCCTTAGAGTTTTCAAAAGACTTGAGACTGGGGCATAAGTTCACTATCCAGCAGGACAACGACCCTAAACATAAAGCCAGAGCTACAATGGAATGGTTTAGATCAAAGCATATCCATGTGTTAGAACAGTCCAGACCTAAATCCAATTTCACCACATCCCAAAGGATCTCTATTGGATTGAGATCTGATGACTGTGGAGGCCATTGGAGCACAGTGACCTCATTGTCATGTTCAAGGAACCATTGGTGAGATGATTTGAGCTTTGTGACATGGTGCTGGAGGTAGCCATCAGAAGATGGGTACACTGTAGTCATAAAGGGATGGACATATCAGCAACAATACTCAGGTAGGCTGTGACATTTAAAATATGCCCAATTGGTACTAAGGGGCCCAAAGTGTGCCAAAAAAATATCCCCCACACAATTACACCACCACTATCAGCCTGAACCGTTGATATGCCAAATTCTGACAAGGGGGCCCCAAGATCCCACCCCTACCTACGTAAATAAGTATGGATTACATAGTACCAGTGGCAGCTGGTGTTCCATATTTTGGAGGGGGTGGCAAACAAACCTGCCCCCCTCACTTGCAACACCGCCGCAAGCTCCCTTGCCCACGGGAGACGGCGATCAGAGGCATTACCTTAGGAGCTTGCCTGAAGAGCCAGTAGCCTTTTCCTCCCAGCCAAACAGGAAGTGGGTCCTAACAATAAACACAAAAACAAAACAAAACCACAACTATTCCCATGGGCCAAATTTTCATTCTACCTAGGGACCCACACTCCCCACAACATATCAGACAGCGGATCAGGAGCCAGTTCTCAGCCCTGTCCATAGTAATCTTGACATTGGCATTAACTAGCATCCTACACTAATTAGTATCTCTCCATCTTACCCTACCATCAATCTTCCAATGGTACTAGTACATCATCCACTTTCACCATACCAACCCACAACAAATATAACCCCCTTTCTAGGGACCTTAATGTCTATATTAAATAAGGGGCTCACCACAAGTCACAGGAACTCCCTAATAATTCAAACTCTAATGTGACTACTTATAACAACAACCCCATTGATGGCTTGGATTTTTTAGTACCATCTCCAAAGGGAGCACAACGACAACAAGACAAAGGAAAACTAGATGAGGATGAGGAGGAGGCATATAGTTTAAGACTAAACAAAAAAGAAAGGACAGAGTAAATCTAGAGGAAGGGACTATCAGAATCTATAAGCTATCTTCCCATACTCTTACACCAGCTGAGCTCTTTTTTTTTAGAAAGGGCCTCAGTGTTTCTCCTTCTGTTGAGCCAACAAATTTGGTTTCTTTAAAGACTTAAACAAATTCACATGACAGTGACAACAAAACTAAACACATCAATAATAAGGATTCTGTACCTCATGAACCCACCGACAATCCATTTTTTCAATCTAACGAGGAGCTTTTAAAGGTTCTTGAAGAGTTGGGTAGAAGACAACACAGACAGTCAAGTGGCAGGCCCCTTCCTTGATCCAGAGGTTATAAATACAGGCTTTAAACCCCCCTACATGTTCTATCCTGCGCATTCCAAAGACCCATACATTGAAACTTATTATCAGGTAGTTTATAAGGATTTTATACAACTTTGTGATTCCTCCTTCAAACATGTTCCTCATAATTTGACTATGACTGAACAACATGCCCTAAAACAATTGACATCTAACAAAGATTTTTATTAAAAAACAGGCCGACAAAGGGGTAGTCTGGTTATTCAAAACAGAACAGACTATCTCCAGGAAGCCTATCGACTACATGGAGATACTGACACTTATTCCAAACTTCCCATTGATCCCCTCACCATGTACTAATAGATATCAAAATCCTGGTGGATGAGGCCTGGAGGGATGGAGTGCTGGATAAGAGGGAGAGACTTTTTTGCTCCATCCCGAATGCTGCATTCCCTATTTTTACCATCTCCCCAAGGTACACAATACCTTGGTGAACCCTTCAGGTTAACCGATAGTGGCCAGTACAAATAGTTTCATTAGTGGCCTGTCGGTTAACATTGATTATTTTTTACAGTGTGTAGTCTGCCAGATTCTCTCTTACATCAGGGACTCCAGCCACATCATTGACATCCTCCAACCTTTCCTGGGTGAAAGGGTCGTCGCTAGATGTCGCTTCTTTATACACATCGAAACCCCATGAGGTTGGTTTGATGGCCGTGCAGTATTTTTTGACAAAAAGTAGAGATATGAACTCAAAACAATCTGAATTTTTGCTAAATTGTATCGAGTTCTGCTTAAGACATGATTATTTCCCTTTTTTGGAACAATTTTATTTACAACTTAAAGGCTAACTTAACGGCTAACTTGACTATGGGCTACTGGGAGGAGGGATACATCTGGGCCAACAATCCCTTCGCTGAGCATATTGCCTTCTATGGGGGATACATTGATGACATCTTGCTCATTTGGAGTAGAGGCCCAGATATGTTCCCCTCCTTTGTGGCTCTTATACATGCGTTGGATCCTAGGGAGTTTTTTTTAGATCTGGTTCTGTCTCATGATCAACAGAAGAGCTTTACTAAAAAGCACACTAAACCCACTAGTGGTAATTCCTATCTCTATTTTGCCAGCTGTCATCAAACAACATGGAAAAACAACATCCCCAATGGACAGTTTCATAGATTGAGGAGAAACCGTTCTAAGGTGGGTGATTACATCACGCAAGGGAAACGAATGCAAAAGAAATTTGAAGAGAAGGGTTACCCCTCAGATCTGGTTTATGAAGCCTTTGCCTCACATCTGAACCCCTCATCAAAACAAAAAGTGACTGCCGTAAAGCACCAGGGTAATGCAATTAGATTTGTGCCCACCTACAATAATAAATATAGATGTATTTAAATTATCCACAAGCATTTTCCAAATTTTGCAACTTTTAACGCATAGCCCCAGTGTTGCCTCCTGTTCCTCAAATCACCTTCAAGAAAGCTCACACTATAAAAAAAACAACTTGGCCCCAAGCAAGTCAAACCCTCTTAACAAAGGATCTGTGTTTGACATTAGGTCATACTATGATAGCAGGACAGCTGCGAGGGGTTAACAATCATTCCCAGGCTCCTGAATTAACTCCGCCAACTCTCCGCCCCAATATATGGTTTATATCTTCTCTGTTGCCGCCTCTACCAGGACTTTGTCAAAGCGCATGTGCACAAAACGTGTAGTCACAGAAAAAGGCCAGCTTGAATTCCATGCTGGCTCACAGGCCTCCCCTTCCTCTCCACATCTCTGGCTCGGCGCTGATGTCATCCAGGCACACCTGACAGCTCCGTTCCTGGCTCAGCTCGGCTCAACTGGTTTTAATCAGCTCTCTTTTCCACTGGCAGGCTCTGTCCAGTGGACACCTTACCTCATCATTCCCCTCCAGGTTGGCTCCATGTCCCCCTGCCAATAGCGGTAACAACGCTGTCTGGACACAACCGTCAATTGGCTTCCAGCCAGCACCCATCAAAGCCACACTGCAAACCGGGCTTCCACCCACCCAGCGTGATTCCTGGCGCCTCTCTGTGCTAGATCAGCGAGCCCACCAGATGAAGTTAACCCCTCCAGCCTGTGAGCTCCTAGTGGTATTATTGGCTTCTTCTTATCACTATTACAGTGTTTTATGACTTTGGCCAAATTTGCTCCTTAATAAATCATAGATTTTATGGTTTAAACTTACTGTCTATATTACACTGTTTGAATTTAACCCATGCTGAATGTTTAAGCTTGTCTGAGAGTTCAGAAAAAAAGGTGGAGAGCTGAAGTTACACTCTGCAGAGCTTAGTGAGGAGAGCCGATTGGAGGGAAGAGACACACCCCCATCCACACAGGAACAGAACTGAAGCTGTCAATCTGCTGGAGGTCCCTCCCCATCACCATTTTTCTTTTGGTGTCGTGAAAAAAATGGCAGAAGTGACTCATGCTCATAGCAGAAGAACAAAGCAGCAGACAGACATGACACGTAGGGGTTGAGTTACCAAAACGGGAGAGTGCAGAATCTGGTGCAGCTGTCCATAAAAACCAATCAGCTTCTAACATCAGCTTGTTCAGGGTACCTGATTTTGACAGGTACCCACTCTCACTTCCAGGTAAGATTGCTGTGGCGATCTCCAAGTATGTCCGGCCCCTCCTCTTCCCCACCCACAGGTCTCAGAAGATGATGGGACACCCACAGGTCCCAGAAGATGATGGGACCAATTAGAAAGCGCATGCTCAGTAGGAAACCGGCAGTGAAGCCTGAAGGCTTCACCGGCGGTTCCCCTTAGTGGAGATCCCAGTGCCTGCACCCAAAACTGGTTGGAGAGTCAACTTTGGGGTGCCGGCATATCTCGGTCCCTGAACAGCAGCGGCGGGCCCCCCATAAGGGGCCACCTCTCTAATCTCTATGTGCCCGGCCCCTAATCTCAATGCAGAGCACCGGACGCATAGAGTTCTACTGTTTTTTGTGAAGCATATGATTAGAGCTGAAGGCTCTAATGGCTTAAAAAAGGGTGGGCACGGGGCGCAGAGCACTGCGCCCTGAGCCCACCCATTTGTGACAACAGCAAATCAACATTCACTATTGTCTTCCTGCTTCTCCTCCAGGCCAATCAGGACAGGAAGCAGCCCTGAGACCTTATTTGCTGGGAGTAGAAGCGACCAGATTGGCAGGGAGAAGCCGTGGAACCCGCCAAAGCCTCACCAGGACCTCTATGCAGTATGCCGGCTGTGAGCGGGGCTGGCGAATGGGGGGTTTGTTTGCCACTCCCACCCCATAAAAATGGAGCACCAGCCCCCACTACTAGACAGGTAAGTGTCCTTATATTATAAGTCAGCAGCTACAGTACTTGTAGCTGCTGACTTTTATTTATTTTTTTGCCCAGACTAGAGCTCCTCTTTAAAATTGTAAGCCCATTGAAGTTTTGGAAGCTGCCGCTCATGCTAGAGCGGTCAAAAAGGAGCTTTTAAGGGCCAAACAAAGAGTTGAAAGGGAAATGAAGGTGCTTGTGGAGGTACATTAGCATGGATATGGCCTTTAAGAATTATTTATGAAAAATCAGTTACCATAAAATAGTAATATCAACTTCAGTGCTCAACTCCTTATTAAGTAATTGATGTCACATGTCAGAGGCTATTTAGCAGCATCAACGCATCTCAGAAAGGTCTTTTTTATTTTTGTTTTATTACAATGTAATCACTTTACTTGCAGCTCACCCTCATCAGCATTTCTCTCCATCTGAGTCATATGTCAGTCACCTATGCTACAACCTTAACTGACCCCTTTCAACAAGCAACAGTCTAAAGTTGTTACAGGAACCTTGTCTAGATTAGAATGTTCCTACACGGTACAAGTGTACTGGCATATGTACTGGCTGAACCATTTTTCTGCCCTTATATTTAAAAGCAATGTACAAGGTCTGTATTTTAATCAGATTGATAAATGAGGTTAACTGGCATCATGCTTTTCTTGAAACAGATTCTTGGCAAAGGAGCCGGGCTGCACTTCGGCGGCTACAGACAGCAACATTGTTGTTCCACTAATTTGCCTGAGATTCATTGCAAAGGCAAAATGAAGCCAGTCTATGAAAAAAGAATAGTTATCAATTGTCATTAATGCCACTAGTGCCATGCATGTCTCCATTAAGCTTTTAGCTGCCATGAAGTCATATCCACAATAAGCGACCAATTTACTATTCTTCTAATAACCAGCGGTAAGAGGCATGGGCAGCTTTGTAATAGAAAAGTAAGTAAGTGTAAAAAAGTTTGATGAATAAATTACGATTTCTGGGTCACTTTTGCATTTAGAGCAAAACTCCAGACACAAATTGTAATCTCAGGATCTCAATTATACAGTATGCCCAAAAATTTGCAACATTTAATACCCTCCCTTCCCAAAATATGAGGGCTGTACCAAAAATAATGCAAACATGAGTATAACATATTTAACTTACATAGGTTATTCAAATTTCACAGCATACTTGTGCGAACAGGGTGTGCCCGGTGTGTCTGGGCACACCCTAATTATACATTGCTGTACAGATTTCACCCTCTGCTTGGCCACAGAGTAAAGGCACTGGGGAATTTCTGTATTCAATCCCTTTCTCTGTCTCAAAAGTGAGACATCAGGGGTCAGCACAGGTTCCCACTTTGATTGACTGGGTTGCAGAGATGGATTACATTGAGCGGATGGAGTCGCTTTTGGCACACAAGTTAGATACATATGAACAATAGCATAAAACAAGGATCTCTTGGAAGGTATTTAGGGAATCAACAGAAATGCAAAATCTCCTTGTGGAATCAAATTTAGTTAGTGTGAAATTTAGAATTGTCAGGGCTGGGCTCAGCCCTTCCTTCTCAGAGCTGGCCGCTCAGCTGTCGGCTAATTGCCAGCTTCTATCTCTCCACAGTTACTCAGCTGTTGATGATATCCTGCTCGTCAGTCCTGCCTACTTAAGCCGTCCAGTCCAGAGGATCTGCCTTCACCTTGGTCAACATCACAGAGACTGTCTCCTGCATTCCTGGTTAAACACTTACTTGGCTGACATCACTTCTTTTTCCAGATCCTGTTCCACTACATTGATCCCTGACTTTCTGGCTTGGCTGACTATCCGTTCTGGTTACCGAACTTTTACTATGTTTTGACTACGTTTGTTCTATTTACTTTTATTATTGATTTAACTGTACTTCTGTCTCATTCTGATTTCATGGTTTCTGACAAGAATACTTGTCCCCTCCTGGCTGCTTTAACGGCTTGCCAACCAGCCGCCATTATTATCACCGTAGCTGTATGTCGACCAATTTAACAGCAATAGCAGGCACGCGCACACCGCCGGAGTTGATTCGCGTGGCCAGCGAATGTGATGTCCGCCGGCCACCCATGATCACTCCACAGAGAGCCAGAATGGGGATCTATCAATTTAAACAAACAACACCATTCTGACAGGGGCGTAGAGAGAGATTGTCTGTTCCTAGTGATCAGGAATAGCGATCTCTCTCTACTCCCTGTCAGAAACACCTCCCTAGGGAACACTTAACCCCTTGATCAGCCCTAGTGTTAACCCCTTCCCTGTCAGTACCATTTATGCAGTAATCAGTGAATATTTTTTAGCTCTGATCGCTGTATAAATGTCAATGGTCCCAAAAAAGTGTCAAAAGTGTCCGATAGGTCTGCCGCAATGTCACAGTCCTGCTAAAAATCACTGATCCTGGAATTACTAGTCCAAAAAATAATAATTCTAATAAAAATACCATAAATATATCCCTTATTTTGTAGATACTATAAATTTTGCACAAACCAATTAATATATGCTTATTGCAATTTTTTTAACCAAAAATCTGTAGAAAACATATTGGCCTAAACTTATAAAGAACATTTTTTTTAAACTTTTTTTTGGATATTTATTATAGCAAAAAGTAAATATTGTTTTTTTTGTCTATAGCGCAAAAAAAATAAAAAACTCCAGAGGTGTTAAAATACCACCAAAATAAAGCTCTGTTTGTGGGGAAAAAAAAGACATCAATTTTGTTTGGGTACAACGTTGCATGAGTGTGCAATTGTCAGTTAAAGCAACACAGTGCCGTATCGCAAAAAAAATGGTCATTAAGGGGGCAAATCTTTCCGGGGCTGAAGTGGTTAAAACATTTAAAGACCAATGTGTTATTGATCCTAATTTCCATTTTTTTTAATAGCAATGGCGGCGATCTGCAATTTTTATCGTGACTGCGACATTATGGCAGGCACATCGGACACTTTTGACACTATTTTGGGACCATTGTCATTTATACAGCGATAAAAATGCACTGATTACTGTATAAATGGCACTGGCGGGGAAGGGGTTAAACACTAGGGGGTGATCAAGGGGTTAAGTGTGTCCTAAGGAGTGATTCTAACTGTGGGGGGATGGGCTACTACTCACATGACAGAGATCGCTGCTCCCGAAGACAGGGAGCAGTAATCTCTGTCATGTCACAAGGCAGAACAGAGAAATGCCCTGTTTGCACTGCCCCGTTCTGCTGCTCAGTGACACAATCGCAGGACACCGGAAGACATTGAGTCAGCGGGACCCACTGGCACAGTTACGGAGCATGCGGTGGGTGCGCACACAATGCCGTGTGTTAAAGGGGACCTACCTTTATGTCCATTTGCACAGCCGTGCCATTGTGCCAATGTATATCGTCGTGCACTGGTTGGCTAGCGGTTAATACATGGTAAGCTGTGCCACTCCATTCCAAATGCTCCAATCCTCCACTAAACATCTAAAGTGGTGTCCACATACCAAAGAACACATACAGACCTCCACTTGTGTGGTCATATCTATCTGATAAGTGGGCATCACTTTGGGTACTTAATGGAGTCCAGGGATCTGCAATTAGTGGACCTCCAGCTGTTGCAAAACTACAAGTCCCATCATTCCTCTGCCTCAGAGTCTTGCTATGCCTCATGGGATTTGTAGTTCTGCAACAGCTGGAGGTCCGCTAATTGCATATCCCTAGTATAAGCCTAAGTGGTATGTTTTACAGGTTTTAAAATGTATTGACTTAAGTTTGAGGCTTAAGCCTCGTACACATGGTATGATTATTGGACAACCGAGCGTCTGATTTTTGTCAAAAGGGCGTGTGCCAGGATCTTGTCTTGCATACTAACGTTACACAAATTGTCGTGCCACAAACACGTACATAGGAACGTAGGAATTTCAGCTCTTGAGCACCACCCTTTTTGCCCCTTCTACCAACTTCGTGTTTGGTGATAATTGAGTCTGAGCATGCGTGTTTGTACTTTCCACTTTTGTGTGACAGATTTGTGTGCTGACCATACGAAAATTTGACCTGGAGCTGTCGTTTTAAAACAAAAATTTACTAGCCTGTCATCCAACATTTGTTTGTCAAAAATCGGAAAACAAGTGTACAAACAGTAAGTACTAATTTTGGACAACAGTCTGTCAAACGACAATCCCCTTCTGATTTACGTACCGTGTTGTACGAGGCTTAAGAAGCCACAGCCAATGGATAAAAAGTTAGGCACAGCATCATTTAACAGAGTCTTTATACATGGACCTCACAAAATTTTAAAGTAGAGGTTGCAGCCACTTCTTGGATTCTATAAACTCCACACAGACAGCAGCTCTTCTTTTTCTGTGGTTTGGTTTGGCATTGTTGTAGTATTTGGAAGTTTCGCTCATACTCATTCTTTTGCAACATCTGGCATGTGTAGAAGAGCAATGGAAGAAACTGATTCCACACTCTTTTTGCTTATGTTAAAGCCCAACTCCAGTCAAACCCTTGTTTTTTTCCCAAGTCACCCTTTGTCTCCGCCCCTACCCACCTCTAAGCACCATCTCTTGTTTCTACTCTATACCCACCTCCCAGTACCACCCTTTTCAGAGAAAACAAAACAAAGTAATGGCGGCTGGTGCTCCATTTTCTGGGGGAGGGGAGGCGGCAAGCAAACCACCAAACCCACCCACCATTTGGCCGGTCAGAAGATCACTCAAATCCACTTCCCCATTAAGTGACGAACAACCCTCCCCCATTGCTTGCCCGTCTGCCCACTCACCAGCCCCACACTTGCCCCATCCAGGTCGTAGGCAACTGAGGCAGCTTCCCCCTGCATCTCCTCCTCGGTGGCTTCCCCCCTGCTCCTGCTCCTGACCAACGTGGTTGGTTCTCCTCTCGGCCAAACAGATCTTAAAATCCGCTTCCTGATTGGCCAGGAGGAGAAGGGAATATTAATTTGCTATTGTCACACAACTGGGTGGACTCTGTGCACAGTGCTCTGCACCCCGAGACCACCCTTTCTGAAGCCAATTGTAGCCTTAGGCTGTAATCAAGTGCTTCAAAAAAAAAAAACAATTGAAATCAATGCGTCTGGCACCCTGCATGTAGATTAGGTTGGCTGGGCGAATGGATTAGGGGGGTGGAACCCCTGCGCCCCTAATGGAGCGGCCGCCACTGGAACAAAGTAGAATTTTGCGGTGCATGTAATCTGTATGGAATTTGGTAATTATGATAAGAAAATCAGTAAAATGGATCTCATGCAGCCAGCAAGAATAGCCCACCTTCCTTGCCTCCCAAGCAAAAATAGATCCCCCCTGCTATAATAGACACCCCCCAACAATAAAAAAATCCCCCCACCAGCAAAAATAGATCTACCAGCAGCCAGCATTAGTAGACCCTCCAGCAGCCAACAACAATAGACCCTCTACTCAACAGTAAATCGCTCCCAGCAACAATTTACCACTAGCATCATAAGACACCCCCGGCAACAATAGACCCCTCCTTCAACAATAGCCCCCCACCTCAAGAACAATAGATCTCCCATCAGCCAGCAACAATAGATCCCTCAGCAGCCAGAATTATTAGACCCTCCATTAGCCAGCAACAAAAGACCCCTCTCATAACAGTAGATCCCTCCCAGGAACAATTGACCTCCCCTAGGAAGATAAGAACCCCAATCAGCAACGGTAGATCCCTCCTAGCAACAATTGACCACTAGCATCATAATACACCCCCTGCAACAATAGACCCCTCCTTCAATAATAGCCCCCCACCCCAACAACAATAGATCTCCCATCAGCCAGCAACAATAGATCCCTCAACAGCCAGCATTATTAGACCCTCCATTAGCCAGCAACAAAAGACCCCACGCTCAACAGTAGCTCCCTCCCAGGAACAATTGACCCCCCCCAGGAAGGTAAAACCCCCTCACCAGCAATGGTAGATCCCTCCCAGCAGAAATTGACACACTAGCAGCATAAGACTTTCCAGAAACAATAGATCCCCCAGCAGCTGGCATCATTAAACTCTTAAGCACACCCCATTACCCCTTGATATTGCATATATTCAGTACTGGAGGTGCCGCAACTGCTTTCCTCGACAAAAAAGCCCTAGAAAAAAAACGCTTAAAGTGGTTGTAAACCCTTACATAGAACCACTGAAGTGACTAGTCTCAGATGATACACAGAGATGAAGCAAATCCTCCTACATACATTCTACCTGTTTATCAGCAGCCCTGTCCTCTCTACAACCTTATAAAGCACACAGATTAAAGTGGTTGTAAACCCTCCCCCACAACTTTGTCCCATGTAAATCAGCATAAAAAACCCTAATGAACACTGCTTGTAGATATCTCCTTACTTGCTTAGTGTTGTTGTAATCCTTTTTGTTCTTTAGAATGACGTAACTGAGCATGCCCAGATCTCCCCTGATTTATGGCACACTCTCTATGTGCTTATCTATCTGTTATCAGGACTTCCTATGGCACAGCACTGAACTCCCAGGAGGCTACATAATCACTCAGAGCTTCCTTCTACACACCATGTGACCATGTGACCTCACATGCAGTCTAAAGCAAGGCATGGGACAGCATTACTGCAGTCTTATCAGCTGAAGATGATAAGACTCACACAGGCAAACACTAGATAATCAGCACAAGTAAATACTATGAAATAAAACAAGTAAGCTATGAACAGGGAAGCAGGGTTGCCATAGAATCGTTGGATTGAGAAGGAAGCTTGGTTAACAGTAAAGGAAGTGCTCAATGTAAAGGCAGAAATACACTCCACTGTAGACTCAGAAAACAGTTCTTAAGATGGCGCTGCCTAACCCCTGGAAACAAGTTTTTTTTACAGTTTCTTTAAACAGTAATGTGTGATTTGGGCTGGATTACAGTGGCTATAGTTTGATAATTACTTATTATAATGGACTAGATGAAAAGAAGCATCAGAGTGGGAAAGTTTACTTCCTCTTTAAAGGCTATATCTGAGTTTCCAGAAGGCAGCGGGCAGGAATCTGATTCCACACATTGCACACAGCACAGAGCTGGGCATAATCTGAAACCTGAGTAGAGGGAATGGACACTTCCCCCTCTACATCGCTTCATAGGAAAACAAAAAACCGATGAGGCTGACAATCACCTGCTGTGTGCTGGGGGAGCATCCACCCGGGAGAGCTTGGTGTGCAGTTAGAATGTCAGATGTGATTCATGTAGAAAGCAGAGGAGAACGCAGCCAAAAATCACACTAGGTGCTTTGGATTGAGGCAAGTGCATAGCTCCCAACTGTCCCTGATTTCGAGGGACTGTCCCTGATTCAGAAGTCCCTCTGTCCCTCTTTCCTCCTCATTTGTCCCTCATGTTGGTCTGATCTATATAGTTGTATATTATTGCATTACTTATCTATCAAAAAGTGTTTCCCAGTGCTAAAACTTTCATCCGATTTCTAAATTGCTGCATTTGTAAATTTCAAAAGCCAATACAAAGGAATAGTAGTAGTAGTATATTAGAATAGTAAGAAAAAAAACAAAAAAAAAAAACTTACTATTTTACTTTATATTACTTTACTATTTTACTTTTTACTTTAACTATTTTTATTTTATATATATCTATATCTCTATCTCTCTATATATATATATATATATATATATATATATATATATATATATATATACACATACATACATACATACTGAGAAGGTACTGAAGAGGTGGGACAGCTTATAATCTTGGGATTTTTAGACCAAAAGGATGTTGGTAATGGACATTTCAGAAACAGATGTAAAAAAAACACAGATTTTTACAAACTGTCCCTGGTTTTACTTAGGCTGGCAACCCTAATGGGGCCCCCTAGTGGCCCAGGGCCCTCGGGCAGTGCCCAAGTGGTCGAATGGTCAGTCCGCCCCTGTATATATATATATATATATATATATATATATATATATATATATATATATATATATATCTTCCCTAAGGGGGCGTGGCAGGGTGTGTGTCCAATGCCTACATGCTTTTGCTAATAGGTGTCTATCGTTCCCATCTCAGAAAGTTGGGGGGTATACAAGTGCACATTATAGAAGGTTATCCTTTGTTCAATTTTCATTTCAGAGGTTTAAAACCACCTTAAGGAAAAGAAAAATCATTTATATTTTTATTTTGTTTGAATATAATAATTGTGCAATATTTTCTCATATTTATAATACAGACTTCAGGGTTTGATTTACTAAAACTAGAGAGTGCAAAATCTGGTGCAGCTCTGCATAGAGACCAATCAACTTCCAGGTTTTATTGTCAAAGCTTAAAGTGTTAATAAACCCACAACAGTAAAATCAGTCTGTATATGTAGTAAAGCAGTGTTTCTCAACTTCAGTCCTCCAGTATCCCCCAATGGGCCATGTTTTCGGAACTTCCCTAAAATAGCTCTTATCAATACCATGTCATTGATATTGATTTAAAGCAGCTGTGCAAAATAAAGGAAAACCTGAAAACATGGACCTTTGGGTGTACTTGAGGACTGAGTTTGAGAACCACTGCAGTAAAGCATGCCTGTTATACTCACTGTGGAACCCAAGGGGTTAATTTTGCACATTGTGTAAGAAGGCTGTTTGAGCCTGTCCTCTCTGATCCTCCCCATTCTTTTACTGTCCCCATTCCATCTCCTGAGAGTAGAGCCTTAGGGGCATTCTGCACATGATCAGTTTGGTGTGTATTACTAGAGAGTAAGACATGTGCATGACGAAAAAAAAATGTTTCATTTAGATTCGTTAATCTAGTTATTTTGTTTAGTTAAATTCAGTTGATCCATTCAAGTCATAATCAGGATTCGTATTCAGAATTTGTATTCAGAATTAATTTTATCTTATGAATTTTCTTCGAATTTACAATTTTTTTTCGATTTGAAACATTTGAATCGATAAATTTTGAATTAGACACATTTTAGATTTTTTATTTTTTCCCGATTTGAATGTGGCAATGTGAACAAACAAAAGAAAACTCGTCATCAAATAATTACAATGACTCTTTAACCACTTGCTTACTGGGCATCTAAACCCCCCTCCTGCCCAGACCAATTTTCAGCTTTCAGCGCTGTCACTCTTTGAACGACAATTGCGCAGTCATACAACACTGTACCCAAATTAAATTTTTAGCATTTTCTATCCCACAAATAGAGCTTTCTTTTGTTGGTATTTGATCACCTCTGGATTTTTTTGGTTAAAAAAATAAAATAAAATACAAAACCGTTTTATATTTTGTTAATACAATTTGCAAACACGTAATTTTTCTCCTTCGTTGATGTACGCTGATGAGGCTGCACTGATGGGCACCGATTGTGGTGGGGACTGACAGGTGGCATTGGCGGGCACTGATGGGTGGCACCGATGGGTGTCACTGAAGGTCAGTGATGGCTGGCACTGATAGGTGGCACTGATAGCTGGCACTGATGGGCACTGATAGGTGGCAGTGATGGGCGCTGATGGGTAGCAGTGATAGGCACTGATAGGTGACACTCATAGGCAGCACTGCTAGGTGGCACTGATGAGGCACTGATTGGCACCACTTGTGGGCATTGATAGGTGGCACTCGTGGGCATTGATAGGTGGCATTGATTACTGCCACTGTTATGCACCAATTCATGGCATTGTGGACACTGGCAGACGGCACTGGAAGGTGGTACTGGTTGGCGCAGATGAGGCAGCTTCACCTCTTCCTCTTCGGGACCGATGTCCCTTGCACAGAAGCCGGGGATCAGCTTTTTTTTTTTGAGAAAAAAACAAAACGATTACCGATCTTCTGTTTACATCATGTGATCAGTTGTCAATGGCTGACAGTTGATCACGTGGTAAGGGGTCGGGATTGAACCCTTAATCCGATCTGTGATCACCCGAGTCTCATTTACTCGGGTTACCCTGCAGGGGGCACAGAGGGAGCGGGCAAAGGGGAGGAGGTCTATTGACGGCTTCCCGGCGAAGTAGATCCACGCTGTAGCCGTCATTCGGCTATAGCGCGGATCTGAAGGAGTTAAACCACCTTTGGCTTAACAAAAACAGCATTATTTCCAAATGGTACTCTAATAACACACACACGGGGGGGGGGGGGGTTTACTAAAACTGGAGCACTCAGGGTCTAGTGTAGCTGTGCACGGTAGCCAATCAGCTTCTAACTTCAGCTTGTTCAATTAAGCTTTGACAACAAAACCTGGATGCTGATTGGTTTCTATGCAGAGCTGCATCAGACTTTGCACGCTTCAGTTTTAGTAAATCGCCACCCACAGTCTTTGATTTCAGAAATATGTTTACATTTAGAATTCGTCTGGAGTTCGATGTAAAATTTGATTCGAATTTCAATTCAAATTTCAGAAATTTTGACAAATTTAATTTTGTTATTTGGAGCATTCGGTAATATTGGTTTATACTGTAATCCGGGTATTCAGATATATCCGAATCTCCAAATAACGAAATATTTGTCTGAATATTTATTCAGAACGAAACAAACCGTACATGTCTACTAGAGAGTTGTTTTTTTTTTTCTTGGAAGGGTGCACAGGGCCAATCATCACTGTCCAGATAGAGGGTCAGGGCAGCGGCGGCCCATTCATAACGAGCGCCCGGGCACTGCTCCCTCTCTCCTTGCCTATATGACTAATGGATAGATTCATGCATAGCGGGAATCTATCCACGGCTGTGGCTGTCACCCCCTATTCAGGCATCCAGCTCCTTTCAGGATGCCGGGTGCTTGAATTACAACGGCAGGGGTGTTTTTTAAAGCACCGATTAGAGCCATAGACTCTATTAGGCTTCAAAATATGTGGGAGCTGAGCACTGCACCATGAGCCCACCCAGGTGTTAAAACAGCGAAAGAATATTATATGAATATTGAGTAACACTGAACCTCAATCCGGCCAATCAGAAGTGGGTGTGAGACCCATTGGCCAAAAAGAGAAGACTCCCGATTGACCACGGAGAAGGAGGGAGGGAACGGAAGCCAGAGCCGTTGCCCATAGAGAGCAGGAGAACGGGAGAGACGCCGCCACGAGATCCCGGCAGAAGCACCGCATAGATGGGGTAAGTGGACCAGTTCCAACCGCCGACCTGACGGATGGATGGACCTATGGGGAGGTGGGGGGGTGATACTGTTTGCCCCCCTCCCAACAAAATTACCACCGTCCGCCACTGAGTCTGGGGTCCTACAGCCTCATACAGTCAGTGGAGAATAAAAACTCCTCCTACAAGCTTTAACCAGACACTGATTTAAGTCACAAGACTGTTATATACTGCTGATGAGAAAAGGCATTTAGTCATTTATATTTACTAAAATAATTACATCTTCATGTTATTTGTACTATGGGAGACCAGATATAGTGAATACAGGGTCCTGGGTTTAGCAACATTTTAACTGAACAAGCTGAAGTTAGAAGCTGATTGGCTGCCATGCACAGCTGCACCAGATTCTGAGTGTTCCAGTTTTAGTAAATCCCCCCATTTGTCTTTCATGTATGGTTTCCTTATGGAAAAATAATCAGAAATGATAGCTCAGTGATTAGGAATACGCATAAAGAGTCGCACACGTTGATTTAGCATCTATTAAACATTAGCTAGAAACTTCTTCCCGAAACAATGAGATCAGACATCTGAAGAGCCGGTCTGTCTCCGCTGTCCGATTGTTACACTTATGAAGTATTACTATCTCGGGAACATGAAAGTTCCTTGTACATTTCCCAAAGTCTGATCTTTTTCATGTCTCAGCCTACTAAAGATCCGTCACACAAAGGAGCACAAATATGAAACAATGTATTATTTTGGATCCATTATTTGCTGGTAAGGAAAAATCATAATCTTGAAAGTTAAACCGTTTATCAAAACAGGAAAGGTTTCGTGTACTGACAGTTGTCAAAACAAACACAAAGTTTAGTGATTAGTTGTCTGCATTCCAGCAGTTGATGTCAGTAGCCCAAAGATTTGTATAGGGGATTCAGCTTTATACAGAAAGAAAAAGAAGTGGAGGTATAATTAAAAAACAAAATAAATCATTACCGGCGTTTCAATATTATCTACCAAATACCACATTTTCCAAAGAAATGATGCAAAATTTGAACCGCTACATAAAGGAACATAAAGTACCAGGGTTCCATAGTAGGGATCCTCTAGGACAGGGGTCTCCAAACTTTTTAGCCTGAGGGTCACATTGTAAATATTGTAAATTGTAATATTGTATATTGTAAATATTCACGGGCTGAAAAAATGTGTCATTTATAAATAAACTTTAAAAATTTAAATAATCTCAACATAGCCTTTCCGCAGGTCTGTGTCACCGTCAGAGCCTTTCTGCATATCTGTGTCCCCATTAGAGCCTTTCCGCACCTCTGTGCCCCCCATAAGAGTCTCCCAATACCAGTATCCTCCATATCTGTGTCCAAATCATCAGTGTCCCCTTCATCAATGTCCCCAGCGAGTGTCCCCATAAGCAGTCTCCCCATCAGCAGTGTCCCCATCATCAGTGTCCCCAGCGAGTGTCCCCATCATCAGTGTCCCCAGCGAGTGTCCCCATCAGCAGTCTCCCCATCATCAGTGTCCATATCATCAATGTCCCCAGCGAGTGTCCCCATCATCGGTGTCCCCAGTGAGTGCCCCCATCAGCAGTCTCCCCATAATCAGTGTCCCCATCAGCAGTCTCCCCATCATCAGTATCCCCATCATCAGTGTCCCCAGCGAGTGTCCACTATCAGCAGTCTCCTCATCATCACTGTCCCCAGCAGTCTCCCCAGGGAGTGTCCTCATCAGCAGTCTCCCCATCATCAGTGTCCTCATCATCCATGTCCCCAGCGAGTGTCCCCATCATTGGTGTCCCCAGCGAGTGTCCCCATCAGCAGTCTCCCCATAATCAGTGTCCTCATCATCAGTGTCCCCAGCGAGTGTCCCCATCATCAGTGTCCCCAGCGAGTGTCCACATCAACAATCTCCCCATCATCAGTGTCCTCATCATCAATGTCCCCAGTGAGTGTCCCCATCATCAGTGCTTCCAGCGAGTGTCCCCATCAGCAGTCTCCCCATCATCAGTGTCCTCATCATCAGTGTCCCCAGCAGTCTCCCCAGGGAGTGTCCCCATCAGCAGTCTCCTCATCATCAGTGTCCTCATCATCAGTGTACCCAGCGAGTGTCCCCATCATCAGTGTCCCCATCATTAGTCTCCCCATCATCAGTGTCCCCAACGAGTGTCCCCATCAGTAGTCTCCTCATAATCAGTGTCCTCAGCAGAGTCTCCTGTACATGTACATTTGCCTCTTGCCTCTAGCAGACTTCAGCTCTCCTGCACCTCCTGACTTCCTACACACGCGGAAGGATCACTAATACAAACAGTGGGCAGGACGCTGGTAGGTGCTGCGCTGATGATGTCACTGGTTGCTAGGACATCGACGCTCCCAGCAGCCAATCATCAGCACAGCGTGGCAGCATGGGAGGAGTGGCTTTGTTTGTGGGACCTGCCAGTCATACTGCCGTCTGCTGCTTTTAAAAGGCAGCAGATTGGCAATGATATGTTGGCAGAGTCTGGGTGAGCTGTGGGCCAAAGAAAAGACACAAGCGGGCTAGATGTGGCCCGTGGGCCGGGGTTTGGAGAACTCTGCTTTAAGGGTTGCTAGGGGTTCCTTAAACAATGAGCAATTTTTGCGTCTCAGATAAGTTCCCACTAACACCTTCTTTAGGTATCTGTACGAATATTAATCGCCATTGTCACACAAGTGGGTGGGCTCTGCCCTCCAAGCCCACCCTTTTTTGAAGCTAATTAGAGCCTCAGGCTCTAATCATGTGCATAAAAAACCCCATTCAAATCCATGCATTCGGCGCCCTGCATGTAGATTAAGGAGGCCCCATAAGGGCAGGTTGCCACTGCTAAAGGGACTACTTTCCATTTAGAACACTGAAATAACTTTTCCTTGGCTTGTTCCCATACTTGTTTGCCAACTGTCCTGACCCATGTCTATTCTGACAATTACCCCTCATTCCACCCTTAACCACTTGCTTACTGGGCACTTAAACCCCCCTCAGTCCCAGACCAATTTTCAGCTTTCAGCGCTGATGCACTTTGAATGACAATTGCGCGGGCATACTACACTGTACCCAAATGAAATTTTTATCATTTTTTTCCCACAAATAGAGCTTTCTTTTGGTGGTATTTAGTTACAGCTCAGAGTTTTATTTTTTGCTAAACAAACAAAAAAAGATGCAAAAAAAAAAAAAATCATGTTTTAATAGTTTGTTATAAAATTTTGCAAACGGGTCATTTTTCTCCTTCATTGAAGTGCGCTGATTAGGCGGCACTGATGGCTGCATTGGTGGGCACTGATGGGCTGCATTGGTGGGCACTGATAGGCTGCATTGGTGGGCACTGATAGGCTGCACTGGTGGGCACTGATAGGCATAGTTAAGGCGGCACTAATAGGCACAGATAAGGCGGCACTGATGGGCACAGATAAGGCGGCACTGATGGGCAAAGATGGGCACAGATAAGATGGCATGGATGGGTGGCACGGATAAGTGGCACGGATGGGTGGCACGGATGGGCACTGATAGGTACCACTGATAGATGGGACTGATGGGCACTGATAGGTGGCACTGATAGGTGGCTCTGATAGGTGGCACTGCTGGGCACTGATGGGCGGCACTGCTGGGCACTGATGGGCGGCACTGGGGTGCAGCACCTTTGAGGCACATTGTGGGCACTGTGGGTGGCACTGTTGGTGGCACTGCTGGATGGCACTGTGGGTGGCACTGTGGGTGGCACTGTGGGCACTATGGGCACTGCTGGGTGGCACTGATGGGGGGCACTTACTTTTATTCAGGATGGCACTGCGGTGGGCAGGTGGGCACTGGCAGGGGGCAGGTGGTCAGCTGTATTGCTGGCCGTGATCGAGACTGATGTCCCGATCACGGCCGCCGGTGATCGGCTTTTTATAATAGCCGATTACCGGCTCCGTTCTATCACATGATCAGCTATCATTGGCTGACAGCTGATCACGTGATAAGGGGTCGGGATCGACCCCTTGCACGGATCGGTGATCAGGCGAGTCTCACGGACTCGCCGATCACAGAGCGCGCCGCGCGCGCCCCTCAGGGCGCGCGCAGGCCGCTCGTACCCGGGACGATGTCAATAGACGTAGTCCCGGAAAAGTAGATCCGCGCTAATGCCGTCATTTGGCAATAGCGCGGATCCCAAGTGGTTAAAATATAACTAAAGGCAAAACTTTTTTTACATTTTGGATAGAGTGGAGATTTTTAGATTAGCACACCTGTCAGGGACATTCACCCTCTCTATTTGTCCTGTTTACCTTTAGCATTGAAAGTGAAAGTAAAAGAAAATCCCAAATTTTGGCTTGTCCCCAGAAAAGTAATTGAGAGGAAATCTTCCAATGGGGACAATAGTTCTGGTGATCCGGGGGTCCCCAAGAGATTCCCTTAATTTTAGGGCATTTTCTCTCAGTTCCTCTTTTGGCTATGGGACAGGAAGTGAATGCAAATCTCCCAAAGGGGAAACAGATGGCAAAAATAAATCTTAAAAAAATGAATGCCTATACTTCTACTTTAACTGGTTGCCGACCAGCCACCGCAGTTTTACTGCGGCAGAATGGCACGGCTGGGAAAAACGCCGTTACCTTGCGTCGCTTTGCCTTTTGGCCACCGCAGCGCGTGCCCGGAGATGATGCGTGTCCGGCAGGCGCAATGACCACTGGGCACCCGTGATCGCACGTCACAGAGCGAGAACCGGGATCTGTGTGTGTAAACACACAAATCCCGGTTCTCTCAGGGAGAGGAGACAGATTGTGTGTTCATACTAAGTGTGAACAGCGATCTCTCTCTCCTCCTAGACAGTCCCATCCCTCCTACAGTTAGAACACACACTGAGGGAACAAAGTTAGCCCCTTGATCGCCCCCTAGTGTTACCCCCTTCCCTGCCAGTGACATTTGCACAGTAATCAGTGGATTTTTATAGCACTGATCGCTGTATAATGGTCCCAAAAATGTGTCAAAAGTGTCCAATTTGTCCTCCGCAATATTGCAGTCCCAATAAAAATTGAGGATCACCGCCATTACTAGTAAAAAAAAATAATAATAAAAATTCCATAAATCTATCCCCTATTTTGTAGACTCTATAACTTTTGCGCAAACCAATTAATATACGCTTATTGCGACTTTTTTTTCCAAGAATATGTAGAAGAATACATATCGGTCTAAATTGAGGAAATAATTTTTTTATTTTTTTTTAAGAAAAATGTGGGATATTTATTATAGCATAAAGTAAAAAATAAGTAAAAGTAAAAGGGGTTGATTTACTAAAGGCAATTCCACTTTGCACTGCAAGTGCATTTGGAAGTGCAGTCGCTTTAGATCTGAAGGGAAGATCTGAAGTGAGTGGAAGCTCTGCTGATTTTATCATCCAATCGCGTACAAGCAAAAATGTTTTATTTTCCTTGCATGTCCCCTTCAGATCTACAGCGACTTTTCTTCCAAGTGCACTTGTAGTGCAAAGTGGAGTTGCCTTTAGTAAATAAACCCCATTAAGATCATTAACATTACAACATGGTTTATCACCAACAAAAAGACTCCAGAATGCTGTGGGTTGCACTCGAAAGGAGGGAGGGGCCAGCAGAGCTGAAGAGGGACCTGAGAAGAGGAGGATCTGGGCTGCTCTGTGCAAAACCAACTGCACAGAGCAGGTAAGTATAACATGTTTGTTATTTTTAGAGAGAAAAAAACAAGACTTTACAATCTTTTCACGCAAGATTTGCACAACTTTTCACCATGATTCATACAATTTTGTTTCCCCAATTAAATCTATCTTTTAGATAGTAAGCTCTAAGGAGCAGGGCTCTCTGATTCCTCCTGTAATGAATTGCCTTGTAACCATACTGTCTGCTCTCACGCTGTAAAGCAGTGCGCTAACTGTTGCCGGCTGCTATATAAATCTTGTATAATAATAATATTTTAAAATGTCTGAAAGAGATATATATATATATATATATATATATATATATATATATATATATATATATATATATATCCGAGGCACCCCATTCTAAAATGCAAAAATTATTCTAATAATTGTAAAAAATGCAACCTTCACAAGTCCAAGTAGAAAACCCAACATTGGCGGTGATTTATTCTTCCAAAGGAAATACACTTTTGCAAACTGGTACTGACTAGTATATCAATGTTCCTCTTCTCCCCCAGTTTTTCTCCATCACTCATGTGAGCCCAAAGCTGATGGAGAGGGGCAGGAGGGGGTCAAACAAGGATGCTTTGCAGGCAACTGACATCCTCCTTATCAACTGATGACCCCATTGGTCGTTAGGATGCTGGCAGCCAACAGCGGCTGGTCTATAAGAGGCGCAGGGGGCGATGCCCCCTAATCTCTATGCGCTGGCCCCAATCTCCAATGCGAGGTGCCAGACACATTTCTACAAGCTTTTTTTTTTCTTTTTTTTTGAAGCACATGATTAAAAAAGCCTCAAAAAGGTTGGGCTCTGCGCCCCAAGCCCACCCACATGTGACATTAGCAAATCAACATTCGCTATTGTCTTCCTGCTTCTCCTCCTGGTCAATCATTGGCTGGGAGGAGAAGCCGGGGAAGCTGTCCACAGGCCTAGATGGGGTAAGTGCGGACCAGGCATGGGGATTTGTTTGTCGCCCTTCCAAAAAAAAAAAAAAAAATGGAGCACCAGTCGCCACTGCTGGCAGCTAGAAGGCTGTAATGGGGCACAATGAAAACCTGTAACATGCCCCGTGCACATGAGCGGAATTTCCATCTGAAAAATCTTGGATGGTTTTTCCGATGGAATTCCGTTCAAGCTTGGCTTGCATACACACCGTCACACAAAAGTTCTCTGAACTTTCGACCGTCAAGAACGAGGTGATGTACAACACAAGGACGAGCCAAGAAAATGAAGTTCAATGTTTCCAAGCATGCATCAAATTGTTTCCGAGCATACGTAGGAATTTTGCGCATCGGAATTGCTACAGACAATCTGAACTTTTTCCGACCGGAAAATAGAGAACCTGCTCTCAATCTTTTGCTGGCGGGAATTCCACTAATGCTGCATACACATGATCAGAAATTCGGCCAGCAAAAGTCCGATGTGAGCTTTTGGTTGGAAAATGCGACCGTGTGTATGCTATATCGGACATTTGCTGGCTGAATTTCCGATCATGTGTACGCGGCATTAGTGTAACTAAAAGGCAGGCTTTATCCACACGCCAGCTTGCATACAATTTTTGGCCAATTTTTAGGCATCTTGCTAAGGCACCCCTGAAGAAATCTTAAGGCATCCCCTGGACACCTTGGTTGAAAAAGGCTGGTCTTTCCTCCAATTTCTTTCTAGTTATACTATATATCCTGTGTAGACAGTTTTCCTATATCACAGTTTTCTGGATCAATATATTAGGGTACATACAAGTTCTGAATAGGTTTCCTTGTATTTCTTCAAATCCTAGTAATATAATAAAAACTATAAACTATAAATATTGTATGACCACAGTTCTTGTCCTACCCACATCTATCTTTTTTTTTTTGTGCTTTTCGCCTACATATCATTTTAAAGTGTTTTGTTCTCAACAAAAAAGTTTTAATCATATAAATTGTACAAGCAGCTCTGTATGTGAATTGCTGTGACCTGTACAGGAGAATCATTTATAATAAATTCTTTATTACAGACAAAGGCTTCCCAAAAAAAGAAAGTCCACTGATAAAAGAAAAAAAAATCTTTTTATGTGTATATAATGGACACTGATTACTGCTGAATTTTCCTGAACATTTAGTTCTTAGTTCTGTGTGTCACCCACACTATGTAACTCTTTACCCGAGATCGAGGCTTTGTTCTTCGTGTCTCCAGCTATTTCTCTATGAATTCTCAAGTCCATTTTCTAATCAATGTATGAACTTAATATACTTAGAGTGGCTGTAAACCACTGAAATGAAAAATGGACAAATTTCTCCCTATATATGGTGTACTTGCCTCAATCCAAAGCACTTAGTGTGATTCCGTCTGCTATCTGCCCTTCTGACAGGTTATGCCAACAACGCAGAATCCCAGGAGACAGCCCTGCCCAACTTCAGCACAGGGAAGGCGATAGCCAGTCTCAGCTGTGCATGTTTCCCAATGAGACTGTGTAGAGGAGGTGTGTCCATTCCCTCCACTCAGGTCTCAAATTACAGTCAGCTCTTTTCTCTGTGCTGTGCAGAAAAGTGACATCGGATGCCCCGCCACCGCCTGCCCGCTGGAGCTGAGAAATGATGTGGAAAATGTGTGCTTTAGGAGGCTGTAGAGGAGAGCGGGTTGCAGATAAACATTTACAACTTATGTAGGAGAATTTGTTTCATCTCTGTGTATCACCTGAGGCCAGTCACTTCACTGGATGTACAAATGGAAAAAATCATTTGATCCCCTGCTGATTTTGTAAGTTTGCCTACTGACAAAGAAATGATCAGTCTATCATTGTATATGTATATATATATATATATATATATATATATATATATATAATTGTATATAATTGTATATATATATATATATATATATGTAAATGGTTGGTTTATTTTAATAGTGAGAGACAGAATAACAACAAATAACAACAAAAATATCCAGAAAAAATGCATTTCAAAAACACTATAAATTGATTTGCATCCCTATTTCACAGGGATGTGATGGGAATAAAATCCAGGGAATAAAATCCAGCACATCCATTAGTAAAAGAAGCACACCATGTACACATAAACACTGGTTAGGCACACATTTAAATCTTTGATTATCATAGATGTTTAACCCCTTCCCAGCCTTCCAGTCTCATTAGTACAGTGACAGCGCATATTTTTAGCACTGATCACTGTATTAGTTTCACTGGTTCCCACGTCAAAAGTGTCAGCTAGCGTCAGATTATCAGCCGCAATATCTCTGATCGGCACCATTACTAGTATAAAAAATAGAATTCCAGTAAATATCCCATAGTTTGTAGACATTATAACTTTTGCGCAAACCAATAATAAATATCCCATAGTTTGTAGACATTATAACTTTTGCGCAAACCAATCAATATACACTTATTTGGATTTTTTGTTTTCTTTTTTTTACCAAAAAGATGTAGTAAAATACATATTGGCCTAAATTCATGAAGAAATTAGATTGTTTTACATTTTTTTATTGAATATGTTTTATAGCAGAAAGTAAAAAATTTTGTTTTTTTTCTTCAAAATTGTCGGTATTTTTTTGTATATAGTGCAACAAATAAAAAACGCAGAGGTGATCAAATACTACCAAAGGAAAACTCTATTTGTGGGGAAAAGGACATAAATTGTATTTATGCACAGTGTTGCATGACCGCGCAGTTGTCAGTAGCCGTATAGCAAAAAATGGCCTGGTCATAAAAGGGGGATAAATCTTCTGGAGGCCAAGTGTTTAAAGTGATCCATGCAGTGCAAAGGAAAATGGGCCTAACTCTTACCACTCACTTACGGGCCGACCACAGTAAAAAAAAAAGTTTTACAGCGGCTGTTTGAAGGAGGATATCGTTGTTATGGCAGCAGCTAGCTGCCATAACCCCGGTATCCCCTTCTTCAGCGGGCGGTGCGCTACAAGATAAAAGTGGTCTCTGCAGCGGATTCCTCACAAGATCACTTTTATTAGTGGCGGGAGAGGGCCCCCCACCTTCTGTCGCGATCCGGTGCCCTGTGCCGCTTACAGGAGCCACCGGGAGCGGCGGAGGCGATCGCATCTTGTCTCCTGCTTGGTATGGAGACGAGTGAGGGGAAGATGGCCCCCTCCCGTCTCCATACAATTGCTGGGTGGAAGCGACGTCAAAACGTCACTTCCGCCCACAGCTCTTAAAGGGCCAATTTTTTTTTAAACGATTTTTTATTTTTTTTGTCTAAATATGAGATCTGAGGACTTTTTGACCCCAGATCTCATATTTAAGAAGACCTTTCATGCTTTTTTCTATTACAAGGGATGTTTACATTCCTTATAATAGGAATAAAAGTGACAATTTTTTTTTAAACAGTGTAAAAATTAAAAATAAAAGGTAAAATAAATAATAATTTATAAAAAATAATAATAATAATAATGTATTTATAAATGTATAAATTTATAAATAAATAATACATTTTTTAAACATTGTAAAAATAAAAAATAAAAGGTAACATAAACAATAATAATAAAAAAAATTTAAGCTCTCCCCGTCCCACCGAGCTCGCACACAGAAGCGAAGGCATGCGTGAGCAGCGCATATGAAAACGATGTTCAAACCACACATATGAGGTATCTCCACGATCGATAGAGTAAGAGCAATAATTCTAGCTCTAAACCCCCTCTGTAACGCAAAACATGCAACCTGTAGAATTTTTTAAAGGTCGCTTATGGAGATTTTTAAGGGTAAAAGTTTGTCCCCATTCCGCAATTTTGAAACGTGACATGTTGGGTATCAATTTACTCGGCGTAACATTATCTTTCACAATATAAAAAAAAAATATTTGGCTAATTTTACTGCTGTCTTTGAATTTTTCGCCAAAAAAGTGCACTTGTAAGACCGCTGCACAAATGCGGAATGAAAAAAAGTATTGCAATGACGGCCTTTTTATTCTCTAGGGTGTTAGAAAAAAATGTTTGGGGGTTCTAAGTAATTTTCTAGCAAAAAAAAAAACTGTTTAATCATGTAAACACCAAAATCTCAAAACGAGGCTGGTCCTTAAGTGGTTAAGCAGCATGTGCCCAAATTCTCTCACATGCTGCTCTGTTCAAATGTCATAAATTTTTTATTTTTTTTTCATGTGCAATTAGTACAGTAAAAGCTGTGTTGGCAGCACACTGAAGAGCCAGACCTCTGCTCTCACTTGGAGCACAACTATCAAAGTCATCAGCATTTCAACATTGCCTCTGCACAGTGCTGCAATCAACAACACTCATCACTATAGAGTCTGACCTTTGTGCTCTGTGTGAGAGCAGCGGTCCGGCTCTCCAGTGTGCTGATAACACGGGCAATTTGTGCAGTATTTGGCACACATTCATAACAAAAAAAAAAAGCTTTCTTCACAAATTTCGCTGCCCCAGCCCGCACCCCTGCTACCTCCTCACTGGCTGTGATCGACAGCAGTGGGAGCCAATGGCTTCTGCTGCTGTTTCTCAACCAATGAGAAGGGAGAACCTTCAAGGTCAGAACCACTTTTATTGTGCTTTAGTTAACCCCTTCTGAACCGCCCACCGTCGTCATACGCCAGTACTTTGAAGTGGAATATCGTTGTTATGGCAGCAGCTAGCTTCAGTGGGCGGTCTGCTTCAAGATAAAAGTGGTCTCTGCGGCGGATTCACCGCAAGATCACTTTTATTGGCGGCGGAAGAGGGGGCCCCCCCGCTGCACTCCGGTGCCCTCCGCCGCTTACCAGAGACTTCGGCAGAAGCGGAGACGATCGGATCCTCTCCCTAGCCTGACATAGAGATGAGTGAGAGGAAGATGACCCCCACCCGTCTCCATATCATTGCAGGGCGAAAGTGACGTCAAAACGTCACTTCCGCCCATGGCTCTTAAATGACCATTTTTTTAAATATTTTTTTAAATGGTACTTTCGTGTAAATATGAGATGTGAGGTCTTTTTGACCCCAGATCTCATATTTAGGAGGTCCTGTCATGCCTTTTTCTATTACAAGAGATGTTTACATTCCTTGTAATAGGAATAAAAGTGACACATTTTTTTTTTTTAAAGAACAGTGTAAAAATAAAAAATAAAAGTTAAAATAAATAAGAAAAAAAATAAAAAATTTTGAACACACCCCATCCCGACGAGCTCACGTGCAGAAGTGCCTGAATATGATAACGGTGTTCAAACCACACATGTGAGGTATCATCGCGAATCAGTAGAGCGAGAGCAATAAATCTAGCCATAGACCTCCTCTGTAACTCATAGCATGCAACCTGTAGAATTTTTTAAACGTCGCCTATGGAGATTTTTAAGGGTAAAAGTTTGTCGCCATTCCACGAGCAGGTGCAATTTTGAAGCGTGACATGTTGGGTATCAATTTACTCGGCGTAACATTATCTTTCTCACTTAAAAAAAAACAAAAAAAAATGGGTTAACTTTACTGTTGTCTTATTTTTTTATTCAAAAAAAGTGTATTTTTTCCCCAAAAAAAAGTGTGCTTGTAAGATCGCTGTGCAAATACGGTGTGACACAAAGTATTGCCATTTTATTCTCTAGGGTGTTAGAAATTTTTTTAGTAATTTTAGTAAATTCTAAGTAATTTTCTAGCAAAAAAAAAAAAAAGTTTTTAACTTGTAAACAAAAATCTCAGAGAAGTACAGCCAAAGCTCGTTTGGCTGTATTTTTATTGTGGATCACAGGAGTGCAGCAGAGTGACCCGTTTTCAGCAGACAGTGGGCTGAAATCTGCTGCTGACATCACAGAGCCGGTCTAGGGTTGGGATCCGCCCACATGCCTGGACCGGCACCCAGCTCAGCCTTTCAGTGAGCTGCTGAGAGCCTGAGCTGGTTGCTCCCGCCCCCTCTACAGTTCAGTGCTTCAGTGAGAGCTGGGGGGAGGGGGGGCAGAGCAGAAAGCTGTGACTGACAGTCATCAGCTCTCTGCTCGTGGAGGTATGAGAACCAAGTGAATAGCGGTGTTTGATCCGTCGGTTCTCAGTCTTAGAGCCGGCGGGGGACAGATGCAACATTAAACTGATGCTGCATCCACCTAAGCCCTTGTACACACGGTCGGAGAATCCGTCGGAATGTGTCATATCGGACCGTGTTGTCGGATAATCCGACTGTGTGTGGTATGCATCGGACTGATTCCGTCGGAATATCCGTCGGACCCAATTTTCCAACTTGTTGGAAATATTTTCCGACCAACTGGTTCCATCGGACATACTCCGATCATGTGTAGAGAATTTTGATCGGACCAAGTGCCACGCATGCTCAGATCAAATTCCTACATCAAAGCTATTGGCTACTAGCCTGAACGTAGTCCCATCGTAACGAAATTACGTCATCACGTTCTGAATGATCGGATTTTTCGACAACTTAGTCCGACCGTGTGTATGCAACAGTTTCGGACAAAATCCGATGGATTTGGTTGTCGAAATCTCCAACCATGTGTACAGGGGCTAAGAATGATTCCCCCCAAACAAAAAAACAAAAAAATCCCATACTTCTCTTTTAAAGTATATCTAAAGGCACAATGTTTTTGTTTACTTTTGGATAGATAGATAGATAGATAGTAGAGAGGGATTCCAACCCCCTGTCAGGTTTTTACTGCTGTCTGTGTCCCTGATTCACCCTCTCTATTAGTCCTGGTGACCTAAGGAGGCCTCGAGGGATTCTCTTAATTTGCAGAAATGTCCTCTCTATTCCTGTTTTGACTATGGGACAGGAAAAGGACATAAATCTCCCGAATGGGGACACAAAACTAACAGGGGATATAACCCTGCCTTACGGTATCCAACGTTTTTGTGAAAAAAAATTTTGACTATAGTTCTACTTTAAGGAAAAATCTTTCTACGGTTGGCTTTACCTTGTAATACAAAACTCAGAGGTCTCTATACAAACATTCTCTAGACAGCACAAGAAGAACATCCCCGAAGCGGTTAACTATTCCCATGAAGTTTATCAGAGAACTGGTACCATACATTGTATCAACCATATGAATACCCAAGTTCAGCCAGGTAAACAGTTATTAAGTTCTCTTTACAATCAAGTGGCATTATCCAAAATCATGGCTGGTGCCTCTGGTTCTTATAATATTAGATCCAAAGACACCGACTGCTCTTCTTCACTCTGACAATTGTTAAAGCCTACTATTTTCCTAATTCTCAAAAAGATGAAGATTTTTGCCTGATGTCGGAGTATTTTCATGTGTTTCTTAAACCAATATGGCTTGATAGATTTAAAGGAAACCTACAATGAGAGGAACATAGAGGATATCATTGCTGAATTCTCTTTTTCGCACATGCTAGTTGCCTGTCAAGCTTCTAGCTTCAAAACGATGTCAATGACTTGGAACGATTATGCAGATAAGGACTTCTGGTCTTGTTCTGAAAGCTGGCGGGAGGTGGAGGCACTACCAGGGTCCCAAAAGTTGCACTTGTGACTGGGCCCTGGAATCCCACCACAGCGAGGGATGGAAAGGGGGCCAGCTGCAGAACATGTGAAAGGTCCCTGCTGTGGGACCACAAGGGTTGGTTTACACTTCTCGACCCCAAAGTCCTGCTACTTGATTGTGATTTCCTTACAACTTACTTGCCGCTTGCTAGCAATTTCCTTGTGACTTTTTAACATTGTCTATGGCAGTGGTCATCAACCCTGTCCTCAGGGCCCATTAACAGGCCAGGTTTTATGTATTACCTTGGGAAGATGCAGACTAGAATACTGCAACCACTAAGCAGCAAATTATATCACCCGTGATGTATTTCAGTTATCTTGTAAACCTGGCCTGTTAGTGGGCCCTGAGGACAGGGTTGATGACCACTGGTCTGTGGCACTCAAATTGCACCAATGTCGCAGAAAAATAGTGGAGGAACCTTTTTTTTCTTTTTTGCTGTGACTTGAGTCACAATGATTAGGATGTCACCCACTGAAATGAATGTGTTTTTTGTAGCAGTGTAAAGGGCCCTGGGCTTGGAGGGAAGGGCCACCAGAAGAAACGGCCTGGTCAGGGTAGCCGTTTATGGATTCTTGAACAGGGGCCCAGAAGGTTTCACGCCTCTGCCAGTGGGTAAGCATTACAACCAGACAATTAGCAAAGGAAGCAGCAATGGTAGCCCCCTAACTTACTCTTATGGCAGATTTCTTTGGTCATTTTGGTCATTACCATCATAATGATGATATATTTAAAAAAAATAAAAAAATAAAAGTCAGCAGCTACAAATACTGTGGCTGCTAACTTTTAATAATCGGACATTTACCTGTGTCAGGGTCCAATGATGCGGAGGATCAATGCCCCGCTCGTCTCCCCCTCCTCTCGGTGGTACCGGCATTTTAACTGTGGGCGCCCGGCTGAGGCTTCACAGCTGGGCACCCACTGTGGACGCAGGAGCTGTTCTGCGTGCCACGCTTGGCCGTGCAATCATCTGGGACCTGTCACGTATCCCAGATGATTGCCTAGAGGGAGGGGACAGAGGTGATCTCCCTTCCTGCGCCGAGGAAAGTGACGTCAGGAGCCCAGACGCTGAAGGAGGCAGATTTCGAGAGACCACATAGCAACAGGCAAAAAAAGGTAAGTAAAAAAAAATATTGTTTCCAAATGTTTTTTTTTTCATGCACATTAATTAATTTTTTTTTTTTTGGGGTGGAACTCCACTTTAATTTAACTAAGATGTGTTATTTTATTTGCTTCTCTTTGAAAAAAAAAAAAAAAAAAAAAAAAATATATATATATATATATATATATATATATATATATATATATATATATATATATATATATATATATATATATATATATATATATATATATATATATATATATATATATATATATATATATATATATATATATATATATTACGGCTAGGAAAATTAAAGATTAATTCCTCGATTAATCGTTAATAATACTTTTGATCGGTACTCACCTCTCCGCCGGCTTCCAGGTCTTCAGGGAGTTCCGTTGGAGACCCAGTGACATCACAGACATTGACATCACCTGATTCCTCCCCCTTCCACAAGTGCCTCTGTCTGCTAACGAAGGGAAGGGGGGAGGAGTCCGATGCCTTTGATGTCTGTGACGTCACCGGGCAACCTGGACAGTGATGGTAACTATGGATGTGGTTAACTGGGATTATTCAGTGAGCTAAGTGTAGGCAAATTTGATAACTTCCGTTTTTAGCATTGTTGTAAAAAACAAAAAAAACAAAATGCAAACACTCTGGTATGTCTGCATGACTGGCTAAAGTGATGCCTACATGCCTACTATAAAGTGACTGACAGTCAACATACTAGATATGTTTTATAATTAAAGTTAAACTAACTTTCTATATTTTTCTTAAAGTTTAATAAAAAAAAAAAACTTACCTCAGTGCTACAGTTTGAATTTAAAACGTATTTGTGTGAACTGTGAAGTTAAGTCATGGATTGTAGAAACTAACTAGTGTCGGGTGATTGTATATAGTGTATACCACATTTACCACTGGCTAATGCAGAGTTGCAATGCAATTAATAAAAAAAAAAAAGATTAATCGAACACGAAAATTTTAATCAGTAACAGCCCTAATATATATATATATATATATATATATATATATATATATATATATATATATATATATATATATATATATATATATATATATACATATATATATATATATATATATATATATATATATATATATATATATTAGGGCTGTTAATGATTAAAATTTTCGTGTTTGATTAATTGATTTTTTTTAATCGATTAATCGACTAATTTGGATTAATTATAACGCACATACAGATCCATCTACTTTTAGCTGATCTCCTTGCATTGCAACTCTGCATTAGTCAGTGATAAATGTGGTATACACTGTATACAATCACCCGACATTAGTTTGTTTTCAGAATCCATGACTTAACTTCACAGTTCACACAAATACGTTTTAAATTCAAACTGTAGCACTGATGTAAGTCATTATTTTTCCTCAGTAGCGTGACAATCCCTCCACCTCTGGTCTAACTAATCACTCTCACCTTATGGCATGGACCCCTGTGCAAATAGGTGGTCATGCAAGCGGGTATCAAAAGGGTTAACATGGACCATAAACTTCTCTCACGTCTCCTTAGATCTCAGCAAAGACGCCAGGTCATGGGTAGAAAGAAAACATCTAAGTGCTCACCGCTTAAGTATAAGATTAAATTTTTGTGTTCAAACACAAACTACTCACATAAAGATGATAAAAACACAGCATGTAAAGCCGACAATCGTGTTAGTTCCGTAGGGCAGCAGCGGGTGACGTCATGCGTAGCTCCTCCCCAGTACGCGTTACGTTCAATCAGAACTTCAACGTCACCAGACTCCTCCCCCCTTCCCTTTGTTAGCAGACGGAGGCACTTGGGGAAGGGGGAGGAGTCCGGTGACGTTCATGCCCGTGACGTCAACGGATCTCCGACGGAACTCCCTGAAGCCGGCGGAGAGGTGAGTACCGATCAAAAGAATTTTGATTGTTCAAAAAAATGTATCGATTAATCGAGGAATTAATATTTCATTTCCACGTCCCATATATATATATATTGGGTATTATGGATGAGCGAATTCGAGGTGGAGGTACTTGACTGGCCTGCACAGAGTCTTGACCCCAACCCGATTGAACACCTTTGGGATGAAGTAGAGTGGAGACTGCGAGCCAGGGAGCCACTGCAATGCGGGAAAGGGCAGGGGGGTGTTGCAAGGGTATATTTTGTCTAATTCTCATAGTTCAGCTTTAAAAATGGTCACTGACGCTGTCAATTTAAATCTGTATATATAACATACTGTAGTAAGCATGATCCACTGTAAAACATAGCGATACAGTTGACAGCAGGAGCTCAGTGTCATGAAAATGTGATTTTGAAGACCTGAAATTTAGCATTTAGAAATAACGCAGCATGTGGTGGAGAATTACCAGTTCAGATAACACATCACAAATATTGATCATGTACGGTGCAAGGCTTACATGAGGTCAGTTATGATAGAACCACATATTAAAGCACCTTTTGCGTTTGCTAAAAGTAATTCAGGGAGATCGGCTTGCTTATGACTCACAAGCAACATTATCTAAGGTGACATCATTATGCTATCCCTGCAAGAGAAGTCATATCCTACTACACAGTCATAAAAGAGTAATACTGTACGCTCCATGTATAGCTACAGGAGCTAGCCAGAAAAAGGTTGTGTCTTTTCCTTTAATTGCACCAATAAAACCATCATAATGTTGTGTTTGCTATGTGCGGTTAGATGATTGATGAAGATGATTGATGTAAATTGCGTACAATAATAAAGAGTGGGCATGAAAAGTTTGGATTGGACCTCGGCTGTTCTGGTGTTCAGACAAACACCTAAACATTTCCCTGATTGGTTGGAGCTGAGTGTCATGTATGATAGTGGTATTACTGTGGCTATTATTGTATGGCAGCTTCCCTCACCCAGCCTCCAGATCCAGCGTTGTCCCACTGACAGCCTTCTGTGACCCGAAACAACTCGGTCCCATGCCAACATCTTACTTGTGATGTCATCAACTGGCCCACCTGCTCTTTTGGGTTCAGCCCGCGGGGCGTATGTGATGGTGCGCCGCTAGGCCCGCCCCCTCCTACTAGCTGCATGGAAGACTCAAGGCCTCCTGGGATATGTGATGTGGATATCTCAGGTGGCCCATATATCAGGTGGTCCAGTGAGCACTGTGCATGTCATTCGTCTAGGCCAAGGGTCTTCAAACTGCGGCCAGAGGGCCAGATGCGGCCCTTTGCTTGCCTTTATTCAGCCCTTGGAGTGCTATTCCTCCCAATAATATGAGGTACTATTCTTCCCACTGACACCAGCAATGGGGCACTATTCTTCCCACTGACACCAGCAATGGGGCACTATTCTTCCCACTGACACCAACAATGGGGCACTATTCTTCCCACTGGCACCAACAATGGGGCACTATTCTTCCCACTGACACCAACAACGGGGCACTATTCTTCCCACTGACACCAAGAATGAGGCACTATTCTTCCCACTGACACCAACAATGGGGCACTATTCCTCCCACTGACACCAGCAATGGGGCACTATTCCTCCCACTGACACCAGCAATGGGGCGCTATTCCTCCCACTGACACCAGCAATGGGCCACTATTCCTCCCACTGACACCAGCAATGGGGCTCTATTCCTCTTACTGACACCAACAATGGGGCACTATTCATCCCACTGACACCAACAATGGGGCACTATTCCTCCCACTGACACCAGCAATGGGGCACTATTCCTCCCACTGACACCAGCTTTTGGGCCACTATTCCTCCCACTGACACCAGCAATGGGGCTCTATTCCTCTTACTGACACCAACAATGGGGCACTATTCATCCCACTGACACCAACAATGGGGCACTATTCCTCCCACTGACACCAGCAATGGGGCACTATTCCTCCCACTGACACCAGCAATGGGGCACTATTCCTCCCACTGACACCAACAATGGGGCACTATTCCTCCCACTGACACCAGCAATGGGGCACTATTCCTCCCACTGACACCAACAATGGGGTACTATTCCTCCCACTGACACCAGCAATGGGGCACTATTCCTCCCACTACCACCAGCAATGGGCCACTATTCCTCCCACTGACACCAGCAATGGGGCTCTATTCCTCTTACTGACACCAGCAATAGGGCACTATTCCTCCCACTGACACCAACAATGGGGCACTATTCCTCCTACTGAACACCAACCTTGAGGCCATATTTGTTTTCACTGATGCTGGGCCCAGGACATTTTCTACCCCCACTGGCCAAAATATGGCCCTCCTAAAGTCTAAAGCACGGTAGACTGGCCCTTTGTTTGAAAAGTTTGGAGACCCCTAGTCTAGGCGAATGACAAGAACGAAAGAAAAAAAAAAAGATAAAGAAGAAAAAGAACCGAAAAAACATTGCCCTATTTGTGTAGCGTTGGGGAGGAGGGGTCGAGAGGGGGGAACTTCACAAGGAGGCTGAAGGGCCGCTTTAAGGACACCAGCGGGTGCAGGCACCACTGAGTTCTTAAAGCGGTAGTAAACCCGCAATTTTTTTTTTTTTTTTTTTAAACCTGCAAAGCAAAAGGCATAATGAGCTAGTATGCACCGCATACTAGCTCATTATGAAATACTTACCTTAGAACGAGGCCCCGACATCTGGCCCGATCCACGCCGAGGGAGCTGACATGCTCCCTCGGCGTCTCTTCCGGGTATCGCAGCTCCGGCGCTGTGAGTGGCCGGAGCCGCGATATCGTCACTCCCGCGCATGCACGTGGGAGATTTCAGTCCGGCCGGACGAGCGCTGCCGGATTTTCACGGCGAGAATCCCCTTGTGCGCATGCGCCGCTGCAGTCAGCGGCGCATACCGAGGGGAATATCTCCTAAACCGTACAGGTTTAGGAGATATTTTTTTTACCTACAGGTAAGCCTTATTATAGGCTTTCCTGTAGGTAAAAGTTAAAAAATTGACCATACAACCACTTTAACAACCAGTAATGTCACCAACCCCATTCATGTATATGGCCATGAAAAAAAATGGCATGGGGTCCCCATTAATCCAAGTCTGATATAAATTTAAAGGGGGACCCTTTACAAAAAAATGGTCTGAGCCCCCCCCCCCCGCCCCCAAATTCTATACTAGAACTTTTGGGTCTGCATGGATTTTAAGGGGGTACTCCATGCAAAACTATAAAATATAAACAAATCCTGACCAGACCCTTATCCAAGCATGCAGCCTGGCAAGCCAGGAAAGTAGGGACAAGGAGCATGCGCCCAATCCAAACCATGCCAAGTCACATGGCTGCTTCATGAGGGACCCCGTGGCAAAGCACATGGAAAAGGGATCTGGTTTAGTGAAGGGAGTCCCAGGCTACTTCCTTCTGTTTGTAAAAGTGGCCAGGGATTTCCTTCAGCTAATACAGACTTTTATCCTAGAGGAGGGTTTGATATCATAGTTACATAATTAGTAAGGTTGAATAAAGACACCAGTCCATCCAGTTCAACCTGAGTAAGTGTCTACAATTGTCCCTATCCCTGTACATTGCACACTCACATCAGTCCCTACCCTCAAGGAGCCCACAATCCAAGGTCCCCATTTAATAAACTAGGGCCAATTTTGGACAGAAGCCAATTAACCTACCTGCATGTCTTTGGAGTGTAGGAGGAAACCGGAGTACTCAGAGGAAACCCACGCAGGCACAGGGAAAACATGCAAACTCCAGGCAGGTAGTGTCATGGTTGAGATTTGAACCAGCAACCCTTGTTAGGTGAGAGTGCTACCCACTACACCACTGTGCCACCCTGATCAATGAGGGACCATCCCATTCATACCAGGACTTTCAGGTCTGATATGAATTTTAATGGGGGCCCAACAAAAAAACAAGCAAAACAAAAAAATGAATGGGGGGCTTCCCACAGAGATCCGCACAGATCCTAATACAAGCATGCAGCCAGGCCTCCTAGTCCAATCAGAGACAGTCTGTTAAAGTGATTGCAAACAATCACCTTGTAAAACAACCCATTTGGTTTAAAATAGAAATGAAAGGCAAAACTTTGTGTATAGATATAAAGATACATTATAAATACTTTTTTTTTTTTTTTTTTTTTTTTTTATAAGTGATCATATTCCCTCTGTTCTCAGCTGCATAAGGGCTGGGGAGAGGAAAAACAACAGCACACTGATCTTCCCAGCGGAAGGCTATGCAGAGGGGGCATGTCAGGACAAGTCTGATCATTGGAGGAGAGCAGACTGAGTTCCCAGCACATCTAGAGAACTGAACACGCTGTGCTCTCATGCTTAGTGTGGTCAGTTTTTGATAGGAAAGCAGAGGAACTGGCAGAAACAAAGGGGATTTCACACAAAGGAAGCAATACAAAGAGAACAGGAAACTTTTTCATAAAAGTACATGGTGCAGCAGCCACATAGCAGAAATATGAAATGTTGGGGTAACCAACACTTTAATGGCAACAATGTGGAGTAAACAACCCCATATGGTCAGTGTACAGAGGGGAAGTCGCTTGTCACGAGATCCAGAAGATTGCTGCTATGACTGTAGTAGCACCAACTACTACAGTGATTATCAGTTTCCCAGCAGCCCCTTGGGTATGAGATATGCATACTTACATTATGGCAAGCTAGAACATATCCAGTTCACACCAGAATTGCACAGAAATGCGTTTAGCTTTCCTGTGAAATTCACTGCGGTGTAATTTTCAGTCCATTCTTTGAAAGGGCTGAAATCGCATTGGATCGCACCAAAAGTAGTGCATACACTACATTTAAAAACGCACTGTACCAGATCAGAAGGTATTGCGGTACTATGTAATCTGGTGCAGGCAAAGGCACGGCATTTGTAATCTGCATTTGGAGTGTCGTTAGGGTTACATTGACACCTGCAGATCGCACGCCCAGTGCGTTTTGAACGCGGTGAGGGAAAACGCATGGAAGATGGGTCTATTGGATGTTCTAGTGTGAATGGGCAGTTAAGGACGTAAGAGGGACACCAAACAATGGGGCAATTACTGGCTATGAGGTTGGTGCTATTCAGTAACTGTAAGCCCTTGTACACACGGTCAGAGAATCTGTCGAAATGAGTCCTATCGGACCGTGTCGTCAGATAATCCGACTGTGTGTGGTATGCATCAGACTGATTCCGTCCGAATCTCCGTCCGACCCAATTTTCCAACATGTTGGAAATATTTCCCGACCAACTGGGCCGATCGGACATACTCCGATCATGTGTAGAGCACTTTGATTGGACCAAGTGCCACGCATGCTCAGATCAAATTCCTACATCAAAGCTATTGGCTACTAGCCTGAATGTAGTCCCATCGTAACGAAATTACGTCATCACGTTCTGAAAGATCGGATTTTTCGCCAACTTGGCCCGACCGTGTGTATGCAACAGTTTCGGACACAATCCGTCGGACTAAATCCGACGGGCAAAATCAGACGGATTTGGTTGTCAAAATCTCCAACCGTGTGTGTACAGGGGCTAAAAGAGGCTGAATGGACAATACGAAGCCCCATGGCCATCAACTCTCGTGATAATAGGACTGATGTGTAAAAAGTGTGCTACATAAAAAAAATCTGGTTGGCTACAATAATTAATCAACTTAGATATGCAGAGATTGTAAAGTCTCTTTAAAAAAATTTAAATAAATAATAAACATGTTATACTTACCTCCTCTATGCAGTTGGTTTTGCTCAGAGCAGCCCAGATCCTCCTCTTCTCAGGTCCCTCTTCACTGCTCCTGTCCCCTCCCTTCTATCGAGTGCCCCCACAGCCAGCAGCTTTCTATGGGGGCACCCAAGCTGAGTCATAGCTCTGTGTGTCCATTCAGACACGGAGCCCCAACCCGACCCCGCCTTCTCTCTCCCTTGATTGGCTGACTGACTTTGATTGACAGCCACGGGAACCAATGGCGCCACTGCTGTGTCTCAGCCAATCTGCAGGAGAGTCCCGGATGATTTAGACATTTGTGGACATCGCTGGAGAAATATGGGGCTCGGATAAGTAATTAGGGGGTGCTGGGGAGGGGGGAGGGGGGGCTGCTACACACAGAATTTTTTTTTTTTATCTTAATGCATTAAGACAAAAAACTTTCTGCCTTTACAACTTCTTTAACTACTTGCTGACCGTGATACATATATACAGAGGAATCTTGGATTAGGAGCATAATTCATTCCAGAAGAATGCTTGTAATCCAAAACACTCGCATATCAAAGCGAGTTTCCCTATAGAAGTCAATGGAAACAAAGAGAATTTGTTCCACATTGATTTCTATTACATGCAATACCGCATGTGGCCAGAGAAAGGGGGCACCGGAGAGCCTCAGAAATACTCGGGGACAGCTCGGCTGAACTCAGAAAGCCTTGGAAAGGCTCGGAAACACTCGGATATTTCTGAGTGTTTCCGAGTAGTTCCAAGTGATTCCAAGTATTTCCGAACGGCTCTGAACCATTCAGAGTGTCCCCGACGCCCCCGCACCTCTGGCCAAAAGTGGTACTGCACACCCCATTAGCTTGAATTCTGCTTGTTTTGCGAGACAACACAGAGTCAGAATTTTAAAAAAAAGTTGCTCGTCTTTCAAAGCCACTGTGTGTGTATATATATATATATATATATATATATATATATATATATATATATATATATATATATATATATATATATATATATATATATATATATATATATATATATATATATATATATATATATGTATATATATATATATATATATATATATATATATATATATATATATATATGTATATATATATATATATATATATATATATATATATATATATATATGTATATATATGTATACATACATATATATATATATATATATATATATATATATATATATATATATGTATATGTATATATATATATATATATATATATATGTATATATATATATATATATATACACACACAGTGGCTTTGAAATTGTGTGTGTATTATACTATATATATGTAGCAGTTTGCAACTGGTTTACTGGGATTATGGCTGAAGATATCAGCCATAACTCTGGTACTGTTTTTTGTAGCCGGCATCCAGCTTTCTTAATGAAAGCATTCCGAATGGCTCATGATCCACCATTTTATTCCCTAGGGTCTCTGCTAACGCAAAATTGTATAATGCTTGGGGGTGATACGTAATTGTATAGCAACAAATACTGATTTCAATTTGTAAACAAAAAGTGCCAGAAAAAGCCTGGTTGACAGGATCCTGATTGGCTTGCTATGGGCAACAATTACTTTTCAGATCCAGGCTAAACGGCAAAATACATAAATGGCAATATATCTCTAATCAATACACCTAATCTAGTTACCGACAACACCTTCCCCTTTCTAATATAAACCGCCTTCAGAATACGCTATCACACGGTAATGTATTACTAAATATGTTATCACTCTTTAAAAACCTGTATCCTCTAACCAAGAGGTGACCCCGCAGCTATATACGTACTAGTTGTCAAACAACATTGTCCGTGCTCTGAAATTATCTTAATTTGATATATCTGATCCTGGGATCAGGGAAAATCAATATATAATTTTCTGGGAAAGCAGAACACCAATACAAACTAAAAGAAACATATGTCATACACTGAGCTATACAGAGACATAGATGATTGTGTGATAAGGAAACCGCCGCGTCGGTTGCATATCTTCCACCTTCTAGCGATGTTCACAACTGTTACATGACTTGCGATACTTCACTCTAAATGCATATTAGGGAAGGCAGTGACACGGCAAACATACATTCTATTTTAGTTACCACACAATACAAATACACCTGAAAACAAACACTCACAGATCCACAGGTAAAATCTGGAACATGCAGTTCAGTTTTGGGCACCAGTTCTCAAAAAGGATATCGAGGGAACTGGAGAAAGTGCAGAGAAGACCAACCAAACTGATAAGAGGCATGGAGGAGCTCAGCTATGAGGAAAGATTAGAGGAACTGAATGTATTCTCTCTTATAAAGAGGAGCTTAGGGAGGGATATGATCAACACGAATAAATACATAAAGGGTCCATATAGTGAACTTGGTGTTGAGTTATTCACTTTAAAGGAGAAGCGGATCACAGGAGTGAAGTTTGTTCTGCACTCCTTTTTCACAGATATCCTGATGATCAAAAATGAATGCTACGCCTGTGAAAGGGCCCTTCCATTTCTAATCATGGACCTAGATGCACATAGCACACGGGCAGTGCCTTGAAAAGTATTCATACCCCTTAAAATTTTCCACATTTTGTCATGTTACAACCAAAAACGTAAATGTATTTTAATGGAATTTTATGTGATAGACCAACACAAAGTGGCTCATCATTGTGAAGTGGAAGGAAAATGATAAATGTTTTTCAACGTTTTTTACAAATAAATATGTGAAAAATGTGAGGTGCATTTGTATTCAGCCCCCCTGAATCAATACTTTGTAGAACCACCTTTGACTGCAATTACAGCTGCAAGTCTTTTTGGGGCTTGCTCTACCATTTTTGCCAATTCTTCTTTGCACAAAGGATGTACACCGTCCGTGAACAGCAATTTTCAAGTCTTGCCACAGATTCTAAATTGGATTTAGGTCTGGACTTTGACTGGGCCACTAACACATGAATATGCTTTGATGAAAACCATTCCATTGTAGCTCTGGCTGTATGTTTAGGGTCGTTGTCCTGCTAGAAGGCAGGTATCGATTTTGGGGGGACCCCCACGCTGTTTTTTCGGCGTAGGGGCTTCCCCTTAAAATCCATACCAGACCAGAGGGCCTTGGAGGGGCATTCCCTCTTGCGCTCTCTGTGATTGGAAAATTCGTTTTTTTCTATTGCAGCCAGTGCGAGATGTACAGTACCCTGTCACCGAGAACCAGCGCAATAGGATCGCACTGGATACATTCTCGCGGGCAGGTGCTGTAGCTGCCTGCACGTCGTATTTGGTCCGTCGGACCAGCATACAGACGAATGGGTTTCCCGCTAGGAACTCTAGCGGAGTCCAGCGGAGTTCCGGCGGGAAAATTTAAAACATGTTCTATTTCTAAAATCCGTCGGATTATTGGCATGCAAAGGTCCGATGGAGCCCACACAGGATCGGAATGTCCAACGGATTCGTTCCATCGGACCTTTGCTGTCAAAAAGTCCGGTCCTGTGTACACGGCATTACAGGTTTTCTTCTAAGATTGCCCTGTATTTGGCTCCATCCATCTTCCCATCAACTCTGACCAGCTTGCCTGTCCCTGCTGAAGAAATGCACCCTCACAACATGATGCTGCCACCACCAAGTTTCACGGTGTTCAGGGTGATGCACTGTGTTAGTATTCTGCTTCACATAACGTTTTGCTGTTAGGCCAAAAAGTTAATTCTAGGTCTCATCCGACCAGCGCACCTTCTTCCACATGTTTGCTGTGTCCCCGACATGGTTTTTCAAATTGAAAACGGGACTTCTTATGACTTTCTTTTAACAATGTCTTTCTTCTTGCCACTCTTCCATAAAGGTCAGATTTGTGGAGAGCACGACTAATAGTTGTCCTGTGGATAGATTCTCCCACCTGAGCTGTGGATCTCTGCAGCTCCTCCAGAGTTACCATGGGCCTCTTGGCTCCTTCTCTGATGAATGCTCCCCTTGCCCGCCCTGTTAGTTTAGGTGGACAGCCGGGTCTTGGTAGGTTTGCAGTTGTGCTATACTCTTTCCATTTTCCAATGATGGATTGAACAGAGCTCCGTGAGATGTTCAAAGCTTGGGGTATTTTTTTATAACCTAACCCTGCTTTGACCTTCTCCACAACTTTATCCCTGACCTGCCTGGTGTGTTCATTGGCCTTCACGATGCTGTTTGTTCACTAAGGTTGTCTAACTAATCTCTGAGGGCTTCACGGAACAGCTGTATGTATACTGAGATTAAATTACACACAGGTGGACTCTATTTACTAATTAGGTGACTTTTGAAGGCAATTGGTTCCACTAAATTTTAGTTAGGAGTATCAGAGTAAAGGAAGCTGAATACAAATGCATGACACATTTTTCACATATTTATGTGTAATAAAAAAATTTGAAAACCATTTATAATTTTCCTTCCACTTCACAATTATGTGCCACTTTGTGTTGGTCTATCACATAAAATTCCAATAAAATACATTTACATTTTTGGTTAAACATGACAAAATGTGAAAAATGTTAAGGGATATAAATATTTTTTCAAGGCACTGTATGTATACTGATTAATAGGGACGGGCTCAGGCATGTTTGGATCCTAGTCCCAACCCACCTGAGCAATCCCACCAGGAAGCTGTCACTGCACACCGCCAATCATAGGCAGTGAGTCATTTCCCGTCCCTCAGCTGCACATGCACACGCTCTGACTAGGCTGCTCATGATTGGCGGTGTGTAGTGACGGATTCCTGGCAGGATTGCTCAGGTGGGTTGGGACTAGGATCCAAACATGCTTGAGCCCATCCCTACTGATTAATATACATCGGCATGCTCAATGAAATACATTAATGTCTAATTTCTATCCACAAAAAAGAGGGATGGAAAAAAAAAATGACAGATGGAATGCCCATAGGAAAGGGGCCTAAAAAAAAAAAATTGCTAGAAATAAATTTTAAAGTGGTTGTAAACCCTTACAAACCACTTTGACCTACAGGTAAGCCTAGATTAAGGCTTACCTGTAGGTCCAAGCAATATCTCCTAAACCTATATGGTTTAGGAGATATTTGCCCGAAAACGGGCACCGCTGTCTACGGCGCATGCGCCGTAGAGAGCGGCGCGCAGGCGCACTGAGCGCGGCATTTCCAAGAATGGAGCTGCCGCGCGTGTCGACTACCGTGCGCATGCGCGGGAGTGACGTCATCGCGGCTTCGCCGAATGACAGCGGCGGAGCTGCGAGACCCCACCAACAAGATGGATGCGGCGGACTACAGGGGACAGCGGCGACTTCGCTGGCTCCTGTGTCAGGTAAGTAGTCCATTATGCTTTGCCTTTGCAGGGAATGAAAGAGGAAGTAAACTCATCAGGGTTTACTTCCTCTTTAAGGCAGAATGGAAAAAAAGAACTTTTTATTTATCATACTAGCATTCTATAATTGTTATAATTAAAATGTAAAGTTTTATGTGACTATCCTTTTGCCGAATGAATAGCGACAATAGAAGAGGACAAATGACCATAACCGCATTTCTCCACTTACAGTTTTTAAGGTTCATTGAAGAAGAAACACAACTGGAAGCATTTTTGAGTATCTATTTTCTGTGCTTGCAAAATGAATAGCAGGCCATAAATAACCCACTTAAAGGTCCTTGGGCAAAAGAAAAGCTGTATTTATTTCGTATTCACAGTTTATCATGGGTATCAAATGTAGCTGGGAGCTCACCTACCCAACTCATTAGTTCCAGCCTTTGTTGGAAATATAGAATGTTCAGTGGCTAATGTTCGGGACAATGGAACAGGTGAGAGAGTTTCAAATCATTCACCTGGGGAAATAGCATTGTTTTGTCCAGCTGTCTATGGGTCACTTTGAAAACAGAAAGCACTCAAGGGATTCCTGCAGCTAAGAAGAAACTGGCTGAATCTGACACCACCGATTCTAACAATCCACTATCTATGGTATAGAATGTTTTATTGTTGTAAGCTGCAAGGGCTAAATCACACATGAGAACTTTGTGCTCCTCTCCTGTTGAATTCAGATTTCAAGCCAAAGCGTTGAAAATAACTTACAGGTGACAATATGAAAACCGCGTTAAGCGCGATTTGCATCAACAATGACAACAAAACATAACCGCCATGCAATCAAAGAAGAAATAATTACTGGTCAGGGTGTTCCCACGCTGCTAAGTACTAGGAATGTGTACACAGATGTTAGGTCTTGTACGTGGTCAGCCCTATTCCGCACATTGAAATTCTTGCAGGTAGAGATGAACTCTGGTGTCCTAGCCAAACCTTGGCTTCGCTTTCATGACAAGGCGTTTTGCTAGAGGGGGTCCCACCTTGCAAGGTATGTTCACATTGAGGGCATGTGGCCTGGTATGGTTCAGGAGTGGGGTACACGCTCACTCCCCTTTCCTGACCAGCCAGGATGCATGTTCGATTTAAGAGTCTAGTATGGAATTGTCAGGTCACCTTGAGGCGAGGTGACAGATGCACACCGTAGGAATCAGGAGTGCACCGCAAGGTTGTGGACCCTACGGCTGACTGCTGCGGATGGGAGACAGGTCCCACGGGGATAGAACGTAAGATTCCCTGGGGCGCGGAGTCTAAGAGCCAGCAGGTGTTCACCAGAGCCTCGAGTGGTGAGGATGGACTTGGCTGCAACTGGCTCCAGGTCGCGACCCCCAGGGTCCCCCAGCTCACACCCACAGTAGGCAACAGGAGGATAGGGATGGTGAGGGACAAAGCCAAGGTCGGGCCACAAGCAGACTGGAATAGTCAGGGACACGCTAAAAGGTCAGGATCACAGGCAAACAGGGATAGTCAAGGACACGCCAAAGTCGGTAACGGAACAACAGAAGAGCACACGGCAGGTAACAGGAAGCTAAACACACAAAGGAATACACAATGGTTGATCAGCACTCTTGGCTTGCAGTGCACAGGTTAATATAGGGTTCCCTGATAGGGCCTGGGGTGGAGCCATGCTTAGAGGAGAGGTTATAAAAACCACCAGGTGGAAGTGGCTGGCCTCTTAGTCTGAACACATGAGGGGAGGTAAGCAAACAGGAAGATCACTGCATAACCATGACAGGAATTTAAGGGGGACCTCACAATTCCTTTTTTTTTTTTTTTGCATGGAGAACCCCCTTGCCTATTGGCTCAGAATATGTTTATATGTTATATGTTTAATTTGGCAGATTCAACTTCCATTGATTTCAACAGGGATCGGGTGCAATATCCAAACTTCTTTGAAGTTTGCCAAGCAATGCATGTAGCAAACCCGCTCTATTTGAACCTTGGCTTTATACTATTTTCTAATCTAATGAGCTGGGTTGTTACCCATCTCATAGCACGTGTAAACAAAAGACAGGGATGTTGGTGGGCACATGGCTTTGACTGAATTTAGGCATATGTACATATAAGAGCTGACATAATTAGCATCCTGCCACTGTGTTTACGTGTGCTGAGGGGCAGAGAATGGCCTGGCCTGTAGCCAGAAAATAGCCCTGGGTTCAGTTCGTGTGATGTGCAGAAAATTTCACTGAGACCAATAAGAGCCAAATCTCTCAAATTAAACATGCCTATTTCTGAGCTACTAGGCAAGGGGGATCTCTGCACAAAAAAAAAAAAATGTGTGAGGTCCCCCTAAAATACATACCAGGCCCTTAAACCGAGCATGCAGTCTGGCAGGACAGGAAAAGATGGAGGGGGACATATACTCCCCTCTTGAACCATGCCAGGCCACATGCCCACAACATAGAGGGTACTTCACCAGGTGGGACCCCCTCTGGCAAAGCACCATGTTAATGAGAGCATGGACCTCTTTCCTACAGCCCTGACCAGTGGTTGTGGGGATCTGGGGGCAGGGGACTTAGAAACTGGATGCCTCCTTTATTAGGAAGGGGTCCCCAGATACAACTGCACCTCTAAGTAAATGAGTATGGCTTAACCCTACACAGGAGTCCATCTTGGCCTGGCTACTCAAGTGGCTGAAGAGTCCAGAACAAGAAAGAAGACTGGAAGAAGATGGAAGCACCCATGATGGACATGAATGCTGGCAACACAGCTCTGGCTGTTCAGTTTTACTTTATATGTGGTGAATACATTAGGTTTTTATTTTAGCCTGGTTTTCCTTCACCTGGTGATGCTTCGCTGCTTTGATATGTTTGAAAACAAATGTCTGTGGATGTCGGATGATGGTCTGGTATAGATGTTAATGAGAGTCCTTCACAAAAAGAAATAAACGGCATGGGAACCCCACCAAAAAATCTACACCAGACCCTTAACCAAACAGGCAGCTTGGTAAGTCAGGAAAAGGGAGGACAAGCATGCAGCCCCCCTCCTGAACCATACCAGGCCACATGCCTTCAGCATGAAGAAGGGAAGGTGTTTCCTTGTCAGGGGGTCCCCTGTTCTTTTGATGATGAGGACAAGGGCCTCTTTCCCAGAACCCTGGACCAGTGGTTGTAGGTATCTGCTGGCCAGGGGTTTATCAATATCTCAGTACAAATAGCGGGCCCCCAGATACAGCTCCCCATGTGAATGAGTAGTGTACACCTACTTGTTTACAACTAAAGTGAAAAGTAAATAAAAACACATGTAAATCCACTGTTAATCACGCCAAGTGATGCAAATCAACAGTTACGATGCCTGCCAACTCACCGAAGGAAAAAACCCTCAGACCACCGACATAATTTTCTCCCAATGACTGATTGTTTATGAATGACGGATCTAGTGTGTGGTAGCTGAGTATAAACAAAGGGGAGGGGCTTCCTGGATGACAACAAATATGGACATGATCATATTTGGTCAATTACATTATGGGATCCCCTGGAAAAGCTCCATGTTGAGGGCATGTGGCCTGGTATAGTTCAAGTGCGGGGGTGCAAACTTGTTACCCCAATACTCTATGGGCCCTCCACGCTGCATGCTTGGATAAGGGGCTGATGTACAATATATTTATGGATGGAACCCCACGCTTTTATAATTTATTTTTCATGAGGTTCCACCCTAAAATTCATGCAAGACCTGAAGGGCCTGGCATGGATTTTGGGGAGGACCCCAAGCTTTTTTCGTTTTTTTAACTATTACTGGCAATTAAATGAATGGGTCTGGGTGTCATTACTGGTTGGTAGGGATGCAACATTTCCTCAACCAACCATTGACAGTGAAAGAAGGAAGATGTCTTATTTAAACGCAGGAGAAAAACCCACTGCTCTTTATGAAGTTCAACTCCTGCTGAAAAGGGTAAAAGTCCAGTGTGCCGATGAACACCCACACTTGTGTTTGGGCCAAACTCGGTAGCTCGACCCTAATCTAATACAATTTAGTGGAGTAAAGCCCTGCTATTTAGTTTATAAGGCTGGTGAGCACAGTGCATGCACATTGGCATTCATTTTTCATTGCACAGAATATAGGTAAGTGTGAAGTGTTGAGTGGATTCAATACACAGTCGTGAAATAGGGGCCTTCAAACTTTATTCCTGAGGTTTTTTTCATAAGCCTTCACATTATATAAAAGCAGCCATGATTTATCCCATATCTATTAGTGTGTAAATACAGTTCTCTGCTTGAGGTCCTGATTATCAGCTCATATAACACCAACAGGCCTATTATAGTGAGTGACTTCATCACGTTCTATGTGCAGCATGAATTAGGCGTCTCACACCTTTCTTTCCAAGCTTTTAAAAACTTCAGGTTGCCCATGCTCATGGTGTACAACGTACACGCAGACATCCCCTACCCCATGTCTACTACAGGTGACTTTTATATATACTTTTGTACACAAGTTCCCCAGTAAAAAACCCATCCAGCATGGAATTTACTGGATTTGGCACTATTTGTGAAGTTGAAGGAAGATGAAAGGTGAACTTAGTCTGATGTCAGATTGACACTCTGAGCTCCACGTCTGACATATTGGAAAATACAGCGTGTTTATTTTCATATATTCCAACATTTGACACAAGGTAGAAGAATGTGCTGGCAGATCAGTATGTTGGTTTTAAACGTGATAAAATTGGCACAGTAGTTTGCACTTAGCTGGAAAATATCTTTTTTATATGCCTTAGACAGCAATAGGACCCAAAAAAGTAAAAAATAATTAAAACACCTAACCTTTAAATGGAACACACCACACATAAAAACTTACCATTATCCTTAAATCTTAAAGAGCAACCCCACCTTTGTTGAGTAAAAAACATTCTCCTCTGGGTGATCTATGTACATTGAAAGGATTTTAACAAATTGTGTTGCAGATTCTTACCTGTTTCGACTCTAATGAAAAAGCTGACGGAAATGCTGGAGACACTGTGATATAGATGGTCATATTCTCCACATATGGTGGGAATGCCCCTCCATTACACCATATTGGTGGAGCATTTCTACTCTCATTCATGATGTTACCCAAACTCCTAATGTACTAGTCCTGCAGATGGCTATCTTTGAGTTTAGGACTCTCTGCCCGGCCCTCATAATTTCACACTGTAATTACACATATACTCATTGCCGCTCGCTTGGCCATAGCTCTGGAAACAGACCTCTTCCCCCACCCTTGGTATGGCCATTGACATACTCAATGATCATGCTTATATGAAATACCTCTTTTCCAAAATACATATGAATATTGATAAATTCCACCGACAATGGCAGTTCTTCTGGTTATCAGACCCCAGAGCACAACTAAGTACCTAGCCTTCTGCCTAGTCAACCCTTAAGTAACTATGGCACCTCCTCACACCATCTATTATATTTTACTTTTAACTGGACCATATAGAGCCATCTGGGTTTTATGGCTATCTACTAACAAAATCATATTGATCAGCTATACTCTTGGCACAAAATAGCTGGCCTACCTTTTCTATCCCTATATCTTTCCTCTCTCCTCAGCCTATGCCCCCCCCCCTTCTCAGGGTACCCCCCTGAGCAGACAGTTAATTCTATTTTTGACCCTACATTCCTTATTGCTGAAAAGTAAAATACAAGTTATTGCTGCTCTTCTTCTATGTACACATATATACTCATGTGTTTATGTTTCAAAGGAAGTGGCCCTACCCGCTTCAATTTCATATACATATTTTATTCTTTATATGTTAAAAGGAAAATTTTCAATAAAAGAATATGAAAATATTGCCCAATCAGAGTGCAGTGAATAGCTGGTTGTTAAGGAGCAGTGGTGGAAAACATATATACATCGGGGGACATTTAAAAAAATATATACATCAGGGGACATTTAAAAAAAAATGTAATAAAGGAATTGTCAAAAACATGTCTACTCTTTTTATTTATTTTGACACTTTTTTGGTGAAGGGGTAGGCATACAATGTACCCCATACTCATTCAGATTTGGGGAAGGGGGGGTATTTGAGGGCCCCCTGTTAGAGGGGAGTGGTCAGCCCATCTCTAGTTGTGTGCTGGGTGAATCTGCATGGGAGCAACTTTTTCATTACTAGCTGATGTACTTGCAGTGTTATAATAAGGAAATTTGCAGTGTCCGCATCCCTTTTAGAAGTAATTAACCCTTTAGGGGTATCTCACCAAAAAGGAATTTTTTTTTTTGCATTCTTGCAGAGGACCTATAATCTGACTTGGATCCTAGTGCAGACTTCTGGGTAAATCAGTGAGCCAATCACAGGAAGCAGGAAATTACATTTCTGTGTACAGAATGCCTCCAGGTTGCCATATTGCATTGACTTTTACAAAAAATTACAGCACTGCAGATAGAAGTTGTATTAACATTCAATAAGTAAGGCTTGTGTAGCATTTGTATATGCTATATAATTTTTTTAATTTGCTATTGTGTACCATGAAAGTGGAGCATATAACCCTTGCAGAGTTGTTGGAATGCAGTAGTTTGAGTTGCAAAATGATGCACTTAAAAAAAAAAAAAGTACTGCAACGCAGTGGCATGTGTGCTGTCCTTATAGCAAACAAGGCTTGCCTTGCCTTGCAGTGGGACTGCACTGGGCAAGGGTTCCCAGCACAGTACCAGCCACCCTGGTATGAATGAGCCCTAAACATAAGTGCTAACACAAAGATCCCCTAAACCCGACTCTCCTAGTAAACTTAAATCTTAACCTTAAGAGTCGGTTCACACAGGTGCGGCTTCAAAGTCGCCCGCCACCACATACACCAGGACTTTAGCGCGTCTTGAAAAGCAACTTCTGTATAGAAATCAAGCCACTCTGAAGTCGCCCCAAAGTAGTACAGAAACCTTTTTGAGTGACTATTAGAATAATTCCATTGTACAGAATGGTGCGACTTGTCAGATGGCTAAGTTCCCTGACAGGTCGCCCCTGTGTGAAGCGGGTATAATATTGAAAAGATAATTTAAGTAAGTAAAGTAAATTAAAAAAATAAAAAATAAATACAAGACCAAAATATTTTTCCACTAAAATCCATGGAAAAACTCTAAATCAAGATTCCAGCCTTTGAAGAATTGATTCACTGGCAGATTACACACTGAAACAAATACAAAATAAATAAGTGCATGTTTAAGCATTTTTAAAACCTTTACGAAAACACTAAGCTGTGCATTTTAGTTGTACACTTTGTGATGTTGTCATACGGCAGAAGCCTTTTAATTGGAGCAGAACCAAAAAGCTTGCTATTAAAGATCTGGTAGAAGCTTTTCCAGAACCTTTTTGAACCATTAGCTACATGCTCTAGATTAGAACGTTTTACTCCAGAGAAACCCCTAAACATTTTAAGGTCTTTAACCCCACTAAAACCAATTAATTGGGGGTCAATTGAAAAGGGGTCAATTGACCACAGCACAATGAACCTCAATTAACCTATGGAGGAACCCCAAGATTTACCAGAACCCTGGTTAAGGATAGCTGCTCTAGGACTAGGAAACTACCTAACAAACTTAGGTGAGACTGACGTGAGATTAGGTGATAAAACAAGGATATCCCTGCTATTTGCAGGTAAGAAGTTTGCATTCATCAAGTGGTCAATGAGAAAAATACCTCTTACATTGGTAGTTAGTAGTAAGAAAAAAACAAAAAACTTTACAGTGGTGGCCAAAAGAAGCTCTAAAACATTGCAGGCCCCATCAACTGGGTGGTCAATCAGTAAGGCCGCGTACACACGCGCGGACTGTTCGCCCAACCTTGTTCGTCAAACAGTTTCGGCAAACAGTCCGCTCAAAATTAGCATGGACGGACATGGCCACACACGACGAACGAACAGTTTGCTGAAACCGTGCGCGATGACGTGAACGGCACGTACGACGGGACGAAAAATACGACGTCCTATACACTGCATTATAACTTTCGGCGTGTAAATCCTTTCTGAGCATGCGCGGAACTTAGTTTGACGAACAAGCCTACACACGGGCGGACTGTTCGCTGAAACAAGGTTTCAGCGGACAGTTTTTCGGAAATTCCGTAAAACCTTGTTCGTCAAACTGTCCGCTGAAACTGTCCGCTGAAAGCCCACACACGAGCGGACTGTCTGCCCAAACACTGTTCAGCGGACAAAGTTGGGCGAACAGTCCGCCCGTGTGTACGCGGCCTCACAGCTCAAAGAACCCCTATGAAATCCCTGGAGGAAAGCTGGTTTAGGATGGCTTCTTTAGGACTAGGAAACCAGCTAAAAAGCATAGATGAGACTGACGTAAGACTAGGCGATAAAACAATGATGGAGATAAACGATTGAAATTCATCAGGGTCAATGAGAAAAAATGTATCCAACATTGGCAATTAGTAGGAAGAAATGAAGCCCTCACAGTGGTGGTCAGAATGCCATCCTTATAGACAGCTAAAAAGATAATTGGTCCCCTGGCAACATCTGAAGATACCCTGGTTGATGATGGCTACTCTACGACTAGGAAACCAGCTAAAATCCATTGATCAGACTAAAGTGAGATTATATGACAAAACAAGGTATATCTGTTCTTTGTACTAAGATAAGGATCTCATACTTTATTGGGGGGCCAATAAGAAAAAAAAAAAAACTCTTACATCTGTAGTCAGTAAGAAGAATGAAACCTTTACAGTGATGGCCAAAATCGGTTTCATGCTGCTGGCTTTGCCAAGAGACATTTATTCTAGAACTGTACAGGCAGGCACCATCAACCATAAGTGGTCAATGAGAAAAATACCTCTTACATTGGTAGTTAGTAGTAAGAATAAAAAATAAAAAAAGGTTACAGTGGTGGCCAAAAGAAGCTCTAAAACATTGCAGGCCCCATCAACTGGGTGGTCAATCAGTCAGAGCTCAAGTAACCCCTAGAAACCCCTGGAGGAACCATGGTTGGGGATGGCTTCTATATGACTAGGAAACCAGTTAAAAAACATTGATAAGACTGGAGTTAAATTGGGTGACAAAACAAGGACTAATTGTTGAACTAGGTGGACTTGAGTCTTATTTCAGCCTGACTAATTGTGTAACTATATAAGGACATGCCTACCCTTTGCACTGAGATAAAAAGTTCACAATTTATTGGTGGGCAATTTGAAAAATTCCTCTTACATTGACAGTCAGTAGGGAAAAGCAAGCCCTTACAATGGTGATCAGAATGCCACCAATACCACCAATACAGACAGCTAAAACGATAATCAGTGTCATGCTGTTGGCATTTCCAAGTGGTGTTGGTCCCAAGATAAGAATCTCACAAATCATTGGCGGCCAATGAGAAAAATCCCACTTACATTGGTAGTCAGTAGGAAGAATAAAACCCTTACAGCGGTGGCCAGAATGCTATATTTAAAGATAGTAGTTGTCATGTTGCTGGCTTTGCCAAGTGGCATTGGTTCTAGAACAATGCATGCACCATCAAATAGGTTGTCAATCAGATACAGATCAATGAACCCCTCTGGAGGAACCTCAGGGTTTCGGGGTGAGATTGGCTTTTCTAGGACTAGGAAACCAGCTAAAGCACATTAGAAACAGCTGGAGGAACCATGGTTGGGGAAGGCTTCTCTATGACTAGGAAACCAGCTAAAAAACATTGATGAGACTGAAGTTAAATTAGGTGACAAAACAAAGACATCCCTACCCATTTGCACCGAGATAAAAAAAAATCACAATTTATTGGGGGCTGATTAGAAAAATCCCTTTTACATTGATAGTCAGTAGAAAGAATGAAGCCCCTAGCCCCTGTACACACGGTCGGACATTCCGATAGAAAAAGTCAGATCGGACCTTGTTATCGGATAATCTGACCATCTGTGGGCTCCATCAGACTTTTTCCGTCGGAATGTCCGACCAACAAAGTTTGAGAGCTGGATCTAAAATTTTCCCACAACAAAATCTGATCTGACTTTGTCCGATCATTTGTAGAGAATTCTGATCAGACAAAGTGCCACGCATGCTCAGATCAAATTACGAAACCAAAGCTATTGGCTACTAGCCTGAACGCAGTCCCGTCGTAACGCACCAACGTCATCACCTTATGAACGATTGGATTTTCCGACAACTTTGTCCGACCGTGTGTATGCAACACCAATTTCGGACAAAATCCGTCGGACAAAATCTGTCGGATTTTGTGGTCGAAATTTCCGACCGTGTGTACAAGGGCTTACAGTGGTGGTCAGAGTGCCATCAATACAGACAGCTAAAAACATAATCAATGTCATGTTGTTGGCATTGCCAAGTGGTGTCGGCCCTAAAATAATCTGACAAATCATTGATAGCCAATGAGAAAAATTCCACTTACATTGGTAGTCAGTAGGAAGAATAAAACCCTTACAGTGGTGGCCAGTATGCTATATTTAAAGATAGTGGTTGTCATGCTGCCGACTTTGCCAAGTGGCATTGGTTCTAGAACTATGCATGCACCATCAATTAGGTTGTCAATCAGGCACAGCTCAAGGAACCCCTCTGGAGGAACCTCAGGGTTTCGGGATTCGGGGTGAGATTGGCTTTTCTAGGAGCAGGAAACCAGCTAATGCACATTGAAGAGACTAAAGTAATATAAGGTGACAAAATAAGGACGCCCCTTCTTTTAGCATTAGATAAGACATTCACAATTTAAACAAACAGCATGCTTCAAAGGAGGAAGAACAAGAAATAAAGGACAACACATAAAAGTTTAATAAATCACATACCTACTCCTTCGTATTGTTGTCCTTTATGTCCTGTTTTATTGTATGCACAGTCTACAAAGTGTGTTTTCTAACCCAGCTATCTCTGGATAAAATGCTTATTAACTTGGCTCAGACCCATCAAGCTGTGCTTTCTAATTAACCAAAGTGAGACTCAGAAGGAATTTGAAGACCAATTTTTTTTTCATGCAGGCAAAAAAAAAAAAGAGACAATACTTACTCCAGCTCAGTCTGGCACCACAGAGATCTGAGTGCCATGTATTCCTGTCAGCTCCACTCCCTTTCTCTAAACGTTGGCAGGTAGCGCAGACATAACAAATCTTTCTGAAGCAGACACAAGAAGAATCCTCCTTTTAAGAAAGACCTCAGTAATTTCATTTTTTTTTTTTTTTAATGTGGCGGTGGATAAATTAAATACGCTCATTGAACTTCTTTTCTTCCTCGTTTGAAAACAGGCAGCTGCCAGCTACAATCAGCCAGGCTTTCAGCTGCAACACTATCTTTTCAGGATGGTGGATTCATGGAATTGCTACTCAGCAGATGAGGGGGAGGCCTAAAGGATCAAAAGGAGGCAAGCAGGCAAGCTGTGACTGACTAGTGTGAACTGGCACTAACTGCAGGCCACTCATTGTAGGCAATTATTAGATAAAAATTGCCGGTAAATGAACATAATGTCAGGTTATGTGCTGTTAGGTGTTTTTTTTTTTTTTTTTGCATTTGAAGGGTTAAAACAGAACTTTTGCCATAACAACTTAAAAAATATATATCTTCTTTAGAAAGGAACATACATTCCACATTAATAATTATGCTACCAAAATGAGTGCGTGCTGTAAACTGACTCAAGCATTGTTCCTGTTTCTTCTTTCTGGAGGCCGCCATTTTGCTGAAACCCAGAGCCCCTGAGCAACAGTAAATCTTTAGGCTGTCAGCAGATCTGCCTCTAGTGCCTCTGATTTTTGGCAAAATTCCAAAAATGGAGAACAACTGAGCATGTGCAGAGCTGGATGAGGCAGTGTATTACTGGATTTTAAATAGTATAGACACTTATTTTTATTTTATGTTCTATACCTGTAAAAGGGGCCAGTCTGAAGTGATCTAGTAGGACTTAATTTTCTGACTAAACTTCCACTTTCAATTGAATGTAAATATATAGGTTAAAGCAGAGCTCCACCCAAAAGGGGAAGCTCCGCTTGTTTGCTCCCCCCCCCCCCTCCGCTGCCACTTTTGGCACCTTTCGGGGGGGGGGGGGGGGTACTTGTCTTTGACAGGTACTTATCCCCACTTGCCAAAAACAAGGTGTGTGTAGCAGACCCACAACATAATAATATTAGCTGAAGAAGAGACTGTCACCTCATCTCACCCAGAACTTTGGTTTGCACTGCTGAAGAAAAAGGCCCAAAAAATAACCAAAAAAAAGCTAGGAGACACTTAAAAGAAACCCAAGTAGTAATTGAAAACAAATATTATTGCAGTTTGAAAGATGCATTTATTAAAAAAAATGCATTTCAGACATTGTCTGGCATATCAGTGGCCCACCTACCCGCAAAGTACTCCATGTATTGGTTTCTGATCTCACTGGCGCTTTGGGGAGGCAAGCCAGGACGGTCAGTCAAGTGCCATCAGGTTGGCAAGTTCCGGAAAGTCTGCCTCAGGCCCAACTGAGGCCACATAGTTTGGTGAGTATTTTTTTTTTTTTAAATTGTGCAGAATGCAGCAGCAAAACACTATATGGTTCAGTTTATATTCATGTGGATGGGTGTCAAAAATAGGCAGAGCCGGCTGGCCATTATCCCGAAAGCGTTCTCCACCACTCTTCTGGCTCTGGCCAGCTGGTAATTAAAAACCCTCTGGTCCGGGGTGAGGCAAAGTCAGCAGATAGAGGATTGCTATCAGCCGACTTAGCGGTTGGGGAGGAGGGTTCTTAATGAGTTTGGACCAAAAAAAAGCCTCTGGCACTCTGCATGAATTGAAGCACACACATCACATTTGTAGACATTTTAGGGGGTGTTTAGGGGAAAGCACTATTATGGAGCTGACAAAATACATTGTTAAGTGACTAGGCTATAGGTGTATAGGGGCCCAGAAGAGCATGCGGGGGAGGTTAGTGAAGGCAAATATGCATGAAGGACAAAAAAGGAACTTTAAAAACTTCCAGCATGCATGAGGACAAAGGGGCACAGCATATTACAGCATATTACAATCATGGTAATTAGGGAATGATGAAAGAAATACAATACATTAGCAAACATTAAATGCATAGAATGTGATGTTAAAGGAGAAAACTTACCCTCATATATTCCTTCTGCAGGACCTGAATAATGGCAGAACAGGTCTCTGGAATAATGATCCCCAGAGCCTGGGGGGAGATGCCTGTAGAGAACTTGAGGTCCTGAAGGCTTCTCCCATTCGCCAAGTAGCGCAACGTGGCGATGAGCCTCTGCTCCGGAGTGATGGCTTGCCGCATGCAGGTATCCTGCCTGCTGATATAAGGGGTCAGCAAAGCCAACAGATGGTGAAAAACGGGGTCCGTCATCCGGAGATAATTCCTGAAATCATCAGGATTATTCTCCCGGATTTCACGAAGCAAAGCCATGTGCGAGAACTGGTCACGCTGGAGCAACCAATTCTTGGTCCACGAACTCCTCCTCGCCCTGTTCATGGACCGGGCTTGTGTCAAAGCTAAAAGCCCAACACCAAGCCCCTGCACAGCATGAACTCTACGACAAGTATGTAGACGAAACATGGTTTAAACGGTCGGCTGGTCAGAACGGACAACAGAAAGCACCGATAAACAGCAAGACCTGAAAGAACGAACTGAAAATCAGCAACTAGTCGAAAAAAAGCACTGAAAATCAAAGAGTACTATCTAAAATAGCACGCAATGACAAACAAATGCGAATTGACTACACGCACGTTTACTTTTTGCTATGATAAATATCCCAAAAAAATAAGTCTTCTTCAGTTTAGGCCACTATGTATTCTTCTACATATTTTTGGTAAAAAAAAATCACAATAAGTGTATATTGATTGTTTTGCACAAAAGTTATAGCATCTACAAACTATGGGATAGATTTATGGCATTTTACTGTTCATTTTTTTTTTACTAGTAGTGGCAATGATCAGCGATTTTTAGTGGGACTACAACATTGCGGCAGACAGATCAGACACTTTTGACACTTTTTTGGGACCATTGGCATTTATACAGAGCTAAAAATAGCCACTGATTACTGTATAAATGTCACTGGCAGGGAAGAGGTTAACACAAGGAGGCGATCAAGGGGTCAAGTGTGTCCTAGGGAGGTGTTTCTAACTGTGGGGGGAGGGGACTGACTGGGTGTAGAGAGAGAGATCGCTGTTCCTGATCACTAGAAACAGCAGATCTTTATCTACTTCCCTGTCAGAATGGGGAGCTGTCTGTTTACATTGACAGATCCCCATTCTGGCTCTCTGAGAAGTGATCGCGGGTGGCCACATGTATTGGCTCCAGGGTCGCACCACAGGCGTGTGCGCTCCACCTATAGCCCTTAAAACGTCTGCCGTACAGCTATGACAATTTGCGCAGGGGAGCCAACCTGCCGCCGTATAATGGCGGAAGCGGGTCGGCAAGTAGTTGATACAGTAGAAATCAAAAGGCTGGTTGTATCTGTACGACCATATAAATGTATCCAGGGCTTTTTCCTCCAAGAATAGGTGCAAGAATCCCCCCCACCCACCATGCAGAACTGCATCAAAAGGTAGGTGTGGCCAAATTGCACAGTTGGAGGATCTTAAAGAGGCAATAAATGCTCGGAGTTAATTATGTACGGCATTCAGGGATGCGCTATGTACAGGTTGCAGGGTTCAGGTTCAGCAGTGCGCTATGTGCAAAGTGCAGTTTCAGGGGTTCCCTATGCGCAGAGTGCAGAGTTTAGTGGTGCGCTACATACAGAGTACAGAGTTCAGGCGTTCCCTTTGTACAGAGTGCAAGGTTGAGGAGTGCACCACATACAGAGTGCAGGGTTTTTGGGTGTGCTAGGTTCAGCTCTTTTCACAAGCTGTTCACAAGCTGTCCACATCTCACTTTCCCTCCTCCTTGGCTCTGATCTCTTCATTACTCTCCTCTATCCCCCACCTCTCCCTTCATAGCCCCCCCCTCAAAAAAAAGCTTCCCTGCATCTCACCTACACGGCCCGCTCTACTACCTCGCCAGTAGTTTAGCCAGCTCTGCCTCTCTCTTTTACTTGCAAGGAGTTCATTGGTTGGCATCTGTGCACCCAGGCACAGATGGGGATCACAGTGCAGTCTACCATGTGGTGCACCATCCCACACTGCACCTGAATCTCCCTTGTCCCCGCCATGAGTGCAGGACAGGCAGGGATCGGTGACAGCAGCTGGGAGGAAAGCTGTTCTTGTAAACACAGAATGCTTCTGTGTTTACAAGTGACGGTGGTAAGTGGGGAGCGGTGGAGGAGCTCTGTTCCACCACATTCCAGCTAAAAAAAAAAAGCCCTGGGTGCGAGGGCCACCTGAGATGGCCTGAGGGTCTGGAATCGACCAGCGAGCCTTATGTTTGACACTTGCGACATAGAAGATTTTATAAACAGTTATAGGTGGGGTGATAACTGTGTGGATGTGCTGTGAAAGCCCAATAGTTAAAGAGGAAGGATTCCCTGCAAAGGTAAAGCATATTGGACTACTATGCATCGCATAGTAGTCCATTATGTGTCACTTACCTGACATAGGAGCTAGCGAAGTCACCGCTGTCCCCTGTAGTTTCGAGCGTCCATCTTCTTGGTGGGTCTCCATGGGTCTCGCTGCTCCGGAGCTGTGATTTGCCGGAGCAGCGATGACGTCACTCCCGCGCATGCGCACGGGAGCCAACACTCGCGGCATATCGCCACGATCTGCGGCTTACCCAGTGCGCCTGCGCGCCACTGTCTACGGCACATGCACCGTAGACAGTGGTGGCTGTCTTCAGGTAAATATCTCCTAAACCATATAGGTTTAGGAGATATTTCTTGGACCTACAGGTAAGCCTTAATCTAGGCTTACCTGTAGGTCAAAGTGGTTTGTAAGGGTTTACAACCACTTTAAGAATGGTTGCATAACATAAAATGTATATAAAACCGCCTTAATGCGCTTGCATACATGTGAAGCAATAAAGCCAGGTATAGTTAGAAGCAGACGGTATAGATGGAAACTGCAAATAAGGCAACAAACAGAATGGAAACCTGAAATATGGGAAATCAGAGTAAATAATGGCATAGTGTTCACTGATCTTTGGCTTGACAGTTGAACTTGCATATGTCCCTAATATGGAATGGCAACATTTCTGTATGTGAACCATAACGTACAAAAATCATGTTGTATTTTCTCTGCTTGTTTCAAAGGTACTGAGAGGTGGCTGCATTATACTCTACACTATACACTTGTCAAAAAGTGAATAGGTTAGAAGCTCCGGCCTTTTGTCTTCTGTGAATTGAAATATGTTGGGCAAATACAAACATTTTATTTTTCCATTGCAACATCAGAAATGCATTAAAAAACACACAGCAAAACACATACCTATACAAAAGTCAGAGCTCTCTTTCAGGAAGGCCCATCTTCCTACATGTGAAGGAAAGGTCTGATGGATCAGTCTTTGAATGACATTTCATTATTGAGACTGAACATTGCACATTGTCCACGTTTCTATGAACGACAACTTCAAAAAGGGCTCAGAGGCTCTTCCCCACTGCAAGCCAGCGGGAGAGAGAGAGGCAAAAACAGGATGCATCCATAATGAGACATCCCATGCTAGCCTAGGTCAGAATTATTATGTAGAAGCCAGGCTTCAAAATATACAGAATTTAAAGTTCTAGCCATCTCTCTCTTTCTCTTGATGTATACAGTATATTATTATTATTATTATACAGGATTTATATAGAGCCAACAGTTTGTGCAGCGCTTTACAATGTAGAGGGAACAAAGTAAAATTACAGTTCAGTTCAGAAAGGACAGGGGGGTCCTGCTCTTGGAGCTTACAATCTAAAGGGAGGGGGTGGTGGTACAACAGGTAATAGATGCAGGGAATGATTTGATGGGGGCGGCTCGGGGACAGTTGTTAGGTGGGTGTGGGATAGGCTTCCCTGAATAAATGAGTTTTCAGGGATTTCCTATAGGTGGACAGGGTAGGGGCTGATCGGACATAACGGGGCAGGGAGTCCCAGAGGATGGGAGAGGCTCTGGAGAAGTCCTGAAGGTGAGCATGGGAGGAGGTAACAAGAGAGCTAGAGAGAAGGAGGTCCTGGAAGGAGCGGGGGGGGGGACGATTTGGGCGATATCTGCAGATGAGGTTGGTGATGTAGATGGGGGCGATGTTGTGGATGGTTTCGTATGTTGTGGTTAGCGTTTTGAATTTTCTACAGTTGGGTAGGGGAAGCCAGTGAAGGGATTGGCAGAGAGGGGCAGCAGTCATGGATCGATTAGTGAGGTGTATTAGTCTAGCAGCAGCATTCATAATAGACTGAAGGGGGATAGCCTGTGTAAGGGTAGGCCAGTGAGGAGAGAGTTTCAGTAGTCGAGGAGAGAGATAACCAAGATGTGGATAAGTTGCTTTGTGGTGCCGTTCGTCAGGAAGGGGAAAATTCTGGAGATGTTTTACTGAGGTTGAGATGGCAGGATTTAGCCAGTAATTGCATGTGGGGCCTGAAGGAGAGGCCTGAGTCAAGGATTACACCCAGCACCCTGGCATGTGTGGAGGGACCAATGGTAGTGCTGGTGATCTTAATGGTAACATCATAGAGAGGGGACTGGGAAGGAGGAAATATAATAAGCTCAGTTTTAGAAAGATTGAGCTTGAGAAAGTGGTTACATAGGTACATAGTAGGTGAGATTGAAAAAAGACACAAGTCCATCAAGTTCAACCTATGTGTGTGATTATATGTCAGTATTACATTGTATATCCCTGTATGTTGTGGTCGTTCAGGTGCTTATCTAATAGTTTTTTTAAACTGTCGATGCTCCCCGCTGACAACACCACCCGTGGAAGGAAATTCCACATCCTTGCCGCTCTTACAGAACCCTCTATGTAGCTTAAGGTTAAACCTCTTTTCTTCTAATTTTAATGAGTGGCCACGTGTGGTGTTACATCCCTACCGATATGTCATTCAATAAGTTTGTGACCAATGAGGAGTTCGAAGGGGTGAGTGGAGGAGTGGAGAGATAGATCTGGGTGGCGTCGACATAGTGGTGGTACCGGTGACATGGTTTTTGATGTACGTTGGGGGCGAAGGCTGACCTGTGTAGTGCGATCCAAAAGAAGAGCTATTGTAGCTCAAATTACTGAAAAGTTCATGATGGATTCAAAAGAAAGATGCCAGAACACTCATTGTATGACAGTTTGTTGTATATGGAGCTGTGTAGTTTAGACCGGTCAGGATGGCCATGCTGACCCGTGCCCACAGCCAAAATCATCTACAATGGGCACGTGATCCAAATAACCGAAAAGCATGTCCTTGGAATGTTGGAGGAAACCAGAATGTCTGGAGGAAACCCATGCAGACACAGGGAAAACATGCAAATTGAATATGTTTTAACCCCAGAAAACATAATGAACCTTTTTAATATTCAGGTCTGCATATTAGTCTCCTAAAAGTCCCATGTTTACGCATGCATGAATGGGCCTCTAATGTTGTGAACATTTTTGTGATGCTACATGATGTCATGAGTTACAGATGTTTAACTTTTTTTCACTGCATTGCTGATGGTTATTATTTGAACCACGACGGTGTGCAAGTGAGGGCTGAAAGTTAAATAATTGGTGGTGAAAGGCTTCCTCTATTGCTTGTTCATCCTTAAAATCCCTTTACTTCTTTGGGAGCCAGCTTATAAAACTGGCTTCTCTTTGACTTAGACTGTCATCACACAAGAGGGACTAATTGCTGAAAGATTCCCTTAGTGAAAGATTCCCAGGTAGGTGGAGGAATTCCTATAACAATACTGAACCCAACATGCTCCGGGAAATGATGTACTTCTCCATTATTAATGTGAAATATTCTCGGTGAAAGATTCTCAGGCAGGTGGAAAAATTCTTCTAACAGTACTAAATCCAACATGTTACGGGAAATTATCTAAATGTCTTTTATTGCTGTGAGATCCACTTTGTGAAAGATTCTTAGGTAGGCAGAAGATTTCCTCTAACAAAACTGAGCCCAACATGACAAGGCAAATCAACCCCATAGTTCTATTACTGCTGTACATAAATTCTGGACAAATGATGACATTGCTTCAAGTGTATCTAAACCCAAAAACAAAAATGTACTATATTACAGCTTACTCCAAAGACATGCTGATAGGTTAATTGGCTTCTGTCCAAAACTGGCCCTGTTATATGAATGTGAGTTGAAGACCTTGGATTGTGGTCTCCTTGAGGGTAGGGACCGATGTGAGTGTGCAGGCATGTACTGGCCATTGGGACTACCGGGAGTTTCCCGGTGGGCCGATGGCTCAGTGGGCCACTCTGATGTAAGGGGGCTGGTGATGGGCCACTCTGATGTAAGGGGGTGCTGATGGGACACTCTGATGTAAGGGGGTGCTGATGGGACACTCTGATGTAAGGGGGTGCTGATGGGACACTCTGATGTAAGGGGTGCTGATGGGACACTCTGATGTAAGGGGGTGCTGATGGGACACTCTGATGTAAGGGGGTGCTGATGGGACACTCTGATGTAAGGGGGCTGCTCATGGGACACTCTGATGTAAGGGGGTGCTGATGGGACACTCTGATGTAAGGGGGCTGCTCATGGGACACTCTGATGTAAGGGGGTGCTGATGGGACACTCTGATGTAAGGGGGTGCTGATGGGACACTCTGATGTAAGGGGGTGCTGATAGGACGCTCTGATGTAAGGGGGTGCTGATGGGACACTCTGATGTAAGGGGGTGCTGATGGGACACTCTGATGTAAGGGGGCTGGTGATAGGACACTCTGATGTAAGGGGGTGCTGATGGGACACTCTGATGTAAGGGGGTGCTGATGGGACACTCTGATGTAAGGGGGTGCTGATGGGACACTCTGATGTAAGGGGGTGCTGATAGGACGCTCTGATGTAAGGGGGTGCTGATGGGACACTCTGATGTAAGAGGGTGCTGATGGGACACTCTGATGTAAGGGAGTGCTGATGGGACACTCTGATGTAAGGGGGCTAGTGATGGGACACTCTGATGTAAGGGGGTGCTGATGGGACACTCTGATGTAAGGGGGTGCTGATGGGACACTCTGATGTAAGGGGGTGCTGATGGGACACTCTGATGTAAGGGGGTGCTGATGGGACGCTCTGATGTAAGGGGGTGCTGATAGGACGCTCTGATGTAAGGGGGTGCTGATGGGACACTCTGATGTAAGGGGGTGCTGATGGGACACTCTGATGTAAGGGGGTGCTGATGGGACACTCTGATGTAAGGGGGTGCTGATGGGACACTCTGATGTAAGGGGGTGCTGATAGGATGCTCTGATGTAAGGGGGTGCTGATGGGACACTCTGATGTAAGGGGGTGCTGATGGGACACTCTGATGTAAGGGGGCTGGTAATGGGGCACTCTGATGTAAGGGGTGCTGATGGGACACTCTGATGTAAGGGAGTGCTGATGGGACTCTCAAAATGTAAGTGGGCCGGTCTGGATGAAGTCCAGGGCCAAATTTCTGTCCCAGTCCAGCCCTGTGAGTGTGGGATGTATGTGTGGAGTGCTTCGTAAATTGGCGGCACTATATGGGTACCTTAAATAAATAGGGATAATTTTAGACACGCACCCGCACTCATTCAGGTTGAACTGGATGGACTGGTGTCTTTATTCAACCTTACTAACTATATAACTATGTAACTAGTAGTGCATAGATGTGATAGCTGAATAATTTTTTTCAGGCTTTTTTCATTTTATTTTCACCTGGTAATCCCACACAGGGCCGTTTTTAAGGCAGGGCAAAAGGGGCAGCTGTCCTGGGCCCTGTCATTGTTGTGGGGCCCAAAGCAGCTGCCTCATACTTGCCAATTATCCTGGTTTAAATTCCCTCATCCCTTGAGGTTTTAGTCCTGTGCTGTGTCCCAATATCTCAGTGCGAAGTGCTGCTACTAATGCTGCCCAGCTGTGCCCTATTGTTGTGTACAGGTGACTCACCTTCAGACCCTGTGTTTACATGTAAATTTCCGGCATTCATATGTAAATAGGGGCAGCTAGCAGCATCGATATCTATATCATGCCCCTCTTAGGTCATATCCACAGTAATCTCTAGCAACCAATCACCATCAGAAATCATGTGCTGTAACCTCTAGCAACTAATCAGTGAGCCATAATGTGTGCTGTAACCTGTAGCAACCAGTCAGTGAGTGGTAATGATACAATGTAAGCTCTGGCCACCAATCTCAATAGCTGCCTGATTTGATTCAGTAAACTGATTTTGAGTCTAGCTGCTATTTATTGTATGTCTCAGAGCAGGTGGAGAGCAAAACTGCATGGGAGGGGGGCCCAAAGAAAAGTTTTGCCCAGGGTCCAATCAATATTAAAGACGGCCCTGATCCCGCACATTCTCTTGTCCCAGAGCAGCCTTTCTCAACCTGTTTACCCTTGAAATACACTGCTAAAAAAAATGAAAGGAACACTTTGAAAACACATCAGATCTCAATGGTGAAAAATCTCATGCTGGATATCTATACTGATATGGACTGGGTAATATGGTAGGAATGAAAGGATGCCACATCATTTGATGGAAATGAAAATTATCAACCTACAGAGGGCTGAATTCAAAGACACCCCGAAAATACTCATCTTTTCTCACTGTTTTTTCACTAGGGTCAGTGTCACTACTGGTAGCATGAGGCGATACCTGGACCCTATAGAGGTTGCACAGGCAGTCCAACTTCTCCAGGATGGCACATCAATACGTACCATTTCCAGAAGGTTTGCTGTGTCTCCCAGCACAGTCTCAAGAGCATGGAGGATATTCCAGGCAGTTACTCTAGGAGAGCTGGACGGGGCCGTAAAAGGTCCTTAACCCATCAGCAGGACTGGTAGCTGCTCCTTTGTGCAAGGTGGAACAGGATGAGCACTGCCAGAGCCTTACAAAATGACCTCCAGCAGGCCACTGGTTTGAATGTCTCTGACCCATTAGAAAACAAACTTCACAAGGGTGGCCTGAGGGCCCGATGTCCTCTAGTGGGCCTTGTGCTCACTGTCCGGCACCGTGGAGCTCGATTGGCATTTGCCATTGAACACCAGAATTTCCAGGTCCGCCACTGGTGCCCTGTGCTTTTCACAACTGAGAGCAGGTTATCCCTGAGCACACGTGACAGACATGAAAAGGTCTGGAGAAGCTCCGGAGAACGTTATGCTTCCTGTAACCGGTTTGGTGGTGGGTCAGTGATAGTCTGGGGAGCCATATACATGGAGGGATGCACAGACCTTTACAAGCTGGATGATGGCACCCTGACTACCATTAGGTATAGGGATGAAATCCTTGGACCTATTTTCAGACCCTACGCTGGTGCAGTGGATTCTGGGTTTCTCCTGGTGCCAACAATGCCCGGCATCATGTGGCGAGAGTATGCAGCCAGTTCCTGCAGGATGAAGGATTTATACCATTGAATGGCCCCATGCTCACCTGACCTAAATTTCAATAGAACATCTCTGGGATGTTTTTGTCAATCCAATGCCCTCAGTCTGTTCAGCAGCTCAGTGATTCCCTGGTTCAGATCTGGGAGGAAATACCCCAGGACAACATCTGTCGTCTCATTAGGAACATGCCCCGATGTTGTAAATCTACTGGCAGCCACATTCTAAACCCTTGTACACACGGTCGGACATTCCGAGGCAAAATGTCCGAGCGGACCCCGTTGTCGGATAATCCGACCGTGTGTGGGCTCCATCGGACTGTTTCCGTCGGAATATCCGAACGACAAAGTTTTAGAGCTGGGCTATAAAATTTTCCGACAACATGATCCGATCGGACTTTGTCCGATCTTTTATAGAGAATTCCAATCGGACAAAGTGCCACGCATGCTCAGATCAAATTCCTAGACCAAAGCTATTGGCTACTAGCCTGAGCGTAGTCCCGTCGTAACGAAATAACGTCATCACGTTCTGAACGATCGGATTTTCCGACAACTTTGTCCGACCGTGTGTATGCAACACCAGTTTCGGACAAAATCCGATGGATTTGGTTGTCAGAATGTCCGACCGTGTGTACAAGGGCTAAGACTAATAAGGGCTAAGACTAATATATCTAACCCTTAAAAGCAAAATTTGCTACACATACCTTTTCTGCAGCGGATCCGGTATGGTCTCCAGCAGTGGATGCTGTGTGAAAGAGACAGCCGACAAGGGCTGGGAAATGCACCTTCCAACGGGGACACTGGTTCTGATATCACAACTGGGGATTTCCTCACTTTAGATGGATTTTTCTCACTTCCTGTTTTGGCTATGTGACAGGAAGTGAAGAAAAATCTCCGTAATGGGACATATATGGCAAAAATAAACCTTGCAAGGGTTATATCCCTCCCTTACTCTATCCAAAATGTAAAAAAAAAAAAAAATAGCTTTAGTTCCAGCTTAAGCAGAAAAATATTAGATTTTTATTCTTGAGATTAGATATACTGCAGGTTTAAAATTAAATGATGCTACCACATGAATTGTTGTGAAAGGTTTACTTATGTAAAATTAATTTAACTTTATTTATTTATTTTTTTCATCCAGCTTTAGACTACTCTTGCTTCTAATACGTTAAGCGAAACATTACTCACTAAATATAAAAGTATAAGAGCGCAACCATCACATCATTCGTAATGGTAAGGATGAAAAATATAGATATGATATTCCAGTCCACAAAAAGTCCAAATAACTGTGTTGGATTTGTGACAGGCGATGAATGAAATCAAGGAAAGATGCTTCAGCAGGTGCTCTCCCCAAATCAAATACACCCTGCTTACCAGAAAGGTTGGATCTCAGATTATAGAGATCAGATACGATTAGTGTATATATGTCAGCCGACAGAGATGTTCCACCTTTCTCTTCGGTTCTAAGAATGAAAATACAGTTTTCCCCTAAGGGTGGGACTTTAAAGGCACAGACTTGTGCAAATGATATATAAAATTAAGTTTTTAATAGTATAAAAAAAATAGTATACATATATACAAAATACATATAAAAGCAGTTTGAAGCTAGAGGTGCTAAACTAACAAATGGAAAATAGCAACATAATGTCATTTGTATAAAATACAATAGGGCTGTTACTGATTAAAATGTTCGTGTTTGATTCATCGATTTTTTTAATCGATTAATTGACTAATTTCGATTAATTATAATGCACATACAGATCCAATTACTTTTAGCTGATCTCCTTGCATTGCAACTCTGCATTAGTCAGTGGTAAATGTGGTATACACTATATACAATCACCCGACACTAGATAATTCCCACAATCCATGACTTAACTTCACATTTCACACAAATACGTTTTACGGTAAATTCAAACTGTAGCACTGACGTAAGTGTTTTTTTTTTCCACAGTAGCGTGACAATCCCTCCACCTCTGGTCTAACTAATCACTCTCACCTTATGGCATGGACCCCTGTGCAAACAGGTGGTCATGCAATCGGGTATCAAAAGGGTTACACGGACCATAAACTTCTCTCACGTCTCCTTAGATCTCAGCAAGGACGCCGGGTCATGGGTAGAAAGAAAAGATCGAAGTGCTCACCGCTTAAGTATAAGATTTAATTTTTGTGTTCAAACACAAACTACTCACATAAAAATGATAAAAACACAGCATGTAAAGCCAACAATCGTGTTAGTTCCGTAGGGCAGCAGCGGGTGATGTCATGTGTAGCTCCTCCCCTGTACGAGTTACGTTCAATAAGAACTTCAACGTCACCGGACTCCTCCCCCCTTCCTTTCGTTAGCAGACGGAGGCACTTGGGTAAGGGAGGAGGAGTACAGTGGCATCGATGTCCATGACGTCACTGGATCCCTGACAGAACTCCCTGAAGACCCGGAAGCTGGAGGAGAGGTGAGTACCGATCAAAAGAATTAATGGATTAATGGGAGAGAGCGAGAGTGATAATGCCAAATTTAACACACCTGCTCCCCATTCACACCTTAGACCTTGTAACACTAATGAGTCACATGACACCAGGCAGGGAAAATGGCTAATTGGGCCCAATTTTGACATTTTCACTTAGGGGTGTACTCACTTTTGTTGCCAGCGGTTTAAACATTAATGGCTGTGTGTTGAGTTATTTTGAGGGGACAGCAAATTTACACTGTCATACAAGCTGTACACTCACTACTTCATTGTACCAAAGTGTAACTTCTTCAGTGTTGTCACATGCTTTTGTGACATACTGTATATCTGATGGATCCACCATTCATCCACTAAAATTACCTAGGGGGGCCCAGATGGAACAAAAAGAAAAAAGGAGAGACTAACTGGGTGTCTACTAGACGGTGATATCTCTACAGAGATCTGATATAAAGAAATGTAAGTGAACACCCATATCAAAGCAGAGAGGGCCACATCCTAATGCTGTGAAACAGCAGACTGAGTACCATCTGGAGACATAAAAAATCAGCAAATAAGTCTCTAACATACATGGTATTAGTTAATTAGTTAATAGAGAGGCCACACTCAGTCTATACATACACACACACACACACACACACACACACACACACACGAGGAAGAGCATACCTGTATATCTAAAGCCGCGTACACACGGGCGGACTGTCTGGTCAACTTAGTCCGTCAGACAATCCGACGGACAGTCCGTCCTACTTTCGAATGAACGGACTTGACCACACACGGATGCACAAACAGTCCGTCGAAAGCTTGCGCGATGACGTGTACAGCACGTACGACGGGACTAGAAATAGGAAGTCCAATACACAGCAATTCAACCTTTCGCCGTGTAAATCCTTTCTGAGCATGCGCCATACTTAGTCCGTCAAACTAGCCTACTCACGAGCGGATTGTCCGCTGAAACCAAAGTCTGACGGACAGTATTACGGAAATTCCGAAATACTTAGTCCGCCAGACTGCACGCTGAAAAAGTCCGCTGAAGCCCACACACGAGCGGACTGTCCGCTGAAATGTGTTTCGACGGACTAAGTTGGCCAGACAGTCCGCCCGTGTGTACGCGGCTTTAGTTGTCAATTTTTACAAGGAAGGTGGCACCAGTAGCCATAAAGGGAGAGCTTGCCTCCCCTATATTTATATGGCTACTAATAAGTAAATGGATCCTCCCCAAACAGGGGTGGGAGCAGGCTCCACATATGGAAGCACTGTCTTCATGTGTCCGCCAACCGGAAGTGTCCCCTGAGTGTGCGGCGCACGCCGTGACCCCATGCCCACAACCAAGCATGTTTATTTTAAAAGCTCCACTTCACTTACATGAAATAAGATGTTTAACAGCAAGACATTCTCAGTTGATGCTTCTTACGGGCAAACGTGTCGGATGGAGCCGTTTTGTGTGACGTCACTACGTACCAACCTGCAAGCTAAGCCGTGGCCATGTGGATTACACTTCTTGCTGTTAAATGTCTTATTTAATGTAAGTGCAGTGGAACTTTAAAAATAAACATTGTTTTTATGTACTACACCATGAAGTCTTTCTCTTCTATTGTCCTCCATACAGCTTTCGTGGCGGATCCAATATTCGTATGGAATACTATTGATACATATGGATGTCCTAATCCTACCAGGAAGAAGTGCTTAGAATCAGGGCCATCATTAAGGCAGGGCAAAAGGGGCAACTGCCCAGGGCACCATCATTGTTGTGGGACCCAAAGCAGCTGCCTCATACTTGTCAACTATCCCTGTTTAAATTCCCTTGTCCCTTGAAGTTTTAGTCCCATGATGTGTCCTGATATCTCAGTGTGAAGTGCTGCTACTGATGCTGCCCAGCTTTGCCCTATTGTTGTGTACAGATGACTGACCTGCAGACACTGTGTTTACATTTAAATAATCTGCATTCATATGTAAATAGAGGCAGCATTCATATGTATATCACTCCCTCCTGAGGTCATATTCACCATCACCTATACTGAATGCTGCCCAGTGGGGAGACAAAGGGGCATACTTGAAAGTCCTGCCTACAACTGTGGTCATTAAGCCTAACATTAGCCTGTTCTGCAAAGGTAAGCAAATTGGTGGGGGGGGGGGGAGGGGGTAGTGTGGGGTGTGTAGAGGTAGGCAGAGAAGGAATTACAGTTTGGGGTGCACAGGTGAGTAAGGAGGGGATACTGTATATAGTGGTAAGGAAGGTGGGTGCAAAGATGAGCAGATGAGGCAGGTAGAGTTAAAGGGGTGGAGGGTTGGAGTGGAGAGGATGGTGGAGGCGGTGGTACAGAGGTTAGTAGGGGTTTTAGGATGCAAAGCTGTACTGACAGGGTGGATAAAGATGTAGGTCACATGTAGGTTAGCCCATTCATTTCAATGGGCTTCTCTGTGTGCTAGAAATGCAGAAGAAAGTCCCTAACCCTTTTTAAAAATCACACGCTTCCACAGCACATGTCAGCAGATATGTGAGGGTGTTATTAACAATTAATGGTACTGCTGTGTATTGTCTAAAAGCAGCACATTTCTGTGGTGTCAGGAAAGTGATTTTGCATGCATTCCCGATACACACATGTGAAGGCAGGCTACATGTCTCAGTTACATTGGTGGTCAGTGTAAATCTTCTCATTACATTGGGGCTTGGTGTACAACCCTTTCATTCCCACTAGTGGCCACTAGCAATCCCCCTTACATTAGTGGTCAGTCAGTGTAAATCCCTCCTTAAATTGATGGTTACTGTGAATGCTTCTATTACATTGGTGGCCAGTGTTGAAACTCCTATTTATATTTGTAGTTCGGTAAAAAAAATCAGCATTGCCATTGATCACACCCTCCCCTTCCATCAGCACTGCCACTGATCCCAGGAGTTCTAGGATCCCTAGGAGTGTTCTGTCTAGTGATGGGTCTGCTCACCTCCCCAGTCCATGGTGTGCAGGCAGTGAGGAGATGATGTGCTGCAGCTTATAGCAACAAATCTGTGAGCAGTAATGATGTGCAATGACCTCTAGCAAACAATCAGTAGGCAGTATTGATGTACAGTAATCTCTAGCAACCAATCAACAAGCAGAGGTTATGTGCTGTAACCTCTAGCAACTAACCACTGTAACCAGTGAGCCGCAATGTGTGCTGTAACCTCTAGCAACCAGTCAGTAAGCGGTAATGATATGCTGTAATCTCTGGCAACCAATAACAATCACTGCCTGATCTGATTCAGTAAACTGATTTTGAGCTGCTATTTATTGTATGTCTCAGAGCAGGTGGAGAGCGAAATTGCATGGGGGGGGGGGGGCAAGAAAATGTTTGTCCAGGGTCCAATCATTATTCAAGATGGCCCTGCTTAGAACCAAGGAGAATAGTGGAACAAATCTGTCACCTGACATCTATATACTAATCGTATCTGATCTCTATAATCTGAGATCCAACCATTCTGGTAAGCAGGGTATATTTGATTTGGGGAGAGCACCTGCTGAAGCATCTTTCCTTGAATTCAGATCCAACAAAGTTATTTGGACTTTTTGTGGATTGGAATATCATATCTGTATTTTTCATCCTTACTATTACAAATGATATTATGGTTGCGTTCTTGTACTTTTATATTTAGTTTCTTTAGTCGGCTTTTCAGGCAGTAGCATATAAGTATAAGTAGCAGCACCTAAACACACCAATTTTTTTGTAAAATATTAAAATATTATTTGTTTATTCATTATTATCACATTTTCGAACAATTTTTTGTTTTTTGTTGGCCTTTTACTTCATATTATGTTTGTAGCACCTTTAGCAGAATATTTTTATTTTTGAAACATTATTCACTGACATCGATTTTTACAAAGCAATCTTCTTTACTCTTTTGTGTGTAAGGACCCTGCTGTAATGTGGTATGGAAAAAATGTAATATATTGCAGCTTCCAATCCTGTAGTATCTGCATTCGTTTTCTTTCTTTAGGCTTTTATTTGCTTTATTTTTACCTGGCGTTGCGGCCAGTAACACACTTCTTGTCTTGGGGTGTGCCCACTCTATGAAGGAGCAATGAAGGCACCCTTGGACAGCAGCATTGTCAGTCAGGGAAGAAGGTAATGTTAAATTCAGTAGCGAATTTAGATGGACTTGACTAACCCATTGGTGAACTCTAGCTAACAATTTTTAGGAAATTAAAGTAATTTTTTTTTTCTTTTAGTATAAAGAAGTTGCATTAATTAATAAGGCCCCTTTCACACTGAGGCGTTTTTCAGCGCCTGTATAGCGCCTGAAAAAATCTGGCCCCTTTCACTCCAGTGTGAAAGCCGGAGCGGTACGCGAGCGGTGCGCTAGCAGGACGGTAAAAAAAAATCCTGCTAGAAGCATCTTTGGAGCGGTGAAGGAGCGGTGTGTATACCGCTCCTACCCATTGAAGTCAATGGGGCAGCGCGGCTATACATCCGGCAAAGTGGCGCTGCAGCGGCACTTTGCGGGCGTTTTTAACCATTTTTCTGGCCGATAGCGGGGGTTAAAATCTCCTTGCTAGTGGCCGAATACCGCCACTAAAACGGCGGTAAAGCGGCGCTAAAAATAGTGCCGCTTTACCGCCGAGGCCGCTCCCGCCCCAGTGTGAAAAGGGCCTAAGAGAAAATTGAATACTGTCTGTGATACTTTTTTTATTTGCACTAATATACAATTTTTCAGGACAAGCTTTCGGGGTATGTCCCCTTCTTCAAGGTCCAAGCAGTACTGATTTACAAATTAAAAAAAATTGTAAATCAGTGGCAGTGGACAGTACTCAATTTTCTCTGTCACAATTGCACTAATACGCCTACAATCACATTAATGAAAATTGTAAGTACCCTTGTCAGTGGTAAATGGTTTGTCTCAACCCCAGTGGCAGATGTTTTTTTTTTGGGGGGGGGGGGGGGCGCAAAAAACGTTTTGAAAATAAATCCTCAATTGCAACCACTGTGCCATCAAGCGCTGCCACTGTAACCATCAACGCTGCCATTGTGCTATCAAATTATGCCACTGTACCCACCAAATGGTGCCATGGTGCCCATCAAACGCTGCCACTGTGCCCATCAAACGCTGCCACTGTGCCATCAATTGCAGCCACTGTGACCTCAAATGCTGCCACTGTGCCCATCAAATTCTGCCACTGTGCCATCAAATGCTGCCACTGTGCTATCAATTGCAGCCACTGTGCCCTCAAGCGCTGCCACTGTGCCATCAAATGCTGCCAGTGTGCCTATCAAATGCTGCCAGTGTGCCCATCATATGCTGCCAGTGTGCCCATCAAATACTGCCAGTGTGCCCATCATATGCTGCAAGTGTGCCCATCAAATGCTGCCAGTGTGCCTATTAAATTCTGCCAGAATTCCGCTCGCTGTCTGGCTGGCACTTACCCTGTCTTGGTGGGTCAGAGGGTGACGGCAAAGAGCGGGGTCCTCCATGCATCTCCTGCAGTCCTCATCTCCCATCCTGTCCTCCTGATAGGTGTCCAATAGCGGCGCCTGTCATTTCAGCCAATCAGGTGACAGGTAACAGACCCAAGCACCTTACTGGCAGAGGGGGTAGAGTGGCTACCCCTCACCTCAAGCCACTGTTCATCATGGTCCCAGCTAGGACTATTTGGGGAAAGTATACTTCAGTTTTGCTCTGGAGCTACTTGCTCAATCATCCCATCAGAGGAGTTCTGGGGAGTGTTGAGTCTGGTTAACCTCTTCCTCATTGGAATATCTCTTTGTTTCTGTAAAGAGGCAATCAAGGACATTTGCGAGTACTGATGTGATCTGGGGATTTTGTGCCTGTTAGCAGAGAATGGTTCCTTAGTAAAGAAGTCAGTGGTTGTTCCAAGTGGAGACTGCTCTTATAGAGTTTGATCCCTGGCAAAACTGTTTTGGCTTTATCTCTTAGGACTGTGCACTACTTGAATCACTGGGATCAATAGTTTCTCTCCTGAGAGGTAAATAAATATCAACCAGCCACCTTTTTGTGAAAGACTGTTTGCTAAGCCTGGGCTAAGTAGTTTATCTTCTAAAAGATTTAGACAGTCAACTCTTCTCAGCGTCATTGTGGGTGAACTATTTTAACCTGGAAGTCAAATAGTTCCTCTCCTGAGGGGTACATACCTCTGGCCTCTACTAATCTTTGACAGTGGATTATGTTTGCGTCTGTCAAAAGATATTTGCTTCTGAAGTGCAGCTATAGTGTAGAGTGTCCCGTTTGTGCACAGTTATTATTATTATTATTCAGGATTTATATAGCGCCAGCAATTTACGCAGCGATTTACAATATAAAAAGGAGACAATACAGTTACAATACAGTACAAGAGGATTAAGAGGGCCCTGCTCAGAAGAGCTTACAATCTAATAGGGTGGGGTAGGTGGTACAAAAGGTTATAGCTGTCGGGAATGAGCTGATGGAAGTGGTAGGAGATTAGTTGGAGATGTGATAGGCTTCCATGAAGAGATGAGTTTCCAGGGATCACCTGAAGGTAGCAAGAGTAGGGGATAGCCGGACCAGTGGAGGTAGCGAGTTCCAGAGGATTGGAGAGGCTCTGGAGAAATCCTGGAGACGAGCATGGGAGGAGGAGACGAGAGAGCTTGAGAGTAGGAGGTCTTGAGAAGAACGGAGGGGATGATTTGGGTGATATTTGGAGACAAGATTGGTGATGGAGCTCGAGGCAGAGTTGTGAATGGCTTTGTATGTTGTGGTTAGTATTTTGAATTTAATTCGCTGGGTGATTGGGAGCCAGTGTAGGGATTGGAGGAGAGGGTTGGCAGACACTGAGCGGTTGGTAAGGTGGATAAGTCTGGCAGCAGCATTCATGATAGGCTGAAGAGGAGATAGCCTATGGAGAGGCAGGCCAATGAAAAGGGAGTTGCAATAGTCAAGGCGAAAGATAACGAGGGAGTGAATGAGGAGCTTGGTGGTTTCATTTGTTAAAAAGGGGCACATTTTAGAGATGTTACGGAGGTGAAATCTACAAACTTTTGGACTATGCCAATAAAAACAAACAAAATATACCTCTAGACTGTTCATTGAGCCAGTCTATAGTAGATGGCGCAGAAGATGGGTGCTAACTGAGTCCATGAGCCAAAGCAAATAAAGTAGTCCAAGCAATAATAATCATGGGAGGGCAGCACTCGGAAGGCAGTTCCTGGGAGACGTGGAGGAATCTCTGCAACAGTCAAAAACAAACACAGAGCGTCACTCTAAAGCAGGGATCTCCAAACTACAGCCCTCCAGCTGTTGCGGAACTACACGTCCCATGAGGCATTGCAAAACTCTGACATTCACAGACATGACTGGGCATGATGGGAATTGAAGTTCTTGAACAACTGGAGGGCCATAGTTTGGGGACCCCTGTTCTAAAGTGTAGCATATCACATAACCAATTAAATTTATTGAAGAAAAATGGCAACTTGTATCCAAAAGTGCTTGTCAGACCCGCCGGGGTTGGGAAAATCATGTCACGTAAGCATGTGAAAAGTCCTGAGGATCCACTACTTCACTCAGTTGAGGGACCGCCAGAGACCATTGTGTTTCCGGGAGTCGGGGCTGTGGAATGCCAAGCACCATTGGTAATGTGATATGCTACATATGGTGCTCTGTGTTTGTTTTTGACTGTTCAGTGAGCCAATTGGAGTGACTGTTGCTGTGTGCCTGGCTGTCTCTGCACTACATGGAAAAGAACCTGGGGATTATTCCAGCGGTTCCTTCGGGCGTGAGCGCTTTATATATTTTGTCTGGCGAAGGGATCTGAATTATCCCAAAAGCCTGCATCATTAGTACCTCAAGTTAGTCAATAGGGTATCACCTAAACTGAAGAATTTCTGCAAATCACCTTTGGAAATAAATATGAAATTTGTGGAGAACAGACCTAAGGCCACTTGGGTGACCTAAGGCCACCTCTTCCTTATTGCACATGGAAAAACATGATATCATTGTATGGTTTTGAATTTGTTTCAAGTTGACATCTCTAAAGCAATTGGTAAAGATAAAACAGTCATAGGGGGAAATATTAAATTATGTGTTTTGCCTGGAATTCCCCTTTATTTTTTGATACTGTTAAGCAAAAAGATGACATAGCTTGTAGAAGAAAGATATTCCATTTGTTAATCTCAGGCTGGATCCAGAGTCCTCTAAAACATCTTAATATAATCGTTTTCTTTTCATTGATGTAGTTCTTGACCCTCTCTGACCCATTATCAACACAGAAAACTCTATTTTTATCCCAACAGTTACAAGATTTAATTCCCCTTTCTCTTTCTTCTATGAAATTACCATGATAACACACAAAAAAAAAAAATCTTAACTTAAACCCTTGTGATTAATCTTTCACTAAAATATCTTAACAAAGGTCATGTTTCAGAGACCACAAGACCCAAACAGAATTGCAAAACAGTCCCCGGTGGTCAGATTAACAAGATTTTATGGGAAAATACGAATAGTTTTTTTTTTTTTCTGAGTTAGTTTTAAAAGGGCAGGCGGCTTACATGTTCCATTAACCCCTTCAATCACCGGTATCATCTCATCTACTTAATAGGTGTCAACTTTCGTAATGTGCCCTTGGTGACCCACAGAGGTCCAGTAGACAGTAGGGTCACTTTTCTCCCACTACTGGCTACGCTGTATGCTAATATCTGGCTGAAAGCAGGCTGCTAATCTACCGTAAGTGTTTACTTCTTGAACTGTGATGATTTTTTTTTTCTTCCAGATACTATTCTTGTTCGAACTGTGCTTAAAATGTCTGTTTCCTGATCACTCTTCTCCTGGCTTAGCCCATTGGAAAGTGGAAATCAGCTAATAGGTCCCCATGGGAGTAACACTATATGCCAATTGAGCTTGATTTCATCCAGGGATTTTGATCAGTGTCTGATTTTCTAAGTGTTATGCGAACACATATTCCTCAAATAATGGGAACACGCTAAACTGGAAAGGAAACCAAGGGTAAAAAAAAAAAAAAAAAAACCTTTACTGTATGCATAATGCGCAGATTGTAATATCATTTTTTTCATGGATTTTACCTTTTGGATACTGAGAATATAATTTGTGCAATAAGAAAAAAATGACAGAGAATTAAAAGAGCTTTCCACTCATTATTATTTTTAGCCATTTTGGTATTTTTTTTATTTTTTTTTATTTTAGCTGTCCCATTTTTTTCCTACACGGTGGGTACATTTCCTCTGAAGAATGACTGATCCCTCAGCCAGTACATTGGTAATTCTGCATAGCTCCCAACTGTCCCTGATTTTGTGGGACTATCCCTCATTTGGAATAAAGTCCCTCTGTCCCTCTTTCCTCCTTATTTGTCCCTCATTTTGGTCTGACTTATATCGTTGTATATAAAATGCACTACTTATCTATTTCTAAATTGCTGCGTTTGTAAATTCCAATAGCCAATATAAAGGAATAATAGTGGTATAAAAAACACCTGTGGGTTAAACCAAAATTTTTTTTTTTTTTTTTGGTATAACTCCCCTTTAAGGGGGGCGTGGAAGGGGGTGTGTCCTAGGCCTACATACTATTGCTAATAGATGTCCCTCATTCTCATCTCAGAAAGTTGGGAGGTATGGGTGAAGTTCCTCTTTAATTTTATTATATTAGTAGCACCCAAAACCATAGTTATAGATCTGGAATATTCTCATAAACAATAGATTAATTCTTTCAGAAAATCTAAAACTAGGTTCCCACTGTCATGCTGCATTAAAGTGGTTGTAAACCCTTACAACACACTTTGACCTACAGGTAAGCCTAGATTAAGGCTTACCTGTAGGTCCAAGAAATATCTACTAAACCTATACGGTTTAGGAGATATTTGCCCGAAGACAGGCACCGCTGTCTACGGCGCATGCGACGTAGACAGCGGCGCGCAGGCGCACTGAGCGCGGCACCGTCAACGATGGAGATGCCGTGTGTGTCGGCTCCCGTGCGCATGCGCGGGAGTGACGTCATCGCGGCTTCGCCAAATGACAGCGGCGGAGCTGCGAGACCCACCGAGAAGATGGATGCGGCGGACTACAGGGGACAGCGGTGAATTCGCTGGCTCCTGTGTCAGGTAAGTGACACATAATGGACTACTATGCGATGCATAGTAGTCCATTATGCTTTGCCTTTGCAGGGAATGAAAGAGGAAGTAAACTCATCAGGGTTTACTTCCTCTTTAATGACTGTAGAAAAAAATGTCTACAGACAAAAACAGCTGCTGTAAAAACGTCAAAAAACATCCAGTGTGCATGAGGCCTGAAGTTGAATAATGACCTCGCTATACTGTAGGTGTAGGATATTTATGTAACTTCTAAAGCCTGGGAGGAATACTCCCAGAGCGTTGCTAAGATGTTGCTAAGAAAGGCCTAGTTATCACTGCTCGTCTCCACCATCACAGGAGTGAGCTTTTTCTCTCATTCAATCCCCTTTATGTGCTCTCTTTCTCTCCCCTGATGCAGTAGATCTGAGCTCAGAATTTGAGAGCTCAATCCTGGAATGGTGGAGGTGAGCAGTAATAATTAGGCCTTTCTTAGCAGCAGATCATAGTGTAGTATAACACTTTATTAGAGTAAATATAAACATAAGCAAGTTGCACTCACAAGTGAAAATGAATTAAAAGTGTATATCAGTAGCAGGCGTCTGACCTCCAGGATCTGAGGAGAGGTAGAGTTGGATCAGCTGGGACCTCAGCAGCGACACTTCGAATCCTTCGCTGGAGCCGCTATGTAAAGCCGCAGTGGGAAGCACTTGTAGACCTTGGAATTGCTAGGGCTGTCGGGAAATGCTTTTCGAAGGCTGCACACACCTCCTTCCTCAGAGACTGAGCAAGGCCTCACAGCTGGGGACCATGAGGCAAGTCTCTTTGGCATCTGGTTACCTGGCACCACTACACAGCTGTTGGTACCCAGCAGGCATATACTGGCCATCGGGACTACAGGGAGTTTCCTGGTGGGCCGATGGCTCAGTGGGCCAGTCAGGTGAAGTCCTAGAGCCGCTCCTCTCTGACAGTGAGTGATCGCAATTTCACTCCTGTCAGGAGGAGCAGCTTCTGTCATATGCTGGGGAGAGCATTAGGCTTCCTGCTCCCTCCAGCCTGTAGGGGGAGATAGATTGCTAGCAGACTTTCCTTTCTCTCTCCCCTTATCACTTGTCACTTATTACATGACTGGAGAGAGGAAGAAGAGAAGCTGCCTTCAGAACTGTGAGTACACATGGGAGGGGGACACTCTGATGTAAGGAGGCTGGTGATGGGACTCTGATGTAAGGGGCTGCTGATGGGACTCTGATGTAAGGGGCTACTGATGGGACTCAGATGTAAGGGGCTGCTGATGGGACACTCAAAATGTAAGTGGGCTGGTCTGGATGAAGTCCAGGGCCAAATCTCTGTCCCAGTCCAGCCCTGGTTTCCAGTGTAATCTCAGGAGCACTGCACAGTACAGGAGGGCACACTTCTCTAAGCTCACAGTCTAGGACACTCCTGAGGATGGGGAATGTCCAGTATCTTAAACCCTATGAGAGCTGCCTCACTCCAAGCTGCCTCTGACACTTATATCCCAAAGCACACAGTCACCAGGAATCAATTCAGGGTCAGTACTTACAAGTTCCCAGGGCAGTTGCCACCTTCCAGCTTCCTCTGGGCACAATCCAGTAAGTGAGAAGTGAGTGGTCTCTAGACCAAATCCCTTTGGTGAAGTCCTGTAGTCAGTTCCAGATCATTTACAGGTGTCAGCTATTCCACCACTGCGACCTCACAGAACGGCAGGAGTGTCCTAGACTGTGAGCACAGTCCATAGGCACAGGGCAATAACCACCTGAGGCTTGGAACTCTACTCAATGGGGAAAGAGCCTCTATGTAGTGTTCCAGACTATTTATCAGCTCCCCAGCCACCATCTGGGCATACCTCCCCTAGGAATGACTAGGCTCTGATCAATATTCAGGTTGGTTATTTGAATTATCCCTCCCTAAACAGTAGAACCTTCTTCTACAGGCAGGGGGAAGCAATCAGACTCTCAGCTTGTGGATCCCTGAACAGACCTGACCAAACAATCACTGCTTCCTGGATTACATAAGAAAAAAAGAAACTGGAAACAGAAGACTAATGCAGTCACATTATTTAAAGAGGTTGTGAACATCAGAGAAAAAAAAAAACCTGCAAGACAAAGGCATAACGAGCTAGTATGCATTGCATACTAGCTCATTATGTATTAGTTACTTTAGAATGAGGCCACGCAGTGCCGCCCGCACTCTGCTCCAACGGCCAACATCTTTCATCGGAGTTACTTCCGGGTTCACGGGCTCCGGCACCGTGATTGGCTGGACCTGCGATGAGGATCACGGCACGGGCCCTGAAAAAACGGCACCAGCGGGCCGTTTCTTCACTGCGCATGCGCCAATGACATCGGCAGCAACGTATATAGTGAATATCTCCTAAACTGTGCAAGTTTAGGAGATATTTATAGTACCTACAGGTAAGCCTTATTATAGGCTTACCTGTAGGTACAAGTGGTGTAACAGAGTTTAAATATATTACATTCTTGTTTCTGGGTTTGAATACACTTTAAGCAACACTGCAGTGTTATCAGGTACAGACCTTCTAAAAAGTTCAAGAGGGTTTAAAGAGTAACTCTAACTTTTGTTGGGGAAAAAAAACATTCCCCTCTGGGTAATTATGTATATTGCAAAGATTTTAACAAACTTTGTTGCAGATTCCTACCTTTTGTTGTTCTGAAGAAATAGCTGTTTGTTTGTGTCTTTTGCGCTGAGGAACTCTGCAGTGGTTTTATAATTATCAAGCAGCTGCTGTACCTGCAGGGCTCCAATGAGGAAAATTGCAAGGTCTGCATCCCTTTGGATTTCTTTTTGGGAGTATCTCACCCAAATTGCATTTTTGTTGCAAAGGATGCTCAGAATATGATTGGTATCTTAGTGCAGACTTCTGGGAAAATCAGTAAGCCAATCACACAAGCAGGAAATGACAAATCTGGGGGGTGGTCTGTATACCATCTGTGTACCAAAGTCCCCCAGGTGGCCATATTGCATTTTACAGAAAATTACAGCGCTGCAGATTGAAAGGTAAAAGCCATTTTTTCTAACATCAATTACAATATAACTTGCATAGCAATTGTATACACTATATTATTATATGAGTGAGTTTGAGGTGGAGGAACTTGACTGGCCTTCCTCCTGACCTCAACCCAATAGAACACCTTTGGGATGAATTCGAGCGGAGACTGCGAGCCAGGCCTTCTTGTCCAACATCAGTGCCTGATCTCACAAATGCGTTTCTGGAAGAATGGTCAAACATCCCCATAGACACACTCCTAAACCTTGTGGACGGCCTTCCCAGAAGATTTGAAGCTGTTATAGCTGCAAAGGGTGGGCCAACTCAATACTGAACCCTACGAACTAAGACTGGGATGCCATTAAAGTTCATGTGTGTGTAAAGGCAGGCTCCCCAATACTTTTGACAAAATAGTGTATAATATATTTATATATATATATATATATATATATATATATATATATATATACAGTGCCTTGCGAAAGTATTCGGCCCCCTTGAACTTTTCAACCTTTTTCCACATTTCAGGCTTCAAACATAAAGATATAAAAATTTTATTTTTTGTGAAGAATCACCAACAAGTGGGACACAATTGTGAAGTGGAACGAAATCTATTGGATTTTTGAAACTTTTTTAACTAATAAAAAAATGAAAAGTGGGGCGTGCAAAATTATTCGGCCCCCTTGCGTTAATACTTTGTAGAGCCACCTTTCACTGCAATTACAGCTGCAAGTCGCTTGGGGTATGTCTCTATCAGTTTTGCACATCGAGAGACTGAAATTCTTGCCCATTCTTCCTTGCAAAACAGCTTGAGCTCAGTGAGGTTGGATGGAGAGCGTTTGTGAACAGCAGTTTTCAGCTCTTTCCACAGATTCTCGTTTGTTTTCCGGTCTGGACTTTGACTTGGCCATTCTAACACCTGGATACATTTATTTGTGAACCATTTCTTTGTAGATTTTGCTGTATGTTTGGGATCATTGTCTTGTTGGAAGATAAATCTGCGTCCCAGTTTCAGGTCTTTTGCAGACTCCAACAGGTTTTCATCCAGAATGGTCCTGTATTTGGCTGCATCCATCTTCCCCTCAATTTTAACCATCTTCCCTGTCCCTGCTGAAGAAAAGCAGGCCCAAACCATGATGCTGCCACCACCATGTTTGACAGTGGGGATGGTGTGTTGAGGGTGATGAGCTGTGTTGCTTTTACGCCAAACATATCGTTTTGCATTGTGGGCAAGAAGTTCGATTTTGGTTTCATCTGACCAGAGCACCTTCTTCCACATGTTTGGTGTGTCTCCCAGGTGGCTTGTGGCAAACTTTAGACAAGACTTTTTATGGATATCCTTGAGAAATGGCTTTCTTCTTGCCACTCTTCCATAAAGGCCAGATTTGTGCAGTGTACGACTGATTGTTGTCCTATGGACAGACTCTCCCATCTCAGCTGTAGTTCTCTGCAGTTCATCCAGAGTGATCATGGGCCTCTTGGCTGCATCTCTGATCAGTCGTCTCCTTGTCTGAGCTGAAAGTTTTGAGGGACGGCGAGGTCTTGGTAGATTTGCAGTGGTCTGATACTCCTTCCATTTCAAAATGATCGCTTGCACAGTGCTCCTTGGGATGTTTAGAGCTTGGGAAATCTTTTTGTATCCAAATCCAGCTTTAAACGTCTCCACAACAGTATTACGGACCTGCCTGGTGTGTTCCTTGGTCTTCATGATGCTCTCTGCACTTTCAACAGAACCCTGAGACTATCACAGAGCAGGTGCATTTATACAGAGACTTGATTACACACAGGTGGATTCTATTTATCACCATCAGTCATTTAGGACAACATTGGATCATTCAGAGATCCTCGCTGAACTTCTGGAGTGAGTTTGCTGCACTGAAAGTAAAGGGGCCGAATAATTTTGCACGTACCACTTTTCAGTTTTTTGTTTGCTAAAAAAGTTTAAATTATCCAATAGATTTCGTTCCACTTCACAATTGTGTCCCACTTGTTGGTGATTCTTCACAAAAAATGTAAATTTTATATGTTTATGTTTGAAGCCTGAAATGTGGCAAAAGTTTGAAAAGTTCAAGGGGGCCGAATACTTTCGCCAGGCACTGTATATATATATATATATATATATATATATATATATATATATATATATATATATATATATATATATATATATATAGTTTTATATATATATATATATATATATATATATATATATATATATATAGTTTTATATATACAGTATATAAAACTTTTTGTGGTGATACATCTTTTGGAGGCTTGCTGTGAGTAGCCGTCTGAATCCGAAGATTGTGAAACATACGAAAGATCGGGACAATCTCTGACATCCGGATGTCTATGGTGGGATCTGAGATCGAATTCCTGCAGTTTGACCTCCCCTAGCAGGGGGATCACTGGGGATCTGGTAAGCGCGGATTTTTTTCTACTTATTTATATTTTAGAGTGTTGTGAGAATTTAGTTCAAAAAAATTAAAAATAAAATGATATATATAAATATGCGATTTCCCTTGAAGATGAAATCTCGGGATTAACGATTTCATAGGAAGTCCGGTACTTTCGGGAAAAATAATTGCCAGTTTACTCATCTTCTTAGAGAATGTTGGTACTTAAAGTCATCCAGCTTTTCTGTTGTGTTGTTTCGGATTGTAAAGTGAACTTAAGTCTTGAAGAAAGCTCTGAAAAAACATATAATTACTCCAGATTTACACATACAAGGCTGCCGGGGGAGTTTCCACCAAATCCTCTCTGTGTTTATATGGGGCAATGTTTTGGAGGTTTTAATTTCACTATGCCTTCATGTCCTTGGTTGGTAAGAGGAATTGGTATTCATGTGTATGTCACACAATAAACTCCTACAGTGTTTAGACTGCTGAATCCCCTCCCGCTGTTCTGTGAGCATGGAGGTCTAATGCGTTACAGCTGCCATTGTCTCAGATGTCCTTTTACAGGAACAAAATAAGCAGCAAAAAAAATTCTCTGTACTACTGTGACCAGGAGAAGTAAAACTATTTTTACAGAGATTATCAATTAGCAGAAGGCCGCTCTTCCTTAATCTGCAACAGGATGTGTTGGTGTCATTCCGCTGACAATAAACTGTATATGGTTGGATTTAATGGCACATTGTAGGTTTCTGCTTAGAATAGTGTTTCTAAACCTTTTTGCAGTCGCTGTACCCTTTAAAAATATGTAAAATCTACAGGCTCACCGTTTTAAGATGTTGCTTATTAATGGGAAAACTGAGCCATGCACACGACCACCTTGATGAAATTAACTTTAAACAGAAGCCCACCCTTCACATCAGAAGTCTCCCCATCACCTCAGAGGACCCCCATCACCTCAGAGGACCCCCTTCACATCAGAAGTCTCCCCATCACCTCAGAGGACCCCCATCACCTCAGAGGACCCCCTTCACATCAGAAGTCTCCCCATCACCTCAGAGGACCCCCTTCACATCAGAAATCTTCCCATCACCTCAGAGGACCCCCATCACCTCAGAGGACCCCCTTCAAATCAGAACTCCCCCCATCACCTCAGAGGACCCCCTTCACATCAGAACTCCCCCCATCACCTCAGAGGACCCCCATCACCTCAGAGGACCCCCTTCACATCAGAGGTCACCTTATCACATAAGAGCCCACTTCACATCAGAAGTTTCCCCTTCACATTAGAGGACACCTCATCACCTCAGAGGACCCCCATCACCTAAGAGCACCATCCCCTTCACATCAGAGGTTGCCTTATCACATAAGAGCCCCCTTCACATCAGAACTCTCCCCATCACCTCAGAGGATCCCCTTCACATCAGAGGTCATCTTATCACATCAGAGCCCACTTCACATCAGAACTCTCCCCATCACCTCAGAGCATCCCCTTCACATCAGAGGTTACCTTATGACATAAGAGCCCACTTCACATCAGAAGTCTCCCCTTCACATTAGAGGACACCTCATCACCTCAGAGCACCCCCTTCACATCAGAGGTAACCTTATCACATCAGAAGTCTCCCCTTCAGAGGTTAGCTTGTCACACCAGAGCCCCCACCCCCTTTACTTCAGAAGTACATCAGAAGTCTCCCCTTCACATCAGAGGACCCCCCCATCACCTCAGAGCTCCCCCCTTCACATCAGAGATCAGAGGTTACCTTATCACATCAGAGCCCCCCTTTATATCAGAAGTCTCCCCTTCACCTCAGAGTCCCCTCTCCCCTCACATCAGAGGTTACCTTATCACATAAGAGCCCCCCTTCACATCAGAAGTCTCCCCTTCACATCAGAGGTTACCTTATCACATCAGAGCCCCTCTTCACGTCAGAGGACCCCCCATCAGCTCAGAGCCCCTCCCCCTTCACATCAGAGATCAGAGGTTACCTTATCACATCAGAGCCCCCCCCCCCTTACATCAGAAGTCTCCCCTTCACCTCAGAGCCCCCTCTTCCATCAGAGGTTACCTTATCACATAAGAGCCACTCTTCACATCAGAAGTCTCCCCTTCACATCAGAAAACCCCCATCACCTCAGAGCCCCCCTTCACATCAGAAGTCTCCCCTTCACCTCAGAGCCCCCTCCCTTCACATCAGAAATCTCCCATTCAGCTCAGAGCCCCCCTCCCTTCACATAAGAGGTTACCTTATCACATAAGAGCCCCCCTACAAATCAGAAACCCCCCATGACCTCAGAGTCCCCCCCCCCTTCACATCAGGTTACCTTATCACATCAGAACCACCTTTTATATCATAAGTTTCCCCTTCACATCAGCTGACCCCCCCCCCATCACCTTAGAGCCCCCTTTACATCAGAGGTTACCTTAACACATAAGAGCCCCCTTTACATCAGAAGTTGCCCCTTCACATCAGAAACCTCCCCACCCCATCGCCTCAGAGCCCCCCTACACATCAGAGGCCACCATATCACATCAGAGCCTCCCCTTCACATCAGTTTGCCATGGCGTTACAAACGCTCCTGAGTCACATGGCTCACCTGCAATCTCCCACTGTGGCTGCACTGGTACAACCTGTGTTGCAGGTTGTCTCTGCTGCTGCTCCAGTCTCTGTACAGGCACCCGCCTCAAATATTACCTCTATAAGAGGTATGTCTGGTTCCGCTCCGCTTCCCCAGCAATTTGGGGGTAATCCAGTCCAATGCAGAGGGTTTCTCAACCAGGCTGAGATATACTTTGAGATGCTGCCCCAGGCATTTCCCACAGACAGAAGCAAAGTAGATTTTGTGATATCTTTGCTTTCTGAGAGAGCCTTGGCCTGGGAAAACTCTCTATGGGAGATGCAAAAACCTATTTTCATGAGTTACCCTGAGTTTGTGGCTTCTTTTAAAAGGGTATTTGACATTCCCGCCTGCTCCGCTTCTGCTGCCAAGTGCCTCATGTCCATCAAATAGGGTCCGAGAACTGTTGCCGATTACACCATTGAATTGCATACTCTGGCAGCAGAGGTTGCTTGGAACAATGAGGCCTTCATGGCTGCTTTTTCTCATGGTCTCTCGGATACATCAAGGATGAAATAGCAGCCAGAGATATATCCACTGAGCTGGAGAAGTTGATCACGTTTGCCATCCTCATTGACTCCTTTTTAAGGAGCACTTGTGGAAGCCTCTTGTACATTTGTCTCAAAACTTTGTAGTCCCACCCGTGCCTCCCTCACCTCCCATGCCTCCTGGTACCGAGTCAGTCTGTGAAGATGAACTCATGCACTTGGGCTTCACGTGTCTCTCTGTGGATGAGAGAACCCTTAAGAGGAGGGAGAGATTGTGCCTTTATTGTGACCAGGCAGGTCACTTATTGAAGTTTTTTCCTTCCCATCTAGGGAACACCCGAACCCTGAGGTCCAGTCATAGACAGACCTTAGGTGTTTCATCCCCAATTATCCAGAAGGATAAGCCCCTGGTTTTGGTTACCCTTTCTAGGGCTGAATCATACGTCGAGATACAGGCTCTAATTGACTCTGGGGCTGCAGGCCTGTTCATTGATGCTGCCTTGGTATCGAAGCACTGAATTCTGCTGCAGCTGCGTGACACTCCACTTGCCATTGAGGCTCTTGACGGGAGACCTCTACAGCCTGCCCATGTGACTTATGAGACTGTTCCATCGCCCATGGCCGTAGAGGGTCTTCACCATGAGATAATCCAATTCCAAGTTATTTCCTCACCTAAGTTTCTGCTGGTTATTGGTTATCCTTGGTTGCAGAGGCACAACCCCTCTTTTGATTGGCTCGGTGCTGAAGTTCTCTCCTGGTCACCACAATGCAGTAAAACATGCTTCCAGAAGGTAACCAAGGTCCTGTGCACCTCTTCACTATCCTCTCTGCCGGCTGAGTACCGCGATTTTAGCAATGCCTTTGACAAAGTTCAAGCCTGCAGTTTGCCTTCACACCTGTCATATGATTGCGCAATTGACCTTCAACCTGGTGCCATACCCCCTCGTGGCTTATCCTTTGTTGGTCTTGAAGGATAAGGCCATGGAGGAGTATGTTGCAGATGCACTTTTTTTGAGGTTTCATCCATAAATCCTCATCTCAAGCTGGTGCTGGTTTCTTCTTTGTGAAGAAGAAGAGTGGTGAACTGAGACCTTTTATTGATTATAGGGGTCTTAATCATTTCATGATTAAGAATGCCTATCCAATTCCATTGATTACAAAGTTATTTGATTGCCAACGGTTTTCACAAAGCTTGATTTGAGGGGCATACAATCTTGTGAGGATTAAGGAGGGCGACTAGTGGAAAACTGCGTTTAATACCAGAACAGGCCATTATGAGTACCTCATAATGCTTTTGGCCTTTGTAACACCCCAACAGTTTTCCAGGAATTTATTAACAATATTCTCCGAGATTTGTTGCAGTTATGTGTGGTGGTTTATCTCAAGGATATCCTCATATTTTCCAAGTTCCTGGAGAGCCACTGCACAGATATCTGTCTTGATTCAGAAACTAAGAGAGAACCATCTTTACTGCAAATTGGAGAAGTGCAAATTCCATAGTGAACAGGTTAAATTCCAGGGTTATGTCATTTCCACTGCTGTTTTTTTTTGATGGACCCAGAGAAACTTTCAGCAGTCCTACAGTGGCCCTGGTTTACATCCTCTGCAGCTTTTTCCTGGCTTTGCCAACTATTATCAAAAGTTTATTCGTAACTTTTCATCTCTGGTCAAGCCCCTGACTGATATGACCAGAAAGGATGGCAACCCACAGAGTTGGTCATCCGGAGTCCATTAAGGCCTTTGAGAGTCTCAGGCTACCTTTGTTTCCTCTCCTGTGTTGGCACATCCTGATCCTACTTACCTTTCATTCTTGAGGTTGATGCTTCTGAGACTGGAGTTGGTGCCCTTCTGTCTCAACGTCCTACCTCTGATAGCGCTATGCATCCTTGTGGCTACTTTTCCAAGAAATTGTCACCAGTGGAGTGCAATTATGAGATTGGTGACAGGGAGCTGTTAGTGATCATTTTAGCAGTGAAAGAATGGAGACATCTCCTTGAAGGTACCACTGTGCCAGTTCTCATTCTTACTGGCCATAAGAATTCCACCTTCTTGTCTGAGGCTAAACACCTTTCTCCCAGAAGGGCGCGATGGGCTCTTTTCTTGTCTAGTTTCAATGTCATTGTCTCATTCTTACCCGGTACTAAGAATGTAAGGGTTGACACTTTGTCACAACAATTTTCCTCCACTTCCAAGATGGAGTCGGTTCAGGTTCCTGTGATTCCTCCTGATCATATTCTGGCTATGGTTCGCACCAGTCTCACTTCTCCTTTGGGTGACAAAATTCTTGCTGCTCAGGTCCATGCTCCTCCTGAGAAACCTTGTGGCCGCTGCTTTGTCTCAGAGAGTCTCCATACTGCCTTGCTCTAGATTTACCATTCTCCCAAGGTTGCTGGCCACCCTGGGAAGAATCAATTCTTTTGGGCCATTTCCCAACACTTCTGGTGGCCTAGTCTACGTACTGATGTAACCACCTCCGTAGCTGCCTGTTCCGCGTGTGCTCAGAGTAAGACACCACGACACCTTCCAGTGAGCCTCCTACAACCCATACCCAATGGAGAGAGGCCCTGGACCCAACTGTCTATGGATTTAATTGTGGAGTTACCCAACTCCCAGGGCAACACAGTTGTCCTTATGGTGGTTGACCGGTTCTCGAAAATGTCCAATTGTATTCCACTTAAGAAGTTGCCCACTTCTAAGGAACTGGCTTCCATTTTAACTTGGGAGATCTTTTGATTACATGGGCTACCCAAGGTGATTGTCTCGGACAGGGGTAGTAAGTTTGTGTCCCATTCTGTGCACAGTTGGGAATTCAGCTTGCTTTCTCCTCTGCTTATCACCCACAGTTTAATGGGGCAGCAGAATGAGCCAAATAGTCCTTAGAGCAATTCCTACATTGCTATATTTCTGACCATCATAACAACTAGTCAGACCTCTTGCCATGGGGGAAGCTTGCTCACAATTGTGCCTTTCATTTTGCTTCTCGATTGTCCCCATTTATAGCGAACTATGTTTTCCAAACTTCCATGTTGCCTGACTCATTTGTTCTGCAGAGTATTCCTGCATTAGAGGAGCATCTCCGTGGTCTTCGTTCCACTTTGGCACAAGTCCAGGAGGCTTTGCGACATGCTAATGATAGGTACAGACTGCATGCTGACTGCAGACGCCTGCCTACGCCTTCCTATCACGTTGAGGACAGAGTCTGGCTGTCATCTCGCAACCTCCGACTTTGTGTTCCCTCTCTGAAGTTCGCACCTTGGTTTATTGGGCCTTTTTGTATTCTTTGAAGGATTATCCCAGTTGCTTGTGCATTAGACCGTTCCTTATAATATGCATATCTCGAAGGTATTTCATGTCTTCTTTGGTCTGCAACCACTTTATCACCTCGGAGCCTCGTCCTCACCCTGTACAGGTTGAGAACCATGAGGAATATGAAGTACAGTCCATTGTTGACGCCCGTAGGTTCCGTGGGCGCATACAGTACTTGGGTCTCATTCTCAGATGTACGTGCCCCTGTCCTCCTCAGTGATTTCCATAAACGTTTTCCCCTCAAGTCTGGAGGTCCACCAAGGGGGAGGGATCATTGAGGAGGGGGTACTGTCAAGGCTGGGCTCAGCCCTTCCTTCTCAAAGCTGGCTGCTCAGATGTTGGCTAATTACCAGCTCCTATCTCTCAACAGTGACTCCCCTGTTGATGATATCCTGCTTGTCAGTTCTGCCTATTTAAGCCGTCCAGCCCAGATGATCTCTGCCTTCACCTTGGTCACATCTCTAGAGATGCTCTCCTGTGTTCCTGGTAAAGACTTGCTTGGCTGACATTCCTTCTGGCTACATATCCTGCTTGCTGTTCTACTATGCTTCTCTCTGGCTCCCTGATGTTTTGGCTTGTCTGACTATCCGTTCCAGTTCCTGAATTCTGTTTACCTTTTTTAAATTATTATTAAACAGGTGTGATTTAACTGTACTTCTGTCTCAGTCTGCTTCATGGTTTCTGACACTGGGACCTCAATGAACGCCTGCAAACTTCAGCTAGACTCCCCAAAAGGGCAGCATCCCTTCAGGCTGGGTTTTTTTCCTCCTGGACAAGAGTCCTGCTGCTTCAGGCTTCAAACTATTTATGCCCTCCTCAACCACCAACTGGGCTTTCTCCCCCAAGTATTGGCTGAGCCCAAAAAATATATTCAGGTCAAGGGTCTCTTCCTCTTGCCTCTTCCAGCCCTTTACATTCTTGAATCTGATAGAATGCAGGGAAACATAGCTGACTCTGCAGCCAGTGAGGCCCAGAACAGCCAAAAATAATCACACACTGACCCAATGTTTACAGGGGAGCCAAAAACTACATTTACCTGAGCCTCTCTTTTCTCTAGCAACCTTATTCTAGGAGGGTGCTGTATAACATATAGATAATTTTTTTGTGTCTAGCTGATCCAGTGTAAGTTGGCAGTAAAGATAATTTCTGGAGTTCAGCTTTAAAATAGGAAGCTAACAAAGAGAAGAAAAAAAAACACAACCCTCTGGTAAGATGAGAACCCGATGAACAGGAGTCATTCCAAATGCAGAAAAGGTACCAAAATAACAATTAACTTACTGATAAAATACAACTTTTTAGATCTAGCAAGCCAAATGAAAATGGCAACCGGCCCAATTTATAGCTAGCTTTCTGAGTAAGGTACACAAGAAGGGGCTTTGCACCAGGCAAACAAACAAAATGTGTTTTCCAGCATACTTTCCAGCTAGCCAAAAAAAAAAAAAAAGTCTAAGAATGTGCAAGAAAAACTAAAGATTTTAGCTGCACAACATTTGGAAATATATTTGGAAGCTGCAAATACTTCTCCAAGTACTTTTCATTGAATGTTTTTGCACCAATATACTGTACACACATCATTTTTTTGCATATTACCCTTTTGTGGCCAGAGACTTTTTTTGTAAGTCAATTTTATACACATTTTAAAAAAAATACTTTAAGCTTGAAGACTAGTTAAAAACCCCAAACATTAAATATTGTCTGAAACTTAAGCAGACACCTCGTAGAATAAAAAGGTGCTAGTAGCTATGTTTTATGTCACGCGATATTAAGCAATGGTTTATCAAGCTCAAATTTTCAGCCAAAATACACAAAATTTTGTTTTAGGGCACACAAAAGCATTTTTTTCCCATTTCTTTAGGTAAAATATAAAAGATTAGGTTTTGCTGAGTAAATAGATATCAAAAAGGCCAAGCTTTAAAATTGATGACAGACTTCAGTACCTTATATTTTCTGGCCATCACTTTAGAGCAGGAGTAGGCAACCTTCCAGAGATTGGGATCTACATGGAGGAAAGCAAAAACCCCCGGTGGGGGGGGCGGGATTGGGGGATACAGCATGAAGAGCACACAGTATGTCACAGTAGCGTCCTCTGCCCCCCTTTACATCACCCCCCCCCCCCACAAGTGTCATCTGCCTCTCTGCCCCCCCTATGGCAGTGTCCACTGTCCCCTTCACATCATCCCTCCCCACCGTAGTGTCCTCTGGCCTTCTCCCCCCACAGTAGTGTCCTGCACCCCCAATGCTGTATCCTCTGCTTAGGTGTATATATAAATGCTTGGGTGTAACTTTGTTTTTGGACACTTTTTTTTTTCACTAAAACTTTTTCTATCTACAGTGCCTTGCAAAATGATTCACCCCCTTGACTTTTTACCTATTTTGTTACATTACAGCCTTTAGTTTTAATCTGAATTATATGCGATGGATCAGAACATAATAGTCTAAGTTGGTGAAGTAAAATTAGAAAAATATATACATAAAACTATTTTTCAGAAATAAAAACTGATAATTGGCATGTGTTCACCCCCTTTGTTATGAAGCCCATAAAAAGCTCCGGTGCAACCAATTACCTTCAGAAGTCACATAATTAGTGAAATGATGTCCATCTGTGTGCAATCTAAGTGTCACATGATCTGTCATTACATAGACACACCTTTTTGAAAGGCCCCAGAGGCTGCAACACTTAAGCAAGAGGCACCACTAACCAAACACTGCCATGAAGACCAAGGAACTCTCCAAACAAGTAAGGGAAATCTTTGACGATCCCTAGGAGCTCCATCAAATCTATCATAAGCAAATGGAAAGAACACGGCACAACAGCAAACCTGCCAAAACCTCTAGTCTCTGCCGAGTTCCACAGCAGAGACTGGAGTATCTGTACATAGGACGACAATAAGACGTATGCTCCATAGAGTTGTGCTTTATGGCAGAGTGGCCAGAAGAAAGCCACTACTTTCTTTTTTTGGTTTACAAATGGTTTATTAGAAAAGTCTCAATAAAAATTAACTGTACATTGGTAATCAGTACATAAATAAAGAAGGGTACATAGAACATCTACATAATATGAAAGTAACATTGGTATAAGAGGTAAAGATACATATAGTAGGGCATATGATTAATTCAGAGATAATGCATTACAGAGGAGTAAAGAGCAAGAGGAATTGTTTATCGACGCGGAAATCACCAATAACGTAATAAAGATCAATGGTCTAGCAGAGATAGATCCCATGGTCTCCATTTTTTATCATATGTGTTCATGGTGTAGAATAGAGTATGATGAACATATGAAAGCCATTACTTTCAGCAAAAAAGAAAATGCCACATTTTGGGTTTGCAAAAAGCCATGTGGGAGACTCCCAAAATGTATGGAGGAAGGTGCTCTGGTCTGATGAGACTAAAATTAAACTTTTTGGCCATCAAAGAAAACGTTATGTCTGGCGCAAACCCAACACATCACATCACACAAAGAACACCATCCCCACTGTGAAACATGGTGGTGGCAGCATCATGCTGTGGGGATGTTTTTCAGCTGGGTGAAACCAGGGAAACTGGTCAGAGTTGAGGGAAAGATGGATGGTGCTAAATACAGGGATATTCTTGAGCAAAACCTGTACCACTCTGTGTGTGATTTGAGGCTAGGATGGAGGTTCACCTTCCAGCAGGACAATGACCCCAAACACACTGCTAAAGCAACACTTGAGTGGTTTAAGGGGAAACATGTAAGTGTGTTGGAATGGCCTAGTCAAAGTCCAGACCTCAATCCAATAGAAAATCTGTGGTTAGACTTAAAGATTTCTGTTCACAAGCGCAAACCATCCAACTTGAAGGAGCTGGAGCAGTTTTGCAAGGAGGAATGGGCACACATCCCAATGGTAAGATGTGGCAAGATCATAGAGACTTATTCAAATTGACTTGGAGCAAAAAAAGCAATCTTCAAAGTTGTGGGCATGTTCTGTAAATTAAATTATGCAAATCCTCAAACAATCTATATTAATTCTAGGTTGTGAGGCAACAAAACACGAAGAAAAAAAAACACGAAACATGCCAAGGGGGTGAATACTTTTGCAAGGCGCTGTATGTGATATAAACTCTCTGACAGGTTCTCTTTAAGAGGAACATATCCAAACTCATGGCTCCACTCCAGATTTGCTACTTTTTCGTTTCAATATATTTTTATTTTCAAGAAAGAAGGAAAAAAAATAAAGTTGATAGTGGTACAACAGGATGAGACAAGAAATAACAAATATTCGCAGTCCTGAAACCGCCAAACAAGCTTTCATGCTAACAGAACAACATATTACAATCGAGGAACCATAATACATTAAGCACTACAGGAAATATAAACTGAGGTACCTAGATGAGTCTGAAACTCAGAAAAGAAGGGAGCTTCCCTTTACATCTGTCTAAGATCCCGACTAAAAGAGATGGAAAGAGAAGAGGGAGGGGACCTCTGCCACCCCATAAGGGCTCTTGCTGTGGCCGGGGTCCCCGAATCCTCACCAAACCTGATGTCAGGGAGAGCGAGGATTGCGTTTACCAGAGCGTATACTCTATTTAAGCTTACAAAAATAGGAAATAAAAACATAGTGTTTGGCTAATAAACACTATAGAACCAGAGAAGATTCTAAAAACAACTAGGAAGGGCTTCAAAGCCCAAAGCAGACAAGTAAGTTTGTGCGCCCTAGTGTCCATGGATCTGGTAAGATCGGGCGTTAGCCTGCACAGCAGAGCAAGGTCATTCACTGAATTAGGCTTGACTGGCCGTGCTCTACTAAACAACACATACGACCGACCGACCGTCTTCAGGCGTCATAAAGAAGGCGAAAATGGAAGAGAAAAAATAAAAAAGGGAAATAGAAAGAGAAAGACGAGAAAGGTGTATAGTACCTCTAGCAGGAGTCAGCCAGGGGGCAATGAAGCCGTGAACGGGATTCAAATCTGTGCGTAATTACGTGTACAGGGCAATGCCCACAAAGCTTGCCCAGGGCTCCCAAGTTGCTTTGAATTTATCCGAGCGATCCAGGAGTACACTTGCCATCTTTTCCTGGGTCATGATCCATGAAATTTTCCTTTTGGCCATCAGGGTGGATACAGTAGGTTGCTTCCAAGCTTTGGCTAGAGTAAGCTTGGCTCCCAGTATGATGAAGGTGATGAGGCGTTGTGCATTCCTGGAGGCTCCTTCTACAGGGAAATTGAGAAGAGCAACTAGAGGGGACATCTGAATAGGGATGGCAGAAAATTTGGAAATCCAGGTGAATATCCTGTACCAGAACTGGCGTATTCTGGGGCAAGTCCAACAGATGTGCAACATGTCACCCCTTAGGCCGCAGCCTCTAAAACATAGAGGGGAAGTTGATGGGAACATTTTAGCCAATTTCGAGGGAACTAGGTACCATCTCGTTAGCACTCTAGCTTCAATCATACCAGGGTTAAGGATGCCTCTGTAGGATTTGAGAAAAAGTCCATGCCAGGTGTCAAGGTTCCAAGTTTGGTTAAAGTCCTCCTCCCAAGCTTGCATGTAAGTTGTTTTGGAGTGCGTGGAGGACAATGCTTTGTAAATGACTGAAATCCCCCCCCCCCCCTGCTCATCGGACTGACCCCACCATGTTTCATATGAAGTTATCTGGGGACCACTAGGAAGTGTTTTACATTTCTTGTGTAGAAAGTTCGAGATCTGAGCGAATCGAAATAGTTCGGTGGGGGGCATGTCTAGTTTGCTGACACAGTAGGCTTTAGATATTGGGCCCAGAGGTCTAAGGAAGTGTCCTATTCTATAGAGCCCCTTGTCTAGCCACCACTGAAAGGCTTTTATGTTCAGTCCCGGGGGAAATTCTGGATTGTGGAAAATGTGGGATAAAGGTTTCAAGGGAGAGATTAGATGACAATTATTTTTTAAGCCATCCCAGACTGCAAAGGAGTGGGAAAGAGTTGGGGAAAGGATCGAGGGTCTCATCTTTTTAGGGCTCCACATAAGGAAGTCCAGTGTATGCCGAGGTACTGCTTGTCTCTCGATATGTATCCAGTCTGGCTGTTCCCATCTCGAATAAATGGCCGACACCTGTGCCAGCTGGACGGCTTGATAGTACTGACTTAAATTCGGTAGGCCTAACCCTCCTTCGGACTTGGATCTAAATAAGATGGTTTTAGAAAATCTGTGACCTCCTTTACCCCATATAAATTTAATAACTTTGGCTTGAAAGCGTTGTAGGCACGCTTTGTCCACTGGGATCGGTAGAGCCCTATAATAGTATAGGATGCGAGGGAGTAACGTCATCTTTATTGTATTGATTCTGCCCAGCCAGGACAGGGACAGCCCAGACCACCTGGTGAGATCCTCCTCCAGTTTACGGAATAACGGTGAATAATTAGCTTGATGGAGGAGCAGATTTGCTACTTTTAAACCACACGGATGACTTAGATGCTGGCCACCGAAACCCATCTCCACTCTCAGTCAAAAGTAAATATTAGCCAAAGCATAGCTCTTCCGTCTATATTTTTATTTGGCAAAAAATGAAACTGCATGCATTGATGTGTCCACCTGAAACCACCTTCCTTGACATGTTTTACCACTGCTGGCTTACTCAGGAGGAAGGAAGTCTCCTACCCTTGTGAGAAAGCTAGCAATGCTGAAACGTGTCAAGAAAGGTGTTTTCGGGCGGAGACCTCAATGCATGCGTTTTTATTTTCTGAAGAATTGAATATCCTCTTGCAGGCCGCAATATATATATATATATATATATATATATATATATGTATATATATGTTGTGGTTTGCAAGTGCTTTGCCAAGGTTATGGCTGAAGCTATCAGCCATAACCCCGGTATTTTTCTTTCAGCCGGTGATTCTCTTTCTCATGAAAGCAGTCCAAGCGGCTAATTAGCCACTGAATCACTTTCAGAAGCAGTGTGGGGGGGGGTTGTCTTCCCCTGCTTGACTGTGTTTCTCAGGCTTACTGTTCTTACCAGTGAGCCTGGGAAATGATCTAACGGTTCAGCGACTGGTCATAGAGGTGAACAGAGACCAGATTGTCTCTGATCACCTCTATGATCTTGGAGGACCGAAGCGATGTCATGATGTCACTTCCTTTTGCTTTCAAAGGTAGAGGAGAGATTTGGGGTGTTATAGACCCCAGATTTCTCCATAAAGGGGACCTGTCATTCCTTATTTTTATTACAGGGGATGTTTACATTCCTTGTGATAGAAATAAAAGTAATAAAAAAAATAAAAAAAATAAAACATTCAACGGACAGTGTAAAAATGAAAAATAAATAAGAAAAGAAAAAATGAAAGCGCCCCCATCCCTCTGTGTTGGCACGCAGAAGCGAAAGCATACGCAAGTCGCGCACGCATATGTAAACGGTGTTAACGCCACACATGTGAGGTATCGCCATGAACATTAGATTGAGAGCAATAATTCTAGCACTGACCTCCTCTGTAACTTTAAACAGGCAACCTGTAAAAAAATGTTAAAGGGCCACGAGCGTGCGCAATTTTAAAGCATGACATGTTAGGTATCCAATTACTCTGCGTAACATCATCATTCATATTTTGATGGGTTATATATTTGTGGGGTTTTTTTGCTTTACAATTCATTAAAGTGGGTTTTTTTCAAAAAAAAAATTTGAAAGACCGCAGCACAAAATAAATAAATAAATAAATATATATATTGAATATATATGTATATGTTTGGGGGTTCAAAAGTGGATATAGAAGGAAGAGCTACGTTTTGGTTTTCAGTTTGCACACATCGAACTCCATTAGCTTCTTCACAGGGACCAGGGAAAGTGACAAAAGAAGATGGAAGTGGCGTTGTACGTGTCTCTTCCAGGTTCTTTACCATAGGGATGGGTTCATGTGCGTTCGGATCCTAGTGCCAACCCACTTCAGCAATCCTGCCAGGAAGCCATCACTGTACACCGCCAATCATAGGCAGTGAGGCATTTCCCGGCTAGGGTTGCCACCGTTTCTTTAAGCCAAATACGAACACTTAAGCAGCCTGGGACACCTTTGGGTGCCCCAAAGAGAGTAGTAATGCTGTGCGCATAATGTGCCGCAACGAACCTTGGGTGTGGCCAAATTACTCATGCTGACATCATTGCCCTGCCCCCAGTCATGCTGAACCTGCCCCCAGGGAGCCGCCCACAGCTCCCGGACGGCAACAGATTTGTGTGTGACTATCTTGGTTACTTGGGGAGCCACAGCCTGCCCTGAATAATGTGTCCGGGTTTCAGTCTGCTTGAAACCTAAACACATGATTAAAAACCTGGACTGTCTGGACGAATCCGTGACAGGTGGCAATCCTATTCTCGACCCGCAACTGCACATACACAAGCCCTTATTAGGCTGCTCATGATTGGCGGTGTGCAGTGATGGCTTCCTGGAAGGATTGCTCAGGTGGGTTGGGACTAGGATCCGAACACACCTGAGCCCATCCCTACTTCATAGCTCCCAACTGTCCCTGATTTCAAGGGACTGTCCCTGATTTGGAGCAATGTCCCTCTGTCCCTCTCTCCTCCTCATTTGTCCCTCATTTTGGTCTGATCTATAAAGTATAGTTGCATATAAAATGCACTTTTTATCCATCAAAAAGTGTTTCCCAGTGCTAAACCTTTCATTTAATTTCTAAATTGCTGCATTTGTAAATTTCAAAAACCAATATAAAGGAATATTAGTGGTAAAAAAAAAGCACTTGTGGGTTTAATAAATCTTGTTTTTTTGTACAATTCTCCTTTAAGGGCGTGCCAATGGGGTGTGTCCTATGCCTGTATACTTTTGCTGAAAGGTATCACTCATTCCCATGTCAAAAAGTTGGGAGGTATGCTACTTTACAAGTAGAGGAGATCAACAATTGGATGTTCACTGGTCTTCCTCCCCTCCACACAACGACAACCGCCATATGGAAGCATGGTTAAACTGGAACTAAACACAGGAGCATAGCTCCCAACTGTCCCTGATTTCGAGGGTCTGTCCCTGATTTGATGTCCCTCTGTCTCTCATTCCTCCTCATTTGTCCCTCATTTTGGTCTGATCTATATAGACATGTATAACATGCACTTTTTATCTTTCAAAAAGTATTTCCCAGTGCTATACCTTTCATCCAATTTCTAAAGCGGCTGCATTTTTTTAATTTTAAAAGCCAATATAAAGGAATAGTAGTGGTAAAAAAAAAAGTCCTTGTGGATTTAATTTACCTTTTTTTGGTTAATTCTCCTTTAAGAGGGTGTGGTCGGGGGCGTGTCCTATGCCTACAGATAGGTGTCCCTCATTCCCATCTCAAAATATTGGGAGGTGTGCAGGAGTGAGTTCTCATATGCTGAGCTCAGAGCTATTACATCAGGGGAAAGAAAGAGCATGCGGGGGGGGGGGGGGGGGGGCTAAATCAGAGAAAGAACGCATTCCTATGACAGGGGAAGTGAGCAGGCAGTAGGCCTCACTTAGCAACTTCCTAGCAATGCCCTGGGAGTATTATGCCCTGTACACACGGTCGGAAATTCAGATGGAAACGGTGTCCGATCGGATTATGTTGTCGGAAAATCTGATCGTGTGTGGGCTCTATCAGACTTTTTCCGTCAGAAATTCAGACAGAAAAAGTTTGAGAGCAGGATCTAAAATTTTCCGACAACAAAATCCGATCTGACTTTTTCCAATCGTTTGTAGAGAATTCCGATGGACAAAGTGCCACGCATTCTCAGAATAAATTACGAGACGAAAGCTATTGGCTACTGGCCTCGACGTAGTCCCGTCGCACACAATGAACGCCGCCGCCTTCAGAACGATCAGATTTTCCGACAACCTCGTCCGACCGTGTGTATGTAACACCAGTTTCGGCCAAAATCCGTCTGAAAAAATCAGATGAATTTTGTGGTCGGAATGTCCGACCGTGTGTACAGGGCATTACAGTCGGGGTTCAGACGGTACGGAAATGACCTACACCTATAGCATATAGGGCCTTATTCAACTTTAGTCAGAGCTGCTCAGTTTGTTTTTCTATAGGGGCGCCCGCTTATTTGCATATCCACTTTAAGGCCTCATGCACACGGACGTTTTTACAGCCGCTTTTTTGAGCGTTTTTTGCAGCTTAAAAACGCCTGTCCATGTTAGTCTATGGCTTCATGCCCACCCAAGCGTTTTTGAGCTGCAAATGGCATAGGCGTTTTTAAGCTGTAAAAAAAAAAACCCCATGACCAGTGCGTTCCGTGGCGTGGAGCTAGAGCTGTAGAAACGCGAATCGCGGAAAAACACGCAAAAAAACGTGTAACATAATTTCTTTGTTTTCTGTGGCATTGTGGGAAGTTTGGGAGTGCTATAGCCAAGAGATGTGTTTCTTTAAAAAATGCTACTTAACGCTAAAGCTAAAAAAAATCGCAAAAAACGCCAATGCAAAACGCCAATGCAAAACGCGGCGTCGGAGCTAGCTTTGCAGACAGTTTTTTAAAACGTCCCTGTGCATGAGCACTAAATGTGAACTAACCCTTTAATGTTTTCCATTTTTATGTGTGCAAACCTTTGGAAAAAAAAAATAGGAAAATTAGAAATGAAGTCACAAAAATATAAAAATATCTAAAAGGCATTTTTTTTATTTATTCTTTAATTATTTTTTGTACAACAGCAGCAAACACTACGTAACACATGCAAGACTTTAGAGACTAAATACAAAGTCGGTTTTCTTTTTCCATGAGCAGGCTCCTCTTAGCCTTGGAAACAATGACTAATTAATGACAGCGGCAATGGCTGCGGATCGCGTTTTACCGGGTAGTTTTCTCAGTTGTAAAGTTGTTGGTGTAATGCTTATCTGTCCGCAAGTCCTTGACCTGCTTGTAAACACATTTGGCCAGGAAAACCTCAGGCCGGGACCTCATGTCCTTGTGTCAACAACAGAAGAAAAAGATAAAAGTGACCACCGCTTAACCTGGACTGGTCTGTGGTGCCCTCTGCTGCTCTTTGACCAGCCACTTCCCTAATCCTTGAACGGAACGCTGAGCCTCTGGGGAGCCAACCACGCCAAGCAGATGGAAAAAAAATAGACTTCATCTACTTATGGCTGATAAAATATAAGATTTTGTTTGGACGTCCTGATATCGGTATATGTCACTTCCAGCACTAAGGGCGACCATACACTATACAATCTGATTGTACAATCTCCTTTAACCACGCGCCTACCGGGGGCCAATTCTGACATTTCTGTCATACATGGAAAGTTACGTAAAACTCTCAAACATTAAATATATTTTTTAACCACTTGCCGCCCCCCCCCCCCGACAATAGTCAAATGACGGCTGCAAAGTGGTTTCAAAATCCTGACCAGACGTCATAGGACGGGGGCGCGCATCGCGCCGATCGTTGTTGCGGGGTGTCAGTCTGATACCCAGCAACTATGATCTCGGTAAAGAGTCTCCGACGGAGACTCTTTACCATGTGATCAGCCGTGTCCAATCACGGCTGATCACAGTGTAAATAGGAAGAGCCGGTGATCGGCTTTTCCTCACTCGCGTCTGTCAGACGCGAGTAGAGGAGAGCCGATCGGCTGCTCCTCTGACAGGGGGGGGGGTCTGTGCTGATCGATTATCAGCACAGCCCCCCGAGGATGCCGACACTGGACCACCAGGGATGCCACCAGACCACCAGGGATGCCCAGCACCAAGTATGCCACTCTAGACCACCAGGGATGCCAGTCAGTGCCAACAATGGATGCCAATCAGTGCCCACAATGGATGCCAATCAGTGTTCACAATGGGCATCACGGATTGGCATGCATTATTGTTTGGCACTGATTGACATCCATCAATACAAAACAATACAATACAATGTCGCCTATCAGTGCCCATCCGTGCCACCTATTGGTGCCCATCCGTGCCACCTATCAGTGCCCATCCATGCCAACTATCAGTGCCCATCTATGCCCATCTGTGCCGCCTATCCATGCCCATCTGTGCCGCCTATCCATGCCCATTCATGCTGCCTATCCATGCCAATCCATCCTAGCTATCAGTGCCGATTTGTGCCACCTATCAGTGTCCATCCGTGTCGCCCATCAGTGCCGCCTATCAGTGCCACATATCAGTGCCCATCAATGCCACCTTATCAGTGCCACTTCATTGGTGCCACCTCATCAGTGCCCATCAGTGCTGCCTTATCAGTGCCCGTCAGTGCAGCCCCATCAGTGCCCATCAGTGAAGGAGAAAACGTACTTATTTACAAAGTTTTGAAACTGAAACAAAAAAAAAAACATATTTTTTTTCAAAATTTTCGGTCTTTTTTTATTTGTTTAGCAAAAAATAAAAACCGTAGAGGTGATCAAATACCACCACTCTATTTGTGGGAAATAAATGATAAAAATTGAATTTGGGTACAGTGTAGCATGACCGCGCAATTATCATTCAAAGTGCGACAGCGCTGAAAGATCAAAATTGGTCTGGGCAGGAAGGTGTTTAAGTGCCCCCCGGTATTGAGGTGGTTAAGAAGATGCTCTAGAGCAGTGATGGCCAACCTTGGCACTCCAGACGTTTTGGAACTACATTTCCCATGATGATTGATCACCTACACTGCAGAGTGCATGAGCATCATGGGAAATGTCGTTTTTAAAACATCTGGGGTGCCAAGATTCACCATCACTGCTCTAGAGAATAAAATGGTGCCTGTTACAATTTTTTATGGCATGCAGTATTTGTGGTCTTTCAAATGCAATTTTTTGTGGGGAAAATAATACACCTTAATGCACACAAACACAATACAATGCTCCTCTCTAGGATTTCTCTAGAGCCTCTCCCATCCTCTGGAACTCGCTACCTCCACTGGTCCGGCTATCCCCTGCTCTTGCTACCTTCAGGCGATTCCTGAAAACTCATCTCTTCGGGGAAGCCTATCACGTCTCCAACTAATCTCCTACCACTTCCATCAGCTCATTCCCCACATTTATAACCTTTTGTACCACTGGCCACACCCTATTAGATTGTAAGCTCTTCTGAGCAGGGCCCTCTTAATCCTCTTGTACTGTATTGTAACTGTATTGTCTCCTTTTATATTGTAAAGCGCTGTGTAAATTGTTGGCGCTATATAAATCCTGAATAATAATAATAATAATAATAATAATAATAATACTAGGCCTGTTACTGATTACAATTTTTGTGTTCGATTAATTGATTTTTTTAAATCAATTAATCAACTAATTTCGATTAATTATAATGCACATACAGATCCAACTACTTTTAGCTGATCTCCTTGCATTGCAACTCTGCATTAGTCAGTGGTAAATGTGGTATACACTATATACAATCACCCGACACTAGTTGGTTTCCACAATCCATGACTTAACTTCACAGTTCACACAAATACGTTTTAAATTCAAACTGTAGCACTGAGGTAAGTCATTTTTTTTTTCCACAGTAGTGTGACAATCCCTCCACCTCCGGTCTAACTAATCACTCTCACCTTATGGCATAGACCCCTGTGCCAACAGGTGGTCATGCAAGCGGGTATCAAAAGGGTTAATGTGGCCCATAAACTTCTCTCACGTCTCCTTAGATCTCAGCAAGGACGCCAGGTCATGGGTAGAAAGAAAAGATCCAAGTGCTCATTTTTGTGTTCAAACAAAAACTACTCACATAAAGTTGATAAAAACACAGCATGTAAAGCCGACAATCGTGTTAGTTCTGTAGGGCAGCAGCGGGTGACGTCATGCGTAGCTCCTCCCCAGTACGCGTTACGTTCAATCAGAACTTCAACGTCACCAGACTCCTCCCCCCTTCCCTTCGTCAGCAGACGGAGGCATTTGGGGAAAGGGGGAGGAGTCCGGTGACGTCGATGTCCGTGACGTCACGGATCTCCGACAGAACTCCCCAAAGACCCGGAAGCTGGTGGAGAGGTGAGTACCGATCAAAAGTATTTTGATCAAGCAAAAAAACTAATCGAGGAATTAATCTTTAATTTCTACAGCCCTAAATAATATCCATTTTTTTTGTAATATATAAAAGATGACGTTACGCCGTGTAAAGAGATACCAAACATGTCATGCTTAAAAATTGCGCACTTCTACGGAATGGTGTCAAACGGTGCCGGGGCAAGGTCATCCAGCGCCCAGGACGAAGATGTCAAATGCCCCTAATAAAAATTTATGAGCATTAGACATGTGCGATTAGTTTCGTATGAAACGAAAATTCACACGAATTTCTGTAAATTCGTACATTCGGGAGGATCCGAAATACGAATTTCTATGCTTCTGAATTTTGTACGAAATATGAAATTTCTCTAACAACGGAAACGTGACTGGTGTTTTGTTGACCAATCAGAGATTTTCTTCTGCTGCTGAGTGAGGGTTGGGAAAATGACCTTTTTTAATATGAGAGTGGGAGACTAGTAGTCGATGGGAGATTCAGAATCGGACAAAATAAGAATTTTAGTTAATTACGATTATTCGTTATGATGAAGTTAAAAACCCAGGAAGTCAGCACAGCACAGGGATGGTGGGAGCCCCTCATAATGAGCACAGCACAGGGATGGGGGGAGCCCCTCATAATGAGCACAGCACAGGAATGGTGGGAGCCCCTCATAATGAGCACAGCACAGGGATGGGGGGAGCCCCTCATAATGAACACAGCACAGGGATGGGGGGAGCCCCTCATAATGAGCACAGCACAGGGATGGGGGGAGCCCCTCATAATGAGCACAGCACAGGGATGGTGGGAGACCCTCATAATGAGCACAGCACAGGGATGGTGGGAGCCCCTCATAATGAGCACAGCACAGGGATGGTGGGAGCCCCTCATAATGAGCACAGCACAGGGATGGTGGGAGCCCCTCATAATGAGCACAGCACAGGGATGGTGGGAGACCCTCATAATGAGCACAGCACAGGGATGGGGGGAGCCCCTCATAATGAGCACAGCACAGGGATGGTGGGAGCCCCTCATAATGAGTACAGCACAGGGATGGTGGAGCCCCTCATAATGAGCACAGCACAGGGATGGTGGGAGCCCCTCATAATAATAAATTTATCATAACGAACGTTCGTAATTGTTATGAAAATTTAAGGAACCTTAAGGAAAAACGGCTAATAGGAAACGGAATGAAACAAAACAAATTTATTGACGGCGCACATGTCTAATGAGCATTACGTACTAGCAAAAATCCCCCCCCCCAAAAAAAAGCCAAGCCAAGATTCTCCCCAAACGAAAAACCCCTTCTTTTTCAGTAAACTCCCCCCACCGCCCTCACTGAAATCCAGAGCCCAGCAAAAATATCCCCTCCTAGCACAAATCCTCTACCCCTCAAATTTCCCCTCTGAACATAAATCGCCCACCCCCTTAAAATCTCCCCTCCTAGCACAAGCCCCCCCCAACCATCACTACTAGCACTAATCCCCCCACCCTAACTCAGCTTCCTAACACAAACCCCCACTTCTAGAACAAGTCCCCCCCAAATCTCCCTTCCTAACACAAAGTCCCCTCCTAGTACACATCCCCTCTCCTAGCACAAATTCCCCCCCCCAATTTTGTCTCCTAAAATATATCATACACCACTACCACCCCCAAATTTTCTCTTCCCAGTACAAATAGTCTCCAAACCCCCCTCCAACCTCCCTCCTAGCACTAGCCCACGCTGAATTCCAGAACCCATCACAAATCTTCCCCCCCCCCCACCATCCCCCCTCCTGGCATATACCCTCTACTCCTCAAATTTCCCCTCTGAGCCTAAATTCTTCCCCCTTAAAATCTCCCCCCAGCACAAATCCCCCCAACCATCCAACCATCACTAGTTGCACAAATCCCAACCCCCTTCCTATCACAAATCCCCCCTAGTAGAAATACCACCCTCCCAAATCCCCCCTTCTAGCACAAATTCCCTCTTCCAAATCCCCCTTCTTAACACAAATCCCCCCCCCCAGTACAAATCCCCCCAATCATCACTACAGGCACAAATCCTCCCCCAACAACCCTTCCTAACATGATTCCCCCACCTAGTACAAATCCACCCTCCCAAATCTCCCCTCCTAGCACAATCCTCCCTCCCCAAACCCCCTTCCTAACACAAATCCCCCCCCCCCCCCAAAAAAAAAATTGCCTCCTAAAATAAATCATACACTAGTGACATCCCCAAATTTCCTCTTCCCAGTACAAATTCTCTCCTAACCAATCCCCCCTCCAACCCCCTCCTAGCACTAATCATCTTCTCCCATCCCCTCTTACCACAAATACTGTCAACCTCAGCACAAATGTTTGTTACTCTGAAGTTGCTGTCACTAGTCCTGCTGACTTGTAGGTAGGAACTCTCCATGCAGCGCCCCCCACCTCCGATGATGCCACTGCACCCAGGGCAGCCGCCCCTCCTGCCCACCCCTTGTCCGACCCAGGTGTCAAACTACTGTATATTCAATTATCCATAGGCAAGGCTTTCAAAGCCTTTACAGGCTATCAGTTTAGAGTAACACAGGAGGTCTGGCCCCCAGAATTATTGCTCTCACTCTGTAGCTTGCAGTGAAGCCTCACATGTGTGATGTGATCGCCGTTTACATATATGTGCGGAACCAACGCATGAGCATGGGGTGGAAGGGCCAAAATCCTCAGTCAATCCTCAACATAGACTAAATAGACTATCCCCCCTTCAGTCCATCATGAATGCTGATGCCAGACTCATCCATTGGCTGCCACTTGCCCAACAAATTAAATTCAAAATACTAACATTAAAGCGGAGGTCCACCCTAAAGTGGACCTCCGCTCATCGGAACCCTCCCCCCCTCCGGCGCCACAAATTGGCACCTTTCAGGGGGGAGGGGGGTGCAGATACCTGTACAGTACAGGTATTCTGCACCCACTTCCGGGATAGCTCTCTGCGGAAAGGGGCGTATATTACGCCCCTTTCCGCAAGTGCCCGCCCCTTTCCGCAAGTGCCCCGCTGCCTGCTGGGAAATACACAGATCCCAGAGGCAGCGGGGACCGTCCTTATTGCGCAGCGCGATTCGCACATGCGCAGTAGGGAACTGGGAAATGAAGCCGAAAGGCTCCATTTCTTGATTCCCATACCCAAGATGGCGGCGGCAGCACCCGACATACGATCTACAGATCGGCTTCGGGTGCCGACATCGCGGGCGCGCTGGACGGGTAAGTGTCACTATTTTAAAAGTCAGCAGCTGCAGTATTTGTAGCTGCTGGCTTTTAAAAAAAAAAAAAAACGCGGAGTCCCGGTGGACTCCCGCTTTAAGTTACAAAGCCATCCACAACTCTGCCCCGAGCTACATCACTAACCTAGTCTCAAAATACCAACCTAATCGCCCTCTTCGTTCCTCCCAAGACCTCCTGCTCTCCAGCTCCCTCATCACCTTCTCCCATACCCGCCTCCAGAACTTCTCCCGAGTCTCGCCCATCCTCTGGAATTTGCTACCCCAATCTGTCAGACTGTCTCCAAATGTATCCACTTTTAGGCGATCCCTGAAAACTTTCCTCTTTAGAGAAGCCTATCCTGCCTCCATCTAACAACTGCACTATTTTCTCCATATTTTCTAAACAGAGAAAGGGACTGAGGACAGCACCAGCTCTGCACCAGCTCCTTCCCCTACTCTCCATCCTGAAAAATTCCCTGCAGCAGCTGGTGGGAGAGGCGATGAGGGAAGTTGGCAGCACTGCGGCACGGGAGAAGGCACTGGGGGGGGGGGACCCAGGTAGCAGTAGGAACGCCCGGCACACACCCTGTGCACACTCCTATGTCTGTATACGATAGCTCAGTCACTGTACTGGGAATGCGTATTAAGCACAGTAGCTTCGCCCACCCATAAATGCAAATGTGCGTTGCATGGGATTTAAAACCGAACTTCTTTGCCACCGGGCATACTCATACTGTATCTCCCAACATTTTGAGATGGAATGAGGGACACCTACTAGCAAATGTATGTAGGTATAGGACACGTCCTCTGCCACACCCCCTTAAAGGAGAATTAACCCCAAAAAAATGGTTAATTAAATCCACAAGGGATTTTTTTTTTTTTTACTACTATTATTCATTCATATTGGCTTTTTAAAATGTACAAATGCAGCATTTTAGAAAAATTGGATGAAAGGTTTAGCACTGTGAATCTTTTTTTGAAAGATAAAAATTGCATTTTATTAACAACCATATGGATCAGACCAAAATGAGGGACAAATGAGGGGGGAAGAGGGACATTGCTCCAAATCAGGGACAGTCCCTCGAAATCAGGGACTGTTGGGAGCTATGCATACGTGTTACATGGTTGGAAAAAGGTCGAGTCCTCATTCACATGGGCACCGAGGCATTTGTTTTTGTTTGCATCTAGGGCCACCTGGAACTTCTGCGGGCGTTATTGGGTGTCTCCTAGGCTTGTGCAATTCGTTTAGTAATGAATCGAAATTCGGTCGAATTTTGCATGTTTCGGACATTTGGATGAATCCTAATGTCTGAATAAAAAAAATAATGAATTTCAACTAATACAAAAGCAATTATAGCAGATATAACAAATGAATTCAATATGATTTGGTAATTTGTTATAGATCTATTGAAACAAAAGGTCAACTCAAAGTAAATCTTATGCCCCGTACACACGGTCGGACATTCCAACAACAAAATCTGTCTGATTTTTTTCAGACGGATTTTGGCCGAAACTTGTGTTGCATACACACGGTCGGACAAAGTTGTCGGAAAATCCGATCGTTCAGAACGTGATGACATTCCTTCGTTGCGACGGGACTACGTGGCGGCTAGTAGCCAATAGCTTTGGTCTTGTAATTTGGTCTGAGCATGCGTGGCACTTCCGATCTGAATTCTCTACAAACGATCGGAAAAAGTCCGATCGGAAAATTTGAGGTCCTGCTCTCAATTTTTTTTTTTGTCAAATTTACGACCGAAAAAGTCTGATAGAGCCCACACACGATTGGATTTTCCGACAAAATATTCCGATCAGATATTTCCTGTCAGAATTTCCAACCGTGTGTACAAGGCGTTATGCCACATACAAAAGATCGTAATTCCGCTCAAGCTTGGCTTGCATACACACGGTCACACAAAAGTTCTCGGAACTTTCGACCGTCAAGAACGCGGTGACGTACAACACTACGACAAGCCAAGAAAATGAAGTTCAATGCTTCCGAGCATGTGTCGAATTGTTTCCGAGCATGCGTAGGAATTTTGCGCGTCGGAATTGCTACAGACGATCAAAACTTTTTCCGTCTGAAAAATTGAGAACTCGCTCTCAAATTTTTGCTGGCGAGTAGTTCGGCCAGCAAAATTCTGATGGAGCATACACGCGGTCGCATTTTCCGATGAAAAGCTCGCATCGGTCTTTTGCTGGCCGAATTTCCCATCGTGTGTACACGGTATTACAGTCCAATCAGCTGATTAATTTTGTGCTGGAGGTTGGATCACTGGCAAAGTACATTCCTGAGAACTGAGTGAGAAGGGTGATGCATAGAGAGTCCCGGAGCTACAGCAGCAGACAATGGGTGGAGGGACGGCATGACAGTTTTAAGAGACTTCAGGTTGGCACTGAAGAGTGGAGGAGTAGGTGGAGTTAGGTGCGGGGTGCCGGCGGAGACCAGGAAGCGAAGGGGGGATGTGACGCAGTCTCAGAGCGGAGGAGGAAGCGATCTGCACCCACCCTCCCTGGGGTAGAGTGTGTAGTGGGGGGGTAAAAGCGGGTTAGGACGTTAAGGCAGTCTTTTGGTAGAAGAGGTGAAGAGAGAGGTACAGTTATGAAACATGTTATACCCATCCATGGGATGGGGGTGGTTTATGGTACTTCCTAGGTTACGAGGGGTTAAACTGGAAGGGTAAAAAGGGTAGGTCACTGCAAAGGTTTGGTACAACCTCCGAGTCAGGGGATTCCGACTGGAGGCCAAAAGTTCAAAGTTCTATGGAAGTTGTTCGCAGTGACCAGTATGTTTTTGTTTCCCTTACCCATGACCCATTATAAGTATTTGGAAGTTTACAGTTATATATTAAAGATGTTATTTATTTAAATTTATTTAAATTTATATTTTGTTAATAAAATAAGGCCGGCTGGCCATTTTCTCCAAACCTAGTCAAGTCGTTTGTAGAGTGGGGTTTGGAGGAGGGTTGGTAAGGGGAGGAGGTGTAGGGGATACTGGGCTTAAGTCCTACAAATGTCATGTATTTGAGCAGTGGAGAAGAGATATTGTCATTGTGCGTGTTAATAGATTCAATAAACAAACAACTATGAATCAATATACATACATAAATATCGAATTTCAACTAATACAAAAGAAATTATAGCGCATATAACGAATTAATTCGTCATGATTCGAGATTCAGTATAACGAATATCGTCACTCTACAAAAATAACTAATTATCCGAAAACATATTAACGTAAGATAGCGATTATAACAGGACGAAATTATGTATTTTACGAATGACAACGAATCGAAACTAAACAAAATTTTCCGTTATGCACAAGTCTAATGCCTCCACTCTGGATGGAGGAGCAACAGAGACACCTTTGACAGTGGTCACATGATCGCCAATCTTTCCTGCTCTCTGAGCATTCTGAACTATTTAAAGGGATGCCGGGGTGGGCAGGAAGGGGTTAAGCACCGATTGGTTGCTTGGGGCTGCAAACCACTTTCTTTTTTTTTATTACCACTAGTTGATCCCTATTTGATCCCTATATCATAGATTCTAATAGCAGCAGTCGCAACAGGAAGATTGTGCTTCTTTTATTCGCTCATGTCTTCCTAGTAGCACAAAACTCCTTTCTGAGAAAGACATTGTTAATTGCATTAGAAGTCCCTGTCTGTGTCCTGGTAACAAACAGCAGGAACAAGACACATTCCTGTATCGCAGCTAATATCAACGTATTGCCAAACTTGGCTGCTCATTTTCCTTGGAAATGGTGCCAGTTTGAACCAGTTGCCAGGACAAGCGGTGCCCCTCGCTCTCTCTTCCACGGGAGCCCTCCCGTAGGACCTGAGCTGGCATGCCGTTATGAAATTAAATGATAACAGAAACATCCTGCAGACAGCACTGCTGAGAGGAGCCAGTGATTCCCATGTCAGATCCTGAAACTGGATCCAACAGCCCATTAATGAGGCCAATGATTAATTCTACTTGCAGCAGCACTTTTCTTAGACTCGTTGGATGTCAAGGGCAGATTGTCACAACGCCCGGTGTTCTGCCCTTACCCAATATAGCTCAGATGGCGTCAGTGCCTTCGCTACCGAGGAGGTGCAGGAATGGGAGGCTGGATGACAAAACCGCTTTACGTCACGGGCAAAATTAGACGAGGGGAGCTCGATAACACAACACCGGTGGCTGCTTGCCAACTAGTCGTCGCTGCGGGCTGGTCACAGCAACGCTGCAGTTCTGTCTCCAGGGCGCAGACAGTTCTGGGGTCAAATTAACATTATTAATGACTTATTTGCATTTTTCATGCATTGATGCTGTTTTGATGATTTCATGTAATGAATATTTTGACACAGAAATAAAGATGTTACAGAGCTTATTTTTATTTGATCATTTTTAGATTTATAATTTGATTTAATTATTATTATTATTTATATTATTATTATTATTATTATTATTGTTGTTATTGGTATTAATATTATTAGGAGTAGCAGTGGTAGAAATTATTATTATTATTATTATTATTAACATTATTATCATCATCACTGTTATTATTATTATTATTATTAGTAGTAGTAGTAGTAGTAGTAGTAGTAGTGTTATTATTATTAGGCATAGCAGTAATAGTAGTAGAAAAAAAGAATAGTGGCTGGTATGTCCTTAATAGATAAGGCACCTCATCCCTAAGATTGAGTACAATAGGGAACGTAAAACAAGGAAATTATTGTGGTGCCTCACACAACTCAATACAATATGTTAAGAATAAAATGCATATTAATATTATTAGCAGTAGCAGTAGTGGTAGAAATTCTTATTATTATTATTACTATTATTACTATTTTTATTATTATTAGTAGTAGCAGTAGTTGTAGTGTTATTATTCATATTAGTAGTAGTAGTAGTAGCAGTAATAGTATTGTTGTTATTATTATTATTATTATTAGTAGTAGTAGTAGTAGAAGTAGTATTAGGAATAGCAGTAATAGTAGTAGAAAAAAAAGAATAGTGGCTGGTATGTCCTTAATAGATAAGTCACCTCATCCCAAAGATTGAGTACAATAGGGAGCGGGAAAGAGGGGATTATTGCGGTGTCACACACAACTTAATACAATGTGTTAAGAATAAAATGAACACATTTTATTACAATAAGTTAAAAGCCAACAAAGCAGTATATATTGGGACACATATAGCAAGAGAGCATATATCAGTAGTTCTGTTGACCAGAAGAAGGATGATAAATTATGACAGCAGGCCAATTCTTCCCACAAAGAATTGTTGGCTTTTAACTTATTGTAATAAACTTTGTTCATTTTATTCTTAACACATTGTATTGAGTTGTTTGTGGCACCGCGATAATCCCCTATTTCTCGCTCCCTAATGTACAGTAATAGTAGTGTTATTGTAATTATTATTATTATTATTATTAGGAGTAGCAGTATTAGTAGTGTAGTGCTATCATAATTATTATTAATATTAGGAGTAGTAGTAATAGTAGTGTTATTGGCATAACTCCCAACTGTCCCTGATTTCGAGGGACTGTCCCTGATTTCGAGCAATGTCCCTCTGTCCCTCATTCCTCCTCATTTGTCCCTCATTTTGGTCTGATCTATATAGATGTATATAAAATGCACCTTTCATCTGATTTCTAAATTGCTGCATTTGTAAATTCCAAAAGCCAATATAAAGGAAAAGTAGTTGTAAAAAAAAGCACTTGTGGGTTTAACCAATCTTGTTTTTTGTACAATTCCCCTTCAAGGGGGCGTGGCAAGGGGTGTGTCCTAAGCCTGTATACTTTTGCTGATTGGTGTCCCTCATTCCCATCTCAAAAAGTTGGGAGGTATTTATTGTTATTATTATTAATAGTTTAGTAATGCATACACTTCATCTATGGTTTAGAATAAATGCCTGTAAAACATAAATGAGCACACAGCAGGTAAATCTGAACAGGTTCTATACCTCTAACTGAAATAAATATGTGAATTAGCACATCAGCAATAAACAATGTAGATAAGTGTTAAATGCACTATAAGCCCAGATTCACACTGTTGCGGGTTAGAAATCGTGCGAGTTCAGCTGAATTCACGAAGTTTTTAACCAGGCAATGCAGTCTGACTTCAGCAGCGATTTGACAGACATCTGTGCAGGTTCCTATACAGATGTCTGTACAAATCACCCCCGAAGTCGCCAAAAGTAGTACAGGAACTACTTTTGTGTAACGGTGTGGCACCGCAAACTCGGCGTCGCACCGATTCGGGCGGTGTCATTGAAGGCAATAGGCACTAATTTTTGCATGCGATTTGACATGCCAAATCGCATCAATGTGAACCTGGGCTGAATGATAATAATGCTGCACTCTTAGGGATTGACTGGGGTATGGTACAACATCTTCTGAGAAGTACCTCTTTAACTAAGCAGAGATGCAAAGGCCTCGGGTCAGCAACTGTTATGGGCAGTTTTTAGTTCTGACTTTTCAGCCTGCTAAATGTTGGGGCCTGGTAACTGCTGGCACGCTTTATGGCAGTCAACAAGGCCTACAGGCAGTATTAGAGCTATAGGGTAGCTGGATAGGTAGTCCCTAATGCTCAGTATCTAGCAATGGTAGAAAGTAGTGGCCACAAAGGCCTCTTACCAAACCCAAAGTCACGGCAGCAGTTGTCTCTTTAATTAGTATCCACTCACTCCAGTCTGTGGCACAGCAAAGTCTATATTCCAGCAATAGCTCTCCATGCCCAGGTTACAGGTCTGGCTCTGGTTCCCCATTTGGTACTCAATTGGGCAACTTTCAGGCTCAGTCTCACTCTCTGTAAGGGCACTGTAACAAACACTCCACTCACTAGCCCTTTTCGGGGAACACTGAACACTTCCTGTTAGTTTGCCTTTGGAAAGTTCTTCTCTCTCCTTCCCTGATCTGCAAAGCTAGGTGGGGGCTGAAGTCCATTCCCCATTGACTCTAATGGACAGTCCACACTCCCTAGAACTACATGTCCAATCAGACCCCTCTAGTCTCTCCTGATCACTACTGTTTACCAGGAGGGGGAGGGGGAGCAGGCGACAGTCGAGAACAATCCTCTATGAGGGTCGGGGGGGGGGGGTGCAATGAGAACCTCAATCGCACACAGCCGACTTCCAGCTGCCCTCCCGAAGGGGGGGAGTGGGAGATAAGCATGCAGTGCAGTACCAAGCTGGTGGGACTACACTAGAAATTTTTAAATATAAATTGCAATCAGGAGGTTGTTTAGCTCAATGGTAGATGCATGTCCATACTGTGGTTTTTATGGCTTGCCAGCCCACGTTTGAAAAATTTGAACGAAAACTAAAAGTTCACAAAACTATTGCCCATGCAGAGGTGTCAGCTTCACCCAGCAAAATGTAACACAAAATACCAAGCCACCAGGCTCCCTCTTGTCACTGGTTCCTCAGACCGTCTCACCCTGCTTCTCCTGGCTCTCTGGGCTTTCCAGGTTCACTCAACCTGTAGTTACAGCTCCCTCCTGTACAGGTCCACTCCTGGCCTCTCAATAGGTCCTGAAACCCCAAGCTCTCTAACGCCACTGAGACTCACAAATTCCCTTAGTCCACCAGGGACTAGGGTCCTGACTCCCCCAGTCTCCCTGACCTTCTCTCAGTCTCCAAGACTCGCTTAGCCACCTCAACCCTCTCAGTCCAATGGACCATATAAAGACTGTGTTCTGAGTGTAGCACCTCTCCTATCTAATGATGGGAGCATACCCATCTCCCAAATGTGATCTCTGACCTGTGTTCTGGTCCTTGCTTATAATTGTCATTCCTGCCACTAGCGTTGATGGTCAATTACTATAGCTGGCTCTGTGTTCTTCATCTATAGCAGCCCCCTTTCCCATAAGCCAAGCAGGCCTACTGGTACTTGATTGCTCCCATGTCTTCTACACAATGCTATAGTGCCTGGCCACCATGCTGGGGCAGGCGCAAGCTAAAAATAGAAAACATGTACTTGCAGTTGGCAGATAGGCAGCATGGTCCAATGGCAGTCCGGGGTCAGAGCTGGCAATGTTCAGGGAGTAGTCAGGATCAAATCCATGGTCAAAAGGCAGGTTGAGATCAGAGAGCAGTCCAAGGTGCAATCCAAGGTCGACAACAAGGGAATTCAAACTAGCTGGCAGAGATCAAGCGAATGTAAAGGCCATGGCACAGGGACAAGGAAGGCAAGCAGGAAGCTTGAGGCACGTGTTGAAAACACAATAACAAGCATAACACTAAGGGCCTGGCAGGCTTAAAACAGGTTTGATGGAGACCAGAGGCTGTGTCTACATCAATAACCTTGCAGGTGGATAGTCAGACAGGCTGAGTAAAGCACATCCAAAACCAGGATGTTGGAATGAGACCAGCAGCTGCCATGGAACAGGAGCTTCTAACAAAAACGAGTGTGCACACCTGCATACTCACCCAGCCTGCAGATCTCCAACAAGACCTGGACTCAGGATTGAAGGCTTCATCAAACCCAAGATTTTTTTAAGCCTTTGGACTCTGAACCCTGATCTGGGATTACTAAACCTGGAAAAACGTAAACCCTAGTCTTTTCCGCTCAGTTGCAACACTCCGGAGCCCTGCACTGGGCCTACAACCTATATTCATACAGCATATATACAGCAATGGCCAAAAGTTTTGAGAATGACACAAATATAATTTTTTACAAAGTCTGCTGCTTCAGTGTTTTTAGATCTTTTTGTCAGATGTTACTATGGTATACTGAAGTATAATTACAAGCATTTCATAAGTGTCAAAGACTTTTATTGACAATTACATTAGGTTTATGCAAAGAGTCAAAATTTGCAGCGTAGGCCCTTCTTTTTCAAGACTTCTGCAATTCCCCCTGGCATGCTGTTAATAAACTTCTAGGCCACATCCTGACTGATGGAAGCCCATTCTTGCATAATCAATGTTTGGAGTTTGTCAGAATTCATATTTTTTTATTTATTTTTTGTTCACCTTCCTCTTAAAGATTGACCACAAGTTCTCAATGGGATTACGGTATGGGGAGTTTCCTGGCCATTGACCCAAAATGTAGATGTTTTAT